>NW_024104529.1:0-643015 GCF_003945595.2 Pipra filicauda | reverse complement strand
AAAAAAAAAAAAAAAAAACAGAAAGAAAAAAAATCAAACTCATCATAATTAGGAGACAGACATTTCAAACTGATATTTAAATTATACACTGTCTCTCACCAGTTTTTTACAGATCTCAGCCTCCTCACTCTGTTGAAACACACAGTCAGTCACAAACAGAGATGATTATTTCTCTACCCTTACTGACCAGCCCAGGAGCAAAGAAAAGGAAGACAGGATTTTATTCAACAATTTAGAGCTCTTTCTTATCCTTTTTATCTTAGTTTTTTTCCCCCTTAGCTTTTATACACAGGATATAAAAATAAACAGAATCATAAAACACTGAATAAAGTCAGCTTCCTTTTGTCTTCTTGCAGACTCCTTTTTCCAGGATCACTCGCTCCAGAAACTCATTTTTGGCAACTGAGAGCACGTTGGCACATCTCAGCTTGCTGCAGAGCTGACCAGAAGTGGATCAGTAGCTTCATAAGCCAGGAGGAGAAATGCCATTCTGCACCGCACCAGAGTGCTGCTGATCTCAGTTACTGGGGAGTCCTTGTGCACCTCACACACGGGTTGTGACCCCAAGCCGACAGTACACAATCCGTGATGCCCAACAGCAGTTCCTCGGGAAAGGCAGACTGTACCAACTCCATTGATCACACTGTAGTTAGACCATTTCAGACCACATTGATAGTTTCACTACAAACATCAATAATTAAAGATTTTTTTAAATCCCCCTGGCCATCTGTCAGTCTGTAAGTGGGCAGCCATAGAAACACTAACCCAGACCCTGCACGATAAGACACTGTTGTTTCACCTCAGAATTTTTCACCACCACCAAAGACCTGGTGACCAAAACCACTGCTGAGGGGACCAGAGCCCCCCCAGCAACTTCTTTACAGAAATGCTTTTATGAAAGAGCAACACATTCTCTTAAAGTGGTGCATTCTCTGAAACTGCAACAGGCTCAGCAAAAAAACTTAAAATAACTGCGTTTCTAGTTGGCGATCCTTACTAATTTTCAACAAAAAAACGTGCTTAATACCAATGGGAAAGAAAAGCCCACATCACTGGAAAGGTGACAGAGACACCACGACCTCACCACAGTAGCATCTCTAATTTAATGCTGCCTTTACTTCACATGTAATGCCAGCAAATTAAAGCCTTCACATTTTAAACAATTATTGACTTGTCTGATTTATGAATACAAAGAAAGCTAAGTAGTCAAAATGCTGTTTGGGCTGACTGAATTGGGCTTTAGCTGGAAATGCTTGTCCCAAAATAGGGAAAGTCTGCCCTCTAGAGCACTGTCCCTCGCTGAGAGAAACCCATCTGCATCAACCGATTTGCACTTAGTGTCTAGCAGAGAAAAGTGAACTTGTGTGATTGCTTTAGTCCTTTCTCAGATGAATTGAATTTTCAGTTAGAAGTATTTGAGTCTTTGACCTAGAAAAAAGTTTTCAGGTCAAGGTTAAAACATAACGAATTCCCAGTTGTGTGAGAAGGGACATGGGCAAAACCCAGCACAGGAACCCAAACACGCTGCTTTAGCACCACTGGGGCCACCTCTGCAAAGGAGCAAAAGGAACTGCCTCTCTGAGACACACCAAAGCCCACACCAAGCTGCCAGCACCAGCTGTACAAAAAGAAGGCATAAAATTCCCACAGATACAAAACCTGTGCACATTCCCAGCTGAACACCACTACCATACAGTCCCAGTGGTGGCACTTGCTGCCCTGCTCACCTGTATTGTGGCTCTGTTGCTACACTGACCACGCAGAATGACAGCACTTGGTCCCACCTGGAACTGCTGCCTGCACTGGAGAAGCATTGCCCAGCTCTTTGGGTCCTCCCCACTGCAGCCAAGCAAATCTGACAGAGCAGGCAGGAAGGGAGAGACAAAGAGAAGAATAATGGGATCCTTGCATCCTTACCCCACTGCACCCTCCTTTGTCAAAGTAGCAAATTCAGTTATAGCCACGTCAGGAGCAACACATGGGGAACAACAGCATAAAGAGAATCGTTCACCCCTTGTATCATACACTTAGCGATATATATTGTACCTGCTTGAATAAGGCATAGTCTGACCCAAGAATAGATCATAGGAAGCAGAAGGACACAGATGAAAGTCATTGTCTGAGTTCCTGTTGTCTTTCAGACACCCTTTGAGGATTCAAGGCAAAATACTTTACAAAAAAGTACAGGGTACAAAGCACTTCACAAAAAATGGCAGGCCAGATTCTCAGGTCGCTTCAGAAAACTGTATTAAATTTGCCAACAGGAACCTCCTGGCCATAGTTCAAGTCACCTGGATACTGATCCTTTCTGCATTGCTCCACCTCTACACTCTTCTACACCTCTCAGGCAGTGGCACTGAAAAATACTAAATCACTGTAGCTCAAGGTGACTTAACCTTTCTCTGCTTGTATTCTTCACTTCTTCACCCTCACGTGGCAGATCTGGGAATTAAGCTACAGGCTGGCATGGGAAGGAGCAATGGTTTGGGGTGTCCTCACAGAGAGCCTGCAGTTTGTAGTGGTCTCAGAATGTGGAAAGAGCAAGTGTTTGGCAGAAGGTGGAGGAGAGGTGTTTGTGGTAAATGAGAGTGAGCGTTCAGGGCTGGGCAGACAGATGGAGGTTTGCATCAGTGAGAATAGGTAGAAAATGAGAGCATCTTAGTGGCATATTTAATTTCCGTATGCTTGTTCTTTTAGGCAACAACCTGAGCAACTGCATTCATTTCATGCACAGACATCTCTAAGGATACTCTCATATATGGAAATCACTGAAATCACAAATGAAATACATTTGTCTCCCTGATGCACTGCAAGAGCCTTTTCACCAGGCACAGCTACTCGGTGCAGCAGACTCAGAAAAAATAAGCAACAACGCACAGAAAAAAATGCTCAGTTGTGTTCCTTTAAGCCTCTAGGAAACCATAACTAGTTACTGTTATTTAAAGAGGAAATGCTATTAAATCATTTGGGGTGGACAGAGCATTGATCTGATGGGAGGAGGGCTGTGAGCCACAGCAGAGCTTCTCATTGCCAGGCAAACATATTCCTGAAACTTGCCCCAAATGTCACCATCACTTTCTGTTAATCCTCTCAAAGGTGTAAGAGGCTCTTCTAATGACAGAGGAATTAAAAATCTCACTGCTACTTTGAGTTCAGTGGACAGCATGACCGAATGATCCCCCCTTCCTGCCCCCAGGAACCAGGTCAGGGAAGCAGCACATCACAGAGAGCCTGCACCTCCTGCTCTGATGTGCTTGCACAGCTCAGCTGATAAAAACCAGACAGCACACAGTGCCAGGCAATACAGATGGAGACCACTTGCCTTTTCACTGTACCTGCACAGATAGCAATATTAGCTTTTCTAGTTGTATTCCTTGTAACAATTTCTTTTTCTGTCTGTTTTGGAAGCTGGAAAATTTCAACAGCATTAATATGCTTCAGTCCCCAGTCCCATCAGAAAATGTTTGTTCCTTAGACAGAATATGAATCACTGTAATGGACTAGCTTAGCTTCCACTTCTACATACTAATGTGAGATGCATGAAGTACCAACAATGTGAAGTGAACACATAATTTACATTTGGGCAAAAAGGGAATGACACATACAAAGTATTTGCCTTCGTTAAAGTGCTTTTGCACTTCTGTGAGCTTTGCTGATGTTACTTCATGGCATTTCCTTTGCTGCTGAAAAGGCCACCCTGTCAGGAACAGTGGTGCTGGACTTTGAAGATCTGAACCACAGGACATAGAGACATGAAAACAAAGACATACTGTGTTTATCTAATCCTTTCACTTCCCATCCTTCTTGGATTTGGAAATGGGACATTTAAGAACAGAGGAGGTTCTGCAGAAGTAATGTGCATTCAGTTTTATGGTTTACTCAGCAAGGCCTAGTCTTCCTTGGACTATTTTTTTTCATGCCTTCTTAACTAACTTGAATGTCTAAGAACATTTCCATACTAGGCTAATAATTGTATGGCATTTCCAAAGGTGCTTGCAACATGAACTGGTAAAACAGCAGAGCGATTAAACCTGAAAACATTCTCACTGGATAATTTCTGATGAACTATCATTTCTGTTTTAGTTGCTGAACACTTTATGTGCTGCAGAACATTTTTTTGTATCGAAAATTTTCTATGGGAGTAGAGTATGAGCTGTTTTTCTTTTTTGAAACTGGCTTTCTGGAGCAGCTGTTAATCTCTCTCACACAGACCAATTAATGAAGAGACTGTGTCCAGCAGGTCAGGTACAATGGCAGACTTGGAAGGCAGAAAACTCTTTGTGCTCTTCAACACTACCTCTCTGCTACTATTTGCCCCTGCTGTGAAAAATAGCTATTTTAATCCAGATCCTGGAGGGGTGAAGGAGGCAGAATCATCTTCCCTGCACCTTTACCTGCAGCTGCTGCCACCAAATCATTAACAGTACTAACAACATAGTGATAAGCAAACACAAAGCCACGGCCTCAAGGAAAACTAATTAAAAAGGCTGCTCTTTACTCAGCTGAGCCCATATCACACTCAGGGGAACTTGCTGAGTGCCAATCAAAAAGTTAACTAAGTTCAACTGCTTATTAAAGTAACAAATATGCTTAATTAAAATTTTGAAAAATTATTTTCAATTAGGTAGTTTTTTCCTGAATTTGAAGTGTGAAACTTAAAAATTTCGGCAGGAATATTTCTCAAGTTTGATCTTCTGTATGAAATAATAATAGGAAGAATATGGCATGAAGCCCAGTTTGATGAAATTAGGACTAAGTCTGAAAACAGACATATGTTCTTCAGACAATGACTCCTGTATGCAAATCTAGAGAAAAGAATGTCAGTAACTTTCCCCGTTAACATAGGGCTCAAACTCAGTCATTACATTCACTTTATTAAACTGATATTTCACCTTAATTATAGAGGAATAAGGTGACTCACAGTGGAGGAATCATGAGCTCTGTTTCAGCACTTTTGGAAGCAGAGATCTGTAGAAAACCAGTAGAGTGGAGGTTGACTGGAAAGGTATCTTTAACAATGAATGTCCTTCTCATTTATGATCAACCATAACATTTCTTCAAACATTGCTGAAGTTGCAGATGACTTCCTATCAAAAATCCAAATTTTATGTCATATTTGTAATTAAATGTAAAAACTTTCCCTGAGACACAGTATATAGACTTGCCAGCTATGTTCTACCTCTATTTCACACCTTTGCAGTATAACACAGGTTTGACCTGTAAGAAGACATTGGCTTGGTTAGTAGTTGAGCTAGTAGTAGGTTAGTTAATTTGAAAGCATTAAGAAACTACATTTGGGCATTTCTTAGGCGTAAAAGTATTGAAATTTGAGACATTCGAGACACTTTGCAATGAACCTTTTTCTCAAAAACCAAATCTCAGAACACAACAAAGCCAAATGCTACCACCTGCTCACTGGCATTTTAGGAAGTCTTAAATTTTGAATGCACACACATCCACCAGCCTTTTCCATCACCAAGACAGGGAAGGCAAAAGGAAAGCTGGCAATCACATCAACAGCTCAGAGCTTATCCCCAAGAGCCTCTCTCTAACCACCAGGTCTCTGAAACTGGGAAGAGGAAAGAAGATAGCACAAAGGAAGTGCTAAAGTCTCTAGTTGTGTACAAACCCTCTTGACTTTTCATCTGATGCAGGAGTAAACAGAAGGAAGTGCTGATAAATGTCAGCACACACAGCAACACTGCCACCACCACACCTACTCTGTATTTCCCTCTCTCTCCATGTCTTCCAACTCCAGTGAAGAAAAACTAAACCTGGGATGCAGCCCCTGAGCAAGATAAACACTGGAGGCACTAGTTGCTTTTGCAGTGTTTGCTATTTATCAGTCTCATCAGATATAACAAGGGGAGCACATAGTCATCAATTTATTAGCAGGGGAAGTGAGCTGCCTCCAGAAAGGCAACAGAAAGAAGGGTCAGGTCCTATTTATCAATTTTTTGCCCCATATTCCATGTAACATCTGAAAATTCGGGGAACACATAACAGCTACAGGGAATACGTAATAGGGAATATCAGCTTTATCACTTAGAGTGAAAGGACTAGATCATCCATGATGTGGCAGGAGCCATTAGAAATAAGGAAAAGGTTGTGCCTTTTTTGCAAAAAAGGAATTCAAGGTCACTGAGCCCAAAAGACTCCCAGCCAGCTGAACAAGGGGATTTCTGCCAGAAAGCTCTGTTGCCTTTGAATGACTTCTTTTTTCTACAGAAGCTTAAGTAGGAAGATAGAGCTACACAGGCCAATTCCAGTCATGTAACCTTGAGGGAAGCAGCTTGAGGGCCTCAGCCAACCAAGGAGAGCTTTTCCAAACCCAAGTCAGCCACTCCATCCTTGTTAAGGGGACTTGACAGAAGGAAGCAGAGGTAGAGGAGGTCTTGGCTTCAAGGCTGTTGCACAAGAGGTCTATGAAAAGAGAAAGATCAGATAAAGGACTGTGCACTTTTCCACAAATCTAAAACTTTCTTGGACTCTGTGAGGGAAAAAATGAGTGGGAAGAAAGAAAAGAAATAAAAAAATCTTTGCTAAGCTCCCTTTCCAGTGTTTAACATTGCTGTTGGATGAAGCAAAAACAATCAAAGTTTATGCAGACTGGTGGTGAATAAATCTAAGCTGCTCCCAGAGTCAAAGAATCCATAGTCATAGAGTCCTAGAATATCCTGAGCTGAAAGGGACCCACAGGGATCATCAAAATCCAACTCCTGGCCCAGGTCTCACAGCTGAAAGGCAGCCAGAGGCAGGATCTGAGATTAGACACACAACCAGTCCCTCCCCAGATGAGTGGTCCCCTGGCAAGATACCAGTGGCAGAACCTGCTTACAACAGGTCACACTGCACAACTGATTCACACTGTGACAATAAAATACAGCTTATCTACTCTGTGACTGCAAGGGATAACGCAGGTGGCATTTCACCTTGACTGCTGTGATAACAGGAACATAATAGAAATTCATCCTGAACACAATTCTTTCTGCAGGAATACAGAGATATGTTAATTACACAGTGGTACTGCATTTGGATTCTAGCTATCCTAAATGATATTTTTAGGTCTAATTCATGTAAAATGAGGAGACAGTCTTTTGAAGGCACAGTAATTACATCTGGTCAAACTGCTACAAGAAAATCAAGCCATTATGAGTACAGGCTGGAGCCTGGGTAGATGCTTAGTGAACACAGACCAGAGCAGATTCACTGCCTGTTGTATTTCCAAAACAGCAGCAGAGATTATAATGTTAAATTCAAGTGAAGCTGATTCAGAGTAATTCAGTTAGGAGGTCATATGCTACGCTGGTGCCACTGTCTAGTGGATAAAACTGTAATTGTAAAATTTATTTTTCTCTTTTCAAATCTTTAAGGTAAGACTGGAAGCACAGAATAAACATCAAATTAACATTATGCATACCATGTATGACATTCATGAGCTACTTTTATGCCAACAAACCTATGGTATATGTATCCTAAAAAAAAATTACCAGAATTGTACTGTGGAATAATAAAAAATAAAGAGGGTCAGGGATGTTACTGAAAAGTATTAAAGCTTCCTTCCAAGTACAAATCTATGAACCTACAGATGTGTCATGTTTTATAGACTCTAGGTTTGATTCTTTCCTTCCTGAAAATGACTTTACGTGACAGGAATTATGTAACAGAGTCACTCCTGTCTCACATGAAAGGAAAGTCACAGTTTGGACACTTGAGTGAATGCTACCAGATCCTCTGATCCTCTCAAAGGGCTCTCCTGAAGCACCAGGAGAACAAATCATACTCATTTCCATTCTGTCTGGGAGTGAAAGGATTGCTTTTACTGCACGAGTCCCTGTGTCCCTGAGCCCAAGAGGGACACTTCACAGGCTCCTAGAAGTCTTCCATCTTAGGGAACTGCTTTGAAAGCAATCCCACAATAAAACATTTACTGATTTTAATGGTTAAAGTTGGGTGGGTTTTTTAAACAGCAAAAAGAAAAAAGAGGAGTGTTTTTTCCGGATGCTTCCACAAGAAAAAATCTTTTTGGTTTTTTCTCTTCAATTGCTTCTCAGAAGAAGCTTGCTCAGGTGACAGGGATTAAAAATGTGCAATATCAAGAGAGATGCTTTTTAGGCAAAGACAAAAAATGAACAACAAAAAATAAGCTGTCACATTTGAGGTTGAGGTTTGTTTAAAACCACAGACTTTTCTTTTGACAGTTCAGTTTGTAAAGCCAAAAGGTACAAATTTCATCACTACAAAGAGTATTTAATAAAGGAGAGAGAGAAGTAGGGCTGTCTGAGCCTCCAAAGGATCCTTCCTGCCCAAATTCCTATTTGTTTGGGACACCACAAGTACTGGGGCTGCTGCAGTGAGACAGGGAAAGTGGCAGGATACCAGCTTCAAATTAAGAGGATTCTCTAGGCCAAGCTTCCTGCATGGAACAGAGCTCTCCGTGGATGTTCTGATAAAGGAAGCCTTCAGATCTAAAAATATCCATAGAAGACACAAACAAACTCAAAGAGGACAAAACTGATTAGCAGTTTTTGCATTTGATTTTAAACTATGCTTTAAACTGGAAGTGACGTTTTGTCAGGAAGCCAGCTTTGCAATTCCTTTTATTTCATTTTTCTGACAAAACCCAGCAGCATGTCTTTTGCAGTTCTCTCTTATTTATTAATTTCATGAATAAAAGATTTTTCTGGTGACTAACTCACCCTGACTTTCTGGCCACCAATCCTGCCCTTTTTATTCCTTTAGGGAATGGATTTCCTTCCAAATTTAAATGGCAGGCCTAAAGAACACTTTAATGATAGCATGCTACACAAGCAGTACCATTCTTCCTCAAGGAGCTGATTCACCTACCTCAAAAAAAACCCCAGTGCTTCAATTAAGGAATTTAAATTATTCATAAGGAGAAAAAAAATCCCACCTTTGCCAAATGTTGTCAGCCATTTCCTTAGGTGATGCAAATAGGCACAGTAAAATAATATCATTTTTTAAACCAGTTAGCACTGAAGATGAGAAGAATCACCAGTCACAGCAAACTTGGAGCAAGCCCAATATTTACAAGACTTGGACAAAAAGGCACTTGCTTAGCTTGAAACAATAGAAATCCACTTTAATTCACCCTAAGACAGGAAGAGCCATCTCTCAGTAGATCTCAGCACTCCAAGTTACTTTAATTACATCAAACTTTGTTTTTCATTTTAACAACATATCTATGCCAAATACCCCCTGGTAAAATGAAGAAATCATGTCCCCAGTGAAGTCAATGACAAGCCACACGTTCATTTCAAGAGATCCAAGATCTCAGCCCCAGTTTATTATCCTAAAATGAATAGTCAATTTTCACATACTATTACTCCACAACAATGCAGTGTTCAGTTCAAACACCATAGCCAAGGGCAGCCAGTGTCCTTCAGATCAATGCACAACCCTACAACAGACAATAAAAGAACAGCGTGACAATGGGAAATTTCTTTAAAATCCAGCACTTTTATCAGCCTTAAATAAGCTCTAGAATGAGTTATTACTTGTTCTCAAAAGCCACGGGAACTGGTGCCAGAAAACTCAAGCATAAAATGTTTTTCTGTGCAATAAAATTGAAGTAAGGAAGGCATTCATCACCTCCATTCTCAACTGAAAGTCCATGGACTCTCAGAATCTCGTTTAAAAACATGTTCCCTCCATGCTGGGCGAGAGAAAGGTCACAGAGCTCCTACCTGAGGGAAAGAAGAGACCAGTCACACTTGAGCCCTAGAATTGCTCTCACCTCCGTATCCAACTCGCTGCCAGGAGGGATCTCTGACGGGGAACCTGTGTGCAGCTGCTTCATAATTGCTCCAAGCAGCATCTCAGCTCAGTGTTTTCCTACTCTCCTTTCCAGAGTGGGATTAGCTCTGGCCCAGGTGCACATTGGGGAAAGAGACCACAGGACAAGGAGGGAGAGTTCTGGGACCAAGCTTCCACCAAACTATTTGGCATCTTTTCTACATTCATGTTTTACTCTTGTGCACTGCAGAAAGTCAAATAATGAAAAGTTAAAAATGTAAAGTCCATACAGTAAGTCTTGTCCTGAAGTAAACAGTACAGCCATTAAAGAAAGAAGGTAAAGTATAAAGAAGAAAACACACTGTAACAATGGCCACTGGACTAGGTTAAGGGCTGGGAAGACTGAAATGGAAACGTCACTTTGTTACATCCATCCCTACAAGACCTGCAAGTGAGCCCACAGCTTCCAATTGTGTCTGTATTGTCAGAAAATGACAGTTTTGCACTTTGTTTCTTTCATATTACTGGTTCAGAGAGAGCACTGAAGCAATTTTAAACACGATTCTGTGCAGTAACAGTATTAGAGGGATTGCTGTGTGTCCATTCTGCAGAAACCAAAGCCAAAAAAAAAGATCTTTTAGACTTCAGCCTTGGCGTGTTCCATTTATACTTGGCATCACAAAATAATGAATGGGTGTCCTAACAGCAACAGAAAGGAGAGATGTCATTCCCTAATAACTTCTGCTGGTGCATGGTGGAAGGCTTAGGTGAGATCCTGGCGAATGCTGTACTTGTTTTAGACAACAGTAATGCCAGATCCAGCTTCTCTTCAAAAGTACCCAAAGACCCTCAGAATGACACACACCTTCAACATAGTTCTTCCATGAATGTACCTCTGTCACACTCAAGAGTCTCCCAAAACAGCATGCTAGAAGAGCACAGACGACTCCAAGAACATGGGACACCAAGAAATGCGGCCGAGAAAAATTTTTTCATTATTTCAGGCTCCTTTTCACAGTATCATAGAACCATTTATGTTGAAAAAGACTCTTAGGATCATCAAGTCCAATCATTAACCTACTGCTAAACCACACCACACCTACACGTCCTTTAAATCCCTCCAGAGATGGAGACCCCACCATTTTCCCGGACAGCCTGTTCCAGTGCTTGACCACCCCTGTGGCAAAGAAATTTTTCCTGATATCCAACCTACATCTCCACTGCTGCAATTTTTGTGACTTCATTTTTCCTTGTATCTTAAGGCCAGAACCTCGTGGTCCCACACGTGCAGAAAGCAGGAGCAAGAGAAGCCTTGATTTTCACAAGTAGTGAAATGGAAGATTTGGTGATTAACACTAATTTGAGGCTCAGCTTTCCTTAATCTAGTGACACCTGTGACTCTTGACAGAAGGTTGCTACAGCCCTTTTGGAGGAACATCTGGTCACTTTTGACTTCAGGTGTACTTCTGCACTGCTACCCAGTGCAGATCTGATCTTGCTACCCCAGCTGTGGAGTTGGTGTTTTAACTCCAGGCACCTAAGTGAGAGATATGGCAACCCATTTGTCATATCCTGGATTTACATGTGCTGCTACAGGAACCTTTGCAACTAGGACAAAGGCCAAAATAAAGTGAATGTGAAATAAATATTCATTGAGAGCACAAGTTATAGGGTTTCATAGGGATTAAGTCAGGAAATTGGAAAACAGAGCATGAGAAAATATATTATTAAATTATGCATTTCTCTCGTCTTATGAATAATATAGAACTGAAATTGATAAACAAAACTCTAGGTGCCACCAGTGTTATTTGGGAAAAAAATAAAGTAATTGTAAATATTGCACAATCATTTCAGTATTATGGTAAAGACATCTTCACCTTAATGCTTCAATTTTAATTTACCTATTGTGCAATCTGTATGTGAAAAAAATATCATTATTAAATTACACTCCATAAATGTTCCCAGAAGATGTTGTATCAGCATAATTTAAAGGATCAGAATTGAAAATTAAAGTTTCGTTTTCTATCATCAGAGTGTTGTGTTTTGGATGAATAAATGTCAGAAATTGCAACAGCACACATTAGTTACCACGGATATTCTTACTGGGCCCAATCATAAAGTTGCTCCCTGTAACAAAGATTAAACTGTGGCTCCACTCAAGTCACAAGGGGTTTTCCTCTCATGCTTCGAAGGCACAGTCCAAAAGTAGGTGAAAGGATGAAGCACTAATTAATCTTACATCAAGGGCAATTTTTCCTCCAGAGATTCTTAACTGATGGAATAACAAAATATTGAAAAATTAAGTCCTCTAAACGTGAATTCAAAAAACCTTCTAATGATCTCTCTATCACCTGTAATTAGAAATTATTGAATATTTGCAGTCTTTATTCATCTGCTCTCATCCTATAGTGCTAACCCTGCAGATGTATGGTCAGGTGACTTACAAGTGTAAATGATGGCCCATAGGGGACATTTTAAACAGTGACTAAGTGTGAAAGAGATGAGTAAGTGCTAATGGGATTTTCAGAACCGTTTTCAAACAAGAGTTGCATCCAACAAGATTCTGAAAAAGCTCACTTAGCACCTATCTGGAGTGTTAGCTTCTTGACTTTCTAAAAATACCCATGTGAACAAATTTTATATGATACCTGTGGTGTACTTAGCACATGGATGAATTCGAGTGGAACCTACAAGAACTAGTCTATGTATTATTAATTAATTACATAATGCCAGTGAACTGTGAGCCCAGAGCCAAGCAGGAAAGGTATCATGTGAAAAATGCTTGTGTATTTCTTTGCTCAGCCATGGGATTTTAGGCAGAACTAACAGAAGACGGGACAGCAGGGATTAAAGAACCACCATCCCGCTGTGACCAATTGACTTCAGGGGTTTAATTTCCACCTTTAGGGTATTGAAAGGGTATTAAAACATAAGCTTTTGCAGCTTTACCAACGATTCCATAATTGAGCTCAAAGTAGCTGTTTCATAACCACAGATTGTGACTGGAAGCAATGACAAAGTCATCAGCTGTGTGATCTCAGGCACTCACCACCTCCTCGGTCTGAAAGGTCCTCTGTGTGGCCCATGCCTCTTCCTAAGCATTTATTTTGCTGCTACTGGCAAAGAAAGGACACAATATAATGTTTTAAGGGAAGATTATGAGTTTTAACTGCTTGCCTTTAAAACAAGCACTAAAGACCAAAAACCCTGCTGGGTTATTAGCAAACTTCTGACTAACAAAAAAAAAAACAAAACCATAGGCCCTAACTGAGCTCAAGGGAGCTTCAGGTGAGAGCTCAGTTACACAGAAATTCTTCCTCTCTCTCAGTCCCCCTCTTATATGATTTTTATTAGCAACATTCTAAAACTTTGCCTTCAGCCAGTCTCTGTTACTCTTAGCTTCTTTTGCAACCGAAGCCTGCACTTCAGAAATACTGCACTTGTCTGGATATGAACTACAGTGATGTGAGGAAAAAGGGGTCAAGATGGGATTACATAAGAAAAGCATACAGTAAACTAATTCTTAAGTCTTTTCACATCTCTTTTATGCTCCTCTGGCAGCCTCAGGCAGCTCCTGCCCTCTTTAAAGTTACCCTGTGCTATCAGGCTGTTGAAAAGGCTCTGGGGAGAAAAGGAATCTGCACCAGATGTCATTAATTGAGATCTACCATTTTCCTAGTTCCTCCAAATAAGCATCCTGATAACTGTATCCCTCATTACAGCATTTCAGCAGGAAATAAAGCAAAAACTGCAGCACACATAAAGGCAATACACCTGTAACTCCCACTTCCTAAAAAAAAGGGCAAACATATTGATTTATCTATAAAGGAAAAGCAGCTTCAGTTCCGCAAACATTTTCAAAAACCACCTACCTGTCTTGAGAGACAGAGTGGCCAGTGGCTGCAGAAAGCTAGCCTTGGGAACTGGCAGAAAGTCAGAGCACTTACAAACCACAGGTGGCTTTACAGACCTTCATGATATAAGCACTTCCAAGGAAGTGCTCCAGGGAAGGAGAGAGGATAAAAATGCAAAAAATAGCAAAGAGAGACATTCTGGACTCAACACAACTCTGGAAGGCTCAGGAAAGCTCTAGGACACATCAGGGGCAGTAAGAGTGCACTGCTCAGCACTTGGCCTGTGCACTGTGGGTTTTAAACAGTACAAGTCCCTGTATGAGATCTCAGCACTCATTTGAGCCACCTCCTCCATGACATGGGTGCCAGTGCTCTGAAAGGCTGTCCTGTGCCACCATGGTGGCAGGGCAGGGGGACCTCTGCAACACTCATTTCAGAGGCAGCATCAAGACGCTCACATACACGTTTTTTTTCAGAAGAGCGCTTGCTGTATCCTTTGGGAGCATTCCAGAGCAACAAGAACTACAAATCTCCCCTTTCCCACTCCTAAGAAAGCAGAGATAAGCCCCACAGAAGGGTCTTGCGAGTTTTCTTGGGCACTTGGAGGAATAAAGGTACATCACCTCTTGTTGCACAAACACCAGCCAGTTTTTGACAGTGTTGGTGCAGCTTCCAGCTCTCTAAGCAAGAAGAAGCTTTATCATCTGCAGCATGAGAAGGATGTCAGGATTCTGCTCATGACTAATGACTTCATGCTGTATTGCTTCAGGACTACACCTTGAGTTAAATAACTTCTGAAAATTAATTGAAGAGTTACCCAAGCAAGAAGATGGTGAAAAGCTTCGGGACTGCATCCTGCCTTTCCAGATGCACATCAATATCTGCCCCAATGTCTGCCTTCAGCTTGTAGCCTCTGGTGCTGTGAGATGTGGACACGGGGAAGGGATGGAAAGAAAAAAGAGAAGGAGGAAAAAAAAGAAAGGAGAACCACCTGAAAAGAGAGATAAGTAACTGGGGACATTACAAAGCTGGCTTGTGCAGTAAAAAGCCCAGTGTATAGAATCAATTGAAGATTTCAACACCAGGGAACAAGGGTCTCATTTCAGCTGCTGATCAGTTTAGATTCAGGGCCACAATAAGAAAGGCTACGTTCCATGGCTGCACCTCCTGATTATTGAGAACAATTTCTACTTAGGAGTCTTTGTTCAGTTAAGATAGATCCCATACACTTAGTGATTTTTTTACCTGATGAGCGCAATTCAGACAAAATTCACAATCAGAGATCATAATAGCTTTCACACATTAGCAGATGTCAACAATCCCTCTGGTTCACAAAATCCAATCCATTGAGAAAAAGGTTTTGAAAGCGTATGGTCCTGAAAACAAGGCAAACAGGAGAAAACTCCCAACTAAAAAAGAGAAAAAGAAAGTTTAAGGAAAGGTCAGTAGTTACAGGCACCCACACTTTAAAAGACAAGAGGAAAAACAATCAAGTAGAAAGAACAGCAGGTGCTGATATTGCCAGAACTGCAGCTTATCCTTAACCGTCCTATTCATTGGAAAGCCAAGAGTTGTCCATCTCTGATCCCTGGATACCATCAACAGCTGACACTGAAGCATGGCATTACTGAAGACTGCCTATGTCAGGATAACTGTCTCCCATTTATCTTCTCTGCCATCAGGAATCTGTTCGTGCAGATCCCAAAACAAAATCTGGCAGAGAAACCGAATCAGAATTGAAACAGCCAGAGGAATAAATTCTTCCCCTTTCTTTTGGACAAAAGCAGGTAGTGAGTGACTGCTGAATTTAGCTAATAAAGCAGTTATGTGTGCAGTGTTCTCTTGCATTCAAACAAACAAGGGTAACACGAAATGTGCAAATGCAAAATCTGTGTAGTACAAACCAAATAAAAAGTGTCTAAATGGGCAGTACAGTGTTTTTCTCAAACTCCATATGGCCAGCCCATTGTAGCAGATCCTCAGCTACAGCTGATTTAAACTGCAGCACTGCTGACATGGAGATGAGGAGCAGCAGCAATACACATCTTCCCACATGCTCCTTCCCCAACACATATGGTTTGTTCGTTTACACGAAGGAGACAGAAAAAGGGCTGCAGGCTTGTGGGTTTGCCAACAGTTAATTATTGAAATGAGAAATCCTGCTCTCAAGGGTGCAGAAATGACAGTTGCTCTTTATGCTGGGACCAAGACAGACATTCTCTCCTACAGCCATGAGAAAGTAAAGGTAAGACCTGGCAGTAAATGAACACCACCATCATTATGCTGCTGCCAGGCACTGGAAATAAAAAGCTGGCCATGACCCCTGACAAAATCTTTAATAGTTCTGTGATCACTGCATGCCTCCATTTCTTTCTTTTGCTTTAGCTGTTTAGAAGGGGTGATGATGGACTAAATGGTTGAGGTAAGAGCTCAGTGCCCATGTGATGTGTGATAGACCATTGGGACAGATAGTGGCCCTTCATAGCTAGGAAAGATCTTATGGTCTGCCTCAATCAGTCAACCCATACTCCTTCCCCTTCTTCCCTGGAAAAATGAAAAAAGGACAAAAGCAAAGCATATGCTGCTTTTGAAGATGAAAACAAGAGGACGGGTTTCAGCAGCAAAAATGCTGCATTGTAGTCTCTTCTCTCAGGACATTTGCACTCTGACCAAAGACACACACCTGTAGCACTAAACCTGCATTATATGGGAAAACTGTTGTTTAAACATGTCTTAAAATGGCTTTTTGTGGTCTCTTTGCAAACACATGTTTCTTCTTCCCAACACCCCCCACGAGGAGTGTTATCCCATGCAGGAATGTCCTGAGGAGATATCCTGAGGTGTTCTCATTGGCCCCTTTTAACCCCTTCCTATTGGTTGTTAATCCCTTCCTGCAACCTGTAATTGGTTACTCTGTGAATCCTCCTAACCCTATAAATGTAACCTCCCCAACAATAACTCTCTCTTGCCTCCTCTCCGCGCCAGTGTGCTGTCTCTGTACCTGCCACGAGACCACGTGGGTGGAAGGAGGGGAGAGCACCTCTCCCCTCCAGGCTCAGGACCTGAAGAAACCCCTGGTGCTGGAGTTCCCTTTCCCTATCCACCTCAAGCCATCGGAAATGGTTTCTCAGATGGAAATGGAACTAGAACTGGGCCACCCAACGCCATGGGGGGAAAGGGATCCAGACACACCCATCATCATCAGACAGCCAATATGTGCTGGCCTGTTTACAGAGAAAAATTACTCACCTAGCTGAAGGTTCCCTGCTGCGAACCTTGATTCTCCTTAAGGGTAAGGGAAACTCATTCAGAGTTGATTTAGTTCTTCCTGGTGGAGCCCTGAGAGCAGACTGGTGATATGAGTAACACCCAGCAGCTGCATCAAAGGAACCAGGCCTGACAGCACAAGAGGGTAATTCACCTTCAGCCAAAGCAACACAAGGTCAGATCTGTGGGGTATTATTTATAGGGACTTTAAAGGTAGAGCTCTGATGAAGAATTTGCAGAAAAAATTTAACATCCCTCCTCATCTTTGCACTTGGACTACATTTAAATGTTGCAAATTCTTCCTGCATAACATCTCTTAAAATATCAACGTGCAAGATCACACAGTCAAAATCCTCAACCAAGCTCATTCAACATTCAGCTGTGCACTGCGACATCCTCTTCCTTGTCTGATGAACATAAAGGCTTTTCCTCACCTGTCCTTGACTCCCATCACACTGTTTTTCTGCTTCTTCCCACCTCTCTATCACAAACGTATGCTCCTTGTTTTCACTGCCAAGGCCTTGGCAAAGCTATCCTTTCCCTTGCCATCAGCTCTTACACAAACATCCCAGGTTGCAACCAGCTCTTCAAACCCCTCAGCAGCCTTGGGGCACAGCAGGGCCGGGGAAGTGAACACCCTGCTCAGACAGAGCAAAGCTGGGACACTTCCACAGCCACAGCACTGATGACATCAGCTACTTCTAATACCCCAAAAGTGCCTTTTGCACCGGGGTGATGATTTGCAAATGGAGTGAGAAGGAATCAGGCCTGTCTTCACCCTGACAGCTCTCCAGTTGTGCACCACTGTGGCCATTTCTGCCCAAGGCAGGGTTCTTGCCATGCAGGACCGCTTGTAAAATCTCTTTTGCCCTGTCTATAGTATTCCCTCAAGTTTTTCATCCAATGCAGTCATAAATCTGTTTGATATTCCTCCCTGGGTAACATTTGATTGCCATGGCATTCTTCCAGACCTGACCTTGTATCTTTTGAGTCTGTGGCAATGGACTCCAGGGAAAATTCAGCTTCAGCTCCACTGTAGCACACAGACTATTTACAAATATGCAACTGTTAAGAGAGGCAAGTGCATTCAGCAATTCTGTATTTTACTACTGAGGAAAAGGGGACAAGAGGGATGGCAAGGCATCTTCCAGTCACAAAAATTAATATTTAAAATAACATTCAGAAGTCAGGTGTAAAATTCTGGGAAAAGTCACAGATACCAGCAAGGCCAAAGTGTTATTCCAGGCAGCAAAGTCTGGAGTTAGACTCCATAACAGTCTACAATAATCAGATGATGTAAATCCCAGCACATGGCATCAGAGCCAGGCTGCCAGCACAGGGACTCTGGGCACCACCCTCTCCCTCTCCAGACTGCATCCCCATCTGCTGTGAGTTTGATGCCTTAGGCCCCTAATGGTTTTTTATTTTTCTAATACTGGTAAGCCTTATAAGTTTTATAAGTAGGTTTTAAAAGCAGTAACCCTCCCTTCTTTGTCCCTTGTCCCTTTTCCCTTTCTCTAGCACCCTTGTTTACACATTCCTTAACCCTCTTACCCCATTCTATGCTCCCTATATCACCCCTACCCCCGAATACAGCAGAAATGTTTAGTCTTTTGTCAAGGCAAGGCCTAGATTGTTGGCAGAACAGCATATCAGGGCCTAAACCACAGAATACGGTCAAGAATTAGGTAACTATGTACCCTTTGTGCTCTGAGGGAGATGAAGATGGGATGAACAGAGGGTCCCGAAATGTACCCCAGACCCATTTTCAGGGGGTGGACCCAGGGCGGACCAGAGAAAAGGCCACAGGGTGGACACATCTGGGATTGGATGGATGGTATTATAAAATGTAACATCTCAGGCACGGCCTGCGCGCGTCCTGTAATATCTTAGCCTTGGCATAATAAACCCTTTCTTATCTCACCCCTAATTGACTGCTCCGGAGATTTTTTCAGCACCAAAATTCCACGGCAACAGTTGGCCATGGGCAGCAGCCTCTCCAGAGCACAGAACCATCTGAAACAAATGCTCACAGATGACATATTTTATTTCCAGCATCTACTTTTTCCTTTTGTAAGTTGTACAGGTGCCAGGTAGAGAAGCTGGAGTCAAATGACAAGTGAACTTGGGGCAGACTACCAACTCTGAAATACTCAAAGACGTGTAGGCTGTGTACAATTCCCCATGGAACTGTACAGGGAAACTGCTGATTTCTAATATAATCACTCATAAGGAGAAGACGAACTTAAAAAAATACCACCAAACATGTAAAACTGCCAAATCAGAGTCTTTGTTAATATTTGCCATAATAACACAAATAAGCAACTGATATAAATGTTTTTTTCTTAAAGTTTGGGAGTCTAACATTCCTAGAAAGGAAGCTGATCTTGACCTGAGCCGAAAGAGTTTTTGCTGTAGTCGTTGACTTAAGAGCAACGGTCACACCTGGCAAAGGACAAAATAAATGAAAAAAACAATTGTGTTCATTTTTACACTTGCATCATGGCTTGAGACAGCACCCTAATTATCAAATTCATCCAAAAATATCAGCTTCTGTAACATTCATCTACAGAACTATCAAGCTTTTACTTTCAACTCAATGAAGCTTTTGGAAAGACCTTTACCATTCCTCATTCAAAAAGTAAAATAGTTTCATTTCTATTCTTCACTTAATCCCGAGGAGAAAGTTGATAGGCTTATCATCAATAAAAAGAAAAAATAAGTGCCATGTAGTCCTTTTACCTAAAATAATCTGCGCAGTCTGATCCCAGTGTTGTATTTTCCAACATCTCTATAGCAGTTTAGGAAGAGCAGTAATCACAGCCAAGGCCTGAAAGCTGGTTTTCTGGCAATTTTCTGTTTCAATGCAGAAAATATAGAGGGCTCAAATGAAGAACAACTGCTACACTTGGCCTGGATATGCTGTTGATGTTCTGATATTTCCATTTTATAGTTTTAATAGGTGTTTCTATAGCTTTAGTAGGTGTTAAAATAACGGCATCGCTTTCTAGCAGCCTAGACCCTCACACCAGCCATAATACTGTCATCTAACATTCATTTCACTTACTGCAAGTAACAAGAGAAGGATTAGATACTTTTTTTTTAAATTAGGAAAACCAGAAGTGCTTAATAACTTACATTAAATTCCTGGTGTGGAAACTGCTGCAGTAAAACTTAACGGTGGGAAAAGACTCAACAAGAGAGAATGATTTTGTTTGAAGTAGCTGGATAAGTTCATCTTTATATTTCCTAGCAAGATAATGAATGAGGAACAAAACACATTTTTCTGTGTTTCCCAGCATAGCAAATGTCTCAGTGAGCAGTTGTGTTACTGACAGCCCTGGAAAATTACAGATTTCAAAATGAAATGTGTCTAACCATCACATAACAGAGTGAAGACCACAGCAGTGAAGATATTATCTCTACTGTACTGAAATCACAGATCTCACTGACATCCTATTCATCCTCAGCCACGAACTGCACACACCAAAATTTCTGACAACCAAGTACCAATTCCTTCTCTTGTCTCACTGTTCAACTATTGCAATCTAGGAGTTTAGGGGCACTTGTATTGCTTTTCCACTGAGCTAAGAAGAGTCTGAAAGGGAGCATGTCATCGTGTTTCACAGGAAGAGTAGGAATCTCTGATTTGACTCCAAGGAGTGAGCTGACAGTTGTGGTGGTGAAGGGAAGTGAAGATAATAATTTCTGTGGCATCATGTTCGTGGAGCTATTCGTGCAGAAAGCACCAGTGATAGAAAAAGCCAAAGTTCCTTTAGAGCTAGCACTTATGCCTGAGAGTGATAGGCAGCCTAATTAACTGTATTTAAAATGTAGCCAGTCTAGGGGTTGAAAAGTCAAGTCAAATCTCACAGGACCTAAAAGGAAGGACTGTGCCAGCATTCACTGAATAACCATCATGTTTTCCACCAGGTTAACAGGCAGCCGTGCCAGTGCTGCTCAGGCCTCTTCCACAGCTTGTGTCTCCAGAGTAAGAGGAGATTTCATGCCCATTTACAGGGCAGTCCCTGCAGTGTTCCCTGTGGATATGTTTCTCCCATCTCAATAGCAGTAAGACAGTAATTTGTGTGGGGACAGGTGGGAGCAGAGGTGGGTATCACTTAGAAAGCTGATAGCAGCATTGCCCTGACTGCTGCACTTCGCTCCCACATCACATGGGATGCTGTAGGCAGACAGCTGGAGTTCTGTATGTGTGCTACATGCAAAGGCAGTTGCACTGACCTTCCCTTTTCGTTACTTGATTGAATTCAGTCACAGACAAAACAGAGGAATCTACATGTTCCCTTTTGTTCTTTTCTGAGCCACACTACATACATAATGTCTGTGGGGTAACCCAGAACAAAGAGTGAGTGTAAAACTGCACCACAGCCAACACACCAGCAGGGTTAAAGTAGTACAGGGGTTAAGATCACTGGAAAAAGTAAGAGGGGTGGCAGATTTTCTCACTGAACTCTGAGTCTTTCTCTATCTAGGCTTTCCCAGTGTTATTCTGAGCTAGAGAGAAAGAAGCTTCCTGTGCCCAAAACCTTGCATTTGGAAGCACTACACCCTGGCCAGCGCTTGCACACTTGTTGGCACTCTCAAGCCCCAGCACAGCACAGCAGAACACAGGACACTTGCAATGCAGACACAGCTGGCTGCCACACAATCCCATTTGTTCTCTGCACTTTGCAGGAAAACTTGTGCCACACTGGAGTTCCACACTGACACCAGAATGAGGTTTGCTTTTCTACAGACAATTGGTTTTGCCACATGTTCCCGCTGCGGGCTGCATCATTGCACTGGGAGACAAACTCAGGACCTGTGCAGAATTCCCTGAGCCCTTCCTGCTGCATTACCAGCACCACAAAGCAGACACCAGTTTGGGTCATCTTTTCATTCCTGTTACAAAGCATAGGATGACAACGTTTAGGCATTTACAAATGGATTATGAACCTAAAGTAAAATGCTACTGCTGACTTCTGTGACTCCAGACAATTGCAGCAGACACTGGTTAAAGCTCTCAGCAGTTGCTATATGCTGGAATAAAAAAACATAAGGAACATAAATTATATCTTAAAGGAACACGGATTGCCAAAAAAGAGTACATGCAAAAGTCAACATATTAGAAAGCTGTACAATAAACCACAACCACACAGCACATTGTTTTACATGATTACTAACAAGACTTGATATCAATACTGTATTCCAAGAGAAGACTGTCCTTTCTTTCAAGGCTTCTAGCATTTGCACAAACAACTCTTCATAAATGACTGCAGGATTCCACTGTATACTACGCAATCTGCTGCAGGAAAACATGACTTACGTATTAGTATTGCCAAAACCTATGTTCTGTTCCACAAATATACTTAGAAGATCAGAACAAAGGTAACATTTATAGAAATAGTAAAGGGACTGGTTTGTTGGCTGGTCTTCAATAAGTTAGAGATTATTTCTGTTGTCTCAATCTTCAACCAAAATATAAAAGATCAGAAATTTGCAATGAAGAATTAATTCAGGAACAAAGTAAAACAACAAACCAACACCTCCCCAGCCCTCTAATCCACCAGTCTGGCTTTGCAACATGCTTGGTTGCGCTATGCAGGAAACCATTCCAAATCAGTTTATTGATTTATTCTGGTCTTCAAAGAGAATTATAGTTTTAAAGAAATAAATGGATAAACAGGTTTCTCTTTAATTTCTCGAACACTTACTAACAAATCTGCCCATGTACAAGAGAAATATGCAGGGCATAGAAGAGTTCAGCATTTTTAGGTGAAAAACAGGCCTTTTAGTATTAGAGATACTTGTGTCTTTCCCACTACAGCTGTCTGCAGACACTGCTCTTTTCTGGCTATCATTAAGTTATTAAAGCTGCCACTTGCAGTCAGTGCAAAGGGATGGCTAAAAAAGGAGGTCAGTGCAAATGTCAAATACTGGTGTCCAGTTACTACCTAGACAACAAACTCGGGAGCAAAGGGTGTTTGTCTACCTCCCACAGTTAAAACTTAAGTACAACATTTTGGAAGCAGTTCTTAAATCTCAGTAACTATCCCTGCTTTAAAAGCTTTAGTGGAAAAGATTTCTCTCATAGCACATCTAATTGAAACAGGAGTATTCCCATCATGAAGTGTGGCTGAAGGAGTGTAGCATGAATTGGCAATAGCTTAGATCTTAGTCTCCTCTCAGAGATTCCATTTCATTGATTTCAACTAAATTACTTCTGATTTGTGCTATTGTAACAAAGAAAAAAAAAAGAGCTTTCATCTTGATTTTGCACCACAGAACTCAATAGCATTTATGCTGTTGACTGCAGTGAGTGCCAGAATCAACTCAGCACCTAAAGAACACCGTTTTTAGAAGATCCTGTAAATCTATTGCAGCTCCCTGGGAGCAAAGACCCAGATGGCCAGTTTCTGCTGACATTTTTTTTGCTGTCCACGGTTTGGTCTGAAAACATTAATAATGAAGGGTGAGTCTTAAAAAAGAAAAAAGTTATCTTGGAAATATCTCTCCCACCGAGCACAAGTAGAGTGAAAGTGCTGATGTGGTTCCTTTGCTGGGCACTGAGGGAGCTATGCGGGATTGGATCGTGCAAACACCACATGCTAGTTTTGCTTTTATCACCTGCTAGGAGAGTCATTTCATGAGAGAGCAACACGGCTGAGTACCAGTAATGAATCCTAGAATCCATGTGATGAAAAGAGGGAGATGTAGAGAGTAGGTAACAGTGCCTGAAACAGTCATTATGCTTGTTCCCAGACGTGACCGTGGCTGGACCCTGAGTCGACTCTGCTGCTTACAGTGAAACTGTTACATCTTGCACTACTTAGCCTGTATGAATATCCATTTGTTTTCTAATAAATAGAGGGAAAACCAGTATTTAAATAATCATAAAACAAATTGAGTGACTCAGCCCAGTGTGTTTTCTGGAATCTTAACAATTTACTACAGCTAATGGTCCCTGCTTTCACCTCACACCATTAATTTTCAAAGTCACTATTAATCTCCAAGAAAAGCATTGAGCTTTGATTATTATTGCTTAATTACATGGAAAAATAGACAGACTGTTAATATTAATTTGCTTTACAACAGGCCAACTAAGTTATCTTCAATTCTCAGTGCATTCCACAGCTGTCATTTTATGCCAAGTAATAATTAATAAAATTATTAATTGAAACAAAGCTTTTTACCAGTGAGAAAAATCCTTATTTGAGCTCATGAACACTCATATTTTACTACCCAACTCCTATTGTATTTTGTTTACCATATGTGAGCCCTCAAGGTAAAGCCATTGCAAGTTTTACCTTGACATTTCTATGTAAATTGCTTCAAGTTATGCATGGAAATCTCATAAGACAGGTTCTGCCTTTCAGGGAAAAGGGAGAATGTTCTTCTAAAGACTCAGAGGACAAATTTAAGACCAAGGTCATGAGAGCAAAGGTGGACTTAAATATTTGAAGTCAGAGAAGTCTAACTTCTCAGAGAAACAGGGAACTCTTTACATAGTTACGCACTTATGTGGAAATGTCAGCTACCCCCTTGGACTGTAGCTTTCCAGAAGCCTTCAGGGCAAAGCTTGGTGAAAGTGGTCTATTTTTTTAGTCAGGAAAAAAATATTTTCATGACTTTCCACAGCCAGTCAGTGAACCCCTAAGAGGCAAAAAATTTCTGAATTAATTGAATAAAAAGGTAGTTTTTTGAATGTACTTATGAGGCAAAACATGGTAAATTTTGTTTGCGTGTCAATGCCTGCATAAAGTCTTCTTTTGCTCTTCATCACTTAGAATAGAAAAGAGGTAAGCCTTGAGATACTCAAAATCTCTCTATATTTCAAGAGCTCTCCTGCCTAAGCACATGAAGGGCAAAAGCAAGGGGGAAACAGAACATTCTCAGCTGCATTTAGGTGGATTTCTTCTACAATATTAGTAGCAAGGCTCCTGTTAGTCACAAACACTCAAACAATGAGGGGAGAGCAGGACAGCATTAAATCACAGTCCTCACAAGAGTCAGAACTGGTTTTTACACAATTCCTATTTTTCCATCATTTGTGTTGTACATATAATCTGAATGATAGAGAGGTGGACTGTAAAGGACTTCTGGAGACTCCATCATTGATGCAGTATCAAATGAGTTGGCATTACCAGATGCTCATCTGCCATGCTCCTAAAAGCCCCTAAGGGCTCATACAACCTCCCCAGATCTCTTATACCCTTTCAAATCCACCATTGAAATGAGGGCACTTAGCTATTTCCTAACCGAAACAAGCTAAACAGCACCACAAGTTCAATGCCTTGCTCCTTAGCCCAGCAGTAACACAGCCATTACTATTCTGTCTCCAACAACCATTTAAGTATCGGTAAACATAACCCCTGTCCCCTCAACCCCCTCCATCCACCAGTCCTCTTCAGCAGAAACCAACCCTGTTCCTTCATAGGTCACATTCTCAAATTCTTATCATTTCCCAGCTGTCACTGTATTTGAACCATCTTTCACTATGTCAGGATCAATTTGCCAGCCCTGGCAAAGGCTGTGCCACTGTCCTGGTGAGACATCACGAATATGCTGACCAACAGATTGCCGCTCTGGCCACCCATCTTCCAAGAGAAGCAGCTGAACAATGTTCTCCTCAAAGCCAGGCAGTGTTTACATCTGAGTGGCTGAGCCAACAATTCACTTGAACATATAATAATGTTATTATATGTTAATTCTTGTTTGTAAAATAAGATAGGATGAGGAATGCTACTGATGAAAGCTCTGCAGTGGAAGACGACACACTAAGATTACAGATGATTCTCCTTTTAATGAAAACATCCCTCTTATTTTTCTTGAGGTTTCTTTCTTGAAATGGGGAGAAATTGCTCATTCCTGCAATTGCTTTCTGTTGTCAGATGAAGTACACTTTCCTCCCTCTCATTATCAAAAAGCACATTCACTTATATTTCTGCTTTAACTTCCTTCAGAGGATAAAAGATGACAACAGCAAGCAGAGAGCAAATACTACATCAAACCAGAACTCAGCCCATTTAATTCAGCTCGAGAACACAGGAGATTTGAAGTGAACAATTTTTGTGACACAGGGAGTAATGAAAAGCCAACAACATGAAATGGAATTCTTTTACCATTTCAAGCAAGTCTGACAAGTTTTTGGGTCACATCCTATGATTTAGATTTTTAGAAGCAGAACCCCAAATCTTTGTCACTGAAAAAGAAAGGGTATACTTCACCTTCAGCCAAGTTCCCTAGCAGAAAAAAACCAAATATGGTTAGGAATTCTTGGCAATCTCTAGACCGAATCCCACACACTGTTTTTACTGCATAATTTCTAAATTGTTAATATATTATAGTAAAATTCAAGATCTAGGTGTTTTCACGGCATCACATTTTACTACATATCACACATGCAAGTGAGCTATTCCCTAAGTTACAGTATATAAAGCAAAGAGCCCCAAGGAAAAACCAAAAGCATACTGAGATCATACTGAAGTATCAGTATTTCAGGAGGAAAAGTGAGAAAGGAGAGAGATTTCCCTCTCTCCTGTAAGTTTACTCCTTTATCATACCAGAACAATGAGCACCAAAATCACTTTGATTCTAAGGACAAAAATTTAGGTCAGATTCACTATCGGTGGATTAGTATTTCACAATTCTCCCCTGTATCTCCAGTGCTGGATTCTCCTTTCTTTTCTTTCTCTGTCTCAGTCTTGCACATCCCAAATTCTCTGCCCAATCACGAAATACTGAATCTTCCACAGATGTCTTTATTATGATGGCAAATGTCACCCTATGTGCACTGTTTCTACTGCCTGAAATGTTTTTCTCTCTAACACTGTCCTTCTCTCTTTTCATCTCAGTTGAACAAATCTCCTTTACCTTTTACTTCTAGTAACTAAAAGCCAAGGCAGAAAGAGACGAACTGACCATAGGATGTCTTTAACTGTAGAGCACTGGGGGTAGAGTCAGTGCATAAGAAAGTCGACAAGTATTAAAGCTCTGGTACAGCAAACAGTTAGGCATGTGATTCGATCTTTGTACTGAATATATATTTAAGCACTGCCCAGACTGGGGAGTGCAGCTATCTCACACTGGGGGAGAAAAAATAAATACAAGCCCAAAGTACAGAAGGCCAACACAGCAATAGAGCATGCCTTAAAAATACTTTCCTGGCACACCCACATTGCTAACCACGAAGCATTAAAACTAGTAAAATTTTTAGGACATCTCAGGGGCCAAGATTAACTTTATAACATACAACCCCATCGCTCAGTTTGTTCATACAATGACTTTTTGTGTTTGGGATTTGTTGTTCTTGTTGCGTGTGCATTTGTTCAAAAGAGTTCTGAGGAGTTTGAGGTGCTTACACAGCACCACGGACAGAGAGTTCGTGTGCCATGGTCCATAAAGATTATTCTTTTAGTCTCCAAACCTCACCACTCACATAAAGAAGCTATTTACCAGTTCTTAGAGCTGCAGAATTATTCTGTCTGTTCAAATGGCAGAATTTGTCTCTCAAATGACTGTAAAATAACCAGCTCTTCCGATTAAAATCACTGACCCCTAATAACTATGCTTTGGCCAGTCACACAGTGACAAGGGTTAGACATTGTGAATACAGTCTAAAAGACAAAGAAGAGTCAGGCAGATGACGCAGTTTTTAACTCACATTTGGTGATGTGTGTAAGCACTGTCAGGGGCACATGTCCCTTTGCTAAACCACTGCTATGCAGTGTTCCACTCCTGCCTGTTCCATCAGCCTGCTACCCCCTGTTAGCCCCCAGCTCCCAGTGCAGGGCTCAGCAGGAGTGCCAGGGCGCAGACTCAGAGCCGGCACACTGGGGAGGTGGAGGCACATCACAGCTTAAATCCCAAATAAAGCATATTCCTGCATTTACAATCAACTACTTCCAATTGTTATGTGCACATTTCAGAAGCCACAGCAGACTTGCACACTGCTGTCAGCCCATTTGTTCCTGTTCCAAGTCTATCTCACTGTAGCATTTGTTTCATGCTGCCACTGAGAACATGCTTCAGCTGTCTTGCTGTTACTCAGTCTCAGTACAAGCTCTCTCCATTAGGTCAACAAGGCATGACCAGCCCCAGGTTCCTCAAGGCCCTGTCCCTTCACAGATCTCTAATTACGCACAAATCCCAGTGTAATTCTCCTTTACTCTATGCTCCAGAAATAGGAATAAATGCTTCCCCTTCTTCACCAGCAGCTGCCTGGGAAGGACTAAATAAGCTCTTCACATATTTTTTAACTGAAATAAAGCAGCCAAGTGGTAAAAATAACAAAGCACTCCCCCATGGCTAAAAGGAAGCTGGAAGACCTCAAGGGGAGAAGTAACACCTACATTTGCAGAGGCAGGGGGGCACAGAGGATAGGACACCCAACCAAAAAAAACCCCTTGTTTCACAAGCCAGTCCTACTCAGCTACTGCTTCACTCCCTGAAGACCACTGGAAAAAACTAGAAAAAAAGAAAGCAGAGACTGATTTTTTCATCCAATTTATTCTGTAATTTACTTGCTGAAATTGGTCCCTTTTCCCTGATCCTTTCAGGATTGCTTTGTGAAATACAAGAACATTAATTTATTGAAGTGATACAAAACAGAGGGCCAAATGGTCAGACATGTTAGACCTTTTGCAGATTTCAAACCCAGGAAGCAGTAAAACCAGAGAGGCAAAAATCAAGCCTTTTTTTTTTTTCTTCCATTACACTGGTTCATTGCATGACCCTGGACATGTTTATGGAAGATCTTTCCTTCTGGATCCTTCCCAGATTGCAGGCAACAAAGTAAGAGCCTTAAGTGACAGCATTTGTGATAGCAGTTTGCAGGGAAAAAATTAGATTTTTTGATACCATGCTCTAAGCTCACCTGAAGAGCAGCAGGACCTTCTAAGCTACATGTGGCCCCAGAGAGGTGAGCCCGACCCTGCACAGCCACAGTGCTCATAGTGCTCCTCTCACTGCACAGCCCAGACCACGAGGGGTGTAAAGTCACCCCAGCGCAGCTCTGGGTAACAACACATTCACCCACCAGGAGCTCCCTTTATTCTCCCTATTGGTACATCACAACTGCTTCAGACAGAGCGTGTCACCTGCCCCAAAGATGCTGTAAGTTACAGAATTCCTTAGCTTCCACTTCTAGTGAAAAATCTGTGGTGAAAATGAAAGGAGTAAGAAAATATAGCACTAACAACACAGGGGTTTGACATTTCAGGGTGAATTCTTTTCATGGTGCTGGTTACAAAGTAGATCAAAAGTATATGCTCAGTTTTGATCCTAACAACATAAAATTCATTATTCTAAATCATTTCCCCGTGGAGAGATTTCAATATATATGAAACTGTCAAAAATCTCCATTATACACATAAAGGATACTGTGTTATTTACTGAAAAAAAGGGGAGAAAAAAGTAATATAAAACCTACAGAGAAGTGGGAAAGATAAATGAACATCTACCACAGAGGCTGGGCAATTCCTAAATGGCAAAGGGTCAGAAAAAATCTTCATGTTATATTGTGAAGCATTTCTATTATCTTTGTGACTGAGTAGAGCACAGGGACTGCTATCAATAAATGTCCATATATGTTTTATTGTCTGGCTCACTACCAGCCAATTTCAATTTTCGCTGACTTGTTGAAGAAAAAAAAAACCCACCAAAAAAAGTAGACCTACGAACTACACAGGGGGAGACTACTAAGCACACTGTTCTATACTTTGACTTCAAAAAACCCTCAAATTTAAACCTTCTGAACTGTATATGCATAGAAGTACCCCAGCCTTCCTTCATGAGCTAATAAAGAAACCTCAAGGAAACATAAACCATATGCTAAGTTAAGCACATGCTGGGACATGAGTCGTGACTTCGTGTTTCTTCTTAGAATTGCTTTGAAATATTCACGTCAGATTATCATAAAACATCCTGAATTTTAAAGAAGTTGAGAAGAACTGATCCCCATTTCCAAGTACAAGCCTGGATCCATGGGGGTCTGTATTCTTTTGTTAGCTCCAGTGGTCTTGGCTAATACATGTGCATGAGTTACACTGAACAAGCACCAACAGAAGATGGCTCACAGTGTGATCTGATCTCTTTACTCCCTTTTCTCCAGCTTAATCTTACCTGAAATAACATGTTTATTACAGGGGTCAAAACAAGCCTTTGAACTTTTGACTCAAAACCTTTTCCAAATTTCAGCCTGTAACATTTCACATGCCTTCTGAAACCCCTTAGATAAAGCAATACAAGGATCACCTACACTTATGGGTCTCTTTTACACTGATAATAACCAGCATTAAAAAACACTGACATTGTAATCTCTGAAATAGATACAATACACATAGGCAAAAAGTCCATTCTGCAAGCCCCAAATAATTGTTTGGTCCAAACCTTTAAGTCTTTTTTTGCTTCACTTCCTGAGTACATTGTTCAAACTCAATGCACACTAGTAACAGAGATGTTTGTCTGATGTCACCAGCTTTTCTTCAGGACCATTTCTTACTAAGCAGCACTGAAAGCAGGAGGATCAGACCATCTCAATAGTCAGCACTGCACTCTATACAGGATGATGAATTTACTTTCCTATCCATTCTGTGATAGTCTCCTCTAACCAAGATGTTTTTCCCACAGAATTCAATAGCTCCCAACAGTTTAGGACAGGAATTAAAAGGAAGTGCTGTGGTTTGCAGATTTTTGGACTATTCCAAAACACTACAGTAAGGTGCATTCTTTTACCAACTTTACCATAGAAATTCTGAACTTCCTTGTGGAAAACATTTGCCTTCCGTGCCTTTCTGTAGACTAAGAAACATTTCTACACCACTTATCCCTGTCAAGTGCAATTCTTCCATAGTCTGACCCCGCAGGACTCCATAAAGCAGTAGTTAATTGCAGGGTCTCATTAGAGCTGAGGAAGGTGCAGACCTGGGCATGAAAATGGTTTGAGTTAAATTCCTCCCAGCTGTGTGACACAAGAGGCACAGAGTCTCCAAGACAACAGTCAAGACAGTGGGCAAGACAGCAACTTGTTACTCAACTATAACAGACATTATCCGTAGCCTTGGGCTAATTTTTCCACACTCCATTGTGTGAAATGGGAAGAGCAGCTCTTCCTTCCCCTCCCTTCCACTGTTGCAGTGCATGGTGAAAAACAAAACATCTCAAACACTACAGAAAGATATACCTCATAGAAGCAATGACACAGCTTCTGGCCGGCTCCTCAGGACTCCCTTTTGTCTGGGAGTATTAGTATGCAGCAGTGTCAAGTCAACAGGGCTGTGAGTGAGCTTGCTTGGCCACCACAAGCAATGTCAGGAAGTCACTGAGACACAACTGTACCTGCAGTGATGCCAAAAAGGGCACAGCAGGATTACAGTAAAATGCACTAAAAATTCAGTGGATGCAAGGAGGTTTGGGAGTTAACGTGCGCACTAACAAATCCCCTGGTGCTCCTCTCTGCCGGGCAAGTCGGTGTAACAATACACAGGGGAAAGCATTACTTTTTCTTTAGAAAGGAAAATCATCATCTTTTTTGTTTTTAATCCAATGAAACACACATAAAAATAGATTCCCATGAGAGAACAGCAAAGTCTACGTTATAATAGCTAAATTAAAAGATAATTTAAGAAAAAGACACAAAAAGGAAGATAGGCTTGATCCTGCAAAGTTAGAAGCATTCTATCCTTGCATTAACAAAGCATTTCTGTTATTTCTTAGTCTTTAAATTCATGAATATTCCTCACAGAACCCTGCAGAAGCAGGTAAATTCTTATAGTTCAGAGTGTGTTTAAGTGCTGTGCTGGGTAGGAATTAGAGCAGTTTGAGCTCTGCAGAATCAAGGATTATGCTTAAATCTTCTGTGGTTGATTTTATGCTAAACTGCTAGTGTTTACCTGAATGTCTTATTCTTCTCTCATTCATTTCTGATAAATCTGAAATGCATATAGTTATATTTAAGACTAAATATTTGCTCCTATGTATCACGAGTAAAGACTTCATGATAAAGGAGAAAGAGGCTTTTATAGGGCTCAGAACTGCATACTTCTTGACCTTATTTCTAGTATTGTAAGTTGAAAACTTCTTGCCACTGATGAAATTAGTGCACATGCCCTCCTTGATTTTAATTTTCTAGAAGAAGGTGTTTATAAAGAAGGAGTAAAAACTATTCCATTTCTAAACATTAGAGAAGATCAGCTCACATGCTAATTCCTTTTCCCCCTTTCCCTCTGTTTCGTGCCGTAGTGATGCTGAAGCTGCAGTGTGCCCATGAAGCACCCAATTTCCAGAGAAGTTACCCACGTGAAAAGAAATTGAAATATTGTTTTCCTCTGCACAGCGAGGACAGATCAGACGGTTATTTGAGAGCTGCACAGCTGAAGTACACTTCCATCTCAGAAGAAAATATTCAGTAGGCAACAAAACTACTGATGGTAGGGCTTTAGCTACTTACCACTGCACAGAGCCAAACAAGTCAAATATGAGCAGGGAAAAAAGCCGCAACCAATAAACAAATCACAGTTAATAAATTACATGAACAAAGACATGCAAAGGAAATGAAGTCATTACTGCTCTGACACTGTCCTTGTGTTGTCTGTACATACTCGCTTTTCATACATCGTTCTCTTCTGAAACCTTAAGTCTCCACTAACTGCTGAGGTAGTGAGACATGGAAAGAATTCATGTTATTTTATATTAAGATCAAATCAATATGCAGGCAAGAGAAAAGCTACTTCATGATCATGTTATCAGCCTCCAACTTGAACTCCTTTGTGTTGCAGAATGTAGTAAGGGGGGCTTTAGGGTTTTTTTTTTATAAATGTGGACTTAAACAACTAGATAACTTCCTTCATAAAAGAGGTTCTCAATTTTTTCAATACCTGTAAAGAAATACTTACAAGAATTCAAAACCACAAGAAATAAATGCAAATTCTGGTCAGTTTGAGCCTTCAGGTACTTAAGGGGTAGGAAAAATATTTGCATAGAAAAACAAATTTATTCTACATTCTAATTTTTCAGCATCATGAGGAATGAAACAGCAATGCAGATAAACAGTGCCCATTGTGTTAAGAATGCAGGCTTTTGCGGGGGAAATGAATTTACTGAAAACAGATCAAGCTGGTGCCAAAAACTGCTCTTATCCTCAAGGTTTGAATAAAAACTCGAGCAAAAGGCCCAGACCTCTGAAGTTGGCCAAGATGTCACACGAATTTCCATAAACTACATGCACAGTATGCTTAGAAAGGTGCCAACATTAACCTGCATGGATATCTGGAAACACTAAGGGACTGAAAAAGTTTCAAGTCTTTCACTTACAGCATTCCACAATGTTTTAATTCTCAAGCAAAACAGCTGTTCAAAATGTCTCTGTAGCCTATTTTCCACAAGCAGTTCCTGCAGAGCCAAAGATGCCTCATTCTTTGATGGGATTAAAAGTTTGGCTGATAAAGACAAGAGCAGAACTGCAATATCCTCAGAATTCTGTGAGGGTTTTAAGGCCCTAAAGTATATAGTTACTGGATTAAAAACGGACTACATTACCTAAGTGTTGAAAACACTTAGAAAAGAAAACTAAAACATTTGTTAGAGGTAATCATGACTCAACAGGAGTCGGTCCCATTGATGATACAGTATTTACAGTCTGGAGGCAAATATATCCCTGCAAATACAACTAGAAGCAAACACAGTCAGAATGATAAACAGTAAAGAATTGAGTGAGTTCACTCAGAATGGACCCAGATGCTTGTTAAACTGAGCCTACACGACAAACCCAAAAGTTGTAAGGCAGCCCAATGCAAAGTCATAAAGCTACAAATATTGTCATGCACAGCTACAGAGTGGGGGACCCTGCCTTGCACAGCAGCAACTCTAAAATCAGTGCCAAGTTCCAGTGTGATCCTTGGCTGTGAAAAAGAGAAGTAATAAGAGATCAGGATGTGGTTCTGCTCACCTCTGAAGCACTCTTGAGACCCATAACAAAATGCTGCTCATAGGACTTCTCATGTTTTAAAGACACTTCAAAATTGAGAAGGACGCACAGAGGAGGTTTTGGAATCAAATGAAGGGACAAAGAATACAAAATAAAAATTGATGACACTTCCTTTTCTTCAAGGAGAAAATACCTGTAATCATGGCTCTTAAATCCTGCAGAGTAAGTCTAACAAGACTTAATGACAAAAAAAGCCCCAAAGTGAGGCAAATTGAAATTAGATAAAGCTTTTAATAATATGAATGATAAACTACTGAAATAAGAAAAGAAACAGCAGGTTCCCTGTTCCTAATATCTTCATATGATTGGATGCCTTTCTGTTAACCACGAAGGATCACTGGGTGAAACCATGGCCTGTATTCCCAGAAGACTGGAAAATTGGTCTATGGACCCTGACATGAAAGGTAATTTCAGCAGTTTACAGCCAGCACCGTGATCTTCCTCGTTTATGTCATCTGTACAATTGATCCTGTGGACAGCAGGAAAAACTGCTACCTGGAATTCAGGTTTGAACTAAGTAAAAGTCTGCTCTCTCTCATTAACTCCACTGCCACAGAGCTTCTCAGTGCTCTCCAAACCACCAATCCACAGCTAGACCAGAATAGCCATCTGCTACTCCAAGACAGAAGGTTCACATTAAGCTTCTTCATAATGTGTATCACAGGTGAAGTCTATGAGTATTTTTATACAAGCTAACAATCATATTATTACAATATACTCTGACTTTTATTGCAAATGCGACTCCCTCCACTCCATTTTCTTTAATCATAAACAAATGCCACATTTTGCATATTCCTACTCTGAACATTCCCTTTTATGATAGTCAACACTGCCTCAAAGCAGTCAATCATTACAGAATTCTTATTGTTCTGCCTTGGTTTTTCCCCACCAATTCACATCAATAAACCAGAACTAATATTGCTATGAACTTGGATAACAGAACCTGACTTGATAGCTTATTCTAGTGAAAGAAATGCCTCTTTTCAACACAGCATTTGCAACGACTACTGTATAAAAGGTAGTTCAATTGTATGATTGTGGTTATCATGATTTAAAAGGATTTCTTTTCCCTGCTGGAGGCTTCTGCAAAGTTGGGTAAATCCAGAGAGAAAAAATTACTTTCACACAAAGAAATAGTAGCTGACTAAGGACTTTTCTGAAAACTTCACCCAAATTCAGATGAAAGTCCTCAGGCATTAGACAAGACCACATCTCAGAGTAAAGATGAGTTTATTTCCTGCCTGTTTTTCAGCTCATATTCTGATTCTGCATGCAGTGACTGCATTTCAGCCTCCTCCCTGGGAGCTGGAGGAGGCAGGTCCACTTACAGCAAGTAAAAGTGCACTGCCAGCTAAGAGCATTAAAGTATTCCCCAGGGAGCAGCAGGACACCATCTTCCCCCATCCCAGGGGGAGTCTTGCTACCTCTTTCTCTTGGAAAAAGGTGGTGAGACAGCCCTTGCACTGCAAGAGACCTCAGATTTCACCAATGTTTACAAATCAAACTTTGTTCCAGGCAAGGATAAGACTGTTACATTGTCCAAACAGATGGGTTATTCTTTCATGTTGCTCACAGTAGTAAGTGTAGCTTTAGCACGCAGCCTCGAAAGCCCAGACTCTCACTACCTGTGGAGCAGAATAACCAAGCTGCCAGGCACCATTTTATGTTCTGCACCTGTCTGGGAACAGCCTTCAAGGTAAGTCCCACATACAAGTAAATCAAGACAAGACGAGTCACAGGGGAAAGGAATCTTGGAGAATAGAGACAAATCCTACAAGAAATCAATTATAAATATGGTGCCAAGCAAAGAAGTGAAGGCACTGATATGAGACTTGGCTTTTGGGGAGTATTCAAGACACTACAAGAATGGTGCAACCATGTTCAACTTTCCCATACATCACAAGAGCCTGAATCTCCTGTGACACTGTTACAACTCAGCATCATTCCTCACCTCACCTTTTATTCCATCATTTCTTTTTTGGTCATTGTCTCTCTTCTTATGCTATTATTCATTCCCATCTTCTTCCTGATCATCAGTTTGCAGACTTCCAACAGCCTTCCAGACATGTGCCTTTCCTCCTCTTCTCTCTGTTGACTTACTTACTGAAGCCTCATACTTTATTCTCACTGCTCTCAGTGATTTCTTTCCTCCTTGTGCATTCAGAAGGTTTCCACACTGCCTGATCAGGGTTCTTAAAAAGATAAAAAATAAGGATGCACAATTTATTATTTACAACTTTGTGTGTGTGTGTGATTAAAATTTAGATCAAACCATGGGCAAATGACATGAATAACAACATCTCCAACAAAATGCCTGTTTCCCTTCATAGACCAAGAAACACAAGATCTATTTGAAAAAAAACAGTACTTCCAAAGCATAGTTCAGTGTTTTTTCTTAAGTAGTGTTTAATTTGATATATTTTATTCTCAATCGCTTTACTTTCCATTTCTTTTTAAGTTTTTTTCATTATTTTACTATTATGAGATGATCCTCACTCCTTTCTCACTCTGAGAATCCTCTTGACTCAAGTCAAACTTGTCCAGTTAAGCATAAGCCTGTTAGATAATATGGCTTTAGAGGGATTAATTTCTTTTCCTTACAGCATTCATTAGCTTGGACAACCACTGTTTGTGGTGGAACTGGACTGGAACAGCACAGTGTTGGGCTCTTGGCAGAGTCAGACCTTCAGGTACAAGAAGAAGAGCCACCAACCCAGCCCTCCCTATGAAGCTTTGTGGTTTCCCAGGGAGGATCCAAGATCAGTGCTTCCCTGTGGCCATTCCCTGGGGGCTGCCTTGTGCTTGCATGTATGAGGGGTCAGAGGGCAGCACAGAGCTGCCCCTTGTTGGCCCTCTCGTCTCTTGTCTGTCACAAATTCCCGTTCTCAGATGTTGGCAGCACTGTTCCCCTGTCAGTGCTCCCAAGTCACAGCCTACAGGACACACTGGGCCCCCCTCAGGGATGAAAACCAGCACCGTAGCTACCTCAGAAAATGGCCACTGCATGAGACGCCTTGGGCAAACAGCCAGCTCATGGCCACCATGCATGAAGAGCCTTGGGCAAACGGCTGCATGGGGCAAGTGGCCACGTGTGGGGAGCCTCAGCAAATAGCTGCCTCAGGTCAATGGCCACCACAGACGTGGCTCTGCAAGCAAACGGCTGTGTCGGGCAAATGGCCACCACATGAGGCGCACCATCGCAAAATGGCTGCCTCAGCCAAGCGGCAGCTGCGGGCACTCCTACCTTCGCCTATGTGCCCTGCAATGTGTAGGACTGTAGGGGTCACTGAGCTGCCAGCCCAAAACAGAAGTTTTCCTTTCACACTCCCAAAGCAGGACTTGGAGGCCTGCACTGGAGCAGCTGGAGTAGAGAGCTCCCGGCCACGCCAGCCACTTTTCCCCTGCCGCAGGGCCACCATGGCCCCCTGGTCAGCTCTGGGCTCACTCCCCTGTGTGACCTCCCCACAGCTGCTTTGTGTGCTGGGGCTTGTCTGAGGCAAACGGGTGACAGGGCTTCCTCACGCACAAGCTCTCCAGTGCATTCGCTCCCCTTCTTCCTGACCGCCCTGAAGCGTCCATCACCAGCAAACTCATGGCGAGCCACCCCTTTTGGGAACTCCATTTGGGAAGTCTGCAGTGTGAAATTGGAAACGGAGAAATGAATTGTGAAGGTACGCACTGCTCCCAGAGGCTAAACCCATTGCTGTGGCAATCACAGAGAAGCACAACTCACGTGTGAAAGGAGGAGAGGAGCTGTGCTGCAGATTCCCATTGCTGCTCACTGTGAACAGCACATCTGGGCTGGAAGATGGGGGAAGGAAAGGGAAATCGCATTCCTTTCTCAGGCCATTTTAGTTAATACCTGCTGTGACCATATGTTTGCACGTAAAAACAATCTCTGCATCAAATATTAAAGCATTGCCAGGGAAATCTCCCAAGTTCTGTACTTAATGGCACTCAATCTTTTTTGTTCATTCCATCAGTCCTCATTAAATAATTAATAACAGATTAAATATGATCTTTCACATGAATACAATTCCAACTACTGTTAAAAGAGCAGCTCCATCTGACGCCCACCACCTAGGACCAAGTGATACTCTGTGCCAATTCACCACTTATACTTAAGTTTTGAGCTAAAGGGCAATTCTTTACCCCTGAGTACAACTAAAACTTTCCAGCTGAGTGTGCTTGTAATAGACTTGCCACTGGAGGGACCAGCTCCTGGAGAGACCGGGGCATCACAGCTGCCCTCAGCCCTCTACTCTGGGGCATGGCTGCCTCCTGAGGTTTCAGCCACTTGCACTTTCACACCTTTGGCAGCTCCCCATATTCCCCCAGGCCCTGCCAGACAGCCCCTCTCCAGCCTTCTGCATGCCCCTAATAGGGTGTCAAGGCAGCAGCCCAAAGCCACGTGCGTCTCCGAGACCCTGCAACAACCCTTGGGACACTTTCATCAGCTCCTCATGCTGCCTCTCCCAGCCGTTTTCTGTCCTTTGACCTTCCCTCTTTCTTGGCAGCTCCATGGAGCCTGTTGCCATGGAAATGCCTAACTGCAAACCCTCCTCATCCCCAGGAACTGGCCCCTGGAAGGTTCTTTCTCCTGCTAGCAATAACCTCTCCTGGGCTGTGTGCCCCAGCAGCCCTGCTTCCTGGAAAGGGGCACCCCACTGGCCCCCCTGCACTCAGATTGGTCCCTGTACTGCCAAAAGACAAACCCCACACCAGAAGCACATCAGACACCACACAAACAACTCATAAGTTATGCGTATAGAGTAGCCACAATGCAGTCAAAAGTGTTGGATACATCAGTGAGAAAAAATAATCAGAACCACTCTGGTTCCCCAGTTTGCCAGTACTCGGCTAATAACATTCAGAGTGTTCTACTTAACATAATAACAATTAATTAACTTTAAACGGGTGTCATTCTGCCCCAATTAAGCAGAAGAGATTTCCAAAAAGGAAAAGAAATGCTAACTGACATATGACATTGAAAATCTTCCCCATAAATCTTCATTTTGGCTTTGTACACATTTAATATTGCTGTTGACAAATTTTGCAAAAAGTATTTGTACTTAAATTAGGTTAAAGAAGTTAATACGAAGGAATAAACCTATATTTTTCAGTATGAGTGCAAATAATATTTTTTTCATTTCTTGATTAAAATGTCGTAGAATATAAGAAAATGTTATTCTCAAGAAAATAATGCTAATGCTGTGCTCCAAGCAGAATGATACATAATGCAAAAGGAAAGATGGTAAGAAGTAATTCATATGTATCCACCACAATTCACTGATGGGTGCTTTTCTTTAACCAATATAGTGTCTAATGGGTACAATAACTGGAATATGAACAAAAAGCCATTTTCACTTCCAATACACTTTACAGTGATGCTTTTGCAATTTAAGTCCCATTCTTAATCCATTTTCACAGGCCTTTACCTTAATGCAACAAAATGAAAGTGACCTGAGGGACATTTTCTCCTCTCCATCAGAAAATATAGGCAAGCTATATGAACTCCAAAATATGTAGATTGTTGTTCTTAAATGGGGTTGTTTCAGTCAGAGCACAGAGACACTTTACAGCCACCGAGGCATAACTATATATTTACTTTCCCAGCAGTTTAATTTGCTACACTGCCACTGGTATTGCAACCGTGGTTTACAAAATCATACCACAATGTTTAATGTACTTCAAATTTCAAAACCCTCTCTGGTAATTGGGTGACAGTAATTGACTCAATCTTAGCAAAGCATTCTCAATAATCGCTTTATTATAATTTTTTTCAATTACTTCACAGTTAAGTATAAATTTCTTACCTCTGAGTGGCTCACTTGAACTTACTTTAAAATGATCACCTTTGCCAGTTACAAAAATAACATGTTAGATTTTCTCTTACAGTGAAACATAGCGATTTCCAATGTGACTTAATAATTAAGAAATCTAATAGGCATCTAAATGGGAGACACAGTCAAGAGGAACTAGTTTTTAAAATTTTCATTGAGCCGCCATTGAAAAGCAATGTTATATTTTATTGTGCAGAAAAGCAAAACCCACCTGTTCGCTTTCCTTCAATTAAAACACATTTCAGTCATAAAAAGGAACACATGAGTTTGTGAAGATATTTCACTCACCACAGAAAAAAGACTGTGGGAAAAAGAGAATGCAGAAATAAAAATTGAAAGCATTAGCAATAATTTCAGAAACATATTTCAATTTTTGCTATATATAAACATGTGGCTATGTTTTCATAACTACAAAACTAAAATAAAGAACATTTTATCCAAAAAATATATATAGTTTCTCCTATAGTTGTTTCAGATTGAACTCTTTTCAAGGTGTTTATTACCAGATAAAAAAAAAAATCTTATTTAAGAGCTGTGTTTAAAAGACATGTATTTTTAGTCTTAAAAAAAAAATCTTAATATGTTCTTTTTTGTTTTTCCTATGACAGCCCTTTGAAAGGACTGAGGCTGAGCCCAGAAGTTTCATACTCCTATTTACTATCTCTAGAAATAATTAAGTAATTACTGTGATCCAGTAGTTTCCTGGGGAACAGGAAGTGGTTTGTGAACTCCAATTAGGGAAGCATGGAAGACAGAACTGCTGTCCACATCCTTATCTCTTCTGGGACTGGCATATGTGTTTTATTCAAACAAATTACCCTTGCCCACCAAACCTGAATTGCCAATCTCCCCTTCCCTGAAAAACTGAATTGCAAGCCCTGCACAGGTGCTGGGATGTGGTGGAAAGGAGACACAGGTACCAAAATCATGGCATGCATCAGGAGAACGGTTCAAGTGTACAAGGCCACACCACTTCTGCTTTTGGGAGAAGACCAGCTCCCAAGTACCCAATGAAATGTTTTCCCTCTGACCTCAGAAAAAGCAGGATCATGTCTTGCTTCTCATATGCAGGTTCTGGATAAAAATGAAGGATGTATTCAGCCCTGTTGGCAATCACAGTAGAGGTGCTGATCACTGAATTAACAGACACAAAGTCTAAGTTCCCCTGCTCAGCTTTTAAAAAGCAGTGTGCTCCCAGGGAGCAATGCCATCTCTACATCTTTGTCTATGTGTTTGTCTGCCATTTGTTACACTGAAGTTACTAGGAAGTTGAGATGAGTGATGGCAGAAAAGTGGGCCCTAAAATACCCTTTAGTTTGGTGTCTGCTCAATGTTCTGACAAAGATTATCAAACACGGTGGGTGATTTTCAGGGACAAAGTTCTTCCTGGTGTTAAGCAGTGTGATGGAAACAGCGACACAGAAAAAAAAAAAAGAAATCATTCTCTTGTCACCCTGGAGAATGTTGGAGACATCCTTGTGTAGTTTTACTGCCATGGGATAAGTGATAAATTATGTACATGGCACATCATCATGCTGGTTTTGGGGAGGGCATTGCGAAGGCAAAACACATACCTTCCGCTCATGAATGTCAATCTAACGAAGTCTTGGAAGCTGATACTGCTGTCAGACTGCTACAAAACAAAAAGGACAGGAGACAGGTTGTCTGGGTACTTGCCATGAATGACAACTGAACAGATACTTCACTGTCGGAAAAAGCAACAGAGATCCCAAAAGACCTCTTTGTGGGATAACAGAGTTGATTTTAAAATGGTTTGCTTCAAGGCTGTGAAACAAGAAATTCTCCAAACACTGGAAAGAAGAAAGTTACCATCACTAGGCTAGACCTTGAGATCAAGTATTGGCTTAAAAAACAGTAATAGAAAAATATACTGTTGGATCTGTTTTCTCAAACCTGGATATTCTGCCTTTTCCAGATCATTCCAGCCCATGGCCTGACACAGCTCCTCAAACCACCACCACGTTCTACCTCCTTCTTGCTTGGTGGAGACTGGTTGTATTTCACGCACTCTGAAACATGGTAAAGGCTCTATAGCTGTGCAAAATGTAATTAATTAGCAAATGCTATGACACAATATAGAAAACAAGTGTAAGCAACTTTCTATAGAGGTTTACCTTGATGTGGATGCATACATACATACATGCACACATCTCACCCCCAAATATCAATAATCAGTGAGTCCCTACTCTATTTTGTAAGTGTGTTTGTTCTTTGATTTGATTCTAGTTCCAAGATCATTTCTCACATGCCAGTAATTGCCATTATATGATTTAGCAGTAAATCAGTCCGGCCCTTCTGATATTTTTAAACAACTTTATGGATTCTTTGCTGAAAAGCAAAGCATCTCACAACAGAGAAGATGCTGACAGAAGACACAAATGCAGGTGCTGATACCCGGCTTTGGCACAGATGAGAATATAAATGTAAATACTCCCAGTACCTGCTGCCTGTGGTTGGCAGCTGTAACAGAAACCCAAAAATCAGCTCTAACTGTGACTGTTGGTCAGCCTGAGATTTTATTGGTGGTAGAGGATCCATATACAGAGCTGTACAATTTAAGAGTACGTTGCCTATACAATTTGAAAATACACATCCAAAGAATGAAGCTAGAAGAAACATCTATGTCACAGGGAAGAGGAACCAAAGACAGGATATCACAGAATGACAGCTTTACAAAGTATGTAAAATATGCTTGGGAGTTGGGCTTGATTTTATCTTTTGACATTTAACAGGAGCTGCTGGCACCATTTGAGACTATACTCTGTGCAATCAAACATGTAATTGTTTTGTATATGATGCCAGATATCCCTTAAGATATCCCTTCATCTGACATGTGCCACTCATATGATCAAATTTCATAAAGGCATTGCACATTGAGCTGTGCAAACAAACTCATGAATGCATTATCATTGGCAGAAGGTCAGTTTTAGAAATAGCATAGGGAGTAAACTGAAGAAAAAAGAGCAAAATAACCACTTTTCTAATGTCATCACTTGTCTACATTTCGGTCTTACTATCATAAAAAGCATATTTGATTTCTTTTACCCTTTGCTACAAACAATAATTTACCCCTTGCTCAGGAAATGCTCAAAAGATTACTTGTGGCACAGTCATCTTCTGTAGTTCTTTGAACACAACAGCAGTTCTAAAATCACCTCCAAACACCTACCAGCTTTGGTTTTGTCATGCAATGTACAAAATAGGATATACTCAAGAGTTAGAAAATTCAACAACATCTGATTGGTCACTAAACAAAAAAACCGTTATAGTTCATGGCAGAAGAAAAGGCGTTGGTTCATTTTATAAGGTGAACTGCCTATAAGACAGCAGCTGTAAAAGACTGAGCAGTAGAACTAAAGCACTAACCAAATACACCAAAAATATAACTGTGATATCAAAGAGAGTGAATATGAACCCTGATCAATGAGAGAAATCTTTCTGTTTCTTCCATTATAAGAATATTTTTCTTTCCATTAGGAGAAAAAAAAAATTCATAAAAACAGCTTGAAAAAAAAATCCCTTCCAATGAACCTCCAAGATTTAAAGAAGTTTGTATTGCCTGAGCTTTGTGCTCCTCAACTGCAGTCTGCTACAAGTTGGAAAAAATTTCAGTTTCCTAGTTCTTTCTTAGTTGGGAGTAGAAGTGAAACAGAAGTAGTATTTAGACCCTCAACCAAAAGTCTGCATCTCTCCTCTGCTTTACTTGTGCAAGCTCACAGAAAACGGAGTGAGAAAAGGACAGTGGGTTGCTTATTTGTTTGGAGCCTGCTGTTTAAGAAAGAGGCAGTATCTGCCACCTCCATGAGGGACATATAATGATATCAGCTAACTTTCTATTTCTGTGAGCAGTATCTCTTTTAAACTGAAGTTTTGTAACACATTCCTTTTTCCTCAATTTAGCAAAACTCAGGATCCTGACAGCATTTTTCATTAGGAAGAGGACATCATGATGGAGCCAAGCAATTTTCGGTTGAAGATGGGTTTACTTAATAGGATGCATGAAGTTGTGTTTCCATGATCACAGGATCAAACACTAGAGCCTGTCATTACTCACAGCCTTGCCCAGCCCACAAACGAACACTGAGCTTTTCTTCAGTGGCACAAACCCAATTGCTTGTCCCTCTAGTTTTTGTTCCCTTGCTTTTCTCACACATTATTTCAGTTCAACCCCTCCCTTCCTCTTAAACTTGCTAACATGAAGACAACAGCTCTTTGCAGTGCACATCTAAAGCCTTGCACATTCTTTCATTTTGGATGAAGTTCGAGGAGACTTTCTGCCACTCACTCTGCAGAGCGTCTCCCATGTCTGTATTTTACACCAGAGGGTTTGGCCCAGCCTGTAAGATGAAAATTGTAAGAGGTATTATACGGGATCAAACAGTTCAAGTGTCTCCTGGAGCACATTTTCACTGTTTCAGCTGGAACAGACCTCAAGTGAGGAAGATTTCAGACAGAATATAGAAAAGGCTCTCAGAGCACCACAAGAATAATCATTCTGGAAAAGCAGACATTAACACAGAGTTAAATTAAGATAGGAAGTTCAGCTTTACCTTTTTTTAATCTTTTCTTGACATGGTAAAAAAAAAAAAAAAAGACTAATTTACTTAGGAAGAAGAACAGTTAGAGAAAAGTGGTGTCAAATACTTTTCAGTCCTGCATACTAATGGGGGGGTTGGATGCATCTCACCTCCCATTCCTAACAAATATCTGGCCAGCTTTCTCCTCAACACCTCCAGAGGTGTCCAGAACCCTTCTGAGGGATCTCTTTCTATTTTATATTACTTTATTCTAACCTTCAACCTGAATTTCTTTCCTCCACGTTAAACCGATATGTTACTGTTCTGTTCCAAGGATGAAAGCAGAACAACTAGCTGCTACCCTCTGTTGCAAACTGGGATACTGTTATCCTGTCTATTTTCTTTTCTTTATATTAAAACATAACCACTTCTTTCAACTTTCATTCTATCCTTTCTAAACTCTCCATTGAGGTGCCTCCAATTTGTCCATATCCTTGTTAAACAACGAAATATGTGTTATTGCAAGAATACCACTTGTTGACCTGTATTCAGCTGTTGTCCACTCCAAAAATCTTTCTCTACCATTCAGGTTCCTGGGCAGTTACTATTCTCCATTTTTCACCCCAGCTTGCCCCTTATCTTCCCATATGGGGACTTTGAAAAGCTGAGCCTGCTCTTGTTGATTTAGTACTTTCTGTCAAATTAACAAGGCCCTTTTGAATTCCGTTTTTGTCTTCCATTGTCCTTACAGCATAACAGTGTGATGTCCTCTGTGCATTTGACCAATTTAACCTCCATCCCATTACCTGAGTCCTTAATGAAAATACGGAATAGAAACAGCTCCACTTGAAAAGCTCTCTCACTCTGGCAGTGACATACAAGTTTGGAGTGGTTTCCACTCCATTGTGTGCAGTGTTTTCAGGCTGGACATAATTCCCTGTGCTGTATATAAAGATACCACAAGAAAAAGTCAAAAAGCTTAATAGAAGTCAATTTACATATCCCCCCATGTACTGTGTCCACTATCCTGCCCAAGAAAGAAATTGGATTAGTTTGAAATTAGTCATTCTTCACAAACCCATAGGGTTTTTTTAATCATTTCATCATCTTCAGCATTTGATAAATTGACTGTTCAATAACTTGTCCCACAACTTTTCCTGGGGCCAAAGCTGGTGTAACCACTCCTGAATTTCTCTAAATCAGTCCATTTTTTCCTCTTTTTTCCACCTGAAATCTTCAGGCAATAATTTTGTGAAACTCATCCTATTAATAAAATCTATTCTATAAAAAAGATAAACCTAACAAATGTCCCAGAAAGCAATCTGCATATTAAAAAAATGATATTAATCTGAATGACCCTAGGAATTTCAAAAAGGACCATGGCTCTTCCAGTGAAATTGCCAGAAAACAGGAACAACTGGGACTGCTTATTTTAGTAAGAATAGGAATCAGAGGGGACACGTTGGAAGGATACATGTGAGAGCACAGCATAAAGAAGTTAAGCCAAATACTTCAGTTAATCCTCCTGTGATCCAAAACAAGCAAGCAGGCAACAAAACCGAAAGGCACACTTTTAAAATTATAACCCCCCCCTACTGATTTGAAAAGGCCAGTGTATAGATTCATGTAAGTGTTGCCAACAGTCAATAGCGAGGGAAAATGCCTAGCAGAGATGATTAGACATTTCTGTAGATAAGAGCCAGAAGCAAATGCTGTCCCCTCCACAGAGGATCAGCAAAGCACCAGTTTTGCCTTCTTGAATCTAAACGAGGAGCAGGGACACAGGAAATTGCAGCAGCAATTAACTCCGGGGTCTCAGCACTGCTCTTGATGCCCGAGTGCTGACGGTGCCCACCACCAACTCCCTCTCCCAGCACATTCCTACACTTGTGCTTCTGCCAGAGTGATTGCTGGCTACATTCTGCTTCCCCTCTCCCCCTGTTTTCCAATAGTTTCTTTACTATTTTGCAGCCACATAGCACCTGCTCAGCCTCGATCATTGTGTATCTGGTCTGGTACTCACATTTCCATGTGTTCATTTCCACAGCTCACTTGGCCTTTTCATCTGCTTCAAAATTATCCTCTTAAATGAAAAACTGATGTGAAGGACCCATTTAGGTTGGGACCACAGATAAACCACCGTCCTGCTCACCTACCTCTTTTTCCATAGCAGCCCACTTGGGTTTTGTTTGATTAAACTTCAATAAATTAATAGCCTTTTCTTTTAACATCTGTGTAAAGTCCACCTTAACCCAACTTTTATTTGTATTCCCACTCAGCACTACACTCCTTGCTCACTAAGATATTTACTGCACACTGTTCAAAGTTTGCTCTGAAACAGAACTATTAGTTGCTTTAGGGCTTTTTATGGCACCTGAAGGGATAATATTAGTACTTCATAAACATTAGTGGTGTTATGAAACAAATGCCATTTGTTTGAGAAGATGGGATTTCCCCTCCTGCAGACACTTCTAGGGAAGATTTGAGGCAAAGAGAAAATAATGTCAATATTGTACAGGAATTTTGAGTGCCCAAATGAGACACCTCATGCCTGACTTTTTGAACCAGCTAAAGAAACACCACAGTTTTTGGTTCAAAGCACATCTACCACAGGCTTGATCTGCAGCTGCAAGTCAGTGCTTCTCCAAATCAGACTCCAGGGCCCCTAAAGATGCATCACAGAAAAGACAGACACTGACAAGCAAATCCAGCTCTCCGGTGCACCATCCACGTGAGCCTTCACTGGGAAGACATCGTCTTGTGCCCTGCAATCTCCAGCCATACAAAACCCAGATCACAGGTCCACTTAACATGCCCTTGCCTCCTTCTTTTAATTGCACTCTCCTTCCTTGACTCCTTTTTTCCATTACCTGCCCTAACAAACAGCTCACATCCATGATTCATTCTTCCCACTGTGATGCTTCCTGCCAGTTTGCGGTTGTGTACTCAAAGGCCGTTTCCTAACTGCAGGCACAGAGGGCTGCAGCAAAGCCACACAAGTTCTCAGAGCTTGACTTTACACATTTAATGTCTTTTGCAATTCACCTCTTACTTAGTGCCTCATAAGAACCACGGGGAGAACAGAACACAGTGCCCTTCCTCTCACCTCCTTTTTTCCATGTCCACACCCCCAGACCACATGGATTGCAACTTGAGAAAGACAGAGCACAAGACTGCTATGGAGTGGCACAGCCTCTACGGTGGGACTGAAATTCAGACACACCAGAGCAAGCTATAGCATTTCACCCCAAAGTTTCCTCCTCTGTTAAATTTACCATACTATCTATTTCCTTCAGCTCACTGATGCAGATTCCCAAATCAGCTCTTGAGTGGGAAGACCAGAAAACGTCTAGGTCATGTAGAAAAGAAAGTGCTACTTACATAGTGCCACTCTGTCCAGTGATACCTGTATGGAAAACATTTGCCTGTATGGAATATACTCTTCACAACCACTACAACAAAATCTTTTCTGCTGCTGCAAAATCCTAAACCAGCACGGAGAAAGAATAAAGGGGAATTTTTAAAAAGGCAGGAAGAATTAAGAGCAAAAGCGTAGGGGAAACAAACAGGAGTTAAACTTGTGCAGCTCGCATCTTACACCAAAGCTTGGAGTGAAAAAAAAATAAAAAGTGCACAGTGTCAAGGGCAAAGACTCGTTACTAGGAGTGTACATAGCTGGGAGCTTCAGGAGGGAAATGCAATAGGCAGTTTGGGCTTCGGCTGGAGTGAAACGGGCCCATCAGTGCTCAGTGATTCAGATCGTTTTGTCTGATAAGCACCCGTGGGTGTGTGCTGGAGACACTGCAGTTTGTGTGTGCCCTGTTATTTTCAGTATATTGACCTAACATCAATGTATTGCAGACAGTTAAGATACTTAGAGATTTGCAGAATGATGAGATTTAATCTTTTCAGTGCCCCAATTCTAGCTAGAAAGGCATGTGTGGGAGCAACTCGCTTTCCAAAAAAATACCATGGATTGTGTTATTAAGGTTTAAGTTAAGATTTTAGTTATCCAAAGTGGACTTATTTTGCTAGAGAAATGGTCATTTCTCTGCTTGGCTACCAGAGTGTGTGCCCTTGAAAGATTAATGTTTGCCCAAGGAATTTGCACGTTCCTCAGCTGGAGATAGTTTTCAGCAGAGCTCACACTGATAAAGCCAGTGAGGATTTTTTCTCCAAGAAGCTGACCTGCTAATGGCTGTAGTGGTAAATCATATTACCTGGTTAACACTGTTCTTAAAATGTTAATTAAAAGGGCTTTTTATTTATGGAAAGTAAAAAATATATATACACGTATACTACAGCAAAACTGCTGGTGCTGGATGGTGAGCACCTGTGTTCTATTTAGGCTTCGTGAAAAAACTGGACAAACCTTTTTAACGAGCAAGTGAGAGATATCACCCTATCAAGATCGCAGTAATTAGCAATTTACTAAAAATACCCCAATGTGGGTAATAATCCCTCATCCAGTGATCTGAAGGATCTTGTGAACTGCCTGGTTTCGGTGAAGAAACCAAGGAGCCTGAGCTACATGGTCTGCCTGAAGTCACACAGTAACTGCAGCCTGATGCTCAACGCCCAGGAGGCAGATTTACTGTGAAGTTTATTGTACCTTCTGTATGGTTTGCTCTTGAGCGTAGCATTTAGTTAGCAAAAAGGTATTTACTGCTCACAGGAAGGATACATGATTACTCAGCAACTTGCATCAGTGCATGTTTTTACTGTTCGTTTCAGCCATTGCTTTTGGCAAGTCAATAAAAAAAGCTCCCATCGCTCACAGGTTCAGCCCCAGCATTTGTCAAATCTATTAGAAGACAGATTCTGTCATTTACAGCACTTTTCATCTTGTGTAGCCCTAAACACCAGCAGCTGGATTGAGATTGCCTTTTCAGAGTTCACGAGGGACTTTTAGTGCTGTCAGATCTAAGCAAGACTTAAAAACTATTTCTCAAAGCAAGATTTATTGGAGGGCTAGCATCTGGTGACAAATGCTAGAGGAATAACAAACTCCTTTGTATTGCGGTGTTTCTTGACCTGCCTGTTTATTAATGTTCATCTTTCCTCATAACTCAAAAGCACAGCTTTGTGCTTCTGATGCACCCTTATGGAAACAAAATGCTGCTGCTTCTCCACATCAGAAACATCCACTTGTTAAATGTTCGTGTGGAAGGTACCAACAACTACATTGCATTGTTTTCCTGCTCTCCCTATTCAAACCTAAGTAACAAATCTCTCCCAGCTCCACAAAAGAACTGACATATCTTCCAGGAGTTAAAAGATGACATATTTATATTTTTTTCTTCATTTTCCATTTAAAAGCTCTGACTTCTGTCATGGACACTGTGATAAACAAAGTCTCGAGTTTCTATAAGTTTTGAATAATAGTTTATTATATGGTAAAAGCAAGCAGCCGGCTGGGTGACAGAAATGGGACCAGTTTCCCAAATCTGCACACCTCTACTATAGAGTACACTTAGTATTTATCTTAGCTACTTCATGCATATTAATTATATCATATACATATACATTCTACAGGTTTTTGCTAAGTATTTAATATATGGGTTTTCTTACAGCTAAAGCTAAAAGGGTCATCTCTACAACCAGTCATAATTCATGCATTCTCGGATGAACAGGCACCTAAAGATTTAAAGTTCTACTATATTTTATTCTTAGGATAGTAAGGAGGTTTTAGGCTTCTTGACCTTGTAAGGGTCTGTTTTATTTCTTTATGGGGGTGTAATTAAGTTTTACAATCTGTTTGTTTTATTTTGATGTAATCACCCATTTGTTTCATGAATCACAATTATTTATATATCACAGACACTATGCAAGGGTTGGTAGCTACTGCCATCTCTGTGCAAATCCAAAATGCAAGTGAGGGACTGGTCTGCCACACGTGCTGGAAGTTGACTAATGCTAGCAATTCCAGGTTTTCCCTGAATCTTTTCCAGTCCCAGTGCACTGCAACAAAAACTGCAAAACAGACACTTTCTAGCTGCCCTTACTGAGGCAAAAGTCACAATGCATTTAAGAAGCGTTTTTGCAAGATTGCAGATTTGGAATCTGGAAGCCAGTTAAATCCGCTCCCTTGTTTGTACTTACCAGCTTCCCCTACACACTTTTAGACATTTGCGCCAGGTTTCCCACAAGCAAGAACTGAGCCTAATGGGACACAGGCACTGAGGAACCAGAGGACAGTCCTTTGGGTAGCCTGTCCCCTTCCCAACAGGACTGCTTCCTGCCTGTCATCTGGACATGGCCTGAGCAGCCATTCCCACCCTCCTAGACTCCAGTGACTGTATTTAGGAGACAAAGCTGAATCGGATCTTCTCAAACCAGCTAATAGGATTGTTGTGCTTCACCAGTCTTGAAGTCTCTCTTGTTCTGTGAATATCTTACTGGGAATAATTCATCAAAATGATACCCTAGATCTAATCACAATTAATCCCTCTGCATAACACATGCACATAGTGAAAACTTCCATTATCTCTGTGTTCTTACATCAGTATCAGCCAGAATTGTATCACTGCATCACTTCAGTTCTGACTAGTGCACTGCTGTGTCTCTTAATGGGCTGCAATATTGCTGCTTTCCAGGTTTCCAATTTGTATGGGAATCAAATTTGTATTTGTATCAGTGTGTATCAATATTAGGCATAATATTCCTCTATCAATCTCTTCAGTGATACAGTCACAGACTCCACTCTGCTACAGGTGCAAGTATCACAACATTTAAAAAAAATAATAATAAACAACCCCCAAAACATTAATCAAACTGTTCAGAATTCCCACCTGTTCCATGTTGATGGCTATCAGTCATACTCACATGTTTCTGTAAGCATCTCCCAAAGTAATCTATCATCTGGAAACTTCTCTGAAGCAGTTAATTCTAAAGTGAGTCACCTAAAATACTTAGGGAAATAAAACTTACATTGTAACCAGAACCTGATTCAAGAAAATAACATTATTCCCCATCAGGAACTGAGAAGAGCAGACTTGTATCAGGAGAAACCATCATAACCTGAATTTTAAAACCTTGTTACAAGTAATTTTCAGCCAACTTGTTCTACAAATAACCTGCAGATCTATCCAACTTATACCCCCAAATTAATCATGTTCTTTTCAAAAGATGATACCGTGGCACCAGAGCCCTCTCTTGGGCCAGTATTCCAACACAGTTTGCAGGGAGATTCGCTGCAAAGCTGAACACTGCTACAAGGTTTTGCAAATTCCTCACACTATGGAATTGGGGGTGTGGTTTGGGGCAGCAGCATCACACACTGGGGTCTCTGGATGCCCCTGTACAAAATACAGAGTAAGGAGCCCCCAGTCCTAATCTTTGTGGGAAACAAGCAGATCCCAACTCAGAAGTGAGACTGAGATCCAACTCCTTAATTGTGTAACAAGATAAGCAAGTCTTCTTCAACACGCTTATAAAACCCTAATAACAGAGTTGAATTGTTTGTAGTAATTACTGAGCAATTCATTATGAGCTAGCAAATAAGTTTAAAAAACCCATCTTGTTGGTCACTACCAGGAACTTTGTCAACAGAAAGAAATAAATTAATCAAAAATTACCCCATATGAATTATCTGAGTAACCCTGGTTAATATATAACCTCTTTCCAATTTTAATAGCTGCTGTCCAGCTCTCTCACACAAAATGCCAGCCACTGCATGTGCAATAAATATTAATGGTTCATAAATTAAAGAGCATTATTCTTCTTGACATAACAGCATTTTGCAAGGCCCCACGGAAAAGGTACAAGCGGTTTGTTGAGCAAGCTCTGATAGAAGAAAAATATGTCTTGGTTTTCGCTTTTAAAAGCATTTGTCAGGATTTATAGGGTATATCCAGAAGGCAATTAAGGCAACATTTTACAGAAAGCTACCATATGCCCCCAAATAACAAAGAGCAATAAAAGGAAAGTGTGATCTGTGAAAACAATTTGATTTATAGAATTACATTTATAAAACGTAGATACTTTTATCCTAAACAATTTGTATAGGAGGAGCTGATGCGATATAGATAACCCAGAATCTTCCCAAGCAAACTGTGTTGGTCATATTGTAGCAGTACATTGCTACCAGGGCTTGGTTTTAGGGTGATGTCCCCTCTCAAATCCCACATCTGAGAGGACATCAGCACAGACACAAGCCAGGCCAAGGTGACACACTGCGTGCCTACTGGCACACAGGCATCACTGCTAAGGGAATTTCAAGGCCAGCCTAGGAGGCACTCCATGGAGCTGCCCTGCTGGGGTTACAAGGAACTTTGCTCATCCCTGGTAAAGAACATAAGAAAAGGTGAAGCAGGAGGATGAGAATGACTGGTATCATCCTCAGGCAGAAACAAGAGTTAACAGCTTCACAGCCTCGCTGGGCAGGCTTGGAAGGGTCTTAAAAATGCAGAATGACAGTGGATAGAGGGGATGAAAGCAAGTCAGCAAAGAGATGCAAGAAGAGTGATAAAGTGCTTAAATTACAAGGCAAGAAATGAGTATCACTAGCAGCATTTTGAACAAATAGAAATAGTGTGAGTGTCCTCCTAAGTAACTCCAGACATGAGGGGGTGAAAGTTGGGATAGAATTTCAGTTGTGCAGACACAGAGATGCTGCTGCACAAAACAGAAGAGCAAAGTATAGCTGCCCTGGAATTAGGATGTGAGGATGAGGGACACGCTGAAACAACACTCACATTTGCAGGCTGGGCTATGGCAAAGACACTGCGTGATCTTGTCTTCAGTGCCTGGAAAAGAAAAAAAATGAGAGAGAAAGTGATCTTTAGGTCACTAGAAAACAGCAAATGACTGAATTTTTTTAATCAAATTTCCACAAAAAATTGTCCAAAATGCTACAGCCTTAGCTTGCATTTGCTAAGTGTAGAAAGGTCCCTGAATCCGAGTCCATATAAGAGACTTCCAGAGAGAGCACATCACAGGAAAAAAAGTAAATGTAGTTACATCTCTGGCAAAGGTTTGACACTTCTGAAGGTGTTTCAGTCCAGATATAAGGATGAACTGGAAAGTATCTACATTAAAACAGTAGAAAGCAGTTCATTAAGCTTTAGGATGAAAGATGACTGGATTGTGAGAGAAATGGACGGAAGGATGGCTGGTTTATTTTAAGGTATAGGAGATTACAATGAGATCACATTTTCTGTGAGGAGCCTGCAAAATTATACTTCTTAAGAAAAAAGGTTTGGAAGGAATTGTTAAGGGATAAGCCTGAAGGACTGGGAAGAACATAAAATGTGCTAAAGTGGGTTTTTTAGTCACTCAAAAGGTAAGCTTAGAGTTGCTAAAGTAAAGAGGAGGGAGGTTTCTGGTGGTGCAAGTAGAAACTTAGCAACTCAGTCTAGGAAAATGCTGAGTTCTCTGCAACTGTCTGTTGTTCAGCAAGGACCAAACTAGGTCCCTGGAGAAGGACCAAGTCACCTGCAAATAAGTTTAATGCAGACAGTTTATAAGCTCTCTGAGGTGGAACTTGAGCTGGTCGAGAAGGCTGTGGTATCAGCTCATACAGAGTAATACAAATAGGCAAATACTGATTTTTTTTCTCCCTCTCTGTAGTGTACACATCATAGAGGATGGCATTTGCTTTGTCTCCCACAAATACCGATTCACTACAGACAAGCTGAGTTGGGGGATCAGCACACTTGGGAATGTGTAAGGGAAAGCAATTACCTTGGGAAAACTGAGGGGGGTATCAAGTGCAGAAATCAGAGAGGGTCAGAGAACACACAGAGGCACAGAGCTGTAGGACACCCCATATCCAAGCTGCACTCACAAGCACATGCTCCACACTAAGACACTTATGGAGAGCAATGCATTTTCCCCATCATTTGAAAGACTTCTGGGTTGCTCTGGACAGTGGAGTTCGAGGCCTCAGCCTTTCCTGGGGGTTAGTGAGAGGGTCTCAGCTGAGAAAGTATCTGTGGGGACACTACAGAGCAGAAAAGCCTTGCGCAGATAGTAATACAAAACTAAAGGATATTCACATCCTCAGGTTTTACAAAGCTATTTCTTCTGTTCATCTAAATTTTATACCATCTCAGAAACATGGAGGACTGAAAAAGATAGTGTCAGATCTCATAAAGAGAAGTAGGCTTGTTTACATAAGCCTAAATGTTAGTTATTTGGACTTGGTTTATTTTCTGCTACTCTGCTACTCTGACAGTGTCAGAGCTCTCTTAGGGGCAGTTTCTGCAGTTTTACCATGATCCCAAACTGGTTTCCAGTGCTGGTACTTTGGTATTAATTCCTTTATAAATAGAATATTCCCATTTGAATTCACTACCTGGATCAAAACAGTCACATATTCAGCATCCAAAAAATCTCTATCATTTTTTACAGTCAGCAGAAAATACAATCTTTACACTAAAAGTAAAGGATATAAAAGTGCAGAACACCTGTTTGCTACAACTTCAACTGCCTGGCTGTGAATTCATGAAACGTGGCAATATTCAGTAATTTATAGAGCAACAAAGACAAAACAGTAGGAGGTTGCACTTTCATGACCAACAAACCAATAACACAAAAGCAGGGGGGAACACAATTTGAGGTAGTCGGACCAAAAGGGACACAGATATTTCTGCTTCCTGCAGTAAATAAAACATGCTGTGTCAGCTGGAAGACAAGCACTCCAGCCATGCTGTCCATCTTAAAAGAAAGGCAGCGGTGAGGGAAGGTCATCTGCCACAGCTCCAGCAGGTTTGATGTGGAGTTTGTTCCTCAGAAGGAACATGGAGACAGGAGTTGCCCCCCACAACAGCCTTGCGGGCAGCTCAAGGGCAGAGCTCGAGGCTGGACTAGGGAGAAACAAAAACTCAAACCACCATTTGGTAAAACTACAAACAGTTGCTTCCTCATATCACAGCACCACGTTCCTAGGCTATGGACTGAAAAAGAATTAAGCTTTTCTAATGTATCCATGTTACCCTGGTAATTTCACTGTCTTTTCCTCTACACGTGCTCTGCAAATGGAAAGAAATTTTTTTCTCCACACTAGGCATTGGAGTTTTTTTATATCTAGAAGTGATTTCCATCCCATAGCCTGGGGAGAAGCCTATTGAATTTATGGGGTTTGTTCAATACACCAAAGCCAGACAGCAAGTCACAAAGGAAAGATTTCAACAGCAGCACATGCAATTTCAGCATAAAGAAAATACTGATTAATACAGTAAATTCCTTATGGTTTCTTCCAGCCAACTGGAGAGCTTGAGCCACATGGCCTGTTCCTCCACATCAGCCAGAAAGGTGCTTATTTGTCCCAGCCAAGGAATAACAAATTATCAGAGAACAACAAGCTGGCATCTTAAACTGTCCACCCTTTCCTGCAGCCAGGACTTCATCACTCTGCATATGAAATGTATTGCCCAAACTATCAAAGGGTTCACCAGACTAATCTTTATCTAGCCAGTGATTTGCAGGCAGTGGGAAACAAACAAGCAAACAAATAATGAGATCATAAATTTCCTGAAGCTATGAGAAAAGTAGGTATTGTTTGCATAGTAATTACCCTGGTTCAATTACAGTACAAATAGTCTTCAAAGGCTCTCCTTCCTCTGAGGGCAAAAATGACTAAGAAACTATGATTACCTTCCCTACTTATTTCCATGAGAGTTGAAGTATTTCCTGCAGAAGATGAAAAAGACAGTACTTAGCATGAAAACAAGACATCTATTTTCAAGAGATATGGTAAATTTTACACGCTACACGTCTAAAACCTTCTGTTCATTGCCCCTTATGTTCAATAATTTTTATCCAAAAGCTGTACCTCTTCTTAGATAGACTATCAGCTGCTCTCCAGTCACATTTTATACACCAGGTATGTTAATATAAACCTCCAGTCATTCTGCTGAGGTCCATGTTCTAAAAGTGGTCTTTATTACTTCTCCACACTATCTTAGTGCAGTTTCAAAGATGACACTGAGAGTCTCCATTTACACAGTGAGAATAAATCCCCAAGATCATAACACTATGCATTTTGAAACCTGCAGATGACTTGCCCCAAGAAATTGCACAAATAAATCACCTGAAAGCAATAACAGTGTAGGAAAATTATACAGCTGCAGACAATGTGCAATCAGCCAACGCACACTGTATATATTCCTTTGCCTTTATCACGCCTGACAAGCCTATGGTTTGAGACTGACAACAGAGACTGTCTGTGCATCAGGACCAGGGCAGAATTTATAGAAATACCTCTTGAAAGGAAGCACTCCAGATGGAGTGCCAAATCTCCATGTCAGCTCCAGACTGGTAATAATTTGTGCTCTATCTTCCTATAAAGCAACCTTTCCTTGTAAGAATATTCAAAGGGCTTTTGGAGCTGAGTGTAAATGCTTCAGCTATAGTACTTCTACTCAAATGACATAGTTCAACTATGAGGAGAACAAGCATAGATGATTCAGGATACAGCAAAGTACACAGAAGTGCCTCTTGCCTCTAAATCACCATGTTAAAAATGGTTTAGGTCAACTGGATGGCTGCCTAGTAAAATTTGCTGCTGAAACAGTTCAGTTTCTAATTCAGAGGAGCCAGATTCTGAATGTTGTCATGGATTGAGAAAATATTAACTGCATCAGTGAACGAAGTGTCAGGTTTTTCTGAATCCAGGGTATGAGAAATCACTGTCACTGTCAGTGGCACAAACCCACTATTTTTACTATCACTGTCAGCTGTGGCACTAAAAATTCAGCAGCTCAGCAGAGAGGCCAAGGACTACGTTGCACTTTCATATTCATTGCAGTGATATCTCCCAGGTATTATCCATACACCACAGAGGAACTCACAGCCCTGGTGTGTATTATAGTTAAAACCTTTGCAGGTAACAACTTTCACAACAGGTGATGCGAAAGTCCCTCTCTTCTGCTTAGGATATTTTGTAGTTCCATCTTTCAGTGGATATAGGAAGGTCTGCCTTGCCTTTGCATGCCCTGTGTGGAGTCATCCTGAATCTGAGTCTTTCCACAAGTGCAAAATGGCCTGGCAACAATCCATGTGGGAGCACAAAGGGGATTGGCCCTTTCGCAGTGCCAGCAGCAGTGGCAAGCAGGAAAGGCTTTCTGTGGCAAGTCTTTCCCTGTGCTGCTCTGAGGACGAGCAGCAAGCTCTGTTCATAGAATCTGAACAGAAGGCACGAGGAGAATAAATATTCTTGCTCTGGGTCAAGTCCTGAGAACTCACAACAGGAGGAGCAACACAGGGGAATGAGGTACCCTGCCAGTGAAGGAAAATACACACTGGGTAAATCAAAGGACCATTTAAAAAGACTCAAACCCAAACTGTTTGCAGCCATCCCGCAGAGAAGGTCAGATGGCATTTACAGGCAGCAGTAGGAATGGCCTCTGCAGCGGTAACCATTGGAGCAGAGGGAAGGAAGCAGCCTGGGACCTACAGCACAGCCCTCCCACACCTGCCACCAGGGCCCCTGTGAGCAGCTGCCCCAAAAACTGTATCCCTGTGGCTACTGACACTGGCAGGCAGCAAAGCAGGAAATTATTGGCCTCAGGACCCGAGCTCAGATTGATGTATGAAAAACACCCAGAGAAAATCACCTTATACAGCCAGAATTGGAATCGATAACTTATCAACACTACAGAGAAGGGGAAAAATCCCAGTTCTCTCTGCTCTGGTGGTTCTGCTTACTAACTAGGGCTCTTCTGTAGCAGTCAATATTTTTGAAAACTGGATGTAATTCATGCACAAGTACAATATGAATCAAGAGTGGCTAAGGAGAAAGTGAGGTGACAGAACAAAACCTAAGCCTAGACAGTCCTGGGACTTGGAGAAGTTCTGGAGCCCCTCCATCAGGTGATAATTTCTTTCTGTGTGGCAGTCCCAAAAAGGAATTGTGTCACACGGTCACCATGATTTGTGCTCCTAAGGGGAAGGGTTGAAATCATCACTGGTAGGTGAGGAGAGACTAGAAAAATATTAAATCCTGACTCCGTGTTTACACTGTGCAACTGTTATTACAGCTTCCCAATATATCATTCCATTTCCATAAGCGAGAATTACATGGTGTCTGTTCTAAGAAGAAATGTTCTGGCGTGCTTCAAAAGCACGAAATTCAGAGAGAATTGTTTTTTAAAGGAGTTAATAGTATCTGAAAACTGTTTCATTTACAGTCTAAAGGAAAAACACAAATAACTTATCAACCCTTAAACTGCACGCAATTTGATGCACCAGTACCAAGTTAAAAATGAATAATTCCATGCCTAAAGGAACCAATACTCACTTTTACTTTATGTTGAGGGTCATTTATGTGAGTTGTGTGTATTTATCCAGGTGAGAAGAGCATAATACACACTTGCACAGAAAAAAAAAATACCTATTTTTGTAATTCTATGGAGTTTTCATATTGTCACACCGACAAATTGGTTCTATATTCCTGAGCCATGCTGCACTATGTCAGGGCAGGAAAGTATATCCCTGCCTCACTAAACTGTGGAGGAGTAGACTTAGTGGGATAAAAAAAAAAAAGAGAGAATTGATGAAAATAATCCATTCTCAGCAGGAGTTGTGGGTGGGCTTCAGGATATTTTGGTAACTCACTTGCACAATATATTGCTGCAATGTGCTAAAAAAGAAATGTGCCACAGTACTGCACACACCGTGGCTCTGAGCCCGTGCAACCTGAGTCACACATCTCAGCCGTGCTGTTTGGATGGATGGGGGATGAAGTGAATGAAAAGGGATGCCCCATCCTGCTGCCAGCAGCGGGCTGACATCCCCATGGGATTGCAGGAACGTGCCTCCAGGCTCTACTGACAACATTAAGCCATCTCTGCCTGCCATGGATGCTCCAGGTTACTCCTAGAGAGATCCAAAAGCCCATAAAAACCCATCTCCTGCCCAGTAATTAACACAGACTCTCTTGTACACACCTTTGATCATTTCCTGCAGTAAACAGTAAAACATCCATTGCAAAATGTGAAAGTGAAATAGAAGAAAGCAGCATTTCTGTAATGGTGGGTAAGTGGACAGCCGCAGGCTGTTTCCCCCATCATTCCACTGCTTTTCCTGGAGGAAAGCAGAGTCACAGCACTAGATTAGATTTCAGCAACAAGATGCCCTTGGTGTCCTTGAAGCTTTGCCAGCAGTTGCCTTTGTTCTGCCTCAGTACAGCAGTGGTGCTTGGCTGCTTTACATCACGTCACAGGAACTTTAACCACTGCCTTCCGTGAGGAGCCCAAGAACCAAGAGGGACACGGAAAGAAGAAACTCCCACTAACTGAAACTATGGAATTAGAAATACATCAGTGATACACAGAGAGGGCACGATTCTTGGCATTCAGGCACTTCGCAATCCCTAATGTTTTTAACCTCCCTACACCCAGAAAGGGTGGAAATACAGGTAAGGAAGTACCACTTCCCTCATTTTAGAGATGGAAAAACGAGGCACGGGTCTACCGCAGCCCCAATGCACCTATTTGTGTGTAGTTGCTGTTGAAATTCTTCACACATATGGGCCTAAATTGCTTTACAAGGTCACAGTGAGCACTATGGGTTGCTGCTGTTTTTTCTCAGACCCTATATTTTCTCTCCTCTGTGAGCCTATAGCCAAGGAAATGGGTTCTAAGGCAAATATGAGACCATCTGACACCTGCATTCATGAAAAGGGTCCCCTCTCCCATCAGCTGGGCCAGTTAGAAGGCATTTATCTGGCTACTGATATCAGGTTTTGCTGAGCTGGGATATTTTAACTGGCATTTGAAACTTATAAAAATCAGGCTTGATTTAATACAAGTATTTCTAAGCGGCATTTCTTCCAAAGTAACTTTTTTCTCCTATTATCAGAGTAACTTATGTGTGTGACAAAGCCTCTGCATCAGCACAGACTCAACTGTACAAGAAGAGGATTGTACCAGAATTAGGTCTTCCATATCAGATGCATCTTTGACAGACTCAAATAAATGAGGAACAATAGTTTAACGCCGTCTTAAACTAAGCGCAGTTGTCAGCTGCTGTTTTTCAAACCAGCCATCTAGTGCTCTCATCCCTTCCTTGGAAAAGCAGAGATAGAGAGTCAGAGAATTAAATGTATCCCAAGGACTTGGAAATGAATGCTTTAAAAAAAAAAAAAAAAAAAGGAGGCACTGTGGTTCTTCCTGTATAAAGATTCGAGAAGGCAGCAGTGAAAAGGATTAAAGGCTTGTTTGGGGAAATTTTTGCAACCAGACAATTGCACAGAAGATGGCTCAAAACACTGAAAATTATTAACATAATAAAAATGAGAAAGTGTATATGGTGCACTCAGTTAACAATAAAATTTTGCAATTGCATCACCATGGTTGCTCTCAGAGCACAACAGCTCTAGTCTCACCAAAAGTGTTCTTGCTCTCACTGACTTGGACAGGGCTACTCGTGAATTTATCTGTTTATCTATCCTAAGAGCATATAAATTTAGAATAAAAACAAACAAACAAAACAAATGCAGAAACCTGCTCTCCATCTGCAGGATCACAGAGCCAGACCAGAGCCCAGGGGTGTCCCACACAGCAGAGTACCTCTGTCCCCAGGCTGCCCCAGAGCCAGCTCCACGTCCCACCCTCCCTCTGTTCTGTGGTAGCATGTGAGCAGTGAGCAAATACTGAACTGGACACAAGGATCAGTATCTTTTGGTTACAGCTCATCCTCTATAAATTATGACAAAAACCACACTTTTTGTTGTGGGGAATTTTTAGCTGGATCAGACCTATGGAGTATTACTGAAAAAAAGACAAGCAACCAAGAGAAGGGGAAAAAACCAACAACAAAGCAAAACAAAATCAATGAACCCCCAAAAAAACCAAAGAAATCCAACAAACCCCACAGCAACCAAGCCACCGTGTATTCAGTGAGAGTACATCAAATGTCATTGCTTCTGAGAAGGGTGCCAGTGGTGGAGCAGACAAGGTCACCTGTGTCTGGCTGCAGGTTTCCCTCAGTTTTGAGCACCTCGCCACATGCAACACGTGCCCAGAAAGGCATGGTGTGAAAAGGAAAACCCTGCCTAACAACATCGTGGCCGGGGTGACACAGCTTAACAACTGGCCATGAAAACAAAGAAAGGAAAAAGCCAGCACTGTACTTGAGAAGTGCTCGTTTGTCAACTTAATTCTTACCATACAATCAGATCAGTCAACTGCAAACACAGCTACAGATCTCTGTAATAAAATATTAATAGTTCTTGTATACTGCTTTCACAAGGTAATGCAGTAAAAAAACGAATGCTGCTTGCACATTTCCACATTTTCCCCTTTGTTACTTATGAAAGCTTACTTGTGAGAAAGCCAGTTTACTGTAGCATCATTCTTTTTTTTTTTTTTCTGGTTGTATTTTTCCCTTAAACCTTGGAGAATAATTAAAATTCCTTGCACAGGACAGTGGTAAATAAGATTAGGGTATGCATTTCAAATGTAGCATACTAATGGCATTTTTGGACTCTGTAATAAATCATCTCTATTCCCTGCAAGAAGTGGAGTAAATGGACAAAATGTCTGAAATACACAGCCCCATATATGTGTCCCGTACGTTCACTCTGATCTTATCTGTCCACATCTCTGACTTGCCCCGACATTTCGCTATTGTAGATACAGCATCACCTTTTTTAACACATCGCACAACAATCCAATAATCTCATTAACTGTAAACACTGTAGGAACACAGTGTTAGCAGCCTGCTAACACTCATGAAACCATTTCAGCCTTTGCTGGGGCCAGTTGTCAGTAATAAGCAGCCAAACATGCATTGCTCCATCTGATCCACTTGATCACTTGAGTTTGCAGTTTCTGTTTAGCACTGAACTGACAGAAGGGAAATGTTTCAGCATTCCACGTGAGGACCCCTTATTTCAATACACTGAGGCTGCTTTGGTGTGGTACCAAACCTTTGGGTGATCTCATCTCCCCCAGGGGTTTCTGACATTTATGTTTGTCCTGAGGAGCTGCAGTTTACCCCACTGCAAACAGGAAGATCATGACTGGGTACTTCCACTATCTGGTAGGTTTTTTCTCAGCTTGCTTTTCTTCTTCCTTCCACATAATGTTAGCACAAACTGTTGCTGTGTTTTGCATCTTCCCTTTGCTATTTCACACTGTGTCTATTGACTCAATTACAAATTTTGTTTCCTGACAGAGACAAATCTAGTTCTCCTGGTTCAACTCTGAGTTTAGGTAAATCCCAGCCCTCTGTTAAACCCTGCAAGGGTGAAATGGCCACACCTATGCTATGTCTGATAAACCCCGTCCTAGTTGCAAGAAATCCTACTGGTTTTGCACAGTAGGCATTTCTTAACATTTCTTTCCTCTAGGAAGTCCTTTTGGCTAAACAAGGATAGCAAACTAGTTTCTGTTTTTCAGTTTTCACAATTAGTAGAAATGAAAAAGAGCATAAGAGACTAAGTAATACGGAGTGTGGGTGCATTTATTTTCAGAAAATTGAATAGATAAAACTGAACTTTTTTCTTCCAACAGGCATTCCCCAAATCCCCTTTAAGTTTAATTTTCTGCTGTACTTTCCAGATAAGCATTCATTACTTCTCAGTTTTAGCTCACACAGCCAATATATATCAGAGAATTGTTACCCTCTAAATGCTCACTAACACCCTTCTCTCTTCAATAACTTCAGGTAGAGCAGGTACTCCTCACACAGGGTGGTGTTTAGGGTCTCCACAAGGATGAAAACTTTACTCTGGACTTCTGTTAGTCTTTACTATTGACTCTCGTGTCTCTCCGGCAATAGAAAGGCTGTCACTTCAGGGCCAGCCTTCAGAAAGCTTGAGCCTATTTACAGCAGCAGGAGCTGAGCATTGCCAGCTGACTTGTGCCTTATTTTTGGTTTGTAAGGAGGTTCCTTTCCTGCAGCAGAGGCACCAGCAGCATCACACCAGCCATCCCAGCCTGAGGGCAGGTGTGGACCCTGAGGGGGTTGGCACTAGTGCTGGCTCAGCTCCCTAAAGCTACTGCCAAGAAGGCAGCTGGAAGCTTTGAAGTTTAGTCAGAAATTTTGATGGAAGTTACCAAAAAGATAACTAGAAGCTGTTGAGGCTTTTCTCACATCAGGGACTCAGAAGTTCCAGTCACAAAAAGCTTAGAAGCGAGATCAGCAATTCAGGGAGATGGAGAATTTAATAATAAGACATCTGAGTTATTGTGACTGTAATGGCTACAACCACTTCCCAGATCATCTCAGCTGTCCAGAATGTGTCTGGCCTGGAGGATCTTGTTTAGAAATAGTTCTTTACTCTTTTGGGGAAGGTTTCTGAGGAAGCCAGAAAAGTTTGTGATACAACGATATTAACAAAGCTCACTCACACAAAAAGCAATTAAACAGAGAAATAAATGCACACTCATTTCCCACAGTACAGCATGCATGAAGTCCTCCCCTAATTGAGGAGCACCAAAGCAGGTGCCTGAAACATTCCAATGACTTTCCAGCACAAAATATTGTTGTATAGAGGATTTGGTCCCCATTTTCAGTTCAGTACTTGTAAAAAGCAGTGACCTGCTTCGAAGGAGAGTCAATCTATTAATTAATAATGGGAGACAAACTATGGTAACATCAAAACAATATGAGAAGGAAGATGTTACTGAGATCCTGTTTAGCTGTTCAGACATAGACAGCTCCCACACAAGCACAGAAACACACACAAACAGCCTGAGGTGACAGACACAGGAGTACACCCACCCCACTGCCCACATCACTCCAGCTCTGGGAATGTCCCCATCCCACTGCCCACATCACTGCAGCTCTGGGAACATCCCACCTCACTGCCCACATCACTGCACCTCCTGGAGTGCCCACAGACACAGCAAACCTCACACACCCGTCCTGCAGCAACTCAACATTTCTTTTTGACCCTGAAACAATCTGACATTACACTTGGAGATATCCAGCTCTCCAGAAGCACTTAAAAACCAGACACACCTCAAACAAGCAAAAAACCCTCCAGATTTCCTAAATCACTCACAGTTTCTTCAGTCTGTGACCCAGCCTTACTCAGCCTCTTGCTACAGCACGTTTTGACAGCTATAATTCATTTAACTACAAAATATGGGTCCAAGACACTTTCAGTTTTTCCTCCTCACAGGAAAGCCTTCTCATTTAACCCACTTCACAGCTTATTCTTCTGCTTATCAGAAGGAACAGAAAAGACAGGAATGAAGAAAAACACAGGCAGAAACAACTTCTTAGAAACAAATGCTTGCATTTCTTCCAGAAATTTCTAATGTTATCACTGTTATTGCTTGGCATCCTGCTCACCTCCTCCTCCATGCAAGTGTGAGCACCAGCAGGAGTACAGGTCTCAGAGGTGCTGCACACACAGCTCTGCTCCATAGCTGTCGCTCCTGATTAAAATCTGCGTGTGTATCCCGCTGGAGCGAGGCCGGATCTCTTCTCCAGGACTGCCGTCAGCCTGCGTAAGACCTCCACATAAAACAAAAAGGAAAAAAAAAATTAAATGCTGCAGTTCTTTTTGTTCGTCTGGCTCAGCAATGAACGTCTAAATATAAAATTGTCATTTAAGGTGAGCTCTGTGTCCCAAGACAACGAGCTGGCATCCTGCAAAGCCAGGCATGTATTTGCAGTTGCTGCCATCCAACATTTTGCGTTAAGAACAAGATTTAAGGGTCACGCTCTGTTATTTGTTACCTACTTAAATTACTCTTCCAGCACGTGAATATCAAACATTGCAAGAGCCAGATGAATGCCTGTAAAAAACTATGGTAAGAAAAAGTAAGATTGATATGAACAATGTTCTAACCAAATGTTTATTGGAAACAAGTAGCACCCTGACTCCACTGATGTTTCACTCCTCTCTGCCAAGCCTTAAATTGGATGACATTACTCCAAATGAGGAATAAAAATTTCCGTCCTTAATGTTGTCTCATTTGAGCTTTGATTTATAAGTTCTGGATTTTGCACATGAAAGCATTTTTAAGAAAATCCTACAAATTAGGTCCCCTAATATAAACAGCAATAGTAAAAAAAGGCATCACCAGGCTACTTTTGATAACTTTTTTTCCCATAACAAGTTTCCTGCAAACCAGGTGTTCTTCCATGTTTATTTTCAAACTTTTCTTCTGTCTCTCCAACTTTAAGGGGAAACGGATTCAACATTTTCGAGCATGACTTGAAGTGCTATGAAGAATTATTGGTCTGGGGAGCAAGGAGGACTTGCCACTCAAACATTTTTGGTTCTGGTGCCCAGAACATGGTCATCCTTCCATAGACTATTTCTAAAGCTGAATGCTTGGAAAAGTCCTGTCAACAGGATGCTGCAGCAGTGTTCAGCTCATTCTGCCCCTGGGAGTCTAGCATCACTAAAAACTTCCTGAGAAATTCTGAAGGAAAAACCCTTCCATTTTGACTTTAAAAGACACCATTGCAGGGTGCAATTAGCATTGTCTCATCACTTCTTTCATACCAGGTAATTTAAACTCCCTCATGTAACTGCAAACCAGTCTGTAATTATCACTTTTTTTTCTTTTCATTCTCTTCTCTTGCTTCTAGGAGGGAGACATCCAGCTGTAACAGTGCCACTTCCACCTTAGCACGACAACACATTTCTTGCTTGCAGTCAGCTCCAGGGAGTCACTGAGCAGCACAGGAATGGCCAGCCCATGGAGGACAATTCCAGACCTCCCAGCCAAGGGACTCTGTAGTAAGGATATGGTGCTGCCATGGAGAGCCCCCTCACATAATAAAAGAAAACAAGCCCTAAACATTTACTATTTGGGGTTCCCCTGAAGGCAAGGAAAGGGTTCAAAACCGTGCAAAGTTAATTGTGCAAGGGAGTTAGTACAAGGGGTCACTATACACAAGGGGATGACTGTCCCTCGCTGCAAACCCTGGGCACAGATGTCCTTCATAGCACTGAGATGGAAGGGAACAGTCATCAGACAAGCACATCCCTCTGTGCAGCCTTTAAATTGCACCCCTGATCCCTCCCGCGTACCTGAACTGCCCACCTGCATTTCCACAGCACCTCTTTACGCCTTCCTGAGCCTTCACTGGCTCTTGCAGAGCTGGCTGGTACAAAGTGCCACAGGACCTCCTGCTGTTTTCCAAAGCAATAATCCCCATAAAATTTAACAGCTCCCTGAGGGTGGAGTTGGGAGGAAGCAAATAGAAAACCGAAACAAACATACAAGAACTTTCCAGCATGAACAACTGGGAAAAGGTCCTTTGAATCACCAGGTCAAAATCTCACAGCATTGTAGCTTGATCATTATGGGCTCTTATTTCCCATAATCTGCTCCAGGTGAGGCTCACTGACAATGCCAGAGACATCTATGGAAGCAGATGCCTTGCAAATTACTGGAGAAGCCAGGGATCATCCTGGTTTGGTGAGAGCCCCTGCTAAATACTGCTAAATGTTCCTCCTCCCTGTGCCTCTGCTCCTGCTCTCATGGGCACTGTGGTCCCAGGAAACCTTCAGGCAACAGTGCTTACAATCCCTGGCCCTGGGTGCAGCTGCAGCCCTGTCCCAGGAATTTGTAGGAACACCCTAGATAAACACCCCAGTCTGTGCACACACACCATCCTCAGGCACAGGGGCCACCGTGGTCCCCAAACACTGTGATGCTCCCTCAGCCATCACACCCTCACGATCATCATGAAGAAAACTTGTATTTCTTTTAAGGCCTCCCCCCAGCACCAAGCTCCAATCAGATAGTTCAGAAATGCTAGTTAAAAATAGACAGAACTCCACCTTTTGTTCTGGAACAAGTGCAATCATTTAAACTACTGTTAATAATGTCATTGCCAGGTAGTTGCTCTCACAAGATACCTGACACATAATCTATTACCATCAGCTTACATTCAACTACAAATGGGATGCAACAGCATTTAAAGCTATATAGAGCTCTTCCAGCTGGATTAAAAAAAAACATGAATGAAAAGCAAATATGCATTTTCTTTGCTCTTCTCTCCGTCTGGCTCATAGCTCAAGGTCTGCATAGGTTGTAGGGGGTGATTTTTAAACTCCCACAGTCTTCTCAGAGTTTGTTAACAAGAAAAGCTAGATTTGAGCTACCAGCACTGCAAGACGCCACTGTAATATGACAGCAACAGTCTCATCATTTTACCCAACGATGTTCCCATTCACAGAAGCACACTGCTGATCTTCAGCCAAACATGCAGGAGAAAATAGCATTCATGCTCCCTGGTACTGCTGCTTCTCAGTAACCCATTACTGCACTGAAGCAGGTCCAAACCCCTTTCTCAAAGTCATTCCTTCTATCAGCTCTTCAGAGAGGTGGTAGAAGGGGCAAAAAGCAGAACATCTCCAACTCAAGGGTCCTTTACTCACCATGGGGTACAATCACTGACCTCGGGACATCAGTGAGACAGTACAGCAGTGTTAATGTTCCCCAGCAGGCAGGTCTTCTTGGTTCCCTTGAAAAATCGAGCCAGACCTGCCTAAACCTGAAAACAAGGCTGTGGAAATGCTATTCTCTGCAAATCCCAGATTTCTGCAGAGGGAAAAGCTCCCATCTAGCCACCTGCACAGGCACGTACCTGGGGCAGAGAGCAGAAATCACAATTTTGCATCTCAGACAGGGACACAAGAAACCCCTTCCCTGCCTGTTACTGATATTCAGCTCAATGCTGAGGTGAAGAGTCAGGCAATGTCTCAGCCTGAACCATCTCTGATAACCACAAAGTACCTTTACCTGCACCCTTGGCTCAACAAGCAGTTGGCTCCTTCAGCACTGAGGGAGTTTGCTGGCAGTGAAATCCTCACAGTTCTGACCCTTTACCTCCAATTCAAATATTTGCTTTTAAAACAGCAAAAAATATTTAAGTGCTGTTAGTATTTGGCAGGTATCTTTGGGAGAGAGACAATCTACAATCAGCAGGAAATACGGCACCAATTCTGACTTTTTGTATATTCTATACATCATTATAAGCACACAATGTGCATATGATTTTGGTTCAATAATGTGGTTTCTTCTCATAGTTGCATCTGGGAAGACAATCTCTTCTAGAAGGTGTCTTTTCTGTCAGTGAACAATCAAAGAGGTGTATTTGGCAGGATGCTTCTTTCTCTTCCATCATCTTGGATTTTGGCTTGGTTTGTGTTTCTTATACCTAACCTCTTATTTCCAGCTTTTGTACCCACCAGTATTTGAACTGTGCTTAGCCAACACCAAAGCCCAGACATCACATACTTGCAATCTTGGCAAGTTTTATGGATTCTGACAAACGTGTAGCTGAATTTCTCACTAATCTTTCAACAGGACCATAACCCTCAGCACCTCTAAAAGAACTTTTACCCTTCAATTCCTCTGTGCCATGCACACATCGACTGAACAACACTCCACAAGACCCTATTAAATCTTTAAAGCTTCAGGAAGTACATACAAATTTTATACCACATTTGAGAAAAGAAACTGAGCTCAGTAGCAGAGACAAAACAGAGAAAAACTGGCCAGAAGAGAGGACTGATTTAAGAGTTACAGCAGATCACTAACTGCACCTAAGTCAAAATCTCAATGAAAACAGATAAATCTCTTTTTGGACTTATCAGCAAGTGTGTCATCAAAACAGTGGCCTCAGATCAAGTCCTTAAACATCAAAAAATGTTTTTGAAAAATGTATTTTCCCCCCACCCCCCCTCCCCAAATGTTGCTGCTTTAACTTGCAGTTGCATCTCGTTCCTGGCTTTCCCCTTTACCACAGGATCATGAGCCTAAGAGATGCTCCAACTCTGACACTTTCAGGCTACTCAGATTTCCCCAGGAGCTGTGGTATTGGCACCGAATGCCACAATGCCAGTAAAGCCATGAGAGTCAGCAAAACCAATAAGCACTGGACACCCCTTAAGGAAGCTTTTCCCAGCACCCTGAACCCCCTTTCCTCACAGAGAACGCACCAGGGCTACTGTAGAGGCTTCCACACTTATCTCCTCATCAGAGGAGTCTGTTGTACAGGAGAATGGTGGGAGAATGATGCTCCCTGGAGGTGCTTCCAGGCCTCATCAATTCACTGTGGTGCCACAGTGCTGTACTTGCTTTAAATTCAGGTTTCTTAGGCCACATGCATAAAAGACAACCTCAGCCTAATTTAAAACCAAATACATCTCTGCAACTTCTGATCCATAAAAAGCTGGAAGACACTGGAAATGCGCAGTTCTCAAAGTATACTGGAAAAACTACATGTTACTGTGTAGTTTGGGGGGGGGGGTTGTTTTGTTCTGGTTTTTTTTCAAGCACTGCTATATGTTTGCAAAGATTTAAGGGCCAAATGCTGCACGGAGCAGAATTTCATTCTGAAGCAGCAGATCAGTATAAAGAACATGAGGAAGTGCCAAGACCTTGCATTTTGCTCTGTGTGTTGGCAAAGAACTGTGTTCCCAACAGAGAAACAATCCCTATGTCCTTCCTTTAAAGCCACTTCCACTATGGTAAGTCCAGGGAATTAAAATTTCAGTTAAGATCTGTTCTTACAGAGCATGTTTTTGCTTCCAGGATGCTCTAGCTAAGTTCATCCGACCCACCACTCCATACTTACATAAGCTGTTGGCTGTTACCTGTTGTGCCCAATAGACATGTCCTGACTCCTAAGGGACTTGCACACACACCTGCAGCAAGGAGAGTGTCTCAGATCTAGTCACACTCATTTCACTTGACAGCTACATCTTCAGCCCTAGGCAAGAGCTCCTCAGGGCTGATATTTCAGGGAAGAACAGTTCCTTGGCATGTCTTTATTCTGGGAGAAAGCATTTTTGATTGGGTTTCTGCTTCCTCATTTTCCAAAAGCATTTTCCAAGCCCTCTACTTAGAGCTGTTGTTTTTATGATCACGTTGTTCACAGCTCAAATCCCAGTGCTGCAGCTCAGGATTGCTGGGGTGAGCCAAGCACTGGTGGGCAGCCCCAGAGATGACAAACCCCTCAGGGGCACACAGCCCATGTTCACATGGGCTCACGTCACCCGTACAAACAGCGTGTTCCACTCTGTTGCTTTCCTCTCAAACTGCTCTAAGTTTAAACAGCTCTAAGATGCTTTCAACCATCAAATAATAGAGGCTGTGAGCTCCTTGCTAGCAGCAGCAGCAAGAGCCTGTGCCTACTACTTGAAGGCAAATTTCTGTCTCCAGCAGGAGTTCCCCAACTTGCTCTGCTCTGCTGCATCCTTTCCAAACAGCTATAAATTCAGGTTATTGGAAGACACTTAAAGCTTTCAAAAAACCTGAAAACCTGAGCTCTGCTTCTCTCTGACATTTTCTCTAAGAGCCATACAGAAACTTGTAAGGCAGTTTACTGCAGGTTTGCCCAAACTCACCCCTCAAACCAGGAAGCACCAAAACAACTTTTACTGTTATCTTCTTCAGCATACAGAAATCTAGGCCACCAAGCAGCCCTAAAGTGGCTTAAAAGGTGTGCTGGGGTTCAAACCTAATCTGGATGGACAGAGTTTGCAGTATCAGTATGTGTTTAAATGCATTCATATGCATCATATATAAAGTGCAGCAATCAGACCACTTTATTTTTATGCCCTGTGATCCACAGCAACAAGGATTGAGTTGGTTTTGAAAAAAAAATGCCCTGGTTTTGTTCTATTATGCTACCAAAAACCCCCCAAAATATAACACTTATTCCTAATCTTCCCTGCAAAGTCTTGCCTGATTGCCTGTTGTCTGCATTATCCCAAAGGGAACATAAAAGCAGAGCAGTAAAGAGAAAAAAAGAGAGAGATGCTGGTGGGATGAGAGAAAGGATTGCCAGGTCATCCTTTGCTCATCATAGCATTTGCTGATTTTTCAGTTAACAGCTCTTGCCACTGTCCTATTCGAGTCTTTGACCTTTTTTCCCCTAAGGGCTTTTCCAAGCAGTTATGGCTGTTTCATTGCCTGGGCCCAGCACCGCAACCATCAACAACAGGGCTATGCTGCACCCAGTGGCCGGCTGGAAGGATTTAGGTTTGAACGGCGAAAACCTGCAGGGTCTTTCCTCTATGCTTTTGTAGTTTGCAAGGCCTCATTCTCCATGCTGCAGCCATGAGCCAGCTGGAAAGCAGTGCCTGATCCTCCTCCTCTGTTTTCTCAGCTGTTTTAACTACGTGGATTATGAGGGTGTAGCGGTGGTTCCTTCCTGGCCCCTATTAAACCCTGACAGAGGAGCACCACAAAGTCCTCACAGCCACAGCCCCTGGTCTGCCATCAGGTCTGTTGTCTGGAAGCTCTTTTACAGCAGGTAGCCAGTAGCACAGACAGATCCAGACTGCAGACTGAGAAATGTGGCTGTTTTCTCCCCTTGAATTCATACTGGTCTTTATTTTGCTGACAAAGACCTGGCAAACTCCATCTCCTGTGTTGCAGCTGCCATCTGCAGGTACCCCGAGCTCCTCGCTGGGGAACAGCCTCTCCCGGGAATGGAAAAGGGGATGTGTCTGGCAGAAAGGCTTTTCCTCCCCATCCACTTCGCTCACTGTATTTCTACCTCCCATCTGTGAATCCCTTCTCCCTTTCCCTCCTCTCTGCTTTCTCCATATGCTTGCACCACTAACATCTATATTCTTCCTCACCTTCTGCCCCTCTGCTGATCAGGCAGAATTGCAGTCTAAGCTTTCAGTCACCCCCAAGCATCAGAAATAAACATAATCCCTCATCCTTCCTCAAATCTCACCCTTCCTCAACAACAGCAAGGAAACTCACTGCCAAAGCTGCCCTCTATACTTTGCTGGGATGCCACTACTTAGCACAAAACCACCAGAAAGATCAAAATCCCCTACATTATCAGGTGATCCCCTCCTGTCCTCGGAGGCCCCTTCAAGCCCCTTCATTTGCAGCTGCTTCCTAGTGTTGCCCCCCCAGTCAGGGTCAGGAGCAGTGATTTCGGCAGTGACTTTGCTGGCACCTCTGAGACTGTCCCACATCTGAGGCTAAACAGAAACACAGTTTCACATCCTGCCTACCCCCTAAACCACTCCCTGATCAGAGATCAATCCCTCTCCCCGTATCAGCATGTTAAAGCTACAGCACCCTGTCCTCTCATTCTCAAGCAGAGCATTTTTTAAATTATCTACCTACCTTTGGAAGTAAAGCTCCTGTTTTATCAAGGCACACACACCACGCTACCTTTTATCATCTTGTCAGCAAGCTGAGAGGGAAAACAGCAAAACATGATTCTGTTAGAGGGAAAAGCTCGTTTTCACAGCCCAAAAATGTTTTCAATTACCTTCTCTCCCTGCTGCAAAACCCTACTCGTGAAACATGCAGACCCCAAAGGGGAAAAGCAGGTACCTTAGCATATCATAAAAGCAAATAGGCAAATACTGGCCCTGCTTCATTTCTAACCATCCCCTTCTCAACCAGACACAAGCCTCCCCCCACCCTGAGCAAGTCTTTGAGCGCGAGACAGTTCTACAAACCTGCACTGACAAATACTTTTATTTTCTACCATGCACCTCGTGACATCTCATAATAAACACCTCAGAAACATGGTAGATGGCAACTAAACTCCCTTATCTCAGTCTGGGTACAGGAATGCCTTTGCTCATCTTCTGGCTTTGAACTGTATTAAGACCAAAGACAAAGAATAAGAATTAACAGTTTGAAGTGCTTGGTTTTGTACCCAAAATCCTACCATGACTTGTGTTTTCATTTCCTCTGTCCACTGCCTGAAAAAATGCTGCTTTAGGGGAGGTAACAGAGCTATTTGATATTTGTATCAACACATATTGTGCAGGTTTGGAATTGTCCAAGCTACTAAAAAAAATATTTTAACTCCAGCAAACAAAGTTGTGATCTTTGATTACCATGAATATTCAGCAGAGGCAGTGTAAAACCATGCTCAGCAGTAGCTCTGCTACTCATAGCTTAGTCTTTGCATAATTCAAGACTTTCTTTTGATAGCGAATCAAGGCTCTGTGTGGGCACCGAAACAAACCTGACAGAGCTTGTGAGAGCTAGAAAATCATTACCTAATCTAACACAGCAGCAGGCAATATTCCTCTTCCTCCTCCATTATCTTCACAATCCAAGGTAAGAGCCATGCTGAACACAACCACCATGCAAGCAGGGTATCAGAAATGTGCCCCTCCCTACCATGTCCCCCAGAAGAGCTCAGAGATGAGCAATTCTGCTCATCCACATGCAGATCCAGCAGGATATAAAAACAGAACAGTAAAAAAAACAAAAGCAGAAATGGTCCCAAAAATGGGCACAGGAAAGGGAGACCCACAAGGCTTCAACATCACTTTAAGAGAAACACACCAGCTGTATTAACCATGTGCTTTGCCACCGCACTGGACACAAGCACCAGGGACTGGGGACACTCCCTGATGGTTAAAAGGAGAGATTAAATAGAAAAATACATACACGTGTTTCCTAAAAACTTCTTTGCAGTGTGAAGATTTTACGTTTCCTCCAGATTTGAACACGCCCAAATGGTCAAATAGCCTCATCCCTGCCAGGGGGCACACACTGCTGGGTCTCCTTCCTTCCGGGGCTCAGCAGGAACTTGGGGAACATAGGGAAGGTGAAATGGGATAAAATGAACAGAGGTGTGAATGGCCCTATGAAAGTTTTAATTAAAACAGAAGAGGTACCATATTAAAGAGTAAAGAGCAACAATGCTTTTAAGTAGGACAAGACTGGCAACTGAGTGCAGATCTCTTGCAACATCACAACACTTGTGCATCCATATCTGCCCCCTCCAGACAAGGGGGTTTCATGACTCCATGGACAGCGCCCACAAACTGCAGGGAAGCCCTGCAAGGAAGGGAGGTAATTCCCACTCTCCTGATGAAGCTCTCACCAAGAGGAAATTTCATAGTTGGATTCCCACACAAGCTCATCAAGTCCGGCACAATTAAATGAGTTCCTCATTAAAAAGCCCAACGAAACACAGGCTTGTCGGAGTGCAGTACCTCACCATGCAAGTCACTGCAGCCACATCTGCCAGCAGAGCACTGGAGACAAGTGTCTCCATACATCCACATCAGGTGAGCCAAGCAGAGCCTGAACTAACACCGAGAGAGCTTTAAATAACAGTACTGTACAAAGCTATGCTATAGCCAGACCCAGCTATACCAATTGTCACCCAGAAACTTCATCTCTGCCTTTGTGAGTGGGAGCTGAGTGCAGCTCAGCCCCTGGGGTAGCTCTCCAGTGATGCCAGGAGCTGCCAACCAGACCCTGACCCCCTGCATCCAATCCACCACGTCCCCCCTGCTAACCCAGCACGAGCACAGCAGCTCACTCACTGCCTGTCCCCAGTGCAGCTGTAGTGACAGGTTTATTCCAGTTTAATATTAAAGCCTGGAAGACTATTTGCATAATTAAACATTGATCTGCTCTCCCTCTCTGCATGTGCTTCTAAATTCGTGTGAAATACATTAAAGCAGTGTCTGCCTCAGGACAGATCCTGCCACCTTTGGTCTGGAAGGAATCTTTGTCCATATTCACTTTTTGGACTCGGACTGGCTATTTCAGCACTGGGCTCATGAAAGCAAATGACTCCCCTTTCCCCAAGGAAAGAAAGCCTGTAACTTTTGGGTGTCAGTGATAGGTTGTGGGCTACCCTGGGCACTCCATAGGCAGCAAGTGTGTCCAGCCACCTTTTTTCTAGGACGAATCTTCATTCATATTCAATTTTGGGAGTCAGACTGGCAATTTCAGTGCTGGGCTCCTGAAAGCGAACGATAGCCCTTTGCTCAAGGAAAGAAAGCCCTTAGCCTGTATGTCTCAGGTCTGGGTTTTGGGCCACCCTGCAGATGTAATGTGGTGCCTGTCCCCTACAGAAAATTCTGTCCATCTTTAGAAAAACCTGCAGAACTTCTAAAACGTAAAACCAAGGTGAAAGGCCAGGGGCATTTTCCTTTCTACCAGGGAACAAAGGAAGAGAAACAAAGGGACATGGGGATTAGCTTCCAGGCTGGCACAGGAGAGGGGATATAATTGCTAGGCTTTGCTACTGCAATGCCGGTAATCTTCAGCTGTGGGTGTTTGGACAAAACAGCACACCCAGAATAAGCAACAAAATCACAAGCAAGAGGTATATTACAGAACTGGTTTTCAAAATGTATTGCAAGCTACTACCAGTGGGCATCCATGAACCCACCTTTTTGTCAAACAGTAATTGAGAAAGTGTAATGCTCAAGCAATCCAAAGTAACTTTTTATTATTAAGTATTTTTGAGAAACGAGAGGATTCTGCCTGATAAAAAAGAAAGAAGAGACCCTGAGACCTGTAACTCAGATATATGGCTACTGGAGGTCAGCATGCTGTCCCAAAGCTCATCGTCCTTCCTCAGCTGAACCTCAGTGGGAACATAGGTGGAAAAGCAAAACAGTTCTGGGAAGATATTGGATAGCACCATGGAAATGCAACTGGTCACAGAGGAGAGTCTGCAAAATCCCAGGGTGAGCTTACACAGCTCTGCATAGTCAGGAGTGGGACAGGAGTTGACTCTCATCTAAAGGAGAATCAGCCGTACCTTTTCCTTTGGGAAAGAGACGACACCAGTGAAATCAGTGACAGAGCAGTTCCAGTGCTCCTGGTAAAAGGGAAGAAGAAATTGCAGCCCACCACAGACAATGTGGGGAAAACAGCCTAAAAACAATATTAAGGTTAAAATCTGTATGATAGTTCTGTTGACCAGTCAAAATGTTTGCTTTTGTCACCATGCTAGGAAAGCATTTCAAAGGGCACACACATGCACAGGATTCGTGCTGAGACGACTCTGCATTTGATAGAGAAAAACTAATAAAATCTCTCTCTCTCATACATACGGCTGCTCAGGGGAGACAGACAAAACCAAGCCAATCTCCATAACAAAGTCAGATGACAAGGAAAGACTTGGGAGAGCACTTGTGGCAATGCTGACACCTGGGGTAATTTTCCCATTTTGGAAGAGGGTCATCCCAAAGCTGCCAAAGTTTGCCAGTATCCATCTTCAGAGGGGCATTGCCACCCCCGGCCTCAGCCCAACAGAAAAGCAGGAGCATTTTCTTCAGCTGCCCAAATTTTCCTGGTTTTCACACTCAAGCCATGAGCACAAGCTGCCCCAAACTGGGACTGAAGGGGCCTCCAGCTGCAGAACTGCATGATGGGAAGAGGATTTTTGCTCCTGGCAGGAAGGGGCTGAGGCAGCCACCAGGCAAGGGCAGGAATGCAGGCTCTCCATGGCAACTTCAACAGGCAACACCAGCAATGCCACTTTGGGGAAATTTCTTCAGCGTACGAGGTGTAATTTGGAAATAAACCACTTCTCCATGTAAATTGTACAAAACCAACCCCACAGAATGCATGAAAAAACCCAAGTGCTCAAATTAATTGCTTTCATGGGAGGCAACCAGTAGATAAATAGCCAGCGTGAATATTTTAAGTTCCAATTTCTATCCTGTGCTACCATAAATTATTTTCACATTTAAATAACAAACTTGTATTTAAGTCAATCTGGGTTTAACAGTTGAGTCACAATTGAAAAATATCAGGAGAATCCTACTTTTGCTGCAAGCACTGATTATTCTGTATTTCCAAAATTGTAAATGAAGGATTGTAACCTTTCCCCCCTAGCTATCACAGAATAAAATTGCATTGGATTTTTTTTCTTTTAAAGTCTTTCTGAAATTTTTACTGAGACCTATCAGAATATCTTTTGTCTGCATCAAGTCTTTTCTTTATATGAATAAATACTGAGATTGTGGCAAGTAGTTGAGTTGTTCTGCCTAACATTTATAAAACTTGTTTTGCCTTTCGTTTTGGGCCCTTCCTTAAAGGTCAGCAAGCACCACACTTAATCTGACCTGTAATTACTCTGGTAAACATGGCTAAATAGGTAAATGCCAGTGTATTTAAGTATATAACATTAAATGCACTGCTTCCTGTTCCTAATGCACTAGTTAACAAGAAAAGCAGAACTACAGCACTTCTCTACTGCTGATTTATAAGCCAAGATGAAATGGAGCTTGCATGTCTTTCAACTGACTGGAAAGGCCCTTTTCCTCCACAAAATTCACTGATTACTTCTACCTACTCTTCTTCAGGAGCTGAAGGAGGACAGAATAAAATAGCTGTTTTGCATGAGCAAGGAAATAACCCAGGTGCAACAGGTCAGCCCATAATGTAATATACTCATATCAGCTTCAAGGCCCCACCTGAATTTTGGCAGTCATCTGTTACATTGATCAGATTACCTGGTGACAGTGAAATCCAAAGGATGCATATTTCAGAGCCTTCCATGAGGAAGGAAGCCAGGCAAGCCAGGGAAGTAACCAGTATCACATCCAGACAGTGTCACGTGCCACCAGCAAGCAGAGCCTTGCTCAAGGACAGGGTCACCCTCTCCCAGGGGAGAACAGCAATAAATCCACGAATTTAATGAGTTATGATAAATGAACCAAGAAGGAGCATAGGATCATGTGTGCAGGGAGCACAGGGAGGCCACAGGGAGTTTTCCCCAGCAGCACAGTGGGGCTGGGAAAGAAGTGAGAACCACCACCAAAACAAAGGGGAAGCTGCAGGGAGCTCCAGTTTGGAGTCTGCTGGCTCCTGCTGACGGGAAAAGCAGCCCTGAGTGGACATGTCAGCCGCTTCCCTCCTCACCCTGCTCAGACACAGCCCCCTGTTGAGTGAGCTGCCACAGCATCTCTGCTAGTCTGGGCTCACAAATCACATCCTGGCTTCTCCACGCTCAACACATTCACAGTCTGGTTTTCCCACATCCCACCCAAAATCTCTGAAAGGTCCTGCTGTCCCTGGAGTGCCTCTTCTGTAACTTCCTACAGGGCTGGACCACTAAAGCCCAACAGTGGCTGCACAGTTGTATTTCTCATCTGTGCTTCCATGTGCTATTTCCTCAGCGGGAGGGCAGTGGAACATTATTTCTACACTTTAAAACCTAACTTCTTCTGTAAGGCTTCTCTGCTACCTTTGCCCGTAATCAAAATATAATTTTTCAGCAGCATTTGCATTTCTCCTGTGAGAATGGAGCATAAAAGCAATTCAAAGCCCTAACAAAAGGAATCACAGGTTTCTGTGTAAAAACAAATAGCTCTCATCCGACTAAACCCCACAGCTACTGCAAATCACTTGATACAATATTTAATACAAATACCAGACTCCAGTCCCTGACTGAGCCAGGATAAAGAACCTACTCTAAAAAATAACCACCTTATATATCACCCCACATATCAATGTTAAGTGAAATGAAATAACAAAATCATAATTTCCCAACCATGACTCTTGTCAGAGCCCAGCCTAAGAAAATTGTCAGCCAGTATTTGACTAATACTCGCATTAATTTCATTGAACCCACTGAAGACTGCTATGAGACTGTTAATGCACTGCCACTGCCACATGCCAGGATAGAAATAGCTAAATCAGATCAAGACTAGTTCATTGTAAGCAATGAAAATCTCCTGTCAATCTAGGAAAGAACACAGTACTTCTCCCCATGAATAGATCACAGGCACAAAGCAGGCACAGTAGGAGCAGAGGTGCATTAACTTCAATGTTAAATACCCACTTTCTGTGCTGTCATTTGCACAGGCACGACACCAGCACTCAGTGCAGCTGCAGCAAGGGTGCAAACCCTGCTGGGCTGTGAGGGGTGGCCAAACCACAGCAAAGGCTGCCTGAGTCTGACACCAGCTCCCAGCCTCTGCCAACTGGCCTACACATGCTACAGAGCCATCTGAAGTTCAGGTCATAACTTCTGATATCACTTGCAAGAAGAAAACTGCAAGAGTTTTTGTCAAAAGGCCATTTGTCACCAGCAAGTCTCCATGCATGGAGTGGACTGGGAGCCTCCACAGAGAGCTTAGTCTCAAGGGAAACATATGCTAACTGATGCATCAAAACTGGAATTGTGCAATTCCCTATATCACTCCCAAATCTGATTATTGGTCCCCCATCAAGCATCATTAAAACATATTCGCATAGTCTCTCTTCAGCTGCGTGTACACTACAAATAACTCATATTTTGTGGTAAGTCTGCATGTGCCAAATGTGATATTTACACATTATTTAAGTTTTTACATATCCCTAAGAGCTGAACAAATTAATACTTTGATTAACTTAGCCATTTGCTCATGTGCAATTATTTTCTAAAATTAATGCATTATTTAAATTTATTCAATAAAATAGCTTCTAGGGTGTTTCTTCTCTGGGTTCATTATAAGCTCTGAAGATCAAACATTCCTCATTTGAGCTGTGTGGCTTTGATTATAATTGTTAAGGTAAATCACAGGGCACTCCAGCTCTCCCTGGATTCGACAAGTACAGGCACACTCCTGCACACAAGTCAAATTTGGCACTCAGGGCAGACAACACAACCTTGCCATTTGCTCTGAGCAAATGCTCAGCCAAACAAATTCAGACAAAGGTTTGTGAAAAGGGAATGGGAAGGGTCCATGACTGCAGCTTGAGTTAATTCTCTACAAATACTTCCACAGGACACCTCTCCAGGATCCTCCCCAACAGCAACATCCTGACAGTAAGACCTTATATGCACACTCTGGGATTTCCCAGTACACAGGAACAGTTATTAAACTGCATCATGTTCTTTGTTTAATTTATAATACACTCTCTTTTCTACATGCCCTATATAATCTCTTTTTAATAGGTAATACAGTTGTATATCACACTGTGTGCCAGCATTTCCCATGGGGAGGCTGGGACGTGCTCTCTGACGGTGCTGGCTCCAGTACAGAGATTCCCTGATGCTCCTGCTCCAACCAGGAGCAAGAGTGTAAATATATGGCTTGTAATCAGCATTCAGCACCAAGGAAGAAGCACAAGGGGGAAAACAACATCAGAGTGCTTCGTGCCAGGGAAGGCTTTCAAAACACGGATGAGTCCTTCACAGTCCAAACTATCTGTTGTCTTTCTAGTGTACATCTGAAAAACTACCAACAAAAGCAATTAGCTCTAGAGAAATATTTAATTCCCAGCAATACATCTAACTACTTTGCTCTTGCTTTTTAATTGGAAAACATGCTACCGAGAGCATTTCCTGCAGATTTTGAACTGACCCTGCCATCAGCACGAGTCTCTCTGGGATTTGCATTTATCATGGTACAACTTTATCAGTAACAGCAATTAGTAATTTTTAGACACTGATTTGTCTGTACCAAGCCTCACCTCAAAGCTCAGAAATAGCACTCTTAGGTGTTTTGGAAAGTTTTTCCAGCTTAATCATAACCCAGTATAACCAAACTTAAAACATGCACGCACCCTGCCCACTGATTACAGGTACAGAGAGCACCGGGCACATCTCTCTTTATACAAAGAGCTGTCTTAACAACACAAGTCCACCTTTATTTTAGTGTCTTGTCTCTCTCAAGTTCCCCATGGTATGCACTAAACTTAAGTACAGTCTTTATTCTGACTGAACCAGACATATAAATGTGTGTATCCTCAAGTAGAGAGCACTTGATGACAGGTAACTTCTAAGTCAAAAATACATAGAGCATGGGGTACAACAATTAGTTCATTATCTCTTGGCTAGTCATTGAATTAAGGTCTTCTCAGTGACCAGAAACCAAACTGAGAACGGTAAAATGTCCTGTACTTAAGTTCATTCAGATCTGTTCAAGGTCTTCATAGGACTTCAAAGTCCCAGGGTTAACTTTGAGCAACTGAGCCACTTCTTAAACTCAAACGGACCCGATTTTGATTGTGGTAAATGTAAGTAATACACCACTTAAGTCACTTATCCAGTCGGAACGCAGTAAATAAAATCAGAGTTCAATGAGCATTTTCCCCTCACCTTGGGGGAAAGCAGTACACAGCATTCCAAAGGGTGCAGAAAGTGTCATTACACTTAGTGAAAACATTGCCCCTTAAAATGAGCTGACAAGTCCTTAAAAACATGGAGTGTTGCCTTTAAGAGAAGGCTCTTGCAGAGATTCAAGTTTTTGCCATATGGTAAGCTACTGTGAAGGACAGCAATTATAACATTTTTTCAGTAAAACTTAGCCCCTACTGCCACCTGCAGTTCCTACAAAAAACACTCTCTGATTTAGTGTTTCGATTTCCAAGCACAAGCTGCTGCACACCCGTGGGTACAAAACAGGGGTGCCACCTCAAATCAGGCAATGTTAAGGGTCGTCCTTCACATAACATTGAACTGCTCTGTGATTATATGAGAGTGGGTCACATTCTGTTCTCAACCACACTCCCAACACCTGTTAAAATACCACCAAACTCGGTGGGATGCAGCCTAGAGAGACCTCACAGGTCAGAGTTCTGGCCCTGCAGTGTTTACTGTCCCCTGTGAAAGTGAATTGTGCATATTAAAATACACAAACCCTGATGACTAACAGCATCTGTGTAACGCGGCCCGGATATGGACACGGGGAAGTTCACTCACGGTTCAACACAGGCTGCAGACTGGAAAAGACTGACTCACTTCATTAACATGGCTCCCCCTTTTATAGGGGAGCTGGGAGAACTTTCCAGACTATGGTGAATAAGGGGAGGAGTTTTGGGAAAGAGGAACAACGATCGGGTACAGAGTATAAAGGGGAGGGATCACAATAGAATATGCATAAGTACGAAGTGGAACTCTTGTGGGAACAAACCATTACAACATGGGGATAGGAATAAACCATTACTTTAAAACATTAAAACAGCCATAAACTTGTAATTTCTCTCCATTCAACAGTCTCAGTTAAGCAAGTCCATTATTTTAAATCCATTCCTCTTCTTCTGTGACTTCTTTCAATGCCGCAGCCCAGCGCTGGTAGGCTTTTCTCTCTAATTGTTTGGAGTCCACACCCACATCTGTGTGCATCTCCATTTCTTCCTCTGGTCTTACCAATCTGGCATGAATGTTGGCAGGGCCCTCATCTCTTCTGTCTCCTCTGCTGTACTCCTGAGAGCTCCACTGTGTTCCTTGTGGCTCTGCCCTGCCAGAGCAATGCCGGCCCAAACCCGCCTGTTGCAAATAAATAAATTTTAAAAATTGAAAAGAACCAAAAATACTTTTTAAGAAGTACTCACTAACATACATGTAAGGGATCCAGTCACTGCTTCAGGGGAGACAATTTAATATCTAAGTGTGTATTTAGGCTCCTGTATGGTACAATTTCCTTTTTGTACCATTTTTGTACAATTTCCTTTTTGTACCTGACACACCTGGAGAATAGTGCCTCAGGGCAGCTCCACACACTTGCTGGAGAGCACAAGAGGTCAGAAGTGGTCAGTATCAGAACTACTTCTTCTAAACCCCACCACAGATATGTTTTAGAGGTCAATTAAATGTTTCTGTGGCAGGTTGACCACAGCTGGCTGTGAGATGCCTGCCTGGCTGCTCTCACTTCCCCTCCTCAGCCAGGCAGGGGAGAAAACACAGCAATAAAACTTGTGGGTCACGATACAAAGCCAAATACAGACAGGGAAATTCCTCACCTATTGCTATCACAGGTGCAAGAGAATCAACTTGGGGAAAATAATGTTATTTCTTACCAATTAAACTAGGTCTGGATGGTAAGAAACAAAGATAAATTACTCTTCCTTACCCACTTTTCCCCAGCTGATCCTCCCTCCTTCACTTCTAACTGCTGTGCCTCTCCCAGCTCCTGGCAGTGTTTCTCCCCTCTCACCTCTGTCCCCCTGAGGTGTCACACGCAGGGCTGAGGGGTTCAGTGAGGTTTAAGCCAAAGGACTGCTGGAACTGGCCATGCCCAGCCTGGGGCAGCCTCAGCCTCTCCACAGGCCTGCAGCTGTTCCTGGGTGCAGGCACCCCATGCATTCCCAAAGGCAAAAATAAGGAGTAATGCACATGTCCAATCTTCAGGTGCTCTCTTGGGCCTGTGACCACTTCTTGATGCATTCATTGTTATAAAGCAGCTCTGCTGATGCACAGACAGCCCAATCCCTTTAGAGACACTGAGGGCAAAACCACCCTCTGGTTTGGGGCAGAAAAGGATGAGGCCAAAGTACCACACCCCCATTCCTACAGTCAGCTGCCTTTATTTTTTCTATTGCTTTTCCATCTCTCCTCTCTCTGCACAGACAAACCTGGCAATAATCACAACTGAACAAAAACCGTCTCAAGGCTTTGTTCATTAACCACGTTCAGGAAGCAGAGAGCAAGGCTTCACAAACCTGCTGGTGCATAAACACTCGTTTTATGGCCACTTACTTTGTGTTCTCAAGTAATTTTATTTTGTCTTTTACTCAGCCCTTTCCTCAGTCATTAAGCAACTTCACTGCAGTTTCTTCAAGGTTTTCATGTGGTTTTGGTTTTTCTTTTTTTTCTTTCTCTCCACTCTTTCAGCAGGCTTTGGGCAAGCACAACCTTGAGCTTGCTCTGCCACTAAGCTGCTCCCACAAACCTGAAAGCAAAGATCTCACCCAAAAGACATCAGTGTGCACTAACATCTGCACCTCACCACTGAAGGTTGCTGAAACAGGAAGGCAGCTTCGCCTGGAAGAGGTAGGGAAAGGGGATTGCACACTGGAAATGAGCAAGATTAAAAACACCAATCCAGCTGTCACACACAAAGCCATCTGCAAGTTATTGCCACTGTACATCACCCAACAGGCAAACCCACAAACCAGGAACAGGGAGGCAACCAGAGTGAGGCAAGAGTGGGGGTTTCCTTCTGAAAGTAGCAAAATGGAGCTCAGAGGTCAAGCCTGTTAGGAAACCTTCCTTTTTTCCCCCCCATTCCATCACACAGTCCTTTCGCAGTTTCACTGCACATAATGCAATTAAGGTTTAGTGGAAAGCAGAGACCAAAACCAACAGATTTACTAATTACCATCCCAAATAACTGCAGCCTGCCTGTGAAGGCGGCAGCTGTGTCCCCTCCAGAGGAGAGGGGAGGCACAGGTGGGCTGCCATCCTGACAGAATGGGACCAGCAGCTCACAGGGAACAGGGAGGCCGGACAGAAGATCCCTTCCACCCAGAGCAATTTATTCTAGACTGGATAAACAGGCTCCCTGGATGGATTTTAAAAATTCATGCAGAAAAATGTGGCTGTCTGGGAAGTGTGTTTGTCTGTGGCATTTTTAGCAGAGAAACACACCCCCCCCCAATGAAAACCATCTAATCCTGCTACAACACACACACCTGTGTATGTATATTAAGATAAATAGAGAACCTTAATGTTGCTCACATCTACAGCTAATAAACTGAATGAAAGCAACTACACTTACATCTCAGTGGGGGAACATAAAGGGTCATGGCTCACACTCAGGCTGGGGAACCAGCAGAGATGAGCCCTCATCCACATTACTGTCAGAGAAGCAGAAATCACCAGGCTCTTTTCTCAAAGCCAGCCAAATTTCACCACAGTTGGGCCAAAACCAGGTCACCCTTCTTCTCCCTGTCTAGTCCTGCTTTAACATTTCCAGAGGGAGTCTGAAGGTCAGAAGAACTTGTACATCCCGTTCATTTTTCAAGAACAAAGATTCAGTGATGGATTACTTGGGTAACAGAGATTCATTTTGTTTTCTCTTGCAGTCCCATTAAAAGTCTATGCATTTTAATGCTCTTCAACAAAGCCTCCAAGTTATAGATCCATATTAACAAGCACAATGAGAAAACCAACCTCTTCCTGCCTTTCTGCTGTTCTCCCCAAACTCATTCAAATTACCTTAAGCTTTTCTGTAACAAACACAAGAGGAAGAGACTATCACCACTCAGCAGTAGCCTCAAGAAGCATAAATACATTAGCTAATGGGCTGTTTGCAAGCTGCAATGGTCAATTAAATATAGAGAAAACATCATCCCAGTGACAGTACAGCACCCCATCTTAATCCCATCAAGGCACAGGCAAACAAGCTCATCATAGTTTGCTTCCAGCCCTGCCATCCTCTTAGAGCCAGAAAAGCCAGGTGAATTTTCCCACAACCCCTCTGAACTGAAAAGCTAACATTGTTTAGGGTACTAGAGGATTGATTAACTTTCAAGAGCACTTATGTAAAGATCAGACACTTAGTCAATATTATTTTGCTCTTTTAACCTTCTAGTTAGAGAGAGGTATAAAAACTGCCTAAAAGGCACAATGTAAAATTTTATTTTCATCCTCTTTTATTTCATTGTAATTTGTTGCTCATTAAAAAAAAAAAAAAAAAGTAAAAAAAGATTAAACTTCTTAATGCCATTTCCAGATCTTCAGAACAGAAAGTATTTCTCTAGCAACCAGCAGGGAAAAGAACATGAGCCCAGCATGGCCAGGGGGCAAGAGCACAGCCTCCACCCAAGGGCCATCTCTGGATTATCCACAACATGGAATGAAAGGGTCTTTTCTCTCCAAACAAGCGATCTCACCAGGTTGGCGCTCACCCGGTACAGCCACACTGCTCCTCAGTGCTGTGTTTGGAAGGCCAAGTGATTGTCCTGAACAGGACAGGAGAATTCAATGTAAAATTCAATGCAAAATTCCACTTCAGTGTAGGAAAATTAAGGCAAGTTCCCTTCACACAATGCACTCCTGGTTTAGGAAAACCCACGACAATTATAAATCCATTAGAGTTTTACTAATTCCAGTATATCCTTCTGGCACTAGATGTACGCACAAAGGTGAATTTCCATTAGAGAAGGACCTGTTCTGCCTTTCTGGTATATACTTGAACACACAGAAAGAAGAACAAGAGAAAACACCTGTGTCAGTATAAAGTAGACTTGAAATTTTAAAAGTACCATTTAAAGTTACTTAGACATATTTACTGGCATTCGTTTGATTTCATTACTGATGATGATACTAATGCTTACTCATGACTAGGGAGGAAAGGACACGATTTCTTACCTAAGTTGCTTGATATTACTGTGGATTTCTAGCTGTTGCCTGATACTATTATAGATTTCCAACTGAATGACTGTGAAAGCAAATGCCAAGGGAAGAAAGACTGAACATGCTTCAGTATATTCATACGGGTACCAATGTAAAATTGGTACCGCAGACTCCATACCTAACAGAGGTACCACACCGTAATCACGAGGGCTGCAACGCACAGCTAAACCACAACCCAAGCACCAAAGACCTGATCCACGCCATGTGTTTCGAGTCCTGAAGACAGCACAGGTGTTTATAGCACTGTGGGACAGCCATCACCACAGGCATGGCCCCCACACGCCATTCGCCCGCCTTTGCCCTCAGGCGCCATTTTGTGGACAGGCGGCATGACTGCCATCTTGTGGGCAGGTGGCCCCTGGGGAGTGCTGAGGCCTGCGGGGGCGGGGGGGAGGGCAGCGCCTCCCAGACACAGGAACAAGGCTGGAAAAGATCTCTGAAATCACTGAGTTGGCAAGACCTGCAGTAAATTACGTACCACCATTCCTTCATTCAGCAGGTCCAGTTTGTTGTAGATCACTGGCTTCAAGCGGGCGAGATCTCTTGCCTGGGCTTGGCTGCGCACCCATGTCCCCTCACCCCCTCAGGGGACATGCCCATCTGCAGCAACCCCACCACTAAAACCCAGACTCTTCCAAACCCTTCCCAGAGGCTCTTGATGTCCCAGTATACACCCTGGTCCCTCACCAAACACCTCCTCTGGTGTTTGCTCCTTAGCTGCTCCTAAGGGTGACCCAGTACCCAACAAACATAGATCTCACCATATCAAAAACCTCTGCCTAAATCACAGAAGAATTTAAGTAGCAAAGAACCACCAGCTTTTACCAATCCACACAAGATTTGTACCATTCAGTTGCAAATTCTGAGCAGGTTCCACTCTCCTCTCTGCCTTCTTTATGGTTCTTAACTGATATTTCAGTATCTCACTACAACTTCTCCACAGGAGATTTCTGATTTAACAGTGCAGCAAGCTATCAATACCTATATATTAATGTATAAGGATAAGGTAGCCTCTTATAAAATGCAGATTTACAAAATATTCTGAGAGATTTTAAATATCACATCTATCTTGCATGCTGTATACCATAAACTCACTACAAGTGTAATTATATATAATTAGTTGTGTGTTTGTAAACCCAACAGCTTAATCATGTTTAATTAACCACATTGTAATTGGAACATTCGATAGTTAAATGTTGTCTTGCTAAACTGATGAACACCTGGAACACGCAATTACTTTCACCACCAATAAATTAACTTTAACTAAAATCTGTCGTTAGTAATTATTTTCCTTCCTTCCCGCTAGACCACAAGGATTAGAGATAATAAATAGCCAAATCAGATCCATAGCAATTTGTTAAGACCACAACTGCAGGAGCCCTCCTGCTGCCAATTTTACTTTTCTCTAATATATTCTTCAGCAGAGATTACTAACCGCTGCATAAGTCATTGTTTTCCCTTGTTTTTTTATTTCCAAAACTCATTTTTATCAGAGGCTTGGTTGTTTGGGGGGAGGGGGGGCACGGGAGGAAGGGTTGGCTTTGTTCTTAAGAACTACCAGGTCAAATGAACCAAGTTACCTGCAGGTGAGGAGCAGGGAGAAAGGCTCACCCCTTCACTCAGACCCCTCACAGAGGGTCTGGCTGCTGGTTTGCCAGTAGGTCTTAGCACAAGTAAAAAATGGGCACATGCCAAGGGAATATCTTCACACAAGCACTTGGAGCCATTTGCTTACCCATTTCAAGGCACACAGACACATAAAAATGAGAGGCCTTAGAAAAGTGTCCACTTTTAGAAAAATAACTGGAACACTTTCAGAAGAAGAGAAACCAGACAACACAAAACACACGCTGCATTAAACTGCAGGGTGTATTATCTGTAGGTCAAGCACTCCTATTCACTGTCATTATTCCCAATCATTGGCATCTGCTGTGGAACCAAGAGGCAGCAAATCTAAAACGAGGAAAGGAAATAAACACAATGCAACGACAGATTGCTCAACTGTCATATCACAGCCTTGAAATCACAGGATCAGGTGGCCTTAAAAAAGGACCAGACATTTGTACAAACAAGAACATACACCATCATAAGGATTTAATAACGGTTTGAAGCCCATGACATACTTCTCGAGCTGCAGCTGGTACAGGGAGTTGGGGGTGCCATTGCTGCTCCCAGGCTTCTTGCAGCAAATCCAGAGCCAGCTCCCACTGAATATTGACACCAACATCTATAAACCTGACCAACCACAAGATACGGGACAGTGAAAAGAAAGAGCAATTTCTTTTAATCCAGATATATGTGGAATAGCTTCATTTTGTGTACACAGATTCTAGTTTCCTTAGGTGAGCCGGAAATATATTGCAGTCTCTTCTTTTGCACACTGGTACAGAGAAATGAGAATTCAATCAGGCCCTACATCACTGTGGATGGGATAGTAGGGAATAGGCAGAGGTAGAAAATTATGTGAGGCTGTGACAAACAAGAAATGAGGTGTTGCAGATGCAGAATCTCTGAGTTAAAAAAAACCCACATAATCACTAGTTCTTCACAGAGCCTTTCAACACAATGTTGGCAGTACTGATACCTGGCAGACAAACACCAATATGGAAATTTTCAGCCTAAGTGACAGAAGCTGTTGAAAAAATTCCTTGAAGTTGACCAGTCAATTCAACTTACCTGTTATTAGCATGACCAGGTTGCTATTCCATTACCTAGGCAGTGTTTCACACACATAGTTTGCCTGTAGCTGTACACGTGTCCACTATTTTCACAGATTTAACTCTAATGGAAGGATTGCATCTCCCAAAATTGTCTCTAGGAAATTTTACATCTCCTGTAGCAAGTGATATAACAAGAGATGAACTATCAAATGAACTGCTGCTAACACACTGCATGGAAAAAAAATCAGATCTCTTGCATGCTGTAATACATGACACAGGTATTTGCCTCAAGCAAACTAAAAACTGAATGGCAGAACCAGCGGATAGTCTGAAAAGTTTACCTCCTCCTTTCTTTACTGCTTAGATGCAAGAGCGTTAATCAACAGAGCAAAGGATTATTTGTACTTCACTGAGATTAAAAAGGGTAAATGCTAAAAATGAATCCACAGCCTTCACTTCAAGCAATAACACACAGTGCTTCAATAAAGGAGGAAACAGCTTTGATGGAACATCAAATGAGATAATGAAAAAGATCACTGTGATGAGCTTGACATGAATACTGGGCAAAATTTCCTTTCAGGAAAAAGGAACTCAAGCCCTGCCTTTATACTTGATCTGATTTTTAACATGGTGTGTGTGGGGAGAGGGGGTCTATATGACTGGCTGATGACAAAAGAAAGCAGTGGCTATTTGCCAGCCAGGAAAATGTAGATTCAGCTGAATCCCTGATGCTTCTCCAGAATCAGTCAGCCACCAGGAGGGCTGGGGAATGAGAGAATGTGCAACAAAAAACAAAAGACAGCATAAACTGAAGGAGTAGTGGAAAAATAATTTTTCATTATCCTCCAGTAACTTTTCTATTACTTTTCCATTTATAATTGATATTCTTCCTCTGACAAGGGGGAAACTGGGGCTTAAGCAAACCCAAACAAGAATTAAAGGATAAATATTGCCTAATGACAGGCAAATGGCATTAAAACGTAGGTGGCATAAATGAATGTTGAAGCTTTGCCCCTGCTCAGCAGCACTCAAGTCAGAAAAGAACCCCAGCATTCCTCAGGGAAAAATACAGCAATATTAAAGGTGAAACATAGAGAGGAGTGAAAGAGCTGAAATCAGCTCAGACTTTCTTTCTGGACAACTTGTGAACATCACAGATGTATTTAAGGACAGCCAATGTTTGGTTTGGTTTTTTTTTAATACTTTGAGATTTGTAGCTGAAACATGAAAAAAAAATCCAGAAAGTAGCAGAACTTTCTCAAATGCTGGGATAAAGACTTCAAATCAGTTCAAAAACAGATAAAGAAAGAAAAGCAATTTCACAATCAAGTGCTAAAGCACTGAAGACATTGTTTTAACACAGAAACAGATGAACAGTGCAGATGCAACATTACAATCAAATTTCTACACACAAATAAAGCACAGGGGAAGAGCCAAAAGTGGTATTTAAGGATGGAGATTGTGACCTAATGTGTATAATTAAGCCACTTGAATTAATTCAGCTCCTTTTGTTCTTTTTACAGAGAAGTGGAAAATCAACAGATAATGGTCCCACACTGAGTAAAGAATTAGGGCATCCCCCCCCCCCCAAAAAATGCTTTGTCTTCATTAAACATAATGAGAAAAAGAGTTACTCTACATGAAGAACTTCAAGTCGTACAAAGTCAAAGCTTTAAGGGAAGACATCTACCCAAAAAAAAACTCAGTTATTTGACCAAAGTGCTGCCTTTTCCAATTTGCTGTGACAAATACAGTAAGGAATGACATATGGTTGGTGTGTCACTTATACCTTATAAGACATAATGCACTGGTTATATTAGTCCAACAAAGTATTTCTAATTATTTCCTTACTTCTAAATATACACTTGGAAAAATGCTTTTTTCCCCCCAAATACCATCTTTTTATACTGCAATAGCAAAATGCAGCAAGGATATTTAAAGTAAAATGGTAAATAAGGTGTTAAATTGAAGGGAAACTGTATGAAGCAAAACCAGAAGTTGATGTTTCTGTCCATATTTATTTTTTTTTGTATCTTGGAGACAAAGTACCAAAGCAGATTCCACACTGGCCTAGCCTCCTAAAAAGAGCTCCAGGTACCACGAGTCATGCCAGGGCTGCTGGAAAGATCATTGTCTTTGGGGACACACAGCTTTATGGTCATCAATCCACCGCATTCACAGAAGTCACCCCAGGCAAAGAATTCATTAATTCCAGGTCAAATAAAGCAGAAATAACCATGTTCAAAAGGCAAATTATCTTGGTTTCCCATTTTTCACATAATGTTGAATAAAAGGAAGAGGAAAAATACACTGATGCAGTGCAGGAGGGAGAAATACACTCCTGCCACATGGTGGTACCTTTATGATCCTCCCTTTCCAAAGCTGAGTCTCTGCTTTGGGAATACAACTTGATATCATTCTGTTTCTTATTAAATTTTATTTCCTGTAATAAAAAAATTGAAGTCAACAGTAACAAAACTTGGTCTTTATCATATCCCTGCTGACCCAATTATCCTTTGAAGACGTACAATCAGTCACTATGGTTATAAATGTTAATGCAATGGAAGGTGTTAATATTAGTCAGGGAAAAAAAAAATCACAAACTCCATTCTAATCCTCATGAAAGCGAATAATAAATAAAAGATCAGAAAATAAAAGTTTGGAGCACATTCCATAGACTGTTTGTCATCAAGCTTCATCCCTGGAGGTTAAGGAAATGCACCCGTATGTCAACATTATCTAAACATTGTTCTGATCACCAACTGATCTTCACCTCTCGGGGTCCTGATCAGGCTCCTGGAAAAGCACGTGTGGGCACAGCACAGATTTTGGTATGTGTAAAAATGCACACACCCTTCCAGAGGTGCTCGAACTATTATTTAACTGTGGAACTTCTCAAAACACAGTGGTCCAGTAGTAACCTTTTGCTATCAACACATTAGATAAAGGGCCAAAATCAAAACAATACAAGTATTCTTCAAAAAAGCCTGGGTAAACATCCTGGAAAAAGCAGCACTCATAATACAGATGTTAAAATAATTGTCTTTTTAATAACAAAATTGTGTTTGCCATAAAAAAAATCTGTAACAGTTGTGATGCATCTATTCCAACGTAAATATATTAACTGTTAACCAAACACTGTTCCCTTGCAGGAAGAATTTCCAACTGATATGTGAAATATATGGGATTATATATTACTACATATATTATACAATATATCTCTTGCTCAATATTTTCTCATTCCACATGTACAGCTAGAACTTAATAACCTTTGTCTAAAAGGTTACTCATCCTCTCCTTTAAATGCACCTCTTCAAGTCCTGACAATTTTTCCAATATAGTATTATTTTTCATTTAAGGCATCTTCTCCAACAAAAACTTGCTGTCTCCCACAACAGAATCCATTTATTCTCCTTTCAGATCTCCTGCTCAGGTTTCTTATGCTAGACATAAGGTCAACAACCCACACAGATCTTTGCTCTCTTCACACTGTGAGGTATACACTGTAGTCTAGAGGCAAAAAACCTGTAGAGAAAATTAGCATATACAGGATGCTGCTCCTTTTCACATTTCCAGCTTGACAGAATATATAAGGCCATCTAAATTTTAAATTATACATCACTTCAATTACAACATCATAGCTTCATCTGAAGCTGGCAATTACGTCCTGTAAAATAAATTAATACTTCACTTCAAGAAGCTGTAGAGAAGTCCAAACCTCTGAAGTGGGCTTTTGTTAAATCATTAAATTAATGCACAGATTTGTCAGCTCTTTTCTCACAAGCTTTGATCAACTCCTTCCATCTTCTCAGTGTGCCTCCACACAGAGCTGTTCAACATGCTACAAACAGCATTATACATGAGTCCTAGAATGTTTCCTGTCAGACACAGGGAGCAGCACTTTGCCCTTCAGCTGTTACAGCATCTTCTCAATGGAGGCTTCATTTTCCACCAGACAGGCCTCAAACTCAAGTGTTTTCTTCTAACTGCTTTGCCTGTCAGACAGAAGAGAAATAATTACTGAAAAATGTTTTACATATCTTCTTTGCCTTGTCCTATTTCATAGCCTAATATTAAAGGTGAAAACCAGAATTCATGGATTTTTTTAAACATTAGAAGTGAAGTGGTATTTGAAAAGCGCAGAAGCTGTTGGGGTTTTTTTCCAGTTCAAGTGAATGCAGTATTACTCTGTATTAGGCATAGAAAGAGTAGAATAGTGCGTGTAGTATAATTAAACTGATTAAGTACAATAATTACAGATAATTAACAAGATAGCATAGAAAGAAAAAAACATAAGAAAACCACATATTCTTTTACTTCTACACTAAGCCTGCTTAATTCTAAGATACCAATTCCTTTCTTATAGAAATCCCCCCCTACCCCTCCCTTTTAAGACTAATTCTTTTGGGAAACCATTCCCAAACTGAGGGGATATACTTTACATTTTCTATTCTATTACTTGTTGATTCAAACAAAAATTTCATTTCCCACTCCAGAAGTTTCATTTAGTGCATATCAACAACAGGAAAACACTTAAAATGGCTTTAACCCAGGAGACTAATGAAGGATAAAACACTCAGATATGTATTAACAGTAGATTATGTTCCACTATAAACATGACAAAAAGGCACAATCCAATATATAAAAAATACATCCAGTTGTTTTCCTGTAAAAGCATAGGAATGTTACTGAAAGTATTGTGGCTGATTATTTCAGACTGTCTTTTTAAAATCTGTTTTCCTTTAAAAGAAACAAAATCATATTCATTTATACATAATGTAAGACCTACAGATGAATGTTGTGGAGCCTTTTCATCCTTAAGAGCCAAGGAATAGATTTAATCTCTACTGAATGCAGGAGAAGGATGGCTCTAAAGACTTCATGTTTGTTAATGCACAGTCTGACCAAGATGCAGGTCAGTCATAGTTCACATAAGATAGAGGGGGAAATAATGCAAAGTTATCAAAAAAAAAAAAGATTTAATTACTCTGCCTCTTCATTTTTAAGCACTTGGTATCTGGGACTCTGTAGGTCATCGATGCTCTCAGCAATTGGTTCATTTAGTGTTTCTGGCAGAAGGAGAGTCAGGAATCCTGCAGACAGTCCAGTGATTCCAAACACCACAAACGGTATAGAAGGACTGAGAGACTTCTGAAATTAAAAACCCAGAGTAAAAACCCAGCATTCTTGCCTGCTCTCAAAAAACACAAACCGCAGTCAAAACCAAAAGACTACAGCTTGTCACTCCAGCAGTTTGTGCAATTATCCATATTCTGGTAGAGGAAAGAAACCCAATAAATGCCATTTCACAGAAACAGCTTCATATGAAAGCTTTGTTTACATGTCTAAGAAAACTCAGATACTGAGTGAGCCTTAGCAGTACCAAAGGCATTACATGGCAACCATTTCACTCAGAGATGAAATACTGACAACATAAAACATTAGACTATTTCCAAAAATGACAAAACACTAGGTATTTTTAAGCATTGTTCACTCATTCTTGAAATCGAGTGAACACTATTTAATTTTTCATAAAATCAATTTTTTTTTCCAAGGAATAGGGGTGGACATGATACCAAAAACAGTAAAGTGCTTTTGAGAGAATTTAATAAATCTGAGTTACATAAAAAGTTGAAAATAATCTTACCATAGATGGCACAAATGGAGCCAAAATGCCCCCAAATCTGCAAGACATGGAGCAAACACCCAAGCCAGCATTTCTGTTTTGAACAAAGGATGCAAAGTTTGTACTTTCTGAATACACAACTGAATCATGCATGAACATGTGGTGGTAGTGTCCGAGTCAACTTATATATATATATATTTTACGTTATCAGTAATCTTGAATTTAAATAAAGTTTTTAAAGACCTCCAGTGGTTACTCCAAAGACTTTCCTCAACTGGGTGCAGGTAAGGTAAAATCACACTCTTTCAAACGCTCCCAAAACCACCCTGTTGTGCAATCAATCCTTCAATCAACCAACAGAGAGGCTTTCCAACCTGCACCCTAAGGCAATTTAATTGGGCATCCCTGAATGGGGAATGATTTCAAAATGCGGCAGGATCTTCAGAGAGAAGATGCTGAATCTTATCTCCAGCTTGAGCTGCAGCAGCCTCTCCTCTGCCACCTCGGGGTGCACAGATGAAAAGTCAGTGTTTACCTCCAAACAGAAAATAACTCTCTGCCAGTGAGAAGCTTGAAAACATCTGGCCAGATGTGTCACTATAGGAGCTGCTGAATTCTGTGCTCCCTCTTCAAAGGAAAGTTAAAAAGTCCTCAGTCTTTAATTTCCTGACCAATTGCAAAAACTCTTCCATCTCTGTATCATTCCTAAATACAGGATTTAACAGCCCTTCAGAGATGGGTGTCAGCACCAGTCACCAGTGAGATGGTAACAAGGTCATGGTGGCTGCTCTCTCTGCATTGCTTGGTTCCTTCCTCTCATTCATCATCATCAGTCTCGCTGCTGAGCAGAGCTGTTCCTGCTCATCTTTTTTCCCCCTCCTGCTCACCCTTTTCCTCCTCCAAAGACAGGAAGACAGTGACAGGATTAAGAACGATGAGGAGAGTGGTGACATCAAGTCCTCTTGGGAAAAAGAAAATAGCAACCCATGTTTCCTCACAGTTAGGCCACATCAACCCAAACCCCACAAGACAAGGCCAAGCACCTCCCTTGCCAACAAAATCCCTGCATGATGGGACACACCAGTCTGTGTGTGAACCATTCCTTTGGAAGCATCCTTCCCACAGATCCCAAGCCTGTCCATGCCCAGAGGTTTGCTGGCTTCTTAACTTTCTGCTGAGAGGGAATATGGTAAAATGTGATCCTAAATGCAAATCGTATCATTGCCATTCCAATGCAAAATGAAAGCAGATATTAAAAGACCCAGGGATAGTTTCCCCACTGTGAAAATAATCAAATAGTTTAATAATTACTGAAAATAAGCAAGAAAAGCTGTCCTAGGCAGTGCAATGGCTTCACTCTGATTTCACCCAAGACACACAAGGATGTCATCATTTTGCAACTACTTTCTCACGAAAAAAAACCCGAGTTTTTACATCTATATTACTGAGCTATGATTACAATTTGTTCCCAAAGATAACCTTCCTCTTTGTCCAAAATGCAACAGCAGTGAAATTTTCTATTTTTAACTTTTTTTCATTCCCCAGCAGGTATTTTAATGACACATCAAAAAGGAAAAAAAAGCCCCAAGCCCAAAGACTCCCCAGCCTGCAGCACTGCCCTGTTTATACCATGAGGTGTATTTGTCACTGCTGCATGTACCAGTTAACTTAAAACAGAGGCCTAACAATCCTCATACTTAAAATAGTAAGTTTAAATACAGAGCAGTAATACTGAAGACGTTTAATTTTTCTGCAAAACATCCTCCTGAAAAACAGAAAAAGGCAAAAAAATAGTTATTCCACCTCCTCTGCCTTTGAATGTACGTCTCATCCCAGGACTGATCCAGGAGCACTACAAAGCTTTGCAGAGACCACCAGGTGGTGCTGATGTTTTGCTTTAAATTTAACACTCACCCGTCACACCACTTCTCTTGCAGAAACTATAATATTTGCAATTAAAAGGACCAGAGACTTATCAAATGTTTTTAAATGTATAAATTGTCACATGCCAGGAATGTTCATATGGTTTAATGTATCAGTTTGTCACATTACTAAACTGGTCTAATAAAGTTACTATTGTTTTTAACTTACATTTTCTCCCCTGGTGGTCTGTGAATTTGCCATACAAAGTACTTTTTTTTTGTCAGAATATTAGTGCAGATTCTCAAATGAAGCAGCACTTTACTTGATTTTTTTTTAATATTCCTCATGAAAATTACTTAGTTTCATACACACAGAGATGCTGCTGTAATTCCTGCTAGGCATGAGCTGTCACATACTTGGCACCAGACATCAACAGGACTTAAGGAGACAGTGTAGCATGAAAACACAGCAAAACAAGCAGAAGCTGATAAATTAAAAACATTTTCAGATTTAATTTTCTTGATTCTTAATTCCTGAAAGGTAGAGGGGACAGGGAAACAAACAAACAAAAATCAAATGTGCTCAAAAAAAAAAAAGGAAAACAAGGAGGGTCTGAAGCTTGGATGGGGAGAATGCAAACAATCTCCCACATCCAACTGCAGTCTGTGTGTCTGGGATGTGCATAGTCAACCTAAACCTGTGCCAAGAACCACAAGCTCAGTATCTACAGTCACTCCACTTCCATCCTCATCAGTGGTACTGCTGAAGCTGCATCCACAGTCCAGCTTTTATGGCTCCCTAACATGGTAATTTATGAACCGTGATATAAAAAAAAAAGCCAATCCAAGGAGTCCCCCAGCTTTTCTGTTTGTTTGTTTCTTCATTTCCCCCCAAAGCCCTCAAAGCCCTGGATTCAAGTGATTTGTGTCACCATCCTAACTAACTACAGCCACATCTACCAGCTGAGACACCTTCCTACTCCACATCACCTTTCAACTTTCCTGCTCTCTCTAAACTGGGCCCAGTTTTTTTGAGTACATTTGCAGTTGCTATTCTTAATCGACTCATGCAATGTGGTTCAAAGTCTGAACACATACTTAGAGCACATCCAGAAAATCACATGGGACCAACATGAGAGTGAGAAGAACAAGACTCTGTATTATGTTTTCCTATCTCAGATTTATCTTGGGACAACAGGAGAGTAACTTCACAGAGAGTTGGTAAGAACTATGAAAAATAAATTAAGGTTTTTAGCTCTACACCATTAATTAAATGGTGTAGAGCAAATGACTGTCATAGAGATACTATTAAAATGGGTTGCATTATAAATATTTAATTAAATAACAAAGATATAGAAAAGAACTTGCTTTCCAGCAGGCAAACTAAGTCATATGGGAGATGTAAGCACACAAAAGGACTGTAACTAGTCCTTACTGCACAGTCTGCATTTATTATTAAGGTAGCACACACTTCCATCACATCATTGTGTTTGGGTTTGCTCCCTGTAATTGTACTCCCAAAAATCAATAGTAGAAATGATAAACACATCACCAAGCACTGCAGCACAAGAAGCTGGTTTTCATGGTTTTGCTCTGGATTCAGACCAAGAGCAAATTTCCCCAAACAGCCTGGAAAAGTGCATTGGTGCAAAATGTGTGACTACTTGGAGAAGCCCTTTCCAGCCCTGGCAAGCTGCCTTACTTACAGAAAGAACTCATACAGTTATTTCAGGTAAAAATAATTACAGATAAATGCTAAAGCACACCTGCAATCCCGAGCATGGAAAACAATTTCATTTACCCAGAAGCTCTGCTAAATTACCTCAGCACTGTTGGGTACAGCTCAGATGTATAAATATACAGGATGTTGAAAGCAGCACTGACCATCATTTTTCCACACAGAGCTAACAAAGTGGGACCCAGGAGGAGACCTTTCAGGAAAGAGAAAACAGGATGTAAGCATGAAGTGTCTCTTTTCTTATTCTTTTTTGACACAAATTTCTAGTCCTCATTTGGAGACTGTCACAAAAAGCAGTGTTTAACCCATACATTTTTCAACTACGAGTACAAAAGCAGTATCTCAGCTCTTCCCAACCAAGCTAGTTTCTTAAGCTAGCTTAAGAAAATTGTATTTAGGACAAAGGAAATCAGATCCTTTTTGTTTGTTTGTTTGGAAACTGTCAAACTATCACATGTCTAAAGGAAGGGCTGCTACTTCCAGCTCTGCAGTCAGAACATCTTCCCAGGTAACTGCGTCCTTTGACAAGCACAGACAACATACCCTTCTTGACTAATTTATTAGATTAAAACCATGAAACTTCATTCACCTCAACAGTTTATTTGCTCCCCAAGGACACCCTGTTGGGACTTAAAATTGTGACAGCTCTGTAATTGGAAAGAACAAATGCTAATGCATTTACTAAGTTTACTAAGAGACAGAGTTTGGTTGGCCAAACTGAAGTGTGCATCTTTTAGAGTCCAAAAGAAACCTGGCTTTCATTAACGTGATTTTGGTTATGGTTATGTTTGCACCATATGTTTTAATAAAAAGAGAATTTAATACTTTTTTAGATGAAAAAAGAACAAGTATTCTGATTAGCTGTATTTCAGGTTCCCTTCCTTAGCACTGAGTTCAGCGTTTTTGATTTGGATCAAATAATGTTCGTTAAGTCATGGGAAACTCTGATTGCTTCTCAGTTGCTTTTCTTTTAGTTTTGCCCATCAGTACTTTCAGTATAATTCATCCAGTCAGATTCTGTTTCAACTGATGAAGAAATTCATCTGTATGTAAACTGAAATCCAGAAACTTGATTTAATTTAAGTGTGATGCATTTTTGCACTAATTCTGTAACTCATGCAAAACAGACGCAACATTTTCACCCAAGTTCTCCTTTTACATGGGAAGAACTGGAATATTACACACAGCTGCCAGATGGAAAGGTGTGAAGCTGGTCCTCCCAGTGCTATTACGTAGATTCACCCTCTGTCAGTCACCTTCATGAATAAAAGTTCATTTGAGCAGGACTTTTGAGACTGAAGGAGTCTTTAAACTTACTTCAGACAAGGTACCCACCATGAAAGGGTCGTTCTCAGCACAAAATACTCAACATTAACTAGAGTTGAGGTAAAATCGATTTAAAGAACTGCAAATTCTCTTTCCTGCTGCAGTGGAAAGCATATCAAGGAAAGCCACAAAAAGGTATTATGCACAAACAGATAAATCTCAATGAAAGCTAAAATCCAGTTACCCCTAGACTGGGAGTCTCCTTTGCTTGCTACAGTATAAAGCAGACACAAAATGCAGATGGTCTTTCTGCTCTACAGCAGCTTTTGAAAGAAAATAGTATTACAGCTCCATTGCCCCTCCACTGCCACTCTCCCTCACCGTCTTCCAGTCTGATACACAAACTAATTGATGAATTTTAAGTGATAAGGAAAGGGGGAGCTGAGGGTTATATCAGTCTTTACATAACCACTGGTAGAATTTTAGTCTCCAATTCAGTACACATCTTTAATATCAGAAATGCTCTTGGCTTATTCCACAGGGGAAATCATTCTGATCAGATTCTCATTCACAAGTTAGCAGAGTTATTTAGAAATCAAGCAAAGGTTACAGACATGAGAGGTGGGTGCCCAACATCTCATTAAAACCTTAAATCCCTTGTAATAAAATCAAGGATCTTATCAATCACTCGGAAGAACAGAGACTTAGACAAATGTAATAGTAATGGGAGGGTCAGACTGGAGCTGCAGCAATCCTTGTTTCATCTGAAGTGACTCATCTTCATCATGCTTGGAACCAAATTTTTTTCTTCTGAACTGACACAGATCACTCTGGGCCAAGAGCCAGCTTTACTCTCACCCCCGTGCCAAGTCAGATGTTTTAATGGGATTAAAGACAAATCAACTGGAAAAGGCAGAAGACTTCCTGTAAATAAGGAACTCTTCAGGTATTACCCTACTGCTTTTCTATCATTTTGTTTTAAAATTCATAAAGAGAAGCACAAAGAGCAAAGTTGTTGGAATAAAGGAAGACACTGCCTCAATAAAAGGAGCAACAAAACGTCTGAGAACTTGAATTAATGGCATATCAGATTATGGGACATTTTCTCTCCGTCTGCTTTTCTTCCTGAGCCTTTTCTCAGATCAATTAGAACTGGATGCCAGACAGCATTTATACCTGTTAAGGATAAACATAGCCTATGGGAGACTACTTTGGGATCACAGAGCTGGTGCTCTCAGTCAGAACACTGTTAAGGCTGAAGTAGTTCTACTGATGGGATGTTAAGGAAAACACAAGCAGAGAGCAGCCACTTCTACTTGTTAATGTCACACAGACCTAAGTTTTCAGTAGCTAAAATAAATACTAGCATAGAAAAAAATGTACTTGGAATGGAAATAAAATTGAAAAGACAAAACTGAACATTTTGTGAATGTCACTGACAATGTCAGAGAAAAACACATCTTTTGAGAACAGAAACACATGTGATGATGCTCCACTGTTACCACGAGCTATCCTCACAACTGCATAACACAGCAATACCCAGCTGATTCTGACAAAGGCAGCAAGCTTCCTGCCATCCCTGTGGCTTCCATACTGCAATTCTGACTTCCATTTCTAATTCTCAAGAACAAAATTATTTTTTAAAGCTTTTTAGTGGCTTTTTAGTGGTGTTTTTTAAGGATGAATTGAACTTCTAATTCTGGAAAACGTTTGTTTTCTATTTCTGTAAATACCACATGCCACCAAAACCACTGTAAAATTAAGCTTGGCACCTCACACTGTCAAGATCCAAACCAAGATTACACTGCACAGTGGTCTAGCTATGAAATCCAGTACTTTAAGGTGAACTGCTTAATAGTGATCAATGAATGCAGGGTCAGTGTCTGAGACAGAATGGGACACCTTGGGTTGGCCTTCAGAGAGCCAAGGGCTTACAGCCAGGCCAACTTAGTCAACTAACACAGTCAAATTATGCCTGTAAGGAGTTAAAAGGAATATAGACAAGCCCCTGTCTCCCTGACCAGCCCCAAAAAGAGAAGAGAGGGGTGTAAATGGATAGGGCACCAGGCCCTCATACACTCGGTCACAAAGTGTCCATCAAGTTGTTCTGTCAGCTTTTATCCCGACTTCTGCTTTGCCAGTAGCACACACTTACCAGCATTTGTTGGCAAAAACATGGTAAACACACAGGCAAGTCCTGCAAATGTCAGAAAACACGTCATGGTTTTACGTCTTCCAGACCTGGAAGGAAAAGAGCACCCGGGTAAAGACGGAAACAAGGCCCTCCAGTGTTTTTCAGTTTGTCTGCAAATTACCAAAGTACTGAAGTACACAGCAGCACAAGTAACAGCTCTAAATCTATTGTACCTTGGTCAGTGCTTCACATCTTGTGGCTTTTTGCCACTGACCTCAGTGAGACCAAAGTATCATTACAAAGACACCAAATGTGCAGGTTACATGAAACCCTGAGGAGCGCTCGGTTGTCAGAATTTTTGGGCTTCAGAAAAAAGCACCGACACAAAGGATGGCCTCCAAGCACACTGAAAAGTACGAAAATACACAGACATGGATCACCCGTGCCTTCCTGAAAATTGAACAGCTCTCACTTCAAAGTTCTCTCAGAAAAGATTAGGTAAAAATGAACAATGCTGAAAACTGCTTTCAACTGCAGTCAGTAGGCACTACAAAACCATGTTATTCTGAATAAAATATGTAAGAGAGATATATAACCTATAGGTACTTAAATAACTAGGCTACTCACTTCTTTCCATAAAGACCAAAAATTTTTAATAACATTAATCATTGAAGAGCTTATCTCCAGAGTAATGTAAGATCTGAACAAAACTAAAAAAGCAAAGACGTAGAAAACTAGTCTCATTTCTGCATCAAGTGCAGAAACTCCTACAGCAGAGTAAATCCCCAAAGAACCAACACTGTTCAGAAGTAGTGAAGTATCTCACTGAGAAAAATGTTAATATTTTTCTAGGGTATCTAAAAATACATGCAGAGAACTAGGAAATAAGTTTTTCTTACCAGGATTTCTCAATGAAAAACATGCAGAGAGGAAATGTTGGAACTTCTACAAGACCAGAAAGAGCCACGTTTAAATAGAGATTTCCTCTTAATTCACCAGCATTTAAAGTTAGTCCATAGTACACAAAGCTGCAGACATACCTAAAAATAACCAGAAAAGTTATATTATTAACAGAACTAGTCTTTAGGACTAAGAAAGCATTCAAAAGGTAAATTATGCCAAGTTATGGATTAGCTATATTGAGGTACATGGTAAGAAGACAACTCTTAGATCCTCCTGGAAGGGAAATAAGGCAATGAGAAAAGCTCCTATTTAATTACAGTAACTTGGTACAGTTGTATCACTTTTCAAGACAGCACCTAATATAAATCTATGCAACCTGTATTTTACCTTGCTCACAATTTTCCTGCACTGAACCTGTGAAATGTAATTTCAGGCTCTTAACTCTTCTTCTTAATCCAGATCTCTGTGGCTGCCTAATCTGTGCAGCCCTTTTCTTCCCAAGGCTGGTTCAAACACACATCCTCTCAGTAATTTCTGCTTCAGCTTCTCATTTCACTCTACGTAAATATTATGTTCTCACCAGATTATTTCTTAGTAGGTTTTGAAGCAGTTTCTAAGTAACATACTGAAAATAAAACACAACAGCAACAATGACAGAACAGCAACCTTGCAACACATCACTTCGCAGGATTATTGTCTACCATCAACCGACACATTTATGGTACATTGATGTTCTGTACTTTTTAAAGATACTACTTTTTAGAGAAAAGGATGAAAATGTTCATTACTTCCTCGTGTCTGATTCACCCCCAACACCTCAGCACCTTGCTGTCACCCACCAGATGTACATCAGAAGGATGGTTCGCCACCGAAGGACCGGCTGTTTCACCAAGTTCAGGATTCCAGGTGCCAACTCATCCTTCCTCAGAGTTCCTGCACTTGGTTTCAATTTTAGATTTAATCTTTCTTTTCCATTACAAAGGGCAATATATTGCAACACGTCTTCAGCTTCTGCTGTTTTCCCTTGGGAGTACAGCCACCGTGGAGATTCTGGGAGCATGCTAACAGGAGGGAACAGAAGAGCAACAATGACAAGTTCATTCACTGCTCTAAAGTCAATCTTACCATTTTGCAAATCAATACTTGGATAAAAATACCAATACAAAATCCAGAGGAACACATTATAGTTGTACTGTTCTGCACATTCAGTTCCAGGCAGCCTGGTGATAATACAGTTAAACCTTACAGATGGATCCCTGGGAGATGCCTGACAATGCACTCAGTCATGTTAGAAAAGTTTACATCTCATTCTTGACTTCTGCTGAACTGACTTCTTAGGCAATGCTACAATAGCATGGCCAAGGAAGCATCTCAAACCTCTACTATTTGAACATCCTGAACAAAACCTGGTTTTCACAAAGTTTATTTCAAGCTTCTCCACTACAGGAAGGGCTCCAAGTTGGAGCAGAGAGAAGGAAAGAAACCTTACTGGGGAATTAATTGTCAGGCTCCAGTACCAGCTCATCACTGCTCATATAAGATTTAAATCTCTTATTCCCACGTATAATCAGAATATCCTGGCTTTCCACAACTTCAGTTCATTATTCCAGCTTTTCTTTTTCCTCTGTGGCAGCTTTTATATGAGCCATAAAATAAGGAATGGAATATTTTTAACTCAACATTTATTTTCTCCAGTACTCTTAACAGATGTATACATCCTACAACCAAACTAAACTTTCATTACTTCAGAGGATCCCAGCATTTTTAGTTTTTGGGGAAGTAATTCTACTCCATCAGAAACAGAACGCTATAGAGGAAAACACATCATGCAGAACTTCCTTCTGCTGCCCGCAGAGTTTGTTTTCCTTGACTACAGGAAGCGAGGTGGGTTTTTTTACTGTATTCTTTAACAGAACTTAATTCAAGAGCAGATCTATCTAAAAAATAATGGAAATCAGAAGAGCTTTTTCCCATCTGTACCGTGTGCTAGACATTCCTGGTATTAATGTGCAGGCAAAATACTACACTATTCTTTTATTTCTTCTACAGCTTTAACTAGTGACCAGGAGTATACAAGGTGCATTACTTGATACATTAAAAGAACATTTTCTAAGAACACAGCCCAGACAAAGCTAGCATCTAATTCCTTAAATACTGATGCATTTTATAATCAATTTTTTGATAATGTCAGTGTGGGAATTCTAAATAGGAGCACCCAAGCACAGCAGCGCTAGGAATAGACACAAGGAACCTCAAAAGCAAGCAGATACACAGCACATCACACTAAAAAGGCAATTCCTAGTGCTCTCACTTAGTTCCCTTTGCATGCTGAGTCTCATGGAGAGGAACTCTACAATCCCTTCCCAAGCTCTGAAGCCCTGCCTTGGCAGAAGGCAGTGTTCCTGTCCCTGGCAGATGCTCCAGTTCACAGCCTCTGGCCGGCCTTCTCTTCCCTTCCCAAGCAGATCTGTAACTGAGTTTCCTTGGACAGCTGGCACACAGCTGCTCTCTGCAGCGCTGGCCACCACAGCTGTAACAACACACAGAAACACAAGCCTGTCTGCTGGGTAACCCCGACTTCCTGCTTCACTTCACACCCCTTCTTCCTGCACAACACAGTTTTAACTCCTGCTTGGCTCACAGAACCCTACAGAAAAGTGTCACCCTCCTTTACACCCCTCTCAAATGGTGACAAGGTTCATTACTGCATTTTTTTTTCTTATCATGAGAATGCACGTGAACCACTTACAAAGAGAGGAGGAGGAAGAAGACTCCGGGAGTGTTCGACACCAAGGCGAGGTAGCGCCACTCTCTGATACAGTAACCCAGCAAAGCAAAAACAGCAATGCCAACTGCAAATGTCACATTAGTTAGTGAACCTGAAAAAACAAGAGCAAGCCAATCACCACGGAAAACCACTGGCAAAAGAGAAAAAATTCTTAAAGCAGAAGCCTGAAATTCCTAAATAAAACAGCAATTTTATGAGCTATCTTTACAGCACTTGTGAACCAGCTGGCTTAAGTGTAACATGGAATCCCAATGAAGAACAGCTTTGTGTAGTGTATGGGAGGGTTGGGGGGTTTTTTCCCCCTTTAAAAAAATAAAAGAGTGGGACATAGGAGAGAGCAAGACATGAACAGGAACTTAGACACTAAAGAGAAAACCTGAGGACAGGAGGGGAAGCATTGGGAGCAAGTGATTTATTTAGGTCTGTTAGGGAAATCTTGAATAGAAGCAGCAGGCTGGAGCAGAAATTGGAAGTTACAGAAGTACGAGGACTGAGCTCAGTACAAAACCAGCTGCCAATCCTGGGGTTTATTACAGCAGATTTCTGATGAACTAACATAAAGAAAAGTGTTTAAAATACGGGGTCAACTGGAACTCCAAAAGCCCAGCAACAAACCTTCTGCAGCCAAACACAGGAGATCCTGTGGCCCCCAGACACTCGGAGCTGAGTCCCACAAAGCCTAGCTCACATCAACATCCCGACAGCTGCTCTGACACAGCTGAGCTGCATCCAGCATCTCCCTCAGTCCCTCCTTCCCAACGCTGAGCACAACTGGAATAGAGCACCTAGAGCAACAAGCAGCAGGAAATGGCCCAGCTTGTCCATCCATCAGGAGGCTGGCCCTGCAGGGAGGAGTCTGGGAAGAGCAGAGAGAGACAACCGGGCAAGAGAGGAGGAAGGGCAGGAGAGAGAGAGAGAAAGCACAAGTCAGAAAAGTGAACTCAGAAGAGGAAAATTCAGTACTTAAAAAAAAAGGTGAAAGGTTATAACTAAACCACAACTGTCTCATACACCCCCAGGAGCTCAGAGAAAAAAGTAAGAAAAACAGCAGAACGAGGCAACTGAATAAATGAGGGAGAGAAATATGCTCATCACAGACACAGAAAGCCAGCATTTGGACTATGTTTTTCCCCATGTTGTGTCTGCCAGAAAGGCGTTACAGCCTGAGCTACTCCAGCTTTGAAACTGACATCCAAGTGTTAAACTTATTTTAAGTCTCAGCATTGGCATATGAGAAAAGGACATTTAAAAATACTGGATGGTCAGCACATTCAGCAGTGGAAAAAACACTGTCCAGGCACCAGCTCATTTTGTGGTTCACAGAGACTTTTCCCAGAATACCTTCCCAAGGTATCACACAGGAGAAGTAGGCAGGATCTGCCAAAACATTTGTTTTCTTTTTTAACGTAATGCAGTGTACAAATTGAGAAATTTTAGGAATTAGTGTATCAATTTGAAAACCTCAGTTTTGCTACTTATCAAACAAACTCAGTCCCATCTCCCTTATTCAGGCACCTTTCCCACAGAAATGAGAACCTGGATGAATCACATCACACTCATCTGATTTATACTACAACTGACTTGACTTTGTACAAACATAAAATGTAAGGCACTGATAGAACAATATGTGTCACAGTAACAATGATTAAATATATCCCAAATCCCACCTGTAAATGACCAAAATGATTTTCCTACATATTCCTGTGTTAGGACAAAAGACACAAGAGCCATTCCACCATTCACGATTCCAACAAAAAACCGTGAAACTGCAAATATGTCATAATTCGGAGCTAAGGCTGTGACATACCCAAAAATGACATCAAAAAAGAGACCTGTAGAGACAGAATAAAATGGAATTAGTACTTCTGCTACACAGCTTGAACTCCAAAACAGAGCAGGGACCACAGTCAGCGACTGACTATAGTGAGTAGACTTTAGTGCTCATGTCTTGCGTTTGGCTTTCTGAAATCACATCATATGAAAATTACAATCATTTTCAAGGCACACACTTGAGGCCTGCAGTGTCAAAGGTGACATTTCCTTCACACAATGTTCTCATTAAACAAAAAGACCCTTTGGTTGCAAAAGGGTCTGGAAAACAGAACACCAGGACAGGAGGAACCCACTCCAAAGATGTTTAGGGAAATCATTCTCACCCTCCAAAACCGGGCAAATTATTTTTCATTTGGAACAATATGGTTGGGCAATGTGTGGAATACTGCGCTCCAGTAGTGATAACCAGGGTAAAACCAGGTTCTTTTTCATCTGACATCGACATTCTGTGACCTCTGTGTTGCTCAGCACACTCATATTGACAATTTCAGTGCTGCTCCACTCTGGGTGACAAGCTGACACAGATCACTGACAGAGCAGGGGACCCACGAGCAGCCTCTGAGCAGGGTGGGCCAGGGGCAGGGAAGAAAAGAGATGTTATCCATGTAGAATGCTGAAGAAAAATCTTTTAACACTCCTACCTGAGATATACACTGGTTTCCTGCCCAGTTTATCTGACAAAGGGCCAAATGTGATATTTCCAATGAGCAGTCCAGCAAAAAACAGGGATGATGCAAGGCTTACTTTGTAGGCTTCTCGGTCAATTAGGTACCACTGCCAAAAAAAAATAATATCCTTATTAGAAGTATGAACACCAAGTTGCTGCTTTCCTCAAAAACAATGAAAAATCTATCAAAATTCTTCACTTGCCATTTCCCACTTGTTGTTTTATATCCCATTAAAGTTTTATTCAAAGCTTGATAGGTAAGCCCACAGTAGCCATGTTTTTGCCTCCCCAACAGACCCTAACATCTCTCCCTCAGGAAATTTCAATGTAATATATTAAAATCTTTCAACTTAGTAAGTGCAAATAGTTGCACCCCAATTCCCAAGCTTTGGCCAGGCAGCTTACCTTAGGTTATTAAAACAAGGAGAGTCTGAACTGTTAACAGCTTATCCAGCACTGAACCAACTCAGCTGTTTCAAAGCACAGATATTAAAAATCCTTCCTTAGCAAGAATAATGCACGTTCAGTGCTGCAGTACTCAGGGAGTTAATGCTGTGCAGCTGTGCTTCCGGATCCTGGTGATCCCTGGTGCCCTTCCCCACCATACACATGCTGAACCCTCGAAGGCAATCGGGAAGGGATTACGGAAAAATGTCCTTGTTTCATAAAAATGCCAAGAACTACTTACAGACTACTCACTGGTGTTTCAGTATCTCACTGCACACGTGCATTTATAGCCAAGCCAAAGTTAGAAATGCATCATGGGTTTCTTCACAAAGTGTACTTTCTGCCTCATCCAAAAGCTAAACTGAGGTAGCGCGGTCAAAAATTATCAGAAGAGAAGAAAATGAGCTCAGAGTGGGTTGAAATCAGAATGAAACACTATTTCCTGCTGGGGCAAGGCACACAGAGAGCTTGTGCAGGCCCTGTACTACAGACAGGGAGAGTCAACACTCACAGAAACACACTGCTGGACTTAGAAACACTGCTGACCCCACCAGCCTGGGAAAGAATCAGAAAATCCTAAGTCGTTTTCCAGGAAAGGAAATAAACTAATTCAACGCAAAGCTTTACCCAGAGAACTATTTCATCATTATTTGAGTATTTCAAGTAATTCCCAGTGTATTTACTGGAAAATTTATTTCCAAAAAAGCAGATGAGTGTCACACTGGATAAAGATGTAGCCCCAAAACTTATGGTTTCTTAACTTTCTGAGGAGACTTCAACAATGAAACACCCCTGGGCACAAACCCTCAGGAAAATTAAAGAATAACAATATCACTGCATGTGTTCTCCAAGGCACAGAGCACTCCTTCTCCACTCTAGCACGCCACACCACACAGATTTCAAACTCCCAGTTCTTGCCTGCAGAGTATTTCAGGTTGATACAAGAGACCACACAACTTTATGCTCCTGGATATGGTTGCAAAAATCCACTTCTCAAGAGTAAGGGACCATTTCTACACCAAATGTAGAAGTTCCTGAACTCACTGTCCAATCCTGAACTCACCTTCCTAAGCACCATCACTTGTTAAAGCAGGGGACTGAGTTGATGCCGGAGCAAGAAGCAATTCTAACAACTGTATTTTTCATAAACTAAGCCTGAGCTATTATTTATGAATTCTTAGTTATGCCAAAATTAATTACAACAATTAGTTCCTGAAGCAGAAGTCAAGAGCTGCTCTGGAGGTTTTTTGAGAACAGTTCCCCTGGATAACCAGAACAGAACAGAGAATATTTAATCTCCACAAAGTTTAATCTCCAATGCCAAAATAAAGAAAATAAACTTTACAGAAGCAGCTTCCTTTCTCAGGGCAGAACCAGGAAAGATTGCTTTTGCAAACTGTTCCTTGTGCTGCTCGGTGGATGCATGTTTGTATTTTAACAAGTCTAATGTAACGAGCTGTGAAGAATGTAACTTTTAAAAGAATGCATCCATGTATTTTATTTGCACAAAGAGAACTTGTTAAATATTTTTCAAAATGAACTATAGCTCGCCAACAAAAGCGTTGCCAATTTTGCTCTCACCAAAACAGACATCCTCTCAGCTCTTTATATCCACATGGAAGTGTGATTTACTCACTAGACCCTTAGCGGCAAAATGCTGGTCAGCATCTAAAGATTCCATAAGAAGACTGTTAACAATACAGTTTTAAAAAATCTTAAAGTTACCAAAACACATGGGAACATAAATCTGTTTTGATGAATCTTGGGAATTACCACATATTTTGAAAATAGGGACACTGCCTCCTACATTTAGAAACACAGTCTTAGTTAAAATTTGTTGATTTCTGGTTATAAATTAAGCACTACCCCACATCAGGCATCCTGCTGAAAGTCTGGAACTGAAGGGCGATCTTGCTAATCAAAAAAATCTGTTTCTGACAGAGGATATGATCCAATATTGCATCATTCCTCCAATGTCTAGTCACTACATTTCTCCAAGGTAAACATTGCACAGTCACACTTGAGATAACAGGAAGGCAGTAAAATTTGGCACCAGCTACACCAAGTGCTAACCTGTCTTATAGGAGTTTACTGAGAACTGCTCCAAGAATTCCATCAGCAGAACTCCAGCAGTTCAGGCCACCACTCCAGCCACCCACACAGCCTGTTTTCTGGCACTGGCAGCACTGCTCAGGTCACTCGTGCCTGTCTGAGGGATTACAGCCCAGGGACCAGGGAAAAGCAAGCAGAGCCTCTTGCCCGGAATTCATAAAGCATAAGGATGAAGAATAAAGCTTCTGTCCCCCTCAGCAAACTTCAATCTGTTCCATCTCCCGCTCTCACCACACATTAAAATATCCAGATGTGTGGTGCACAAGTTCCATTTTCATATTGGTTTCATCTTCTGTAAGGAACCAATGTAACTCATGGCCAAGCTTACATGCACAGCAGATTGTGCAGGCACGACAGACTGAACATCTCTCAGCACTCAACAGACATTAGGAGGAGCTCATCCTCAATTCCAGTTATAAACTGTAATGAAATGATCATTCTTCATTAATAATGACTTTCTAAAACAGCTGAAGGTAAAACTGAAAATAAGTAACATACGGAAAGTTCGACCTAAATTAATAAGTATTAGATTTACACTAGGAAAACTAAACTAATAATTCAGTCACATACTTTCCGATTTAAAAATAATAATAAAGTCAAAGAGCCAAATGGTGGATTCTAAAGATTTTTAGTAGCATAAGCCATACATTACACTAAGCCCTGCTTGGCTTTTCCACATGCCATGTCCTGCACCAGTGGCACAAATCCCAAGAAGAGAAGAACTGATGACACTGAAGGAAGTACTCGCCTCAGTGACGATGGATGTGAAGTTGCTGGCAAAATGGATGTGCTTGGCAAGCTCAGCTCTGCTCGCTGGAATTCCCTCCTGGTCTATGTGGTACCTGGGCACAGCTCCCACGAGCACAATAAGCATCGACTGGCAAGCCACGTATACCTTAAAATACAACACAATCAATCACTGACCCTGAACAATCCCAAAGAGACCTGATGGAATATTGCAGGCTTTTCATTAAACTAACAATTAACAATTCGCCAAAGAAAGCATCCCAAAGAAAACACAGTCAGTCTACTGTGTCTAAATCCCCAGATGTGACCATGAAGGCTGTTGGGAGCAGCAAGTACCACCCAGAGAGGCTGGTGCACTTCCAGTGGAAGATTCATCTTCACACCCTCCTTCCTGGTGTGGAGTTGTTCGTTTTGTTCTTGCAGATTTTAGCCAGACATAGGAAAGGAAGATATTAAAAACTTCATTATATTTTCATAGGTGAGATTTAATACTCACTTTTTTAATACATAAAAGTTTTACTTGAATGAGTATATTTATTCATTGAGATGGGCTTCAAGACGTTTTGAATGTCTTCCAGGCTTTGCACATGATTTTATTTTTTCTAACTTAAAATAACATTATCCCTAAGCATATCCACATATTAGTGATTTTCAGCATGTCACCACTAATGGAAAAGTTTTGACTCCAGAATGGCTCCCTTCATTGGGCCACAAGTCTTCAGATGGTGCGTTCGGCTGGATGTTGTTTTAATGGGCCATCTAATCCTGTGCTTACCTTGGACACTCTTGCAGAAACAAGTTACAAAGAAAACCATCAATCAGCACAGTCTCCCTTCCTCCCAGTCGTGTTTAATTCAAAACGCAAAACTGCACTAACAGGAGGAAGCGAGAGAAAGCTAACGGAGCGAAACAGATAAATATTTGCATGCTGGGGCGTGGGTACTATTTAAAGACAGCACTCTGCATACCACTTTCAGAAGAGATTAAAATAGGAAAAAAGAAACAGAAAGAAAGTGCTGTAGTTAGACTCCATTTCCCTCATCAGCAGAAGCATAAAAGGTGCTCTTTAAAAAGCAAGCAAGATAAGAAGATGCGCACAGGAATAAGGAAAACACATCATGAACTTTGACAAGTTAAGCACGCAAGGCAGCACTGAGGTAAGAGAGAGGTTTGACAGGCTCCTTGGAAAAGCACCAAATCCGGTTTGGAACGCCCACGAATCCAAGCGGGGCTGCAAGAGGATGTTTGCCGGCACAGAACGGCGAGGGGAGGGAGGGCTCCTCCCCAGGAGCAGCGGAGCAGCGGCCGGGACCGGGACGGTCCTCAGAGGCGGAGTTGCTGTGGGGGGACACGGACCCCCAGGCTCCCGCCGGGAAAGCGTTTCCCGGCGGGATTCCCGAGCCCCCTGCAGCCCGAGAGCGGGGCGGGGATGTCCCGGCAGCGGCACCGCCGTGCCCGCGATGCTGCCCGGGCTGTGCGAACAGAAACCAAAAGCAGCGCCCGGGGGTCCCGCCGTGCCCTCACCTGCAGCAACACCAGCAGGGCCGTGAGGCGCCGCTGCCCGCGCCCGAATGGCCCCGCCGCCGCCAGCGCCTCCTCCACATCCAGCCCCAGCTCCAGCTCCAGCCCCGCCGCCATGGCCCGCCCGCAGCGGCGCCCAGCCGGGCTAAGCCGAGCCCAGCCGAGCCGAGCTCCGCCCCGGCCGTAAAGCCTCACCCGCTGCCGGCGCGGGGGCAGGACCGGCCGCGGCCCAGCGAGGACTGTCGGGGGGGTTTGGAACGAGAGCTCCGCCACAGCCGCAGAACGGGGCGGGCGGAGCGCGGGGCATCCGCGCCAGGCGGTGGGGAAAAGCCTCCCCACGCTGCAGGAAGAAAAGGCTGCCAAGGCAGGAGGTGGGTCCAGGCAGGATGCTCCGAGATATGGCCACATCTCCTCTCCAGCAAACAGGCAGTCACGGGGTGCTGCGGGAGACACCCCGGAGGAGAGCAGAACAGCCCGGCAGTTGTTCCAGAGCTGTCTGAAAACGGGAGCGGCTCTCCCTCTTTCACAGCCTGGATTTTAAGAGAAGCAGTGTTTTTCATCAGGATTTCATCTAGACTAGATAATTGCAGGCTGCTACCAAAGGTTAACTTTGCTCAGTACCCTTTTCCCCGTGCTGCTGTCTCTGGTCATGTGGTAATTCGGCACCTACTGAACTAGGAGGCTGCCCTGCCAATTCAATTAACAACGTGAACTACCATAAATGCTCTCTTCACCCTGTGGCTTTCATCTAGTTTGCAGGGTGACACCAAAAAGCTCCACACCCTATAGACAGCAGGAGAGCAGGAGAAACTCCTTTCAAGTTGGCAAGTCTAGTATTAAGAATAGAGACATTAACTATCATTAATTAAGGTGTTTGACAAAAGCACAGTGACCAGCCTTGTTTGGTGCAATTTCTTCAAGACTCTAACACACAGTTACATTTGCATTTTTCCTACCATTACATTTGAAGGTGCAGCTTTTACTATTACACTAACTTTGTACAGGGTTTTAGTTTTGCTTTGGGGTTTTAAGTCTTTCTCCTCGGCCCGATCAAGAAATGCTTTGAAGCAGTAAGTTAGGATGACCTCCCCTTAGTATTCTTATTCCAGGAGAACTAAAATTAGTAGAAAGATTGGCTGTCACAGCACAGCTCCCCGAGGAAGCAGCAGGTGCCGTGCAACAGAATGAGTTTGTTGCCCAGGAACAGCTGAGGGTCAAAGTGCTGCTTACCTTGGAACTGGGACAGCCTGGAAAAAAGGAAGTTTCTAAATAATTTCTAAGCTTCCTCATCCACATAGTCACTGTACATTGGCAGACAGCAGTGAAATCCTGCGTTTTGAGGTCCTTGTAGTCTCTGCTCCAGCTGCTTTTGTGATTCCTGCCCTAATTCAGACAGAGCAATCTGTCACTGAACCTTGGCAAAGGCGGGCAGACATAAGACAGGCTCCTGTTCCATTCCTGAATACAGCTACAGAAAGGACAACAGTAATTTTGGAACTCTACTGATTTTACAAGACCTATTTGGTTTCCCCTCATATTCCAACATCTGTTTTCTCATGTTAGTGTGGAGAACACACAATGCCCAAGGACTCTGATATGGTTTGAAGCTGGCTCCCTGCCAAGTCTCCAAACCTTACCACCAGAAGTCCCCCCCCCCAAAAAAAAAACCTCAGGGAGAAGAGGGAGGAAAAAAAACTAAGAAAACCCGAAACAAGAGAGAGACAACCAAAGTGAGATATATAAATATATTTACACTTATATACAATTAAAATATACAATTTCACAAGGGAAAGGGAAGGGGGAAGGGAAAGGGAATAAAACTAAAATAAAATATATATATCTCCCAATTAGTGACCCAATATCTAACAACTAAAAGAGTTAGCAAAGAAAATAGCTCACTACTCTCCTGGGACAACCGAGAGTCGCTCCGGAACGATCGCTGGCAACCTCTGTCTCCCAAGGTCGGCAAGGCCCAACCAGGCCTCGCTCCCCAACCCGGCAGACTCAACAGCAGGGAACCTGCACCTCCAAGCCACCGGAAGGAAAGAGAGCGAAGGCCTCTCCTCCTTTCTTCTTATAATCTGGTTTATGTAAAAATCGTAGGGAATACTGGGTAAATCTGGACCCTTCCTTGGTTACAAACTGGTCACCAAGGAAGGCCTAGCCCAAACCACCACAGACTCAAAAAAAAGAGCCCAAAAAAACCTGTCCCCATTGCTGCTGCATCTGCTTCACCTTTAACATTTCAGCCTAAGACACACATACCAGCACTGTTTTAGAATCATCAGGTAATGATTCCCTGAGTGGGTCTCACCAACATCATGTTACACAGCGGGACAGGGTTTCAGCCCACATTCAGGAATGTTCCTGCTACCTGCTAAACATCAGCTGAACAAATGAAGGAGAAAAGGTCAGCATTGTTTTCTGACATCCACAATTTTTTGCCAGGGGGTTTGTACTGCATGAACTGCTCTGACATCAGGAACTGAATCACTGCAAGGTCCCTTACAGTCAGATGAATTTTCATAATGCTTATATTTATTGCCACTGTCTCTCAAATCTTTCTCCTCAATTAACATTATTAAGCAATTCTTTCCTTTGAGGCAGTAAGTCAGGAGCCTTGCAAACAAGGTCCAGAGAACATGGTCACTGAGGTTTTGGATTGGGTTTTGGGAGGAGTGTTAACAGCTTATTTGAGCTGTTTGAGAAGGACACCTTCCTTCTCTGGGTCACCACAGGAACTCTGCCTAGGAAATACAAACTCAAATCAGTTTGCTGTCCAGCAGTTCCCCAGGAAGGTGTATCCTTTGGGACAGGAAACATCTCAATTTGAGTTTACTCTGAACCAAACATCTCAAACAGGTAACATTGTACCATTTTCAAGTTGCCTTTCCCAGGGTAAGTTCCATTTCAGTGTAAATCAGCTTCAGGTTCCATGGCAGAACCCCCAAGGCAGGTCAGTCACCCTTCAAAGAGTTTTAAAAGCCTCTCCAAAGTTCAGATGGGTTGTTTTGGTGCTGGAACCATTATGATAAACAACAGAACACAGATCACATACTGACTGGTTTGTTAATCGTAATTCAGGTAATAAAACATCCATTGCATCCTGCTCAAAGCAGCATTTATTAAAGAGAGCATCAAGATAAGTCAATGCATAACAAAGCCTTCCCTCCTACAAATATGTAAACAAGTTGTCAGCAAGTTATTATTACAATATAAAAATTAAAGCTTACATTGCATTTTTTAAAGCTACTAACTTCAGTCCAAATGTAGACAGTCTCTGGTCTATAGCATTTAAAAAATACAAGTTCTTGAAAAATGTTAAAGTATTGCCTTTGCACATACACATCTTTGTAGAAAAATACTTAAAAATACCAACTTCCCATTAATAAAAGCAACACCAAAAATAAAACACATTATTGTCATGAAGAGAGTTTTAAATGCATCCAGCATTTTCTTCACCATTCTGTTTTATCAAATTATCTTCTGTTCACTTAAAATTCATTATAGTTTGTAAAATGCATCTTGGATATTAATCAGTTACTTTCATATACCAAAGAAATTCACAATATTGGCAATTACATTGTAATCAGAGTCTGGTCTAAGCTTATTTGCAGCTGAGGCCATCAATTTAATCCTCATCTCAAACATGGGTATTTGAACATGTCCAGTAGGCTCTTGCTCAGAACTGACTCAGAACTCTGAGTCAGTTCACATATATTTTGGAAAGGCTTGAAACCTTGATATGATTTAAACAGAAACACATATTCTCTTTTAAAGCACCTTTAACCTCTGTGTAAGTTTTGTTTAACTACATTAGCAGTCCTGTTGGTGGCTGTCAATTCTCAGGAAATACTTTGAGAAGGTTATCCAATTTGACATGAACTACATTTTACAGTCCAAGACCAAACAGAATGTTAAGGTAAACATCAATTTTTAACATTTTTTCCAACAAGTTTACTGACAAGAGCTAAGACAGATGACTTCTGTAGTTGCTAAGGCAAGAAAACTTCGAAAATTCTCTGTACATAAAGTTTAAACGATTGTGTAGTATTTCAAAACCAAACTAAATTCAACAAGCAAATTGGGATGAAAGCTAATCATGCCATTGTGCTCTGCTGACATCAGCTGACAATGAACAGCAAGAAGAAAAAAAATTAAGATAATACACAGTGAACCACTTTCAGGATGAATTCAAAGAGCAAAATCAGGTTGTCAAGAAAAGAATTTTACAGCTGGTTATTGGACTGAACAAAACAACTAGGAAAACACTGGGAGTTTGGTCACTCAAGACAGTATCTGAGAGAACCAAAGTACATTTATATGGAAACAGTATGAATATGAATAATTCTGCCAGCTTTCCTAGTTCCATGCAAGGTTCAAGAAAGAGTTTATTTAGCCAATTGAGTTAGCAAGTTAAGTCTGCCCCAAGCTACAGCCTCAGGTACACAGAGACACAAAGAGCAACTTCCTGACACGAGTGTGGTAGAGTCCAAAATACTCAGATGATCTCCAGCTTTGGAAGCGTGTTAAAAACACAACCCCCAAAAGAGGATCTATGTGAACCTGTAACAGGAACTGTATTTCTGAAAGAAGGGCTTACCCTGCTCCTTCATGCAGGATTGTGATTTGTAGAAAAAAGTGATCGTTTTATTGCCATGCTTGCTGATAAAAACAAGCATGATGAGTTACAGCAAAATGCAGCAGCAAGTGCTCAAGGAGGATGCTCAGCTGGACAGTAAGCCAGAGACTCCATCCCAGGTTAGCAGAATGTTCAGAGAGGTGTGAGATGCAGATGCAAAAGCTTCAGCTTCCTCTAAGGTCTGACATAACACACACACACAGCCTCTCCCTTGCACTCAGGGAAACAGATGAGAAGCACAAACATTCCTGGGGCAGAAGTGACTCCCACACCCTGGGGAGGAGGCTGCCTTTGTGATCACTCCCTCCCCACAGACAGCAGCTCCTTGTAAAAGCTGGATCACAAGGTGCAGTCTTTGCTAGAGGACAGGATTTCTGCTCTCTCACTTCCTACCTTCTGATACGTGTCTTTGAGTAAAGCAATCCAAGCTTTAGACTTTTAATCACATGTGGACAGCTGGGACTTCTCACTACAGCACTGAACTTCCTTGGGTCCATTAAAGCTTGGATCTGTTAAAGCACTGTGCCATCAGCGTGGTGTTTGAGCCCAAGCTTTGCACTGGGTTTACAGACCCCCCTCACAGCCAGGGAGCGCTGCAGTGCCACACAGACCAGCTGCACTTGGATCCACACAGTCCCAGCCCTGGCCTGAAGGATGCAGGAGGATACTCTGAGTGCCAGTGTGTACCAGGAGGGCAGTAAGTGCCCACCAGCAGGGAACTCCTGCAGCTGTAAGAAAGGAAAAGAACTGCAGTGGCTCAAGCCTTGGGAACATGTTCAAGAGCACTGCAATGGACTTGCAGCTGACTGTCAATACCTGGGAGAAGGACTGGAGTCAGAGATCCAAGGGTAGGACAAGTCACACGCCATTTTCTCTTCAAGGAAAGCAACACCATCTCTCCCCACGATATGTATTAAAATACTGCAAAAAGTGGGTGGTTTTCTCCCTGAATCCACAGTAGAAATGCAGTCACACAGAAAACTAAAATCAGCCTCATTCTCAGAATCGCAGAAAATAGAACCAAAGAGGACCTAAAGAAGTCATTCTCACAACTCCCCGCCTTGAAGGACATTCCAAAATTAATCTCTGTGTAGATATGCCATGGGACTCTAGGTTACAGAATGGCTGACTAAATCAACTAGACTTTTAGAAAAAGCTATTTATATGCAAATATTTTAGTAATAACTTTAGCAATAAAAGAAAGTACTACACAGACCATTTTAGGATCCACGTATGATATGAAATATACACACATGTTCTAAAATATATATATATATTCATTCTTAAAGCAATGTAGAGCAAAACCAAACCAGGGCCTGACTCATCTATCACACATGCCTTCATGTTGGCATGACTTCTAACACACAGCTGATGGGTTGAGCAGATCCCTGAGGTCTAGCACTGGAATTGCTACAAGTTTCACTTACCACAATTTTAACCAAAAACCGACTTAAATCACATTACATTTCTCTAGGTAAAAGGAGGAAGACAGACACAAACAAAATTAAAAAAAAAAAAAAAAAAAAAAGCCAAAAAACCCCCACACAGACAAAACCCACACAGCCTTATAATACACAGAAAGGCACCTGATAATATTGTTAGTAGCAATTATCTATAGCATCCTAGCTGTACTTAAACAATAAATTTTAAAAATACAAGAATTGCTGGCATTCAACCTATCAAGTCACTAAAATTACATGTGCAGTTGTAAATTATTAAGAGTGTGCAAAACTACACAGTTTTGCATAAAGTGCTAAATGTACCCCCAGTTTGCACCTATTAGAATTATATAAATTTATTAAGCTTGGCAACATGATGCAAGATGATGATGTTTAGGATGTATCCTATCTAACCTCACCTTTCCTTTTCCTTTCCCACCATCATCCACTGTCCTTGAAACTGTACATTTAAAAATTACACACAGGCCTTTTCAGGAATTGTAGCTCAGAAAAGTATTTCAAGTATATCTATCTTTCCTTGTAAACTCGGGGACACTATGGGTTCCATTTTCACACGCTCCAAATACTCACAACTTCCACTGATTCAACTGGAGTTGTAATTATTTCTGTCTGTTCAGTACCTCTGGCAAAAGGCTGCTTCCTGTTACTCATTTAACCCCACTTTGAGGAGTGCTGAAATTCATACCATAACTTGTCCAGATTTAAATCTAAACAATAAGCAATTACAGAAGAGCAGAGTAATACTTTATCCCATCACCTGGGCTCAGAAAACCAAGTCCTACTGTATCTATCCAAACATACTCATATGTGAACCATACACAGGTCTGTAACACTTGACACACTGAAATTCAAGTTATCAGAGTACAGCAGTTTGTCTTGCAGGCATTGTGCAATGCACTCAGAAGTAGACAACAGGTCTCTTCTTTACTCTGTATTTCAGGGATCCATATCGTATCTGAGGGGAGAAATGAAATCACAACTTAACAAGGAGTTGAGTCACATCAGGCAGAAATATTATTTACCTCTCCACTAATCCAATTTAGCAAATGTCTTTAAATGTGCTTTGGACACTCCACAGTTTCATTCAGAGAAGCTACCTATGAATGAATAAGATGCAGTTTCAACAGAATTGGACCAGAAGAGTAAGTCTCAAATGTTTTCCTGGAATTACCCATAAACTTTTATGAGACTCCACAGAGCTTTATCCTGAAGTATCTTTAGATTTTGTGGCACATAGAAATATAAAGCACTTCTCTTTGTGGAGCACAAAGAGTCAAAGTAGGCCATATGTCTATGGGAACTAACAAATTCTGAATCTTCTTTAATCCACTGAGCAGCAGATGCTGAAGTGTGCGTGACATGCAGGTGACAATATCACTCTCTGTAGCCCTTTCGAGGTGAGCAGTTCCTGGAATTTGGGCTTGGTGGTGCCAGAATCAGCATTACAAGCACAGAGTGTACTTCATCTCTTCTCCCTTGTTCCTCTCTCAAGTTCATTTCATTCATGTATTGCCCCTGAACACTCCAAAGCACAAAAGCTCCAGGCTTAGATATTATCGCATACTTCCTCCTCCATTTAGCATTCTACAACCCAGTTATCATTGATAACTCCTCCAAGATTAAGAATAAAAATAAATTTCTGCACTGTTAAGAACAACAAGGTACACTGGACAACCAAACTCAGCAGTTCACCAGGATCATACTTGCCTCTTTACGGCCTTTAGTTTTCACAGATTTCATGCTCTGAGTTCTTCGAAGGCCTCTCTGAGCAAACATTTCATCCTCTGAATGTGTCCCCTCCATCTCCTCATCTGTTTTATCATCTCCAGCATTTTTTTCCAGTGGTGTTTTGTAACCTTTTAAAAAATTTTTTTCTGAAAGTGTTTAATAAGTAGTAGATGTAACTTTTAGATTTCTAAGAAAGCCATGAGTTTCATCTTTAGCACACAGCATTTACTCTTTTAAACTATATTGTCAGTGTACCAGGTATTTCAAAACAGGGAATATGCCAGGAGCTTCTTACTTCTAATTCTGCCATTCGTAAGGAATGGGCCACTTGATTCCATAGGTGTGTAATGCCGTGGTTCCTTATCTGTCAAAACCAAAACCCTAAGTCTGCCTCCATCTTCTGCTTTAAACTGAACTGCAAAAACCCCAGTGGTCATCCTAAAGAGTACTTCAGGTTTTTGGACACAATCCACGTGAGAAGGAAGTTAGACTAGATAAATCTTTAAAGGTCCTTTTCAGTCCAAACCATTCCATAACTCTGATTAATAGGATCTTTCTTCGTGCTCACATCCCTCTCTGGATATTTAAAACCAAACCTCCTTTCAGCTGAGTAACACGCCAAAGTACTGATAAGCGTTGTTTACATCCTGCAAAAACAGGACCAAGGTTACTACCCCAAAACGCTCACTAGAGGGCACAAACTGCTTAAAAACACGTCTGGAAAAGCTCCTTGGGGTCCAACAGCCCTGAATCCCCATCACAGCCCTGGCACAAAGCCTCCAAATCCAGACTGGTTCCTTCCCCCCACCAAACTCTCCTTCTGTAAGGCCATTCCAGAACCTACGGGCTGTAACACTCAGGAACACCTTTTAGACTCCAAACCAAACTTTACTAATGACCAGCATACATTTCATCTTAAGCCAATATTTTGTTTCTGTTTAACTAGATTATTTTCCTCAATTCTCCTTTTTTCCTGAAATTGCGATCACATTCACCTACTCCACAGCTACTTCAGGCAGATTTACCTCTTCTGCCATTCCAGAGGGAACACATCTCTGCTTCCAATAGTTTCAACTCATCTTGTTCAATAATATGGAAGATTTGAATTGTATCTGTCACTCCATTTCTGACCAGAGATGTTTGCAGTGACACCGATACTTCTTTGTCTCTATTTGTAGCACCTTTTCTGATGAATCCCCATCACCTCTGCCCTTTTCACAGCAAGCACACTGACAGCTCAGCCCTCCTAAGAACAATGTCCTACAACTAGGTCTTTCCAACCAATTTGCACAAAACTCCCAGCACAATGGCAAAAAATCAACATCCTGCTAAGCACAACAAAATATTGCTATGCAGTTTCCCTAAATGCATCTGTGGTATGGTCTTCTTTTAAAATTCTAATGCTGAAGAAAATTCAAAGATAACATGAGAGGTGTGTCCTAGATTTGGGTCCAGGAGCAGAAGCAATTAAGTTCAACCAGCTCATAGAAAGCTTTCTGATATTTGAAATTGAATCTCACAATAAGTGACTATTTATACAGTATAACTTAAGCATTTTTTTTTTCTTTAAGTTTGTAGAGCATTTCCAAGCTATTTCAGATGGACAACTAATGTTCCCTGACTGAGAAACAGCCCCTACACAAGAGCTGCAGGGACATCATTCCTAATGCAGCCAGGAATTCATCAAGAGCTTTCTCTCCAGCCAGGAGACCTGGTCCATACACTGCCCTGCATAGGTGGGATGTGCAGTTCAGCTTAGAGCCATTCAGCTGGACATCTATTCCTCAGAAACAACACAGCTATCATGTGATTCCTGGAATTCCTTGTACTCCACAAGCACCACCCCTCTCAGAAAGGGAAGGATGAGAAGAAATAACAGGCTCAAGTGAAAAGAAAAAGACCAGACCTACTTCTTCTGTGGGAAATATCAACTCCTTTACTTGTAGCCCCGTCATTTCAAAAGGTGCAGTTGTCAGTCTTCCACCTAAACCTTCCTTCAAGCATCACAGGCTCGAGAGCAAAGTGATGAAGACAACAATACATGTAATATAATAGTACAATAATATCTCTGAACAAAACCATATATTGGTCCCCACACAGTGTCTTCTGAGTGTTGATATGACAACTCAATGCCTTCATTACTCCTATCATCATCAGCAACTTAACATTTTGATCTGTCATTACACACCCAGGGAATTGCCATTAATTTTCCCTTTTTATTTATTGAGCTTCCATATATTTCCATGTTTAACTTCTTGTACGCCTGTCACAGAAACACCACTTACGTATTTTTTTACTTCCAATTAAGTTTTACTTTGGCAAGGAATTCTTGTTGCCAACTGGCAAAGACAGGAGTAATGAGTACAGAATGACTACACTGAGAGTGGCTGGGGAAAAAAAATTCAGGAAGGGTTTCTCAACTGCTGTATTTTGATCACATCTACTCTGTTTCAGTGGAATTCTTTGAGGCCTTTTCCATTTAGAGATGGGGTAAATTTATTTCTGCTTTTCCACTTGTGTCTCAGGTCAATTGTTCTTTTAGCTAGAAAAAAAACAGATACATACCTGAAGATTCACTTGTAGAGGCTCTGGTTTTCTTTTTTGCTTCTGGTAAGGTCTGATAGGGCTGCCCCACAGGCTCATCTCCTTGTATAGTGGTCAGGTCGTGCATACTGAAACTCCTCAGCTTCTCAGTTATTGCACCTTGGCTCTGAAATACAACAACAGAATCCCCGAAAACACAGCAGAGGTTTAACTTTGCTGCTCAGCTCGGGTTAAGATATTTAAGCCCATGCTTCCTTGCTGCACTACAAAACACAGAACATACACATGCACATACACACTTGCTTTAAGGTGTTGCTTTTACCCAGGCTTAACTATAGGTTGCTCTTATTTGGCAAAGTTACACATGAACTGGCAGTTCCATCACAAATGCCTCATTCCACTCCTTTAACCTGAGCAAATAAGGGTTCCTTGGGTGAGAGGAAGTGTTTGAAAAGAAACACACAGAGATGTTCCATTCACTTCAAAAATGGCATTTCTCTAGCAGTTCTGGGTAGCAGGACAGAGTTTAAACATTTCCATTTTAAAAAGCATGGACGAAGAGCATTTTCTGCTATTTTATATTTTTACCATCCAAAAATTTGAATATGCATAAGAAAGGAAAAAAGTGTTAAAAATATGTTCTGTATCATAACTCAAAGAACTGAGAAAGAGGCAGCTGTAGTTGACAGAAACTTCAAATCACAAACACCAGAGGTCCTGCCTGGACTCCAGGTTAGCAGGTCCTCCTACTAGTCCAGCTTTACTGACATAGTACCAACCCAAAATCGAATGCTACATAGGAGAATAGTTGATCACATGTGAACATTAGAACTCCTTCTCCAACTGCCCTTACATCTCTACTATATGGGACATACAGAAAGTTCCCTGTTGGAAAGAAGGGTCATCAAGCAGCTCTTTTGTCTTACATCAGATGTTATTATTAAAGCATTTAAGATTAATTTATTGCATAAGCAACTAAAAGAGCAAGCACACAAGAACAAGGACTCAAAGTCACGTTAAAATAACACTTAATTCTCCCCCTCTGTAGCATGAGGCAAAAAAATCACCATTTCAGGGGAAGGTTGACAAACCTGTGCACGAATTCCACTTCAAGCAAGAGCTCAAGACTTTGTTTCATTCTTGCAAATGAAGCTTTTAAGTAAAAGCTTTATGTTAGCTAGCAGCAGCAGAAATCTGGATACAATTCCACACACCTTTCTCTGCAACAGCACAAGGCAGTTCTTGCACCACTGGCCACAGCCATTTGTTCCCACTCTGATGACAACAACTGTTTGCAGATGGTAAACCAGCACACTGAATTATTCCACATTAAAAACAGCCATGTAAAGTGAAGAGACAGTGGAGTTAAACCCCTTAAGCTTGCACAGCTACCAAAGGGTGGCGGTGAAAGTGGCTGAAACCTAATATTCATTTTCTAGTGACTAGTCATTAGTACAGCATATAAAACTAGGACAGTGTGCTACTCAAGCAAGAAGAACCTATTATAATTTTTACACCACTATTCATACATGGACACTGAACAATAACAAAGAAAAGGTTTCTTGTGGGAGAAGTAGAAGCCTTAACTTTTCCAGCTCTTCCTACATACTTGTAGGATGGCTCACAGTTCTCAAAAACATGGGTACAGCTTGCCTTTGAGTTAAAATGGACTATGGACACTGTACAGTCTCTGTGTAAAAGACTGTAGAAATTCTAAAGTCGATTTTATCCCCCAAAATGGTTTATTTAAGGCAGGTCTCCTAAGATTCCTCCTAAGGCAGGAGAAATCCTACCCTTTCACTACTCCACTTCTTCTGGAGAGAACTGGAGGGAGAACAGCTTACAGTATCTGCTACAACACAGGACTTGATCATTCTGTGTCCACTGCTTGAAGAGAAGCAACAGGACATGAGTTTCAGTCCCTGAGCACCAATGAACACGTAAAATAGGCCCAGCTGGTTCTCAGCAGAATCCACACAAATTCAGCACAACTCCCCTCGCCAAGTGTGAACAGAGTCTGCTATAAAACAGTGACAGAAGCTGGTTTTGGCCAGAAGCAGAAGTGTGGAAAGACACACTTGCATAACAGTTCCCCAGCAAGTTCATTCATCATATGATATACTACAAAAAGACATTTGGAAATTGGATAGGATAACGAAATTAAGCCTATAACAACTACCATGCTAAGGAGAATTCACATTACAAGCCTGTATTTCTTATTCCACTGTAGATAGAGCAGTAGATCCAAGCTGGAAACGTTCAGCCTTATTTTCCAGTGCAGCTTTTGGACAGAAAATTTTGTTTTTCAAAGGGGAAAAAAAGTCAACTGTGTGCCATAAAATAACACTGTACCCTTAACCAAACTGCATGCTTGAGCTAGAGCTCCTGTGGAGCACTGCCTAGTTCAGGGAGGACCTAAGGAGTCATACAATGGGCCCTTCATTCCAAAAGTACTTGCCAAGATGGAAAGTTTTACTCAAGTTACACACAGCAAACATTAAGAAGTTTGAAAGGATATATACCCAAACAAGAGATGCAGCACATATGCCCCAGAGTCACAGTGGGAATGGGGCTGCACAAGCACTGCTGTGCAGGACAGTCACCATCACATTGTGTTAATCCTATGCAGGTGCTCCCTACAGTGCCCCCAGTCTCCATCCCAGCCCTCAGAAGATCCAGTCTAGCCAAAGGAAGACTGGTTTCTACTTCGCTACACTGCCTAGACTATCTGAAGGACAAATTTCAAGGTGTTTTGTGTGGGTGTGCACATCACTGTGCTCACAGTGCATTTAGGACTTAAGAAGACCCTTCCACCTCCATGCCCAAAAGCAGCAGACAAATTGCTTTCTGCTGAAACAAAGCACTCTGTGAGGATCTGGATTACTATCAGCTCAGGATGAAAGTCTAGCTGAAAAATATTAAATTCCTTCCTACAGCAGGAAATGTGAGATTAAATACCTGCTGTTGCAGGAAATGTGAGAGCAACATTCACATTTAGAATAATAATGCTTTAAGAGCTTCAATACCTGGATTGAAAGTTCATAGTTATTAGGGACTGCTGGAAAGCAACATGTTTGCCCAAAAAACAGCAGGCAAAGCTGAAGGGGGATCTCCTGCTTCCAGTGCCGTGCCATGGACATGGCAGCAGCCATCACCTCTCCCCAGGCACCCACACTCCAAGGTGCTGCTCAGGAGAAGGTGGCAGAGCAGTCACCTGGCCTGTGGTGGTGGCCCAGTCTGTCAGCAGTTGCTCCCAGTAAGGAATACATACATCAGGCTGCATCCAGCCCAGAGGCTGCCAACTAACTTAGAGCACAAAGGATTGAGACACACACATTTACAATCACAGAACAACTTCAGTGCTCAAATTTCTATGTCAGCAAATGTTTTAGATGGAGACTGAAGTCTGTTGCCTTAAACAAAATTCAAGTCTTAAAGAATCATTTTGCTTTATTATTCAATAGCATTTTGTGAAATATATTAAACGCTTTCCAGAGTCCACATTCATTACCAGTGACCAATGTGAAACATTAATTAAAGCTGCAATACACTTCCAATACAATTTTTTTAATAAATGTATCCTACTTAAGGGCCTCCTTTCGAGACTACTCAGCCTCTAGCAAGCTATTAGCATTCAGTCTCATCCACTGCCCCTCATATATGCGGTGCCATTCTCTGTTCTGTTATTGAGTGTGTCATTTTATAGTCTATATGCTTAACCCAGGGAAGTTGCTGTAAACAAACACACACACAGTGTCTGCCTCAGGACTCTTTTTGTTGTTTAAATTGGACTTGCAGCCCTCAGTGGCCAGGATCACAGACTAAAGCTGCTTGCCTTCCCTAGACAAGTTCTCAATGGACTCTGTGTCCACAGAGCTGCTTGGAGCTCCGTGGCTGCAGTACCCACATTCCCAGCTGTTCCCTCCCTGATCCGATGGGAGCTGACAGGGAATGACTGCTGTTCCCTCTCAGGCTGGAGAGGGGCTGCTGTCCCGCAAGTGACCTCTGCAGCAGGCCAGGCATCCCAGCAGGGAGGAGGGCGAAAGCAGCGCTGCTGCTCGCAGTGCTGCTGGCTGTGTGCCACAGCTGGCTGGGAGACACCTCCTGCCTCTGCTGTGCCCGGAGTGGGAACACCGGGAGCTCCCAGCAAGGCCAGGGAAGAGACAGTAGATTCAGGGTGGCTAAAAGACATTCAGAAACGCAGCCCTCAAAACATATTATCATCACTACCAACACCTCACAGATGAACACTCTTTGTGTGAGCTCAGGAAGAGGGACAGAGCAGGTCACAGCTTCATTAGCACCACACAGCTCCTTGGACTGATAAAGAAACCAGTTCTCACTGGTAGCTCAAGAAGTCAGGATTTATGGGTTGGCAAAAATTGAAACCATACAGATAACCAGCACCAAATATAAGATGTATCAGTGGAACTTAGTGTTGTGGAAATAACTACCCCAAATCCATATACTGTTGAGTTGAAAGTGCTGCAACAACTTCTATATCATTAAAGGCATCTTGTTTCCATTTCTTTCACCAATAAAAACTTCCTTTGGTACATAAAAACTCAGCATAGACTATTTCTTTCATCGCTGAGTCTCTTGATATCAGATTTTACAAAGATTTGTTTTCTGACATGCTAATTTAACACAATTTATTTTGCTAATGTATGCTATTTAGCAGGTTTTGAAGCACTAAATTTTCTATGAACAGTGGCTAACTAGTGCCAGCTAAAAATATCAGTATGAGAATGTAAGCTATAAGCCACTGCTCCTGCCAATTACATTTTGATTTAACTACAGTGGAGCAGGTTTAAATCTGTGCCAGATTTCAGCAGACTGACCTGGCTGGCTGCTCCAGCCCCCCTAACAGAGCCAACCAGCCTTTTAATGGTAATCCCCTATTCCTCTGACAGCCCTTGGAGAAAGTCACTCTTTCCCACATTTGATCTTGAAAATATTTCAGCAACTTTCCAAGCAATTTTACCACCCTCCCAGAGTCAGCATAAGCAGTTTGCTTGGATACTTCAGTGTTTCTTTTGACATAGGTTTAATCTCACACATATGTTTAAATCTCCCCCTCTCCTAAATTGGGACCTGCTACATCAGAATAAGCATGCATGCTTTAAAAAAAGTAAAAAAAAAAATAGTGATGAAAGTGTGTCCTTCCCATCAAAACCAGTCCCACTAACACAACTCCATTCCTGAAATCCTATAGCATGCTCCACCAGCTCCTGCTGAAGGGATAATCTTTTCACCTGCTGGAGGCAGCAGTCAACTCTCGGAAAAACAGGGCACAAAAACCAAGAACACATGCATTGTGTCCATTCGCTTTCCTGCAGCAGTCACGCTCAGCCCTCTGGAATGACAAACTCAAGAGGCTTAACGTGCCAAAATAAAGGTTTTTCAGAGAGTCTTCTCTTTCATACTGTTTAAAAATCATGTCTATTTTAGGTCTTTGGTATTGTGGTGGTTGTTTTGCCCAATCATCTCATCTGCACTGAACTAATTCTGTACAAATATTCATGAGCATGTTTAACAAGTTTTAACAAACAGAACAGGCATCTTGCCAGTCACAGCTGAATAGCAACGAAATCCAAACACAGATACTTTGGAAAAAGTTATTCATCATTTCAGAAGATAGTGGGAGGAGATATTTGTGTTTATTTTACAGTATTTCTGTAACACCATAAGGATTAACAAGGAAATATCCAACTATAGCCAAACATGAGGAACACACACAGAGCGTAATTATCCTTACAGGTGCACATTGTAATAAATTAGGATTTGCTGCTTGGTAAAGAATTTGCATTTTAGCATTTAGCACAGTTCTTAAACTTTTTCCCAGTAGAGCACTTAGACGGTTTGTTTAAAAAGCCTATTTTCACTCTGGATCCTTTAATTCCTTTGGAGGTGCACTCTATTTTATTCTAAATTATTTCATGTCTCAAGGCAATACTAAGAATTTGAATAACAAAAAACACCCTACAGTGATCAAATTTAATCACATTCTCAGTATTTTAAGCTCATTATGACCATATCTGAAAACAAAAAGTGATTATGCTACCACCCACATGTATCTTTAAAAGGAGAGAAAACAAATAAACAAGATATGCAGGGCTATTTTTCCAAACCTTTTTGAGATAGCATTCGAAAATGTAGTTTTCAGAAATGTCTTTGATTTATAGCACAAGAAGTTCACAAAGAAGCCCAAACATTTAATTTAAATGCTATCTGTACCTACTCAACTTTGACAGCCAGGGATCTCTACCCTGCTTTCTGTTATCTGCTAACAGAGTTCAGGTTGTCAGGGCTGTTACTGTGAACACAGCAATTTCATTTATTCCCAGGAAAAAATTAATCCTGATTGCCTTAAAACTATCATTTAACTTGGACACACACCTCTTTCTCTCCATACCTTTTTTTTTAGTGTTTTGGTTTAAATTACTATTAGGTAGAATATACATTGTCTGAAGTTATACTCCTTTCAGTGGGACACAAACTGCTTGGAGTCTTAGGTTTAAGTTTGTATTTTGTTTTCCTACACCCAGAACCCTCTGAAATACAACTGAAGGTGGTAAGTTTTGTAGCAAGGTAGTAATCTGGGAACAAGGACAGGTTACTTCATGATTTATTGGAAATTACATGACAAAGCAAGTGTATGCTAAACAGCAATAGGCAAGCTTATGCTTAGTGTATTAATTTAATAATTCACTCAACAAGTTGCAAACAAGTTAATTGTGTCAAGAGAACTTTTATCCATGGTAGTAGTCTTTCATGCCTTAATTCATATGTGGAGTTACCTCAAGTTGATTGGAGAAAAACAGCAGAAAAGCCAGAAATCCTTTAAACAGTTTGTTTACCAACAAGAAAGCACAGAGACAGAAAAGAAACAATGGTCATCTTTACCAAAAAGCCTGCTCAGAAAACTGCATGGTACCTTTTGAACTAGAGTCAGCTGATCCCCATCATACAAGAAATAACTACAAGCCACCTTAAACAAATAAAGTATGACGAGTACAGTGCTACCAGCCTTTAAGTGTGTTCCAGGTTTTCAATACACCTGCAGAATTTATCTTTTTGTTTAGGAATGGCAAATCCTCAGTACAATTACACTGCTCTATATTAAGGTAAAAAGCAAATAATGCAAGCAGAAAGTTACCTTTACAGCTGCTGTCACTGCAGCAGTTGCTGCCAAATTCAACCCTTGCCTTCCAAAATTCACCATGGTCTCATAACCTCTTTCTTTGGCTTGCACGATGTACTCATCAATCTCCTAAAAGCAAAACACATTTACATTTCAGAAGGCTGTTCATAAGAGAGAAATGTTACCCCACAGTATTATTTTTCCATCAGTAAAGGAAGACAAAAGAAGTGTTTAAGAAAATACTTTATGGGATAGTTACTCTTGTCTTTGTATACCAGTGCTTCATTCACTACAACTCTCTCATTTAAAAAGGATTATACCTGGTCAAACAAGAAGAAAAAACAGATCACTTTTGTCTAGTTCAGAAATGTTGCAGCTACACAGCAAGTTCCTTACAGAGAATAAGTTTAACTTGTTGGACAAAAGTTTTTCAAGAAATAACATGAAATCAGAGCTCCTTAGAGAGGTAGAGCCAGCTCACAAAGAACTTCCAAAGCCAGAGCTTTGGCATAGTTAAGTACCAAGGACAATAGCCATGGCATTTATCCCCAGCTGTGATTAAGTGCCTGGAGTTGGAGATCAAGGCTGCAAGGTACTTCCCAACATCTCACAGGGAAACATCCCTTTAGTTTCCCAAGTTGCAAACAGTTTATAGCTCCAACTTCAGAAGGTCAAGATGGCCTTACTGTTGGTATCAGTGGCCATCGTGTCAGCAACCTGCTTTGCCTAATAAAGGCCAAGCCTAGCACTGACCTTCAGGAATGCTGTTCCTGGACTGTGAGGTTTTTCCCAGGGGCAGTCTTCACACCTCTGCTAATTGCTCTTTCCACACATCCAACCAGGATGCTGAAGAAGAGCTAAGCAGAGCCCTGGCCCTGTCAGACTCCGGCTAAAGCTAAACGTCCTCCAGCTATTTTCTATTTGGGCATTTACTGTTGCAGACAAGTCTTCCTTTAAACCTCAGTAAAAAGTCTCTCCTCTTATCCTGTCAGTTTGCCCACCAGAATGCCCTTGATGTCAGTCACCTGGTAAGTGTCATTACTGGGTTATGCCAGAACAAATTTGTTTGTGCTTCTGCATTGAGGACACTGCACATGTTCCTGCAGGAGAGAGTCAAACTGCATCACTTCCACTCAGCTAGGCTCCTCAAAGGGCACCAAGTGGAGCAGGGAACACCAGGCTCTCTGATGTCACCAGAAAGCAGGACATTGTCTGCTCAGGCACAGTCATGTGCACTCAGCTCTGCCAGTCCAAGTCGTGCTGCCTGCACTGCCTGGCAAACCAGTAACGCTGCTCTGCTTTCACTGCGTGTCCAGCAACAGCATTTCAGCATATGGCATGTCCATATTAGACACTAAAAATCTGACAAGTTATTTCTTACCCTTTCTTTAGAAGAAAGCAGTGGGTGGAGAAATTTTCTGTAGATTAAACTTGCCCCTCTGGTATATGGGGAAAGGAGCCAGATAACGAAAGCTATCTTCAGTTCATAGTACAGTGGAAACCTACAGACAAGTTAAAGGTTGCACAAAATCAACAACTGCAGTAAGAGAATGCACAGTAATCAATCATCACAAAGACATCTTTCCCAAAATCACAATTACATATTAGAATACAGGATTCTTCACATACAAGAAGTTACATTAGACAAAAATTAAATGAGTTAGATTTATGGATTTAATTTTTTTAATTGACTATTGTAATTTAAGAAATGAAAACAGTTAATATCCTTGCTTTGCATTACACATTCCTGCACAGAGAAATTCCAGCCCATCCTTTTAAGAGTTCCATTCCCCTATTCAGTTTCTATAGCCAAGGTGGAAGTATTACAGTCCCCACTGTGACAGAGCAGCAAACTTCAAACAGATGCTGCTGACCACATGCACTGAGACCTTTGCCTGAAAAAAGGGCTATCAAAAAGCACAACTTCTGTACACAAAATGAATCATTACAAATCCAAGAACATCCGAAACAAATACAGTTCCTTCCAGAGTTCATAAACAGCAGGCTCTTACCAAGAGACTGTTAGGTCTGTTATTGTTTCAGTGACTGTGTACAGAGCAAACACAATCCAATACATCATCCAGCGAACCTGAAAATGAAAAAAACACACCATCTCCAGTAGGAATTCTGATTTCACCTTTACGCAGAACACACTACACACTGTAAAGTCTGTTCAGAGCTGCCGAAGCAAGACATTCAACAGTATCTCAGTCTGCATAAACCAGGTTTCAAGTGAAGTTACAGGAAGGTCCTGGAGGATTTCTGTTCCTAAGTAGAACTGGTGGCAGCTGCACCAAGCTCACTGGTTCACCAGGGTCACCACCTCACCTAGGCTGGCTTCACAGAATTGATTCTGTCTCTGCAAAGCTTTAGTGGTAAGGAAAAAAACACTGCAAAGAGTTGGTAGATTATCCTAAGCACGAAGTTCAATTCCCACTGTAGCTCTACAGGACATTTCATTCTCTTCCCCACTCACCCATGAGTTGATACACCACACCCCAAAGTCAGCATTGGTGAGGCAGCCCTTGCTTTCACCTCACAACAATGTGTGTTATTCAGCCACACATTGCCATTCATTTATCTGTGCCCCGCTTAACACCAAGGCAAGGCAGCAAAAAAGCATTTTCATGGTAATTTAATTCTATTTATATGCTGAGAACCACAAAATTCTTTTTAATAAAGAAGCTCAGGTAAGAATGTTAATGCTTCAGAGGCTTACAGCTGTTCACATCTTTTTGTTTGTTTTAAGGTTTACGCTACATATCAGTGCTTTGGTATCAGACAACGTTCTCAAAATACAGGGTTTAGTTCTGTTTTATAACAGTTCACTAAATCTCTCATGTTTCTTGGGCATTTGTTCAAATTTGGTCATCTAAGTTGATTACATCTTTCAGAATAAATACTATAGGAGCATTTGTCTTCTCCAAGATATCAGCTGCCCAATTCAATGTATTTCCAAAGTGGGTCAGTGCAAACCAACCACTGGTTAGTTGTACTAACTGAACATGCACATGTTCTTTACATTCCAGTCCTACCTATGCTAGAAAAAACCCCAAACAAACAAGACAAAAGCAAAACAAAATAAAAACCAAACAAAAAACAAACAAAGCCCAAACCAAACCGACTCTAACCCACTACAATTACTAGAGACTAGTTTGAGTCCTAAATTCATAGTACTCTCTTTCAAAAGGAGGAATATATATACTTTCTTACAGAGGACATGACTCAGATTTAATTTTCACTTTTAAAACACTTTTTTTGAAGTGAACTTAAATAAGTGCTCAAAACCTAATGATACACTGCTGCCTTCTTCAGAGCTGTGCATTATGGTTTAAAACCACTTCCTTTGTCAGAACTTGAGACCCATTTATCTTAAATGCTTTCCTGCATTTCAATTTGAAAAGAAACTCAGTCATGTGATGACATTCTTCACTTCAGTCTCTCAGAGGATTTAGATATTTCAAGCTTGAATAAACTAAGACAAACCTACACAACAGCTGAAGTCACTGCTGACAGGCCATGTGATATTTAGACTGGTGACCCTTCCATGAACCACAGTCAACACCTCAATAAAAATAAAATTAAATCTCACCTTGCCCCATCAACCTAAGCATAATGCAATGCAATTTTTTAAGATGCCATGCAAGACTGATTTTTTTTCCAATATATTTTATTCATGCTATTCTTTTTTTAATCAACATCTAATTGTTCAATTAGGAAAACAGTGAAAGTGGAATTTCTCTTGGACTGCTAGGAACAGCTAGAAATGCTCTGCAGAAGGGCATTTGAGATCTGCCAGGAGCCCTGCTGAGGTCTGGGCCAATATTCTATAAAAAACAAATCATATTCAAGTACAACTAATGCATCAGGTACCAAGGTATCCTCGATAAACAAACCTGAGTGACTCGAAGTGGTTTTCATACCAGGGAAAGAAAAACAAACATGAAAAACTGAAGGTCAGATTTTACACCACCCAGAAGACTATCATCTACTTAATTCTCAAAGACGAAGTTACAGAAGCTTAGAATGAGTTTTGCTTTTCATGTTAAAAGGGTGATTACAGATTTGTTTTGTTGAAGGGTTTTTTTCTGCCATCTGAGTGCTAAGCTCATCTTTGTTGGCTCTGGCTGAAGCACATTCTTTCAAGTCAGGATTTTGAAGCCAGGATTTAAGAAGGCTGGTCTGTTCAGCCTTCTAAACTACATTTCAGACGCCTATTACAAGTGCTTTGGTGTAATACAGTGAAAAAACTTCAAGTATCTTAGTCAACCTCATTAAATCAGAGTAATTACAAGAACAAATAAATCTCCTCAAAGGCACAGATCCTTATTTGTAACATTGAGTCCATAAGCCTTTTAAATTACCACAATCAGCACAACACTTTTTTCTCCTACAAATAATCTTTGAACAGTTTGCTGTAGCATGATCTACTCAAGTCGAGATGTCTGTTCTTTGTTTGTTTGTTTTCACTGGTAGAAGCAGTGACTGAGTGAAAAAAAAAAAATAGCACTGTTACAAAGCTCTTATAATCCAGCAACAAACACAGATGGCTCCTGAGCCACAGGTAACCCTGGAAAGGAAGTGTTCTTGGGCCATGATGTGACTGGCAGCAGACCTGTGCCATTTGGAAGGCTGCACACTCTCTGCGAAAGAAAATGACCCAGTTGGGAAAATGGAGAACCATGGATCATCCCTAAGACCTATTTGGACACTTGACCCCACCAGCAATGGAGAGGTAATTCCCTGAGAGCCAGTGGCATTCCCTGCTAATGAAAAAGTCACTGTGATGGGTCTCATTCATCTCAGCCCAATGAACATTTTGTATGCAAGTGTAACAACTGAGATGAGCAAGAAAATCTCAGTATTCTACAAATATTACTGTTCTTTTTCTAGAAAATATATTGCAAGAGGCAATGGTAACCTTTTAAATTAAAAATTTCCTTTATTTGAGTAGGAAACTGGTATCCCCTACTTAGCCTGTGGATCCCTTTTGAAGGAGCAGGAAGGAAAAGCAGATTATAAATTCTTTGCATTACAGATTGTCCTGACAGGGTAAAGTAAGCATGAGATGAAGGGAATTCTTTTCTTAGTTTTGGTGATTTTTTTCCTCCCATAAACTTAGCTCTGGCAGGCACCAACTCTAGCTGCACAAATAAGTTCTAATCAGCTTTTACACAGAATATGATGTCCACTCTGGAGCCCTGATGGAGTGACCAGACATTAAGACATTCAAGGGGAGGAACAACACCTACTGCATTCTACTACTCCAACCAAGTACAAACTGGAGACATCACACACCCAGACAGCAGCCTCAGGTCACAGCTGAGCCAGGGGAACTTCTGGCTCTGCCCACCCTGAGTCAGGCAGCCCAGGGAAAGACAAGAGCCAGGACAGAACACAGGTTGGCTGCAGAAATCAAGTCAGGCTGCCTCTTAAAAGAGGGAAGGAACTCAGTGACCAAAGCTCCTTGTAACTGCAAATGGGTAACATTCTTGTGGTTCTCATCACTGCTCACACTGACAGATAATTAATTTAATAGCTTAATTCAAAACTATAATTGTGTTTTTTCTCCATCTTTCTCTTCTGTCTGTTCTACTGTTCTCCACACGACCTTAACCAAGTCTTTTTTCCTTCCCTGGTTATATTTTTTCTCCTCTTTGAGGAACAACAGATTAAGGAGAGCTACCCTTTTCTCAGGTAGGTTTCTGAATTCTCTGTTGAGCTCCACACAATGGCAAACTGCTGTAACTCTTTTAGTGGTCACTGAGAATCAATTTGTTGTTCCTTATACTTCATGCAGAATTAGGAAACTTTAATTCTACCCCATGCCCAAAAGTGCATTACTTTGGGCATTTGGCCAAACTGCAGCCAAGACTTTAAGGTTTATGTTAAAAATCCTCAAATCCTCCTAAAAATATCCATATACAGCATAGTGTGTTGGACATGTTTCAGCATGTGAAACTGTGAAGAGTCTGAGACACCTTAACTTTAGCCCTCCAAACAAAAATCACAGGATTGCCACTAGGTTCACACAGGTGTTGCATCACACACTAAGATCAGTCAAGCTTTCAAATGATTTATTGCACTATATAATGAAAATATCACAGATGTATGTCAGCAGAGGCATGTGATTAAACAGTTAAAAGGAATGAGACTTACATATTCCTTCACATTTTTTGTCTTCACAGCTTTGTATGAGTAATATGCAGGATACAGCATCCCAAACACCAGCCTATTGTAAAACAGAGAGAGTTTTCAGGATCTGTTATACTGTAGGTGACAAAACAGTGACAATACACCATTAGAGTAATGCAGCCAACTTGATTAAAAAATCCTGTTATCTAGCTTGAAAAAAAAAAAACCCAAACCCCACTGTGTTATAGGTTCTTTGGAGGAAGTTCCATGATAAGCAAAACTGGAACAACATGAACAGAAAAGGCTGCATGCCCTCAAGAGAAACTGTTTTGTAAGACCTTCGATAATAGATAATGTAAAACCAGTTCCTGTTCTGGTTCAGCTACAAGTAAAACCAGTCCTGCAGTTTGTCCACACCAAAAGTCTCTTTCCACATTGGCAGTGCTATCACATTTGTGATGAAGCATTTGAAAGAGAAACCATTTGTCTCTCATTTTTACAGATTTTTCATCTATACTTTTCCACTCACTGGACTGTCAGGTAGCATCGCTTCGATTAAAAAAAAAAAAAAAAAGAAGTTGTATTTTTAAGTTTAAACAGCAATTTATCCTCTGAATGTGTCACCCTTAAAAAAACAGTATATAAACATGAACTGGGACAAAACAGAACTTGGAGAATACTTCTTCAGAAACAACTGATCTTCAAGCACAAAGCTTATTATAGTAACAGTAAGATGGTCATAAAGCTAAAGATGACCTTAAGTTACATGAGAACACTAGCACAAGACAAGCACAATAAAGGTAGCCGGTTTTTCCCATCTAGTAAATCTTGGTGTTACTTAATAGTTGTCAAATCAGGAGTTCAAAAAGCCCCTGTCTTAGTAGTCACTTTTTCTTTTAAAGAATTCTTGTAGAAGTCACTTAAAAACCAAGGAACAGATACCACATATCATTACTGTTCAGCACTGCTGCGACATGAAAGTGTTGGAAAAACTGCCACTTGAACGCTACAAGTGGGCAGATAGGATTGAAACGAAACATCAGCACATTTAGCCAGTAATAATAGGAAGCAGTGAAGTTTTTATCTCCTTCCAGCCAGGGCTGACCTTGAAAGTGTGGCAGGATGCTGCTGCCAACTGGCACTGCTACCTCCTTCTCAAGGGAAAGTCCTCGAACCTTAGTTAAAGCTACCAGGCAATTTTACAGCAGAAAAGCCAACTTGTCAACAGTGAGCGTAGCTGAAGGTCAGCAAATTGGCTTTTACCCTCAATCTATACACGACAGATCAGAGCACTGGCAAAAGAGAGCTCCCTGCAGCTGACCGGGGCAGAAACACAGAGTTAACAGCCCACCGTGCTCCACTCATTTTCCTGTTTGCATCCCTACCTTCTAACATCTCAAAGCTGTCAGCAACACCTACTCTACACATTAGAAGCACACCCATCCTCTGGTATTTCAACAGTAACTGCACAACACACTTCAAGGATGTGCCCAATTACTCCGTGGCTTTTCAAATTTAAAAGCTTGAGTTGTTATTTTTAAAAGGGCTGTTTATTTCACACTTGACATCAGCACACAGATAAAAACAAAGCCAGTTTCCACAGAGGGAAAGAGATTTCAGCCGAGTAGGATGTTGTCTACTTTATTTTACTAGTAGGTATATGGATAATCCTGTTTACCAATGTAATTTCACTGCCAGTTGTAAGCCCAGCTATTTCAGTTTTTCATCTGGACTTAGCAACTAACATTCCTTTTTTGGTACAGCCACTTCCTCTACAGGCCTTTTCCCTCATTTAAAGAGAAACGTTTCTCAAATATACCAGGAGATCAAAATCGAAATACAAAGAAAAAAAATGTATCAAAGAGCCTTTAAATCTGAATGAAACGATGTTATTTGTGTATCCATATAGCTGTATTTTTTAAAAAACATAACCCACTGCCTGTATTGTCACATAATCTATGGGCTCACAGTTTTAAAAGCTTTAAAGTGAACAACTCCTTGAAAAGTTCATTTCTGAAGCAAAGCAACTGAGTTTGCATCTGACTGATAACAGAAAAATCAGGCACCTAAAAGACCTAAAAGAAACCAAGACACAAATGAAAGCCACCAAGTCACTCAAAAGGACTACTTGGCATCCAGACTCCCAGAACACTAACCCATTAAACCAACAGTGCATTTAAGGCTTCGGTCTGTTCACATTGCCAAAGAACTGCCCAAAGCAAGGAATAGTGTTTGGCACTTTATTCTTTCATTCCTCTGAAATGCAAAAAGAGAACAGTCCTGGCCCTTGCCTAATAGTAAAAGCAATCCAGGAAACTCGTTGAGTATCATATACTTTGGAGACAATGCCATTCACTGAGCTCCCTTTCCTTACCAAGTGTGATAACAGAGATGACACCCATTTGCCCACCCACTGACAGACTGAAGATATTGGCACAGATACAGAGCCAGACACTTGCTAATGTGTGCAGCCACATTTTGCTTCGAGATGAACTATCATTACTATTCCATGTATGGCTTAGCAAGTTTAGTCAAAGCAAGATTTCATTTTAAGGGAAGTTTGCTAATGGCAACTAAATAGCAGAACAAAAATCTAGAGAACAAACACTTGAATCTTTGGCTGTTCTTGGCTGTAAAAAGGCAGATATGGCCACAGCCTTAACAACACGTCCACTGAGATTTCAGTTGGCACACACTGGGAAAGGAAAAGCATTTTTGCTTAGACTGTGCGCTACTCATGCACTTCTAAGCCACTCCCATCAAAGATAAACAGTTCGAATTATTTTTCTCCTTTTTTTGGCTACCAAGTGGTAAGGCTAACCAGTTTTGCACTAAACTGTAAATCCTGTGCATCTCTGTGGTACCCTCACGCTCAAAATAAGGTGTAAGGAGTACCTGTAAGAATCCTATTCGGGGTGAAAAAAAACCCCAAAAAAATAAATGTGGTTAGTTCTCGCCAGTTACCATCACAAGCAATTATTAATTCAGCTGGGGGAGAAAAATTCATTTATTGCCAATCAAATCAGAGTAGGATAATGAGAAATAACAGTAAATCTTAATCATCTTCCCTCCACCACCACCATCCCTTCTTCCCAGGCTCAACTTCACTTCAAATTCTCTACCTCCTCCCCCACCAGCAGCATAGGGTAAGGGGAGTGGGGATTACAGTCAGTACATCATAGTTGGACTCTGCTACTCCTTCCTCCTCAGGGGGAAGACTCCTCACATTCTTCCCCTGTTCCAGCATGGGGTCCCTCCCACAGGTAATAATCCTCCATGAACTGCTCCAGCGTGTGCCTTTGCCACAGGCTGCAGTTCTTCACAAACTGCCCCAGCGTGGAACCCTTCCACGGGGTGCAATCCTTCAGGAACAGGCTGCTCCAGTGTGGGATCCCTGCAGGATCACAAGTCCTGCCAGCAAACCTGCTACAGCGCAGGCTCCTCTCTCCACAGGGCCACAGCTCCTTCCAGAACCCTGACCCAGCAAAGGCTTTCCATGGAGTCACAGCCTCCTCTGAGCATCCACCTGCTCCAGCATGGGGTCCTCCAAGGGCTGCAGGTGGATCTCTGCCCCACCATGAACTTCCATGGGCTCCAGGGACACAGCTGCCTCACCATGGTCTTCATTCACCACAGGCTGCAGGGGAATCTGTTCCAGCATCTGGAGCACCTCCTCCTACTCCTCCCACTGACCCTGTTGTCTGCAGAGTTCTTTCCTTCACATATTCTCACTATTTTGTCTGCTGTTGTGCAGTTTGCTTCATCTTCTGAAATCTGTTATCCCAGAAGTGCTACCACTGTCACTGATGGGCACAGCCTTGGCCGGCAGTGGGTCCATCTTGGAGCTGGCCGGCATTGGCTCCATCAGAGATGGGGGAAGCTTCCAGCAGCTTCTCACAGAAGCCACCCCTGTAACTCCTCTGCTACCAAAACCATGCCACACAAACCCAAGACACTGCCAAAAAAGCAAGGCCTTCAAGCCATGCCTTGCCAACTTCCCCCCCCAGCGTTCCAACTGGGTCGTAAGTTCCAGACTAAACTGCCTCCGTTTTCACATGTCCACACAAACAAAAGTTCACCCTGGCCTTTTTGTCCTGAATGTTTTTTTTGAAAAGCACTACACTAGAAAAAGTCTTTCTGTCCAGTACCTGACAGAATTTAGCTCCATTCTGCCATTCAGTTACACAATACCAACCACAACAATCTACAGCACAAGGCTATGTATTCGAGTAATAACAAAGACTACACTGTGACCAAAATGTTAGTCTGCTACAGGGACAGGGGAGCGTGAGGATAAGCTCCTGAACCCCACACCAAATTTAGCCTTCTTTTTCTTCCACCTTGGGCAAGGGGCAGGGGAGAAAAAAAAAATTCACATGAATCCTATTAAAAGAACACATCTGCTAACAGTACTCAGCAATTCCTTCAGCAGATTACAGTTACCAAAAGGCAGGAATGCAATCAGAAATAGGTCTGTTAAAATCCTCACAGCATTCTTATATAGAGAGTAGCACCAAAAGCCAAAGGAAAAAAGTCTTAACACTTAAAGAATAGACCCAGAAGCACTGACAGATCTGAATAAAGCACATTCTTGAGCAGAGCAAGGCAGCTATTAATTTCCACCTTAGAAAGCTGGAATTCTCCAAAGCAACTGCCAGATTCTTCCAAAGCACAACATAACCAACAGCAATGCAATTACTCAGGGAGTCAGAAATCACCTTAAAGTTTTAAGGGGAAAAGTTACATCCCTCCCAATCCAGCTAAAAAGTGGGACTTTTCTATGCCAGGAACATTTATTTAATAGGCCCTAAATATAATAATTGTGAGCCGTCTGATAGGAGACAATCAAACCTGTCTACCGATGCAGAGCTCCAGGCTCCGTTATGTGTATCCTATCCACTCATGTTTATGGAATATTTATTGACTTACCCCAAATTAGGGAACCTGTTGCCAGATACTCTTCAGGTTGTCTCAACATGGAAACAGCCCTGTTTGAACCTTGAAAGAAGTCTACAAAGAGCACAACAAAAAACTCGGAAAAAATTGTCTTCTGTGAGGGATGTTCTCACTGGAATCTGTGTGGAACTGCTGACGGACTTACAGGCAAGACACAGCAGTAACACTGATCACTTACTCACAGGGGCTCACCAGGCTTCTCTCAGAGAAAACAAGATTTAGATGCCAAAAGAACATTCAAAGTTTTAACCCATTTTGTACACAGAGAAATTTTTTTTGCATCCAACATGAGGGTTTTCCTTTCCTGCCATTACCTAGAGCAAAATTCACCTATAAATGCATCCTCCTCAGAACCCGTTTGCTTTCTCCATACACTCAAAGAGTTGAGAGCACTGTAAACCTTCATAGCATTTTCTAGGTTGCCTGTTTCTAATTCTAGTTGCTACTACAAAACACTACATAACACAATAAAGATCAGAGAGTGCTCTTAATTAATCATTACCTTGGTACCTAAACACACGTTAGATATGTTACCTCCTTCAACAAGAATTACCCTTGAATTTCCAACTCACAGCTTGCAGTGTAGTAGGGCAGTTCACCACTCAGCAAGATACAAACACAAGTCTCTCAAGTTCCACTGCCCAGCAACAAACCTACTGCATGTTTGCTCTAACAGCCCTCTCTCAGGGGCCTGTAGCAATCTGGAACAAGGTACTGCTAAAAAACAAGTCCTGAAGCAAAATTCAGACTGCTCTCTCTAATGAGCCAGCCTGGAAACTCTTTCACACGGACAAGCTGCATCAGTGCTCTAACACAGCTCTCCAGGCACTACTGGTACATAAATCCTGTGAATCAACTCACCTCCTGATCACATACAGATCTCACAGAGTGTAGAAGCGCTTGGGGAGAAGCTACTTACGTGCATAGGAACCTCGCTAGAAGAGTCTGTGCCTACGCCTAGAGAAGGTGCCCAAAACCTGTGTCCAGGACCAGCCAGCTTCCCTCGTGCTGCTGGACACAAACCCAATATGCCTTAGGCATATTTTAACAGAAGGACACAAGCCTGGAGATATCATCGACATGTCACTGAAAAAACAAAACAGAAGAGGAAAATCCCCACTGGCTCACAAATCCTGCTCAAAAGAGAGTCAAAATGCCCAAGAAACCCTGCAGTACAGAAAATTTCAAAAAGCTAGTACTGGAAAGCACATAGAAAACATATCATGAATAGAAATTGTTATAAAACTCTTAGTCACTTCCCTGCATGACCACCTATTCACTGCTGGATTTGAACACACATGTTTGACTGCTGCTGTAACAGAGTCCTGACAGCCCCTGTGCTCCTTCCTGTTCCTGACTCACTGACCTGACCCACGTGTGCAGAACACTCAGCAGGTGAGCTCATGTCTTCCAAACACTCACACCGAGGAACTGAAAGGAGGGATCTGTAACACCTCCACGTGAGAAAGAGCAAACACTGATTGCCTCCAACATGGAGCAACCCTTAGTATAGAACTTGAGTATTCCACTTAGCTCTTAGCTCAAGCTCAATGGCAACATTTCATCACCCCTCACACTTATTTAAACCTCAGATAAGTTATCTTCCTTCAAATCTACCTGAACCAGCCTCTGATTTCTCTGTTGCTATGACTGCTTGCCACTGGCAGCAGAGGATTTGTGGCCTCACATCAGCCAGCCGTGGTATCAGGCAGGAGCACAACTGAACACCGAGAACTAGCCAACGAATTGGGAACGACCACGGCCACTTCTCACACAGCTCTTCGGACAGCCTGGCATGACTCAGGCCTTGTACTAAACTGGGTTTTTCTTGTAATGATCAGCAAGGACTGACAGCTGGATTAGAGATGCCAGAAGAAACCATCTGACTGATTTGCTATTTTTCATTTTTTAAAAAAGGTCAAACCAAGTCTAGTTTTCAGCAGATATTTTCTGTTTTGATTTAGTACATGCACAAATAAACTTACTTACAAAGCAGGGGAGCAAAACCACAATTAAGTCCACAGGTTTTTTAGGTTTAAAGATGAAAGGTCATACCTACATGCATGTTCAAAAAACTGTCGCATAGCATAAACTCTGGTTTAGGTGATTATGCTTTAAAAGGGTTCACATAATAAAGGTAATTGGCAGAAGACAGAGAAAGACACTTATGAGCTTTCTTGTTTTCCAAAAAGTCGTTTACACTTACTGCTCCTGGAGGTACTACACCCTACACATACAGTTTTCATGAGCAACGTGATCCTCTCAGTTTAGGATACTTCTGAGAGGTCCTAAAAGACATCACTAATTTAATGCAGATGATGTGCTGAACAAGATTAACAGGAACATTACAAACCTAAAATGAGGTGTTTAATTTTGTCATGAGGTTAAGTTACATATGCACCTGACACCTAATTTCTTGGCTTCCATAAATGTAAGTAAAAAGTCACCAGCTCTCTTATTTACCTACTTACTTAGCTGTGTGACTAGTGTCCTCAGAATTGTCAATAAATGGATTTCCATTTAGATGCACACCTTATCAACTTTGCTTCTCACCCTACATCAAGTCCCCTAGAGACTTCAGAGGATTTCACAAGTTAAAATCCACAACCATGCTCTAAGGAGTATCTTCTGTCAGTATTTTTGGAGCACTGTCAACATCAAAATAACTGGCTATAGGAAACTAACATTTAAAATAGTGGTCCCAAATAAAAAAATGCTTCTGCTTGTTCCAAGGAAAACTCCATTTTTCAGCTGTCTGTACATGAAACACAAATCACACTGCACGTAACCACACATTCACATGGATGGCATTAAAAAAAAAAAAAAGTGTCCACACTGCTGTGGGTCACACTATGTAGAACATTAATCTGTGCCATTCTAGAGAGACAAGCGAAGTTCAAAACCCAAAGGCTCCTATTTAATCATGACACATCCTGGAGCCTAAGAGTGTCATCACAGATGAGCCTAAAGGTCCTGCCTCTCCCAAGGAAATGCTACAGAAACACCACAATTTGAGCAAAGTAACAAGTGGAACCACATAACACCAACTCCTGAAGTAAAAGTAAACATGTCTTATCTCTTCCACAGACAGCTGGGCGTTTTGCTTTTGATCATTTTAAGTTATTTACATCTCAATTTTTTGCCTTAAGGTCCTTGATTTTCAAACAATTCTGCTAATCTTACAATCCAGAAGTGTATTTCTGAAGCCTCTTAGAGCATTCAAAAACCAAACCTCCCCATTGTACAGAGGAAAAGGCTTCCATGAACTTTATACTTGGCAGATACTGACGAGATAAGATCTGGACTTCTCATTCCCAAGTGTTTCCTCAGTTATACTTGGTACTTAGAGAACTCTGGGAATATCCTGTTACACAACAAGTCAAGACTGACAACAAGCAGAATCTCTACCCATCTTATTCATGCAGTTGTATTAGTAACTTAATGTCAAAAATACCATGCTAAAAGCTACTTAATTTGCTCCCTTTTGACCCGCAACAATTTTTTTTTTTCTTTAGAGACCCACACATTAATATAGTAGTTTGAGGGGTAGGTTTTGCTCTCAAAAACAGATAATGCACACTGTGGTGGTTAACCAAAGATGTATTTTTGAGAGAAGAATTCTGTTAACACCAATATGCTTCACTGGTAATATATTAACAGGCTAAGAAACCAGAAGATACAAAAGAACTGTGTGCCTTTTCAGAAAGGTCATTTTCCAAATGCAAATGAAAGGTGATTTGCCCAGTCCACATTCTTCTCGTTATACAAATATAAATCCCTATTGTCTTAAGCATTGAAGGTTAACTGTTAGACAAGAAAAACTACCACTCAAAGTTCTAGAAGTAGAATAGTAAAACCAACGGTGCTTATATTGCATCTACAGCAAATTAATGACTGCCAAAGCAGTCATGTAAAATATGTATTTTGTGTTTCTGTGCATATATTGTCTTCCAAGTGAAGAGTAAGTGGTTTGCTGTTGAAAAATGTGAATAGGTCAGCTTCTAAAACAGTCTAATACTAAATATACTGCAACTGAGCTACATGCTTCAGACATAAAGAAAACCACGTGTTCTAGAACAAAATCCTGATCTGGGGGGAAAAAAAGAGATTAGCAGAAAGAAGTGAATTGTAAGAGCACAAAGGCTAAAAATTAAATTATGGGGGTTTATTATATTACAATTTAGGGTAATGTAGTGGTTTGAACCTTGTTTTCCCCAGAGGCTAACAGAAGTGGTAGACCCCAAGGGGTGGAAACCCCTGGAAGTTTTGAAATTCTGCCCAATGGGCGCTCCTGCAGAAATGTAAACATATCACAACCAGACCGGAAAAGAAGGGTTGTAGTTTTGGTTGTTGTAGGAGAGGTGGCCATGTTGTAGAGCCACGAGGTAGGGGCTCTGAGCCCCTTGGGGCCTCTGGCCCCCTCCCAGCCCCTGGCTGGGGGCTGCAGGGACCTGGAACAGCATAAAGCTGGGCTAGGTGCCTGTAGTATGCCGGGAGATGATTTCTCCATGGGCACAGAGCAGCAGCCGACGCTGACCAGAGAAACAGTGGCAGAGAGCCAGAGATAAGAACCTGAACTGAAGAAGCAGCAGAAGCAACATGCAGCACTGCAGAGGAGACTCCTGGAAGGAGAGTCGAGGAAAAGGAGAGCCAGCAGCTGAGAGCTACAGAGTTCTTGGGGGTAAGACTGATACCAGATCCCCAAAACTCCTTTGAGACCTCCTGGAAGGAGGAAGATGATGGACTCTTACTTGAAAGAGCCTTGAAGTGCGACATGCACTGTAGAAAGGAGCTAGAGAGCTCCGAGAGGAATGCAGGGGGAGTTGACCTTGGCTTCCCCCCCCTCGCACTGCTGCCACGGTGGCAGCCTGAGAGACAGGGCACAGAGGCCCTGCAAGAGATACCAGACCGTCACGAAGAACCCCCTGTGTCTTCGTGATATGACGTGGTGATACGACCTTGTCTGGGGTTACGAAGACCACGGAAGACCCCTCGGTTGTGAGGCGATGGGGCCGGGGGAGCTTGAATACCTCCCTCGTGGATGCTGGCAGAAAGCCAGCTATCAGCTGCTGCATGCATGAGAAGAAGAAACCTGCTGCCTCAGAAGATGCTGCTGTTTAAGGACTGAAAGGGATCTGTCCTTCTTTCCCTGCTGGACTTTTATTTGGAGGGGAGAAGAGATCTGATCATTGTAAATACTATATGTCATGGTAGAGATAGTTTGTGATCATGTGTATAATGTGATGTTATATTTATTTGTACAGTCATTGTAATATATTCCCTTTTCCCCACTTTGGAGTCTGGTGTGTTTTGTCTGGAAAAACCCATCTCACATTAGGTTGAGATGTGGGAGGGGGAATGGAGCTAGGGAATTGGATGTTGGGGCTATCTCAAACCATGACAGGTAATGTTACTGTACTATAAGAACTAATCAAGGTATCTCTAAGCTAGTGACCATCTTCCTCACTCACCATGTTTTTGATCAATGAGTTACCAAACAGGGTGGGGGGAGGAAATAACAAAACCAGACAGTGATAGGAAGGTACAAGCACAAACTGTTCTCTGATTCTCTCCTTTGAGCACTGCAAGCTCCAACAGCTTTACGAGCAGAAGAAAGTACAGCATTATATCAGACTTCTCACTTCAGGAACAATTCTGCTTTGGGAATCCTTGCACTTAAAGCCAGGATGAAGGCTTTTAAAATAAATTGCACTTAGTTTTCGACAACAGATGCAAGTTTAAACTGTCTTTGGGATACGTGAGCAATGTTTCAGAGATGATCGACACGGGGAAAACGTTCACCCAGCTAATCCCACCTCCATGTCGATGTTTGCAGACAGGCTGTAAAACACAACACACAGGAGCAACGCCCTCTCATTTTGTCAGTGAACAGCAAAGTAACAGTGATGTCTGACTTTTAAAAGGCTCAGTGTAGAGTTAGTCACCGTGGGGTGCTTTATTTCCCTCCCGTCCAAAAGCATCTCATCAGGTTGATTATTCAGTGCCAACAAGGACAATCAAGTTTGAAGTCAGACTGGTCAGCAAAAACCTTACAATTATCTTTCCTACCTAGACTCTCCAACAGTAAATTGTTACAGTCTAGTTTGGCAGGTCTTAAAAGTGTTAAAGATTCACGACAGAAACCATACTGTTGTCAGCTGTAGTATTTTCTTCTGTAAAAACCCAATGTTTTCACAGGTTTTGAAATTTTACAATTTCAAAAGCAGAACAAAAAGGACCAGAGAGCTCAGAGAAAGCTTCTTTACACACAAAGCACCAGAACATGGGGGGTTGCCAGACATATTTTTCACATGCATTTTTTAATAGTTTTGTGTCAAATATTAAGAAATTATTAAGCCAAAGTAACTTTTTTTTAAACACCAAAATCTGGCTCAGGATCTTCAGTATTACAGAAGTATATCAAGAGCTGTCTCTAGTACAAAACAACCAGGAGAGACGAGCCCTTCCATCTAAGGTGCAGAAATACTGAAGAGCCTCCAATATGCTCGGTTGAGGCACACATAAGTTTGTGGAACATATAAGAGTGGAGGTTGTTTGTTTTAATTAGAAACCTCCTTTTGTGCCAGACCATGCAGTTCTTGGAATTCCTTTATCTATAATGCATAGGACACAGATGTGGATTTCAGCACGTTTTGTAACAAGAGCACATGCCAAGAACCATTAAGTAAGAACGTCAGACTCCACAGGACGCCTCTTGTTGTGCTCCATCTGTTTTGGAGCTTCAGCCCACCCGCCTGCCACGGGCTGTGAACACGGACTCTGAACATGCTCTGCACCTACACCAGCCCCTGAACGCGGGACAGAAAAGAGCAGCCAGGCTGCACAGCAAGTACTGATTTAAGGCAAGGTGTGCCAGGCAGGCAGCTGGGGACACTTATTCCTAGCAAGCTGTCATTTTGCAGGGCCCTAACTAACCCAGGAGGTGCTACAAATCAAATGGAGCGAGCAGACACTTCTCATTGTACATATTAGGACTGCCCCACTAAGAAGCTGAACTATTGGAGAGAAGTGCTCTGATGATTTCACTGCTGAATTATGTAAATGATTTTAAACTTTCACACAGACAGGACAATACACATAATCCCTAGACTTACACATGCTTACAGATTTCAACCTATAAAATTTAAGATGCTTGAAAAAAATCTGACACTTTCTTTGATTAGAGCAGCTGCACTGTTATTACTGGAACTAGTTTCACTGCAAGAAAGAATAACCAGCAACGTGCAAGGGAAGAATGTAGTTTCAGAGTAGCTTTAACCAGCCTGGTCATAAGCTGAGGCTGAAAACAATGCTGCTTTTGTCCTGCAACCTTCCATGCTCAACACAGCGCTCATCTAGCAACTACACAGCATGAGCTGCTGCAGTTCACTGCAACCAACAAAAGATCAACTTCTGTCAATGCTCATTTTCATTTGGGTTGACAAAACAACCAGACTCACCCTGTGGCCACAGGGCAACTTTTGGACCCCGCGGGAAGTGAACGAGCAGAGGGTGAAGGGCAGGATGGTCCCTTGCAGCAACAGGCCAGCGAGATCTAGTTAAGCATAGCATGAGATGCCAAGGATAACTGATACGTGGTGACTGAGTCTTTCCAGTTCTGTGATGAGACAGACATTTCAGCACATCTCTCCATCTCAATCCCTCACACGATGACAGCGGCTCCTTTTTCCCCACAGGTGCAGCAGCAATTTACAGGCCTTTAAACTGGAAGGATGCAGGAAGAAATTCAGCATCAGCAGCAGTTCAACATCCCTTGTCCTTCAGCTGGAACCATCTCAACAGGAGAGCAGGCCACAAACAAGTCAAAAAAAAAAAACCTCTCCCAAAAATGGCCCTTCTGATTTGAAGATTAGGCTATTCTTTCACACAACACGTGGCGGTATTGCTACTTAATTCCATCTGATGAACTGTGATAGTTTCAAGACAACATGTTTGACAGCAGGTTGATTAGCAAACAAAAGAGGGTAAATATTTTTGTCCTTCATGCTTTTAGTTTAAAAATTGTATTCCAAGAACAAAACACAATCTAGGTTTACAAACAAAGTATACACTGTTACATAAAACAACACCTACACTCTAAACCAGATATTCCTGAATTGACAGCAATCCAATCAACACAGAAGCTATGGCTTCAGCCACACATTCTTGGGGCAGCTTGAAATGTCAAACAAAAAAAAAAAAAGTATTAAAAGTAGAGTAAGAGAATGCCTTGGAAACTACCATGAAAGAAACTCATCTGTAAAGTAGCAAAGGCTGACAGAGACTAATACCTACCTTCAGGTCACCTCCTGAGTCCCCCAGACAGTCTTTGTCCAGCTTAACCTATTTACAGTTATACTCTAATATCAGAACCAAGGAATGCTTACTGAATCTTTTACCTGTACATCTTTTGCTCGTTGCAAGGCTCTAAAACGGGGGTTTTCTGTACAAGCAGAAAACTAACTACTAATACCTAAGGCAAACACATCCTCCCGTGGACCGCTGCAGCTCTCCCTTCCAACAGTGATGGATGCTGACCAACTTTACTGGCAACAAACCATGTACTTAAACACGAGGGTAGAGAGTGTTGCAAAGCAACACAGATGGGGGAACTTTCATTTTTAAGTGAGGAGGGGAAAAAAGTTAACAGATTACAGCAGACAGTCTGCTCTAACAGATTGCAAGTACAAAATGGCCATCTATTTTGTATTTGGGATGCTTCACATCTTTGCTTGGCACAAAAGGATGGTCTGATCTCATCCATACCAGGCTGTGACTGACAAGTACTCAGCGTGTTTACTATTAAATACTGTCTCAGCAACTGATGTGTACACAATTGCTCAGACCTTACAAATGAGAAGAATGAGCAATCAAAGCAGACTAAAAGTCAAGCCCAAGCTCTACTTGAAGTTAACAAGATGGGCTTGAAAAGCTATTCCCACCATTAGGGACTAAGAACTTGACAAGATTTACCACTCCAAGGAGTTTTCTGAGACTCTAAAAGAAATTACTATTTTCTTGTTGGTTTTGTTTAGGAAAAAAAGAAAAACCCTGCAGTAAACATTCCAAAAACTGTTGCAATAGCCAGTGTGTTTTAGAAGTAATAACGACCTGTACCTACTAGAGCAGCTACCCACTGACACAAGACTTGAAAATTAAAAGATGTTTTAATTATGTGCTTCAAGTCTTCTGCTTCTTGACATAAAGGAGAAGATACCCAATTACTACAAGGTATTTCACAAGTTCAGGTGCTTAAGTATAAAAGAATTTACAGAGCAAAGGGAAACGATTTCATTAAAACAAAGATCAGTACCTGGAACAGTGAATTTGAACCACTCCCTGTTTCCTGTGCATGAGTCCTCAAGACAATTCACATGCAATTAAGAATTCTAATTCTCTACTAGCTCCATTCCCTAGTTCCTTAAAGCTTTAACCAAACTCTTTTAGTGGAGTTGATGAATCCCAAATTGCAAAATCTCAAACTGCATCAGAGGGCGGTTTGCTCGGGACATGCGTGTCAAGACAAGTCCCCACGTCAGAAGTCAGCAGAGGGCACTGCCACACACCTACAAATTAATATTTTGCTGCTCTTTTGGCCCTGAAAAATAGGAGGTCAATTACGGGAGGAGAACTGTGCCACAGCCAGAACAACTGCTGCTCCTTGCCGTCAGCAGTCAAGACCACAGATACTCCTGACGGCTGCCCACACACAACACAGGGACAGTGTGAGATACCCACAGCTCTCACAGACACAAAGTCACCACACCAGAATTAAAATGCTACAGAAACAAGGGAGAACCCGAGGTCTCCACAGCTACATAGTGGTTAAAAATATTTCCATGTTTCTTATGGCGTTTGGGGCAAAGGCAGTACACACCTTCCGAAGTCCTAACACACAAGTCAGAGAAACAAAGTCACTGGAACAGGTATGTCTGGAAAGAGACCAGGAAGGGGAACAGATCAAAGAGGAAGATGGCATAATGGACACTGAGGAAAGAGGGCAAGGAGGACACTCTCAACACCACTGAATTTAGACCTCTAATGTCACACCACATCTACTTTCCTGCTACGTCTCACCTTCCATTTTAACACGAATTTCGCTTTATTAAGCAAACTTAAACAATAGTCTCAAAGCTGTTCAAGTTCTCATTGAACACTCTCCCCTTCCTGGGAAGTTGAACACTGGCAAACTATTTAAGTCCCACAACTAGGAGACAAGGCCACAAGAAGGTGGACAGGATCTATAAATAATATTAAGGACTCCATTTTTAGCAAAAATAATTAGGGCACACAAGTGAGTGACCAGTGGCAACCAGGAAACCAAACTACATGGAACTGCACGGTACATTACCCTTTATTGCCTTTTGCAATAAATCTGTGGAAAGCAGCAGCTGTTCTCTTCATTCCCTGTGCTATTGGTTAGGCTCACAGAGACCTTAATCCTCAAAATGCAAATACAACCGTTAGAAATCCATGTCAGGGGAAAAAACCCAGCTATCTATACAAGAATCTGGTCATCACAAATTGAGATGCTCAGCGTTGCTGTGATTTCCCTTTCAACCAACACAGTCTAAGTTGTTAAAATAAGAATTTTCTGGTCGATGTTCTTACATAAGGAGGCAGAAACAGGTTCAGCAGCCCCATCTCATGTACAGAAAGTAAGCTTATGCCTCTTGCCTCTGGCGCTGTGTATTGCCCATGGGAAGACCACACTGACAAAGTGCACCAACAGCAGTTCTTCCCACAGCCTCTCTCTTCCAAACCGGCATTGTCCTTTGCCAATTTGAGAAAGAGATGCTCTACTTTGCAAGTTTCAATTACGTGACAAATCCCAAGGGGGTGGCAGCAAGAGGGAGGACTGCTGCTTATCTAGGTGAGTGGGCTGCAGCAGCAAAAAACCTCCGTGGTGGTTTGAGAGGGCTTCCTGACAACAAAGTTTTCAGATGAAATTACACCAGGCATCTTAAGGGGGGAATGTTCGTCACCAAATAAACATGGAAATCCTGTTATTACACCCTGCTTTGGGTCGTACACTCCCGCCACATACTTTACACTAATTCGGATGTTTGTTGGACTGCTTTGTGCGCAGATTCGCTTCATTTGCCTGGCAAAAACTCACACGCAGCAAATCTCAGCTCGAGTGACCCAATAAGCCCTGGGAGCCCCGGTGCTCCTCAGCAAGGAGCGCGAGGAAGACTGTTGCCCAAATCCTACTCAACGTTTATGAGGGAACATTATTCAAATGAGCGCAATAACCCACCAGTTTCACGAAGGAACAGCACAATGCCCGTGAAAAATACCGGAGGCTGCACTGCAGTTTATTACTCTTTCTCAAACAGAATTTACACAACGTGTAACATGATACCTCCCACCTGAGAAAGCTTGCCTCTTTGGCTGCCAAAAACTCGACTTTACGAAGCCCAGAACACAAAGTAGAACAAAAAGACAAGACTACCAGAGTACCTGTTCATCAGCTGGTGACCCGCACTGACTACACACCCCCATCCCGCACTCGCCGCCCTTCTCACGGCCCTCTCAGCTCTGCCATGAGTTAGAGAGCAACCAGATTTCATAGGTTATGATCGGCCACAAGCTCAAAAGGTTTATAGGTTACTTTACATCAATTTACAAGCAACGGTGTGACAGGCACAAGCAGACCGAGTTTGTCGGCTCTGCAGCCCCAGGAAACTCGCCCTTAGAGCAGGAGACACACGGAGCGACCAGGAAGGACGAGTTGTGCTCGCCAGGAACCCGGTGCGGTTTTGCGGGAGTTTCTGGGCGCACAAGTACTCTCCGAGGCACAGAACGCTCAAGGGGCGCGCAGGGCGCCCGGCTGCGGGGGACCGCGGGAAAGAAGAAAGGGACGCCGCCTCCCCCGGGATCACCCCCCGCCGCGAGAGATGAGCCGCCTCCCGCCGCCGCCCCAGCCCGGCACTCACACGACCGCCCGGGAGATCATCCAGGACACCATCGTGGCGGCAACACCACGTCCCCTCAGCCGCCCGGGCCGCAATGGCCGCGGCCCCGCCCCGCCCTCGGCATCGGCATCGGCGGCTGCGCGCATGTGCTGTGCGGCCGCGAGGCGGGGCCGCGCCCGGAGGGGCGGGAGGGGAGCCCCGGCCCTGAGGGGACCCCGCCGTGTGTGAGGGGGTGGAGGTGCCCGGGGGTGACCGACTGCGGTGAGAAGTGTGTGCGTGTGGGAGATGCTCACTCCTTGCCTTGGCTTTTCCCCTGTGCCCCCCCATGCGCTTACACTTGCTGTAGGACTCACCAAAACCTCCGTGTCGCCCGCTGAAGTCACCTCAGTGTGGTGGGACGTGACGCTGGAGGGGTTAGATGAGGGTACTGTGTGTCGCCCGGCTGGAGCCCTCCATAAGGAGGAGCAGAGCGGGGGGCAGCGGCTCCCTGGGCTCCAGCACCCCCTGAATCACCCCGGGAAGGCGCTTGTTGACGAGCACTCGGTACAAAAAGCTGTCTAAGGACACATCCTTGGGCGGTGGCACAGACTGCTATGTGCAGGTAAGCCAAGACTTCGGGTGAGCAGCAGGATACCTGTTGGAAGGATTAGTGCCTGTGCATCCTGTTACCTTTGTTCCTTCCCTACACACCTTGTTATCAGCTGCTGCCCAAGGCAGGACAGCAGGAGAGCCCACAGCGCGACCCTCTCCAGGTATTCCTGCCGAGCTCAAGGTCTGGCAGGTCGGGACATGCAGGAGAAGCTGACTGCTCCCTGATAGATTGCCTAATCCATTGCAATCCATCCCCGCATACCAGCTTTACACTTCCTGCAGAACTGTTGCACACATAAAAGGACAATATTTTGCTAAAACTGACTCTTCATCTTCTCTCAGGAGAGGAGGTTGTGTGAAGTTCTGCCCGTGCCATCGCTGGAAACATTCAACTTTACTCCTCTGATTTCAACACGAGTTACAGAGGGATACCAAAGCGACAGATATGGATGCCACTGAACGTGCCACTAAGGCAGCTAAGGTAGGGAAAGAGCAGGTTACTGTTTCAGTACTGCTCCTGCTGACTCTCACAGTAAGTGACATGCCAAAGTCAGCATCACCATCTGTAGCAGAAATTAGTTCTTTAACAGGTCTTTAAGTGACGATAATGTGCAGTTTCCCTGCCTGCCATACAGCAAGAAGAAAGAGCTTAATCTTTGTAAACTACTTACTGCCTTATTCAGAGAGGTGCGAGGTGAGTGCAGGATGGTTTCTGTTCCACAGGCAAGCACCAGAATTCCTCGCCTTCTCCAACGGGTAGAACCCAGCCACAGGTATCTTCACTCCCTTGCAGCCTTCAAACACAACATGTGCAGTCAAAAGGCCAAAAGAAGGGAAAGAAAGAGGGTGAATAAACAATCGTGGAACATTTCAACAATGACAACGTTTGAAAACTCTTGCTATAGTTGGATATTGTGAAATTTGAAGCCTGAAATGGGAAAGTATACATTATAAAAATGAACTATTTTTAACCATGTAGGAATTTTGGTCTTGCAAATAATGATATTGCCCATCTTGGGTGTCTCCTCAACTTGACCTTTGAAAGGGGTTACTGATGCAGGAAGAGGTAGAGAGGAATTTGTTTGTGAGCAATTTAAAGTACACCACTCATCAATCTCAGTTTTGAAACAGGCCTAACCTGAATGCATCCTTCCTTTCATTCAATGAAAAGAGAAATCTGAGCCACTACTTCTGTGCTCTCTGAATAACAATACAGTGGCAGACTGTACAGAGCAAACTCACACAGCAAAGCATTTGTAATATAAATTACCTGGGAGAGATTACATTTTAGGCTCCAGCTCTGTAAACTCCTGCTGCCTGCCTGATGCTGCACTGAAGTTTGTAGCATTCCAGTCCCTCCAGAGCAAACTGCAAGATGACAGCTCCACTTTATAGCACGTGAAATTAAGTATACAATACATTTCTTCACCACAAGCAATTGTGTGTTTGGTACTAGCTCAGAGAACCATTCCAGGAAAAGACTGATACTCTTTTTTACTGTCTGAGATCATTTATATAATAATTCCATAGCTGCATATTTTATTTCATATGGAGTATGTTTTAGAAGAAAACCACTCCTTATTTTGTAGCAAGACATTTATTTTTCTTGTGTTTGTTGCCATGGCAATACTGTCTCTGGTGGAAAGCTAAATTTACATTTAAAGAGGCATTTTTTTAAAGGGTAAAGGCAGATGGCTCCTAAGAGTAATTTACCTTCCTAAGAAGATTAGACTTTATTTCATAGAATGTTTTGAGACTTAATTCAGTGCAGCAAGCTGGGTGGTGTTTGCTGGGCCCTCAGCAGACAGACACAGGGATGCCACGTGAACTTCCCTGTATTCCAGTTTGCACATAATGATAATCCATGCTCCTGCACTTCAGAAATAGAGCAACATGGCAATTAGATCCATGCCATGTACTTATTCAAACCTGGCGTGTCTTACTCATATGTCTGCCTATTTTTATCTAAGGAGTTATGTAAGGAGGAGACTTCCAGGTATCTCATTATGGGATATTTTTGACACTCCTTCCAAAAGCCACTTAATGTAGTTAAAAAGTTCTCGTAAATAGTTTTAGCAGTGTTTGGAGAATCATTTGTAAAGGCCACCTAACTTCTTTGATATAATACAATATATGTACACAAACATCAATGTTTAACTTGCACATCTTTTACAGGTAAACCAACGTCTCAATTACGTTGCAGATGTGCAAATAGCAACTGAGCAACATTTAGGAAGACATGAGCTAGTTTCTGAGAGAGGGATTCAGCTCCCTATATTAGGAGGATGTGCTCCCCAAAGACAGCATCACCTATGTTAAAAATGCATATAGGTTAATCACAGTGCTGAGCTTTTATTAACTTTGCTGGTTTGTATTAATCTATTCTAGAGGAGTCTCAAATATAGAACAACTTGAAAAAATACAGAATTCTCTCAGTTACTGAATCATGTCACATATTTGTGATTTTGGCATTAGAACACAGAACAGATGATGCCAGTTTACTCGTTGAAACAACAAAATACAGAATGGGTGAAAATAACCATTTCTAAGCTGGTGTGATTATTAACTAATATGGCTGAAATTCATAGTTTATGCTACTTTCAAATATTTAACTCCTCATCTATCTTTCCTATGAAGCAACAGCAAAGGTAGGTTCTGATCTCTAAACAGCCCAGTAGTCCTTCTGCCTTAATGAGATTTCATTGGAGAGAGAGTGTTGGGCAATGCTGTGGACATTCTATGAACTCAAAGCAGCTGAAGCTTTTGCACAGAATTCTGGGCATGCCACTTCTTGTTCACGTGTGTGTTCAGCCTCCCAGCACAGCACCTCCCCAGGGAACAAGGCAAAGCCCATTGGTGTCTAACACAGCTGTGTCTTAAGCTATTTTTTTCCCCAACACACAGACAGACAGAATGCCAAGAGGCCATATGTTTATCTTTTTCATAAATGTTATTGTGATAATTATTAACATTCCAAATTAGTCACGTGAAGCATCCAACTTAATGAAAAAACATAGTTTAAAATTGATATTTCTGCCTTTTTTTTCCTTCATTTGGCATGTTTAACCACTGTTGTTCTCACAGTTTTATTACACACAGTCTGACATTCCTTTTAAAGCTCTTGCTTCTATATGAATAAAGTCCTTAAGTTTTGAATCATTTCTTCCCCTCATGTTCAGAGATACACCTGCAAATGTAAAACCTGAAAACACAAACAGCAACATGACATAAAATTCATGGTTTAGGGGGTTTCTTGGAGTCAGTTTACCAACTTTCAGGGCCCTGACAATTTCAGTTAGTTCTGCATTTTAAGCAGTGTGGAATTTAGAATTAAAAAAGGCATCTAGTTGGAGTTGTAGGATGACTGCACTACATAGTAGAGGGAAATCTTTGCAAGACGAGTAAGCAACAACAGGCCCATGGATTTTTTCCTCCTAAGACTACAAAAGAATGAAGTCGTGCACTGTTAATTCTGTGAGTTATAGGTCAGGAAAAGCAGATAAGGACAAAACACCAAAAGCAACTCAGAACAGCCCTGTCAATATAAAGCCAGAGCATTTTCATCACTGCAGCACTAGCCTGTTTTGACTGCACCAGGCAATTCAGACAGAATCAAATTAATTTGATTAAAAGTACAAACATTAAAAGGGTACTCTGCTTCCTATTTTAAAGAAAATTCACCATGCAGTGAAAAGGCTTGTCGTGAAAAGGCAATCACTATTGATTTGTTTTATCAATTTTTAATGGGTTGCAATGGGTTAAGTGCCTCTAATTCCTTCTTACCAGAAACATAAGAGCACCCCTTAGGATTTTTTTTTCTTAAGGGAAATGTGATCTAAAGAGGAAGGGGAAAGTTCAGAACAGCTCCATCTGAGACTTTCTCCTGGCAGCAGTCATATGTCCATCCTACCTTATTGCTTCCATTTGGAGCTGAAAGCATATGAAATGCAGCCCCACAAGGGCAAGCTGAGGCAACAGAGGAGCTGATCTCCAGCTCATCAGGAGTACCCAGGAGGCTCTCACAAAGCAGCTCTGCTGCCCCTGTCACTTCCCTGTGTCTGCATTGATAAGCCACAGAGAGAGAGGTCTGACGTGTTGTACTGGACCTGCAAGCATTACTCTCTATCTAAGTGTGACCACACCAGTACAGCCCAGCAGGGCAGTCCCCTGGACAAGTTGACATAGGTTATTTTTCCCCTGTTCCCTAGTAGAACAGCATTAAAGCTGTTAACTTCTTCAAAAGCTGCAAATGAATGTTTCGGTAAATATGCCTCTCTCCTGGGAACAAACCCATTTTAAATGATGGACTTCACATACTCTGGTATCTGATGATCCACTCTCTGGGATTTGAAATCTGTACACAGAGACACAGACCAAAGCCATATTATTCCTTCCTGTCTGGGTAGTGTCATCTCAGCTATATTCCATCACTACTTGTGATGTGTCACATTTAATAATTATAGCAATCTGTTAGAGATTTTTTTTTAAAATACACTTTCTGCTTTTGATGTTTCTGATCCCTATGGAAAGCTTATGCTATTTTATAGTCTGCTGACTAAGCTCATGTGCACACCAGCTGCATTTTATCAGGAAACAATGTTTGCCTTTTGAACTGGCTGATAGATTTTACTTAAAATGAAGGAGATATACATTCTTTGGCAACACTTAGAGCCTTGTTCAGCACAATATCCATTTGCAGAAAATCACAGTCTCCAGCCAGCTAAACAGTGCAGCAGCCCATGACCATCAGCCCAAAAGAGGTGGAAAAAACCCCCATATCTTTGAACTGGAAAGGACCCCAAATTTATCTGCTGCACAACAAAACTAGGATCACCCCATGCCATTTGGGCAGATGTCTTGTCCTACCTGTTCCTGAAGCCTTTTAACAGAGATTACACACCTTTTCTTACAATGTTTACTAGCCTTTCATTATCCTGCTGGGAAGCTTTTCCTTGTATCAAAGTTAAGCTGAGTCAAGGGGTATTCTGGAGTTTTTATCCAGCCTTCACCAAGCTTGGAAGGAAAAGTGTTAACTTCCTTCGCAACAACGTCAAAAAAACCCCAAACCCAGTACTTAAACTATTAAATCATCCCTTGAATAAATAACCCCAATTCCTTATGGGATATTTTCTAGACCTTTCCATTCCTTTTATTACATCCAACTCTACTGAAATGCAGAGGCCAAACCCCACACAGAGCTTGAGAGGAGCCTAATCAGTATCAAGAGCTGAAGGACTACATCGTACATTATCCAGCAACTCAAAGGCTGCCAGCAAAGGACACCGGGCTATCAGGTTTCCCTTTCTTTCTCTCCCACCCTCCCAGAGCAGCACACTACAATTAGCTGGAAGAGCTATCCAGGGGGAACACTCCTGTGAGCCAGGATAGCAATTCCCATGTACAACCCAAAGTTAGCCTTTAGCCAGCTGACCCCACTGTGCTTTCCTTACTCATTCTAAGACAGGTCTAGTCAAACTGCTGACCAACAAATGCATTAAGGAAGCTGTTTTATTAGACAGTGTCCTGATGTTGGTTCCCCCCCCTTGGAGCAATGCTTTCTGTGTCCTCATTACTTGAGTTCCTTTTCTCCCAAGAACTGTCCTCTCTCTGCATTCTCCCCTGAACTGGGGAAAAGGATCTCTTTCCATATATTTTAAACTAGGAAGAGAATATAGTTTCATCCAACTTAAAACCCAAGACACAGAAATCATTAATTCATGTGTTGTGTCAAATAACCTTTGTTTTCTAGAAGCAGTGTTGCCAACAAAGGCTATTGATTTGAAGGCATCTGAACATTGACTTTGTTTTTAATTTTCATCAGTAAATTGTTTTTCCTTATAGAAAACTAGGCCCATGCTTTTAAACTTTGAATTTGCCTTTAGTTTCCAGTCATTGGTTCCTACTGTGCTCTAAGTGATAGATTAAAGAGCTCTTTCACACTCATTCTCTCTCCACAAGGACTTATGCATGCATAAGTCACCTTTCCATCTCCTGATAAATTAACTTGCAAGTTTCTTGAAATGTTTTTCTAGTCCCTAAATGCTTCATGGTAGATTTCTAGCTCTAACCCAAATTTTTTTCAGCACTTTCATGCACTGAACTCTGTAACCAGATTTCTGTTAACTCTATATGACTTGGAGTGGCATAAGTCTGCCACCTACTTTTATTCTCATTAACAGAGGAAGCAAAATTGGAGTTAAAAAAAGTTATTGGGTGCTCATATTCAGTTGTTTGTCCTCTTTGATCTGGGCATCTTCCTCACATGCTGCTTTTCAAAACCCTGGTTCCCAGTCTGAAGGCTTTGTTGATCTCTGTTCTTGGAGGGCTCACCTAATACACCAAAAATTACTTTCCTCTAAAAGAGCCCAGGTTATTAAGCACTTCCCAAGGATGCTGTTCTCGCTTGCTGGAAGTTAAGAGAGTTAGCACAAGGTTTCTTCAGCTACCCAGGGAAGGGGGAGCTGCTTCTTACTATACAGAGTGATTCAAGTCAGCACCGAAGAAAACAAAGGTTATGTGTAAAAAAAAAAAAGTTGGCTCTTTTGTTTGCTTATTTGTCTAATATTGCCAAAACTAGCAGATACACACAGCAAAGTGTCTCTTTTGGTCCCCAGGTCCCTAAACAGAAACCCTTTCTGCCTCAAAAAGGCCTTTTCCATCTTCTGTGGCAAGGAAGTCTCGCTTTAGTTCTTTCCTCTGTTATTTCAGCAGGACATTGCCAGCTAACAGGGTACATCTCTATGTAGTCTGGTATCCTTAGAATATAAGTGCAAGCTGTTTAAGACATTAGCAATAATTGTCAAAGGCTTGAAGCCTCTCTGGGAAGCAGCAGGAGGCTTGCACAGGAATTCTGTGCACTGCTAGAATTCCCTACCAGAGCATGTTACTCTGTGCTCTCTCAGAAGGCAGCCTGAAGATGTGTCTCATACTAGGAACTCTGCCACCTTTGCTTTCCAAAGAGCCTTTTAGTTCTTAGGAAAGTTGACTCTGAGAAAGGGAGTGCAGACAGTCTTTCAGCCTGTCTAGACATTCTGGATGCTGAATGTTTAATGGCCTGGTATAACATAGCTGGACTAGAGCAGTGGAAAGCGAGGAAGGCAGGAAAAACAATAGGCAGAACTTCTGGTTTAACAGGCATAAATACACTGTGGCTGTAGCTGCTCTGAGCTGGTAGCCTGCAGGAGGCTAGGAAACAATCATCCACATTATGTTAAGGAAGCTCTGTCTAGACAAATCAGAACTTCTTCCCACAGAGGTTTACCCTTTTTTGCATACCACTTGTCTCCTTGAACTTGCTACAAATAACTGCTAGCCATCAAAAATTGACACCAAAAGGCACTGTCCCACAAGTTAAAAATGGGAATTAGTAGCTGCTTTGTTTTAGTTTGCTTTCCCACAATATTCCTGTAAAGACACAGTTCTTCCACATAGTCTTTTTTTTCATCCTCTCTAACATATTTTGGAACACAATCCATCAAGATACATGAAAACAGAATTAACACAAAGGAAAAAAACCCTACAAAATCAAAGGGTAACTTAGAACTCGGGAACCTTAGCAGCTGATCTCTGGAATACTTAAGACCACCAATTCCACAAGTGATGGATGCTCAACAATTAACTGAGCACACATTGTTGATGAGCTGAATTAAAAAACAAAGTCACCTTTATGGTTTTGAGTGGCTTTTAAAGTTTGTGGTTGACACATGGGGTTCTTAAGCACAAATCAAGCACCAAAGTTTCACCATCCTTAGCATAGAACAAGTCTTGTAGCTTATGCAAATGCTGAAAAGAAGACATTAATATCTTCCCTCACTTTATTTCCCTGTAGACAAGTTGCATCGCAGCTGCAAGCACGACTAAAAATCTCATGTATCGATGACTCCAGTCTTCAACTGGTCTAGCAGTTACCGATCATGTGCTTTCAGACCCCTTTTTCATCTAAGAAAGTTAAATTAACTTGAAACCCAAGTGTTAAATTGCTGGGTGGTAACTTCGAGGGCTCAAAGCAGTTTAAGACATAAGCTGACTCGGAGTCAACGCAAGTCTCTGGAGCTGTGCTTATTACAACTATTTCCTTAAACTTACATTTCATCCTTCTGTTGTCCATAATTGAAAACAAGACAGCAGATTTGCATTACATTTGGGCATGGGAGAGTCCCAAATTAGGGGTTTAATAGGAGCCATTTGAGGCCTCCTCCTGTAAAGGGAACATCCCTCCTCAGCCCAGGACATCAGTGCTGCCACACAGGCTGGCTCACCACCTGTCTTGGACCTTGACCTTTCTGAATCATGTCAGACAAAGCTGTGTGCAGTCATCTGAAGTCTGCTTCAGGTAAATAACCACTGGGATTACAGAGCCAGCAGAAATGACTTGATGGCCTTTTCTGAAGTCCAGGTTAACTCAGTGTTTTTAGATACAGACAAGCCTGTGCTGGGGAAGTTTCTGCACACTATATCCTCTAACTGCAACTTGATGTTTTATAATGTGGGGCCATCTTCCTTTAGATGTGGCCAAATAATGAATATTCACAGGTGGTTACTGCTGCAACTCGGTAATACCAAGCAAAGTTCTGGGAACGTCATTTTGATTAAAAAGGAAGGGAGCGTGAAAGTAGAGGACCAAGATATGAAGACTTAATTTTAATTACTTTTTGCCTCACTTCAGCAACTTTTAACACTAAAGCTAAGAAGTATTTTAGTCTATTACTCTGAAAGCAGGATCAGTATCTAAACACCAAAAGGGTAGCACAGGACTCCTTCTGGCACCTGGTATGTTCTGGGGTTAAGGACCTGACGGCGAGAGCAAGCCCACCTTCAGACCGCCCAGCTGAAAGGAGGCAGGTCTCCTGCAGAGCTGTGTTCACAAAGCATGGAACCACCTGGACACACCTTGCTAGAATTCGGTACTAACCAGGATGTTATTTATACACCTAAGAATGGTTACTAGAATCTTTCTTGAAGATGGAGTAAAGGAGGAGGAGCCACCTCTTCTCAGTGGTGCCTAGGGAAAGGAAAAGAGGCAATGAGCACAAGCTGAAATACAGGAAATCCCATTTGAGCTCAAGAAAATATTTTTCCCACTGTGATAGGTTGCCCAGAGAAACTGAAGTCTCCAGCCTTGAAGATTTATTCAGAACTGGGCTGGACATGGCCCTGAGCAGCCAGCTCAAGGTAGCCCTGCTCTGAGTAGGGGGGTCAGACTAGACAATCTCCAGAGGTTCCTTCCAGCCTCAACTAGTCTGTGACTCCAAGACCATCTTTTCATTCAATTAAATGACACAGCAACAGTCAAACGCAATCTTCTGCTGTTAAATCCAAGAAGACATGCAAGTCCCTTCTCATCTCTCCGCTTGCGTAGGTCTGTGCCTCTTTCAGATTGTCATTATAAGATGCAATGTTTCATTACAATTCTTGCAGTAAGGGCAGACTTAAATCAATTCCCTTTTTAGGGCCAATTTCGAGCGTAGCCTGAACAAATGTGACAGACAGACCCTGGAACACTCCTAATGAGAACAGTAAATTAATTGAAGGAGTTACTGGCTCAGTAGAAAATTTGTGATAGTTTTAATTGGGATAACAGTGCCAGGAAAAATACTAAAGTACCACTGCTTGATCAGCACAGAATCAGTAACATAATTTGTTTACACCCTGTGCCAGACAACACTATGACATATTAAGACAATCCTTACCAAAAAGGATATTGTTAAATAATAGCTATTACTGAATTGCAGGACACAATTAACACTAATTTGTTAGCCTTCCCTGACACAGAAACTCAACAGGACAGGCAGCTGGAATACAGGAGAGAAACCTATGTATCAGTTTTAATCTAATTGGGAGACAGTTTGCTGGCAGGAAGAAGGAAGAACTAGCATCACACAAAAATAGCCATCAGAAAAGTCTGTTAAAGGGAGGTTACTACATGTGATAATTACTGTTTCAGACAAAACTGGTAAACAGTTATGCTTAATGAGATAAAGATATGGGGGAAGTGCTACAGTTGCATTAAGAAAATGCAAATGAACTTGGACAGCAGAGTAGTAAGTGAAGCTAAGAGAGAAAGAAGAATTTGAGAAGACAGGATGTTAAAGAAATTTTCAAAAAGAAAACAGTTAAGTAAAAGAAGTTTTTTCTAAGCTATTATGAGCTTTTCTTTCTACCTCAGTTTCAGAAATACCCAACCATCTTTCTGTTATTGCTTTTCTTCCTCCCCTGACAAACAAGTAGCCATAAGTTGTCATCATTTCCCCCATCCACAGTGCACAGTTTAATGGTAGCTGAACTCAGCTGTTTCTTATCTCAGCTTTAGGCCTTTCCTAAACCCTAAAGCTTCCCCTTTTCTTTTTATTGTACGTATTGTACAGCAGCATGCTAAACCATTTCCTTACCATGACCATTGCCTGTTTTAGTTGTGTCAGGATAAGTAATACAACATCCAAGTGATGTCAGTCTAAAGCTGCTGTTAACAGGAGCCCCTGCTTCTCAAGGGGTCACAACCCCAGCACAATTCATATAGAAAGTGGAAGTTCGGAAGGTAGAAAGTTCCCTGGACAGCAGCACCAACACAGCTCTTTAGACTAATTTTTTAAGAAGTTTTAATATAAACATTGAGAAAGTTATGTACAGAGTACTAATCAGATTATAAGACTTCTATTCCGCTGTGTGTGGGGTGCCATGTGAACCTTTAACAACTCAGGAGGCAGAAGACTTTAGCCAGACCTATTATACATTTTCTCTCTTTTTCTCTTTACTACATAATAAACTAGTGAACTCCAGCGAGGATAAGAGTCCTGACCCACCTCCCAGTTAATTCAAAGATGTATACATTTATTTCAGTGCTGAATATACCCTATTCTTTTTGTCACTAATAGTATCTACTTATAAAACAATCAATTTAAACACCTTTCATCCAGCACAGAAAGAAATTCCTCTACAATATTCTGTGAAACTTTAGCACATCTTAAAACCAAGATAAAAGTCTACCATGGAAGTAATAACTGTCTTCACAGGATTGTTTGTGTTCTTAGGGATTTTCTTTTTACTGTTACCCATCTGCTAACCTTCAAAAGCTACTAATTGTAAAAACACAGAGATAGCAATAGCCAAGCATTTAATGCTACTTAAAAATAAATAGAAATACTCACACACTGGATAACCCACAAAGCTTGTGCTCCAGAAGCCCACATGAGAGAAGCATGCCTATCTATATACCCAGCTAGGTTTCTAGCTAGTGCCCTCCCAGCAATAGAAAGAAGAAAAGGAAAGGGAAAGGAAAGGGAAAGGAAAGAAAAAAAGAAAAGAAATCACTTACTGGCCTTTATATAGCTTAAGTGCAAGTGGGAGGAAGCACTACTGGAAGCAAAGGTTCCTGGGAAGGTGATTAATTAATTTTTAAGGGTAATTGGTTTCAGGTTTTATGTGTGAGTGATTGACAGGAGAAAGGAGCTGCCCAGTAAAAGCCAGGCCCTATCAGAAGGACCACCAGCACTGCTGAGGCTGCTCAAGCTCTGAGTATGCTCCATCTCTTCCGGAGTTTTGTTCTGTGGGCAGATTCCCGCAGCTCAATAAGAATTTGTCCTCAGTTCTGGTGCTGCTTTCTGGGCAGTGCAGCATATGCTGTCGTGGGAGAGGTCTGTTAGGGGCTGACAGATGTGCCTAGAGTTTAGACTGATTCTTCAGAAGTTCTAAGCCTTAAGCTGGCATCAGCAGCTCCATGAAAGGTGGGGAAGAAACTTGAATGGAGATGTAACATTACTAGGATGGCCACAGAAGGGTTCCACTGCTGCTGCTGTGCATCATCCTTGCTCTTAATGCTTGTACCTGGGCTGAGGGACCAGTAGAAATGGCATCTTCCATCTGTGGCCTGAAGAAACTGAGAGCATTTTCCTTCCAGCAAATTCAAAGAGGTTGTTTTAGGTGGAGACAACATGTGATAAGGCAAAGGCAGGGCCCTGCAGTTCCACCTGAGGAATTAAGGCTGTGGGTATTCAGGGAAAGGTGGAGACTCACAGCCTTGTTATCTCTATTCCCCCTCCCTCTGCATTTTACCTGTACAGGGTGTAAACTCATCAGGACTGGGAGGGGCTGTTTGGTACCAAGGTGTAGTGCTGGTCTAATGATGCTTTCCCCTCAGGCTGCACTTAAACACTCCCTGCAGAAAACAGTGGCAGCTCTTAAAGGCGGTGCCATCCCCAGCTGGAGGGAGGTGTCCAGCCCAGGGCAGGATCAGGGGTGAGCCCAGCTCAGCAGCTCCCGAGCTCAGCAGAACCCAGACCTGAAGCTTCACTGGGCTGAGCTGGCTGACTGTGTATTTAAAACAGGTGTGAGGTAGTCAGGAGTTCTGTTTGCTGGCTCGAGTGTAAGGCAGTGTTTGAGGGTGGTGAGGGGCAGGGGATTAGGGTTGGGTTAATATTTTAAGATGTGAATGAACTTCTGAGGAAGAGGATGTACTGAAGGCCATAGATATTTAATTTGTTCAGCCATCTTTTGGTGATATCTCGTTAGCTGGAACAGAAAGAAATGGTGAAGTCCAAATCTGCTTTATTCATGTGCTCTAGGCTACAAATTCACTGTGAAGCATCACATGGAGGCTCAGTAGTGCTCCTTGCTGTTGTCAGCATGGATAGAGTGGCACCCTGTGAACTGCAATGTTTTCTTGTGCAGATATGGCTGGAGTGATCCGCAAAGGCAGTGAACTTAAATACCCTGTGTGTTGCAGCAAGAGCCAGGAGGGTATCAAAGAAGTCCTGAGGGTGATACCTGGGCACAGAGGGGTGCTGTATTCACCTGCAGTGTAAATACAGTGGTAAATTTGCAGCCTTTTTACAAGTGAGAAAGCCAAGACACAAGACGAGATTAGGAGTGGTCAGTGGACAGCCCCAGATGGAGTTGTGACTGTAGACAGAGATGCAGTAAATCACCACAGGGGATGTTAGTGGGAGAGCTGGGGAGGTCAAACCACAACTCTTGCTGTCATGCACCTTTGCACCCCCAGATGTTTAGTGCAGCCTTTGCATCTGCAGTAAATAGCTGTCTTCAAATAATCATATTTTCCCACTGATCCTGTGTCCCATTCAGTGCTCAAGGACTGCCTCACCACTTAAATAATTCTGTTTTCAAGGAAGATGGTTTTGGTAGGATGCATTAAGAAAAGCCCTTGGACTCTCTGTAGAAGATAAGACAATTTGAAATCAAAAGTTGGCTTTGTTACAGAAGGAACTGATGCTTGAGGGGAAAAAATGGGTTTTTTTCTTGGCTGCAGTTTTTCAAGTTAGGAAACTTTTAAACCAAACTTAAATATAGATTATTAACTTTCTGATGCTGAACCCTAGAAAACATTAAATGTGACTTTCTAAATTTCTGAGGAATTATGAATTCAGAGGAAAATTATGCTTGCTATCTCTCAAGGAAAGGTAAAATAGATCTAGAAGTGTACAGGACATATTTTAGGAAGAACTAGCTCAATATCAATTCTGCTTAAGAGTTGTGACAGTGACAAGTCATTTTACCTTTCTCAATTTTCCTTCCTGCAAAGTGGAAATAACCATTTCAAAATGTGGCATTTATCTGTATGGAGAAGGTGCATTCACTGCCAATACAGGCTGTGCTGATTTCAACCTGGAAGTCAGAAAAAGCTCTCAGTAAAGATCTTGATTTTGCAACTGCCCAATGTGTATACTTTCGGGGAAGTGGGACTGAAAATATTTGGGGAAAAAAACCCCTCCCCCTTTATTTAGCAAGCTGTAGGATTTAAAGGATACTGTTAATACAGCCTTTTCAGGTGATTTCATATCCACTGAAGCAGGGTCTATAGCCACAGGAGCCATTTGTTGGAGGCATAAACAGCACCATCAATGTTTTTTTCAATTATAGCAAGAGATGGAAGATGTAGAGATTTTTGAAATCATGGAAATAGCTTTTCTTGATGCTTGGAGGGATAGAGGACTGAGACTTATTTCCCCCAGCTTCCCATTCCCGTGCCTTTGTGCCAAGGTTCCTCTTTCAGGTGTGCTCAGGTGGTTAACGTGTTTGATGTGCAGCTCGGGTGAGAGGATGATCCCAGCAGGTCATTCCCAGCATCAGGGTCGGCTTTCCTTTGGTGGAATGGCTGGACTTTTTTACTTGACCAGGAAATCTTGGTGGGTGAATTATCAGTCACTGTGTTTACTGCCAGAGCTGCACTGGGGCCACGTAGGAGTGCAAGGGGGGAGTTTGTCCATTTCCCAAGGGGAGTTCTCCTTCCCTGGGGCTCAGTCTAGAGCTGTTTTTCTTTATTTTTCTGTGGACTTCTCTAGCCTGAAGGTGTCAGCTCTGTTTTGTTGTTGCCCATGGGCATGTGGCTCTGAGTGTTGCTCCTGAGCTCCAAAAGGATAATTCCTCTGATCTTTTTAGAGGCTTCCTTATGACACTTTCTTTGGAAGATGCATCAGTTCATACTATCCCTAATTCTTCCGATCCTGTGAATTTTGGTGCTTTGAATTTTCCATTCAAGTATTCCATATATTTATCAAGGAAATAGGGAAGGTGTTGCTTTGAAAAAGGAATTAATGTATTGGTTTGACACCTGCAAAGGCTTCGGAGAAAGGAAGAAGTCCTGCTAAAGTGTGACAGAGCACAGACTGTTTAAAAGTTAACATCTAAGCTATTTTCAGGCCCTGCTCCACAGCATCATGACTTTGTGTTCTGTTGCAGACAGAGGCTCCAAGATGACTTGTCCACAAACAGAGCATTTAGTGCTCTTCCAGTTTACAGCACTTTGCAGAGAAACCAGGAGAGAAGGAAGCAGCAAAGAAGAAATGGATAAATGAATGGAGGCCGAAGGTGGAAAACACTTATTCAGCGACTTGTGGGTCTCATGTACACTGATCCACCTGAATATTTTGACCTTCCTAAAGCACCTCTGTGGTAACAGAAGCTGCTCCAAGCTGAATAAGTGAAAGAGAGAAGAGCTGAGATGTGGAGTTACTGGGGAGTGATGCTGCCCTGACAATTCACCAACACTTTCCCTTGAGCTGTGTTCTCCTGATCTAGCTCAGGAGTGTTGTGTGGAGCAAAGCAAAGGTCCTGCCCTTCTCACTTGGCATCTGGGAACTGACAGCTGACCATGGGAATTTACACCTACATGTCAATATTACTACATCTTACTGATATTTTCAGTAAGAACTGTAAAATGGTTCAGCATTGAACAATAGCCTTTAGTGAATTCTAATCTGTACTAAAATGTGATTCTGGTGTCAGCGCTTTGATACGAATTTTTGGAACAAATTAAAAATACTCGACTCTTAATATTTTGTTATTCTGCGATGAATTCACAGGTTCAGTCTATCAGAATCATGTAAATTGGCTTCTTTTGGCATATTTTACATTTTGTTGCACACTAATGTAATCTACTTAATTGTAGAATTCAGTAATATCTCAAATTACTACTTGGTTAAACAAGAGGGAATCTGATACAAGAATTTTGATATGATTAATACTTATTTAGTAATTCTTGTAACTTCTTTGTATGCCCTTTATGAATAACTGCCCTGTTCTTAAACTTTTGCTCCTTCTGCACGATTGCAGTACTCATCTGTTGGTTGTAGCATTACCCTGGAATGTGGATGAAGATCTCATTTAGCTCAAATGCACTGTGGCTGCTCCTGCAGCTTCTCGGGAACACACCTCCATGTATCCCTGGCCTGCTGCCATGGGATGCCAGGCACCTGTAGGTTCAGGTATAAATGTTACATCTTGGAACTTATTCTAATACTGTGAGCAAACTTGTGCATGATGAATTGATTTCTTTTTTGTTTGTTTGTTTTCTGCTATAATTACCTTCTCTTGTACCAGAAGTTATTTGTTCCACTGAAATACATGGGAATGTGCGAAGTTGGCACTCTTGATTTATTGCTTTTGCCTCATAATCTATTTTGCAAAAAATGCACTGTTCAAATTTGCTTTTAGTGCTAGATGAGAGATCATTAACTCGCTCTCTTGAGGGCAGGCGTCCTAGTAAAGGCAGGCAGAAGTTCAGGAAAGCTACACCTCCAGATAACATGAAGGAAAAACTCTTGATATGCAAACATGGCATTACTACAGCCTGACCACGGGCTCCATGGAAAGAACAACAGACTGATAGCACAGGGCTGCATGGCCTCCTTGGGAGATACAGCCCAGGCTCTCAGCTGAAGCCTGTATGAGTCTCTGAGCTCACTGCTCGGTTATCCTGTTTGCTGGCATTCAGCAGTATCCAATAAAGTCTTCTAGGTCTGAAGTGTTCTGTCTATAAAAGCTTCTGAGGGACTAAAGTGATGTCAAATTCCCACTGAGTCCATGGCCTTGTTTGCAGTAGGGAAAAATGGATGGATGGATGGATGGATGGATATCTTTGCTGAACTCCTAATATGCTGACCTGGGGGGAGAAGGTGCTGTAGATGGCAGACCTGGTCCTGGCTCTCCAATACCCTGGAGGGCTGGGACTTCAATGTCCTGGTGCCTGGCTCCTGGGATACCCTTGCCAGCCTCAACTCTCACCAAATCATAGAATGGCTCAAGATGGAAAGGACCACAGCAGGTCATCTGGTCCCACCTCCCTGCTCCAGCAGGGTCATTCCAGAGTACATGGCACAGGATTGTGTCCAGCCAGTTCTGGGATATCTCCAGTGAGGGAGACTCCATAGCCTCTCCGGTTGTTCCAGCACTGTTCCAGTGCTCGGTCACTGCACGGTAAAGAACTTCTCCCTCATGTTCAGGTGGAACTTCGCTGTGCGGCAGTTTCTGCTTGTTGCTTCCTGTCCTGTCTCTGGGCATCACCGAACCGAGCCTGGTCCACGGTCTTGGCACCTCCTTTCAGACACTCACACACATTAATGCGCTCCCGGAGCGGTGCCCTAAGCAGGGTGTGGGCGAGCCCGACGTGGGTGTTCAGCCGTTTCTCCCACCCAGGGGAGACACCCCGGAGGGGCTGTGCCCGAATTCCCGCAGAGGCACCGGAGGCACGGAGGGGGTACCCCGCCAGTGTCACGTCACCGCGGGGTTGCTTCCCGGGGGCGCGCGGGCGGCAGGTGAGGGCCACGCTCGCCCGGCCAGGGCCGGGCAGGGGGGCGGCGGGACGAGTCCCCGGAGGGGGGGGGGCGGGTCCCCGGTGTCCCCGCGGCGGCCGCGGACTCTTTGCGGCGGCGGCCGCTCGCCCCGCGCTCCCGGCGGAGGAAGACGGCGCGCGGCGCCGGTCTCCATGGCAGTGGGGCTGCGTGGGCGGAGTGGTCGGGGCCGCAGCGCGGCGGGCGCGCGCGGGAGGGAGGAGGCGGGTGGGCAGGGAGGAGGGAGCGCGCGCCCCCGGCCGCCCCCGCCCCTCGCTCCTGTTTGTGTCGGGCTGTGGCGGCGGCCGAGGGGCCCCGACCCTGCCGAGCCCCGCAGCCCCGCGCCCGTCCCCGCCCCGCGCCCGCCATGCGCGGTCCCTAGAGCGGCGGGCTCGGCGGCTGGTGCGGTGCCTGCGCGGCGGCGGCCATGGCGGTGGAGACGCGGCCGGAGCTGGTGGGGAAGCGGTTCCTGTGCCTGGGCGGCGAGGAGCCGCCGGAGAGCGGGCGCTGGCGGGCCGGGGTCATCCGCGCCGTATCCCAGCGGGACTCGCACAGCCCCGAGCTGGCGGTAAGAGCCGGGCCGGGGGGGCGGCGGGCCCGGCGCGGCACAGCCCCGGGCGCGCTGCGGGGCCGGGGGTCGCGGCGGCGGCGCCGGGCGGGCTCCCCGCGGGACTGCGGCCCCTCCGCCCCCGAGCCCCGGCCAGGCATCCGCGGGGGGCCGGGGCCGGGACCGGGGCCGGCGGGGCAGCCCCCGGGGCGGCGGGGGGAATGCGGCTGGTCCGGGGCACTGCAGGAGCTGCCGCCGCGTAGCGCGGACCGAGCGGGTCCGGCGCGCTGGTGAACGTTGTTATTAAAAGAATGTCATTGTTTCCCTCGCTTTCATGTCCGCTGTCACTGTTTTCCTAAGGGGTGTAGGAATGTGCGTGGAGGTTAGCGAAGGAGCCAGGATATGCTCTGTTGTGCTCAGACACAGCCTCGCTGTAGGAGGGAAACACGGCCAGGATTTCCTTGGGTTGGCGTTCTGAATGCATAATCTGGAAAATGGAGTTTTATTGTGCTCCCCGGACTTGGTCGGTATTTTGTTCGTGAATTCCGCAGTCACAGGAGTGCCGTGTTGCTGCTGTGCTTGTCTCCTTCCATATTTTTGTGTTATTTAGTGCTTCTGAAAGCACATTTAAAAATACCATGACTATGTAAATGGGCATTACGTAGGCTGAAAAAAGGAATCACCGGACTGCGCTGGGCAATCCATATTGCTGCTGGCAAAGGGGCGGCGTTCACAGCCCGACAAGGATCGGGGTGGAATGTTGCCTTTTTTTACCAACTCATCAAGCAAACAATTGCCTGGTTGTGGAGATTATCGATTGCTTAGTTCGAGAAGTGTGAATCACAAAATTAAGAATTCCTGGTTTTATTCGTCTCAGGCTTTAAGCTTTGTTTTAGAAACAGAATGTGGCACTTGAGATGCTACTTTTTTACTATTAGCGAGGGTTAGGGTTTTGGTGGGGGTTTTTTGTATGTTGTTTTTGTTGTTTTTTTTCTCCCCATTCTCGAGCTATAATTCAAGTAGCATCCTGTTCATGCCCTTCTTTATGGCATGGTTTATGTTTCCAACCTTTGGCTATATGTGAGAATCATCTAGAATGCTTTATTTTTAGAACGTATTTTGGATGTTACTCTTGCAGGGTAGTATTCTCTAGTATCTGTATACAAGTATGGAAACACTGAGTAAGGTCTAAGGAGGTATTTACTAACACTTACAAGCCAGAGCCATAATTTGTAAACTCTAAGGGCAGAGCTGACATAAAGAGAGAGGGTGCTAAATGGAGGTATTCAGGGGCTGTATCTGGTATGTTTAATGGGTGGTATACGGAACTTGCTGTTCTTCCTAACTTTGGTATCTGAGTGTTTATCTCTTCAGATGCTCTTTCCTTACAATTTTTGGTAATTTAAGGAAGAACTGTCATGTCACAGCTGGTTTCTGAGGCAGGATGACTAAGGGTGTGCTTACGTGTCGTGGTGGAGCGCCATTTGGATAGATCCAAACGACCTGAGAAGCAGGATGGATGCTCCAGCTGCACTCCAGCCTGGGTGCAGTGCAGTGCTACCATGGTCATGTTCCTGCTGGTATTCAGGCTGGCTACACAGCGCTGCATTATGCTGTGGAGATGTACTCTTAGGAGTGCTGGAAGCCTGGGAAGGTTTGGAAATACTATCTAGGTCTAAGTCCCAGACTAGTATTTAACTACTGGAGCGTCATTGCCCCCTTTAAGGTGGAGTATTTGGTTTTCATGTCACCTGTTCTCTGTCCCCAAGGCACAAACCAGTATAAATCACAAAGGGAGTGGGTAGAGTCAAAAATGATAAGGTTTCTTTTAGCAACAGGTAGTTTCTGTGTGTTAGTCTCTCATTGTCCATTTGTAATTATCTTCTTGCTAGTTGATATTTGCTACAATGAGTATCCTTCCCCTGCCCCCAGCAAAGCACAAGGACTCTTTTCTGGTAGTCCTGTTCCACGTGTGCTGTCCTAGCTGGGGTGAGTGCTGCTCTTATCCTCCCATGGCTTTTGTTTTGAGGTGGCCATCTCTGTGAAAAGCTCCAGACCCTTCTGCTCCCTGTCACTGGAGTGGAACGGTAATTCCTGCTGACAGTTTCATTGCTGCCCACGGGGTGCAGCATAAAAATGTGGGAATTGACTTTTTGTCAATTTTGTGTCTTCCTGCTCCCCCTGAATGGGATGGATGGTGGAGAAATACAGGAGCTGCCCTGAACCACAGCACAAGAGGAGGGCAGCAGGCAGCATTTTCAGTGTCATTTGCAGCTGGCTGGAACTGAGTTACCTTTTAATCCTGGCTTTGGAAGGAAGTATACTTTACAGTGGCTTTGTATCTTTTCTTAATAAGTGTGAAGCCCCCCCCCCCCCAGTCAACTTCAACCACTTCAAGAACAGGGAGAGGTTTGAGAAAGGCTACCTTCTCCTGCTCTGTGGAAGTTGTCATCCGAGAGCCCTCTTCTCAAAAAACCATGAAGACGAGGAGGTCATGGCATTTGGTGCACTCCTAGAGGTGCAGAAGGATCTCCAGCTGGGTGCACCCAGCTTCAACCCAGTCACAGCTGGTGCTGCCTCCTGCTTGGCACCACTCAGGGAGGGGAGGGGATGGAGCTGATGGGATGTGAAGGCGGGTTTGAGGGCACGACAAAGAGCTGGGTGTTAACAAAGGTGTGAGAGCAAGCCTGAGTGTGGGAATAGGGGAACAGATGGGCAAATGGGGAGTTTTACAGGGTGCAGGAGCTCGAGGAGACACAGCAAGCTTAGAGGCAATGGTTGTAATTAAGGTTAAGTGGCCACAGGGCTTGCAGGAGCAAATCCACAGGAAACCAACCTTCATTAGTCCTGCTGGAAACAGAGCTACTCCTTAAATCAGGAACTCCAGGCCTGAAGGATGGACTGGCTGCTCTCAGCCTGGGAGCAGGGAAATCAAGAGTCCAGTTTTCAATTGCTGCTAAATTTGTTTCGTGATTGTATTTTCATAGCTAAATTAATGATTATTATCATAGCTGAAATTATTGTCCTGGTAAGAAAAGGTAGAAAAGTACTCAGTTGTCTAGATAGATCTCTCCTACTACATGAAAGTATATTAAATGAGTCTTTCCTTATACTTTCCATGATTGCAGCATGGAGGATACGTAGTCTCTTTTTTGTGTGGTTCCCCCCCCCAAATGCATTTATTTATTTATTTATTTTATGGAAATTTTGCCTTTCTCAGCTTTCCTAATAATTTACCACTAGTGGGGAGTATGGTGAGAACAACTGGCAGTGGTTGAGAGTGCTGTTGGTCTCCTGGAAGAACAATGCTCTCGCCATGCCATGCACATCCTCTATGCCAGGATTTACCTCTTTCTTAGTTATCCTGTAAGGTTTGCAGATGTTGTAAACACCTGATACACAGGTACAATATGTGTAATGTATAACATTTAATCCAGGAGTTTTCTTGCTGATTTCCACATTCTTAGTCACAACTTTATAGTTAGACCTCTTGATTCTTCTTTCTTGGACATTCCTGATGCATGCAAAGCATTTATTTAAAATAAAAATAACAAGGACTAAAGTTTCATATACTTAGGTGTTCATGTGTATATATGTGTATGTGTTTCACTAGCTGTTGAGAGAATTCATAACTATTTTTCAGCTTAACAACTGGTGTTATTAAAGGAAGCTGGGAACTATGTTTTTCCTTACTGCTGACTGCCTGGAAAAGCCTGAGTGCTGCTCTGATTGCAGTGATAACTCTGGACAAATAAAGAAATGGCCAAGAGGAAATGGTCAATATGGTCAATGCCATATGATCTCCCTGGTCTTCACTGTCCCTTAATAATTGCTTTGTGGGCCACAGGTTGCAAACTCTGTAATCACTCCTGAAAAGATTTGACATGGTGATGGCAGAGGTGTTTTTCTCTACTGTGCTTTAAAAATTATTATTTAGAGGTGTAATTATTAAAATATAAATCAAATTATTAAAATTTCACCTCAAAGTTCAGTGACTTTTCATGGTCCTGCAGTTGTATATTGAAGATAGGCATGTATTCAGTTGTATATTTTCACCACATGAAAGAGAAAATGGAAATAAGCTTTTGAACATCTAATGTGCAACTCTCAGTAAAAAAGTTGGGGTGATTTGTAAGTTCATGTTCATTGATGCACAAATTTTCCTGCCATGATGTCAGTGGATTAGAAGACAAAATCAGGAACTGAGTTGGTAGTCTTTAATGTCTTGTAATGGGCAGATGTAATATTTAGTAATTGTGCATAGGGAAATATATTGTGGCAATAAATCACAATGCTAGATGTTATTCATAAAAACCTGAATATTAATGAGAGTTTGAAGCAGCTGTTTGGTTTTTTTAATTATTATTTTATTTACAGTAAAGCTAGTAAGATATAGTGCTGGAAACAATACATTGATGCTTTTCTGAATGGTGTTTTTTTGGTATCTCATTTTTGGTAATTTACAAACAGGGAATTGTTAAAAATTCAGTATGTCTGGTAAAACCATTTGAAGAGAATAGCAGCAGATTTTGTCTATTTTAATTGAATTTGCCTTCACTTAATGGTAAAGTGGAAGTTCACAAAATGTAATGGAAACTTGCCAGTACTTTTACAGTTAATATGAAAATAATTTCAAAACATGTCTGATAACTTGAAAATAAGATACTTTAGACCGGTACTCCATGTGCTGATAGTTTCTCACTGCAAGATGAAGTTAAATTTGCCTTGGCTGTGTGTTGAGCTGCTCTTACCTAGTCTTTTTACGACCTGTAGTTGTTTTAGTCTTCCTGCTTCTGCATTCCCAAATTTTCTGAATGTGGTCTGGCTTTGTCATAGGGCACAGAATGGCACTTCTGTGGGTTGCACTTGGTTTCTGCCATATATTGATTTTCAGTGCAGTGTGTTGCATGTTGTCCTCTGTTTCCCTTCCCCGAAGGTAGTGTTAATTTTTTGAACACATTTGAGCTAATCTGTTTAAAAGTGAAACTTTTTTGTCCATTCCTTATTTTAGAAGTATGTGCTCTGCAGCTTTGGCTCTTTAGCCTTGAAATAAACTGGAAGATGCAGAAAAATAGTAAAATTATTGTAGAAAGTAAACAGACAAATGTGCTCTAAACTAGTTGTGCATAGGTTGTTGTTGGTTAATGAAATTTAAAAATGCTACATGTTCCTGTAGCAGCATCTGGGTTAAAGATGAAGAGCAGGTTGTTAGTGAGGAGCCTGTCACGTTATTTACTCCAGCTATTGGGGACGATGCTAAAAACATGCCAGAGTTTATCACATCACTGCTACCTCTGAATGAAGGAATGTTGTTGTAGGATGTGTTTTGTGCTGTGTTTTGAAGTTGGTTTGAAAGGAGTGGGAGAAGCTCAAAATGCAACAGGGATTCAGACAATCTTCATTGTTTCTGCTGTTCTGTATCAGCGTCGATGCCAACAGGAGTCTTGTAGGTTTGGGGGCACGTCAGCTGGGCAATCTTTTCTTGGTTCAGCAGTAAAGAAAACTTCCTATTTCCTTTCAGTGTTTCTAGTCAAATTGAGCTTGTCATCCTGTGCCTGTGAATGTCGCCTCATCTGTCTGCCACGGTCAGTTCAGTCAGTGTTCAGGAAGGAGGATCTCTGTCATAGTAATTGGACAAAGAGATCAAACACAGGAGTGTTCCTACAGAATTGACTGCAAGGATTCAGTGCTTTATACTCTGCCCTTCCCTCCTCTTTGCTTTTGTACAAAAAGAAAAATATTATGTAGATCGAGAAGTAAATATACTTGCACTGATGGATTTTGAGTGAAGTTTATTTGAATGTGAAGATTGCAAAGAGAATTCACGTGTCCCAAGCTAGGGATTAATCACTTAATTAATTTGCTGCATAGTTGCAAAGTAAGCAACAGTGAACAAAATCTGGAAAAAGGAAGGTTTGATCCTGTACTTAAATCTTTCAAGAGGCTCTAAGAAAGATATATCAGATATTTTCTTAATCAAAAAAGCATTTGCTTTTGCCTTTTATATACCGTGCATACAAATAATATATTATTCCACATTTGCATTACCTCAGACTTTTCTTTTTCCAGAACTCTGTGTGAATCTTTGGAGCTGTCTCAAAAAGACATGGCATAGCCATCATAAAGAGTTGTAAAGAATGAGTAACCGTATTATAAGAAGCTGTTCTTGCTATGCACGTACCAGGACCTCTAAACCTGCGTGAGAGCAGCAGAACTCTTGTGTAACGTCAAACTGAGCCAATTGTAAAAGTGGTACTTCTGAAATTTGTCCAAAAATAAGCTCAGCCTTCTTCTAATCCTGCCATCAGTGAATTGTAGAGCTGCTTAGTTCCTCAGCGATCTTGAATCTCTGCTGGGATCATCAGGCTTGACTTTCCCTTTCAGTTGGGCTCAGTAACTGCTGCTGCTTTTGCTGAAAAGAAGTGCTGACGATCTGAGAGGTTCACCTGGAGTTGGCAATAAGGTGTTTGTGTGGGAGGAGGCACCCCTGTGACATGCTGTGCTTGCCCACTGTTGTACTTTGGGCATCCCCGCTCGGTTTTCCTACAGGGATGTTTGCCCTCCTCACCCTGCTGGGTAAGGACTGAGGCCTGCTCTGCTTGGACTCAGCTTGTTCTTGGAAAACGGTGAAGAATTCCGAGCTAAACTGATGCTGTGTTGCTTCATTATATTGATTCCCCCAGAAAGTTAGTATTGTTAGTGGTACACGGGAATAACATCAACTGTCATGTTGTGAGATGGAATGAGAGCAGGGGAACCAGAGGAGCCTCAGGGATTTTGCTGGGTTTTGCTTTCTAGTAATTTTCTTAAAAATATTTTTATTTTACTTGTAGCAGCTGTTGCTACTTTTCAGAATTAAGTGGAATGGAGCAACTTGATCTGCTCCTGGGGAAGTTGCCTCCATGTACGTGCAGCAGCTGCCTTTGAGCTAACTCATGTACCCTGTTCAGAGCTTCATGGGCACAAAAGATGAAGGGTAAGTGTCAAAGCTTTTAGCTTAACCCTCCTGTGGCTATGTTTTTAGAAGTTTTGGAGACTGTGGTTCCACAGACATTTCTCTTGGTGGCACTGCTGGCTTAATTTTTTTTTAACCCTGAGCAGTTTCCTGATCCATTCACCATATGGCACTCCAGGCAGTTGTACTGAGGCTGAGGAGGTGGTGTGGGATCAATCCCAGACAAATGGCTGAGGGTGGGAGCAGCTTAAACTGGCACTGTTTCCAGGAGAAATGTCTCTGGACCGTGGCCTGAATGAAGTAGTTGAAAACTGGCTCAAATACCTTTGACGGTTGTGTTTACTGTAACCAGTAAATGTGTCCACCTGTAATGCAGGGATCTTCTGTTGCAGTTGAGTTAATGATATTTATTCACTTACTATAATTTCTGCTTTCCGTTGAATAAGGAAATACGTGTTCAGAATAGCCCATAACATGACCATTTGATGTCTGGTGATACTATACTTGTTTGGAAAAGCAAGTTTTGGAAGAATAGATGTGGAATTAAATGCTTTGAGGGAAACTTAAGCATCTGTATGTTAAAATGCATACACCTGTGACTCAGCAAAGTATTGCATGTAATACTGCATCTGTATGAAGATCTTTTTGAGTGTTCTGAACAGCCATGTAGCTGATACAAATGCTGAAATGATTGAAGTTAGGCTGCACTGCAGGTGACTTAAGCAGACACTACTGACTTATTATTTGGGTTGACTCACCATGGTTTTACTTTTTTGCTAGGGGAACAGGGCTCTTCAATCAAATGATGGTTTAAAATCTGGATTATGATTGGTCTGTGAAAGAGAGAGCACTTGCTGAGTCATTGCCAGGTGGCCCAAGTCAAGTCTCTTCAGTCCTGCACGTCTGGTGAGGAGGGGCTGGAAAGTTGTACTTTGGAGGAGTGTTGGTGAGGATGGGGTCATTTCAAAATATTCCTCCAGCTTAATTTCCTTATTTTTTGCTGATCTTGGCTTCTCTCCTTTCCTGAAACACAGAATGTAAATTGACTGCCTTTCAAAAACAAACAAAACAACCCAAAAGCCAAAGTCAAGCAGACAAAAAAACTTGTTGGGGTAATCATAGGATATATGTGATCTACTGTTCAGTTAGTGTAGAAAATCTTGGAGAGAGGGTGCCAGGAAATAGGAGTGCAGTTAAGATTTCACTGGAGTGAACTTGACTTGAGTTTGTCATTAATCTGTAGTTTTTTTCAGCCTTGGTCTTCATCAAAGACAGGAGAAAACATGTGCAACCAAGACCCGTTGTGAGCAGTTGGTAGAGGAGGGTTAATGAGCTTTGGGCTGTGGACCCATGGTGAGATTTAAAGAGATAGGAGCCAACAGTGGTCTAGCTGCTGACATTTCAGTCCCAAATACAGAAGCTGATGTAGTTGAAGACTGAATTGAATGAGGTACTGTGGTCTTAAGAGCTGTTGTTGTGGTACTTGGCTGTCATATCTCTCCAATTCCTCAGGGTTTTGTTCTGGAGATTTAGAGCTCAGAGACTTGACCCAGCTGAGGTCTTTGGGTTTTGTAGCCCTTCCTGGATTTTCTCTAAATGAATTAGTAGGAAATCTTTTTGAATCTCTGTGAACTTTTCAACATCCTGTGACAAAGAAGGGTCAGGCTTTGACTGTGCTTCCTACTCAGGGTTGCCTTCTCTTGTTTCAGACACACTTTGGTCCCTGCCTTTTGTGTGCCACTCATGATTTTATTAGCTCTGCTCTGCTGCTCCCTGCTCCTCTCTGGAGCTTATAAATGTGGCAATTTTCCTTTACTGTTTCTTAACCCAGGAGACAGGAGGTATCTGTTCTGTCTGTCAGTCCCTACTAACCCTGTCCAAATAAATGTCTGTTTGAACTAGATTATTCCACAGAGTGTGCAGTTCACTGCATATCTTAAATGACTATCTGCACCAAGATGTGTATCTTCACATTGTTTCCTTTCTGAAGGTTGTTCTGAACAGATTTAATTTAATACTGTCAAATTGGGGTTTAAATTTTTTTTTTTCAGGCAATAAAGTAACATTATAAATGAGTTTTAAATTATAAAAATTTATTTCTCCACTGGAGTATATAGTTGGTTTTTCAGTTATGGTAACAAAATTGTCTATTACAGGTGCAATTTATGTTTAGTATACCTAGATGTTGGTCAAACCTTGGTGTTGATCTATTTAATAACAGTTAAGCAGCGAGTAAACCTTTAAATAAAAAAAGAGGTGGACTACAACTAAATATTTCTGGCTTGCTAACTGTTAATCCAGGTGTGATGTCCTAAATACACCTGATTCTCCTGTATACTGTCATATTTTAATATTTGTATATAGGTCAGAATGTGATATGGGAGTATTTTTAGATAATGTCATGACCACTTCTGAATTTAATAGGTAGCTTTTCTCTGTACTGGGGTACTTGCCTCCTTGTGCATCATCTTGTAAAAGACAATAAATTTTGACTCAAAGAAATTTCAGTTTGTGTTTATAAATAGAAAATGTTTCAAGTGCTTTACTACTTTGCAGCATATTTTTTCCTTCAGAAATTTGTAGTATAAATTAATCTTTTCTTTTGTTACCTGTGGCTTTTTACAAGATTTCAATTTAGCAAATCAGGCCTAAACTAGATATATAAATGAAAAACTTTGTTTAATAAATGATTAATTTACTAACTTTCTAATTCCATCAGATGATTTATTTGGAAACTGAATACAGTACTTTAAATTCAAAATAAAAAAAACTTAACCATCCTTTATTAAAGATCTGGCTTTCTGTTGACTCTCAGAACATGGCTTGCTGACACTATTCAATTTTTGTTAGAGTTCTGTAATAGGGTCTTTCCTAGGTGACATGACATCTGTGTGTCACGTATTTCCCTCTGTCAGTTTTTTGGACAATGAATAGATTTCCTGTTACCTGATATTAATTTTTTGTTTTAATTTTAGCTTTTTAATGCATTTGGGTGTGGCTCATGTCTCAATAGCATGGCAAAGGTGATCACTGCTCACTCATATTCTGTTTATCACATTTGAAATTAAGTTTGCCCATATGTTACTCTTCTGCTAAAATAATGGCAGAACTTTGTGAGGCTCTTCAGCTGGTACAAACTTCCCCCATGTAAGAGGTGTCTCCAGAGGGTTCTTGGATTCTTTGGTGGAGGTAAAAAAGCACATTTTTTTCCTAAGATGTGTTATGTTACGGTAGCTCCCCATTTCCAGGTACCTGGGACTTGTGAGTTCAGGAATGTTTATTGGTCTGTTTGAAAGAATTGAGTGCTCCAGTGGGAATCAGCAATTCGTTCTTTGCCTGTGTTTTTCCTTCCTTTCTTACACAAGTCTGGTTTTGGTCTTGACCTCTGCTTTTAGAAGTATGTCTTCAGTTAAGAAGAGGACAATGTAAGGACATGCAGAATGGCCCTTGGGAATCTTAGGACTGAATTGGCTAGTATTTGGAGGCAGGACAGAATGGAAAACAACTTTTTTTCCTATTTTTTTTTCCCGAAAACTTTTTGATCAGTTCTTAATCTTTCTTGAATCAGTTCTTCTTACGACAAGATTGGGTGGGCATATCCAGAAAAATCGATCAGCAGTGGAGGCAAGGGAAGAAGAGAGGACTGTGATGGGTTTGAATGGAAAAACCCAGATAGTTTGGTGTAAATTGACAGAAGGAGGGCTTTCGTCTGTACAAAAGCCAGCATTCCTTCCTGGGAGGCTTCTGACTCCACTGCCTCCAATCTCTTAAACAAAGAAATACAAAGAAATTTGTAAGTAAAAGTTAAGTCTAAATGTTCGAGTTCAGTACCTGAATTGGTAGTTTTACTCAAAGCCACATAAACTCAGAAAAACAAAATCTGAAAAACGTTGATTATTGAAAGGCAGAGCACAGAGATGAAGCTGGTATTGCTATTTAATTAATCACAGCTTGGGCCATGTGCAGTTCTTGTTCCTAAGGCTGTATCAGTTTGGCATTGTTCAGGTTAGTTGTAGAACCGAGCTTTTTTTTCTTTTTTTTTTTTTTTTTTTTTTTTTTTTTTGTTTTTTTTTTTTTTTTTTTGTGGTTGTTCTTAATTGCTTTGTTTCCTTCTCTTCCCAGGAGTTAGCTGTATCTCCTTGTCAGATCTTCACTGGAAGGGAGACTCATTTGTAGCATAGCAGGCGTGTGCTGCTCTTTCCTTGGGACTGCAAGTATAGGATGGAGAGCCTGAGCACAAACCCTGCTTAACTGCAAGGTATTTGGAATAGAGAACTGTAGGCTGGCAGTCTGAGTTCCGTGGAGAATAACACAGCAACATAATTCTGGGAGCTGGAAAGTTAGGTCTTAAAAACTGCTTCCCTCATATACCCCGTGGTGGGTTTGGAGTACCTGTGGATCCCGGAGCAGTGGTTCTGAGTGTGTCTGTGCTAACGCTCTCTTGTTGTCCCTGAATTTGTGCTGCTTGCTTGGCTGCCCTCTCAGCTGATTTTTAACTAAGGCTGCTGTTGAATTCTGTTAGTTATGAGAGCTTAAACAGGCAGGTAGCCTTGAAGGGGATTAGTTTATCAGATGTCTAGTAAAGTGCAAACTCTTTCTGCAGCTTTATCCACCCTCAGGCTATTCAATCTCTCTACAGTGTGATCTTATTGTCTGAACCAGTGACGCTACAGAATTAACCCTTCCCTTCAGTATGGAGGAGTTGGTGGTTTTTTTTTTCGCTTTGGACCTTAGAAGACAGTGATGTCTAACTTAAATATGTGAGTGTGTTACTGAAATCTACTTTTAATTAGTACCAGGTGTTTTCTTCATTGCCTCAGTGTTGGCTTTGCCCATATCCCACACCTTTCTTCATTGGGCCTGTCAGCTGGGCAGTGGCAGCACGAGGTTTGGAACTGCAACCAGCTCACCCTCAGTAAAGTGTATGGATTTGTAAGGCGCTTGTTTTGCAGACCTCACAGGAAATTCATGTGTGGACAGAAACTTCCACATCTTCTGAAATTTGGCAGTAGCTGAAAGTTAACAGGGAAGTCTTAACTGGAAAGCATCCTTAAAAATTAATATCCATATACACGTTGAAATAGCAGTAGAAAGTAATAAACAATTGTGTGGTAATGATATATTGCCTACTAGTGCTGGTGTTTATGGTGATAAAAGCTAGAGGCATTTCATAAGAAAATTGATGTATCTGCCTTGCCACGGCACTTGCAAACTGCCACTGTAGTCCTTGTGCAATGGAGTGTGCAGGACTCAGCTCTGCTCTGGTTTATTGGCATTGCTGGTGGGCAGAGGAGAGCTGAGGTTGTGGGTTCTGGGGTGCACAGCCCTTGTGGTGGTGGTGAAGGGTGTTATGGGGAGCAGTAACGATGGACTAGGGCAGGATGTGCTGTTCAGTTGTGCTTTGAAGTATGTTTCTATTTCTCTATTGGTTGCTTCTATATAGTCCTACTAACTGTTTCCCAACACTTTATTAACATCATTTAAAATGGAAAGTACTTACTCAGATATTCTAGTGAAAGATTTTATTAACAATCTAGAAGAAAATAAAGTCCTGTTGTAGCAGTCATGCCAGATGGGTTAACAGTTTGAAGGCTGTGACATTGACTCCAACTTGCAGGGGTTTATAACTTAAAATATGTGTGTATTATGGGAAATGCACACTTGGGAAAAAGAATACAGTAAAGATTTTTCTACAGGTTGTAATGTATAGAAGTAATTTGCAAAGAAATCTTTAAACATTTTCATAGACCACTTAATATCACAGTCCTTCCAACTAAAAAGCGTTGTTGAGGTGCTGTGAAACGAGTGCTGTAAAATAATGTCCCCCTGCACCTTGCTGCATTCTGTGTTTTTTCTTACCTTCTAATTTTAGAAATATCAAACCACCAAGGTAACCAGCATGAGAAAATCAGCAACGATAAGTGTTATGCAGGGAGGTGTCTTACTGTCGTGTAAGTATAAATAGCAGAAGATTAGACTGTTCTCTCTGGATGCGTGAGTCAAAATTATTGACACTACTTTCAGTCTTCTCTCATCCTGTGCAAAGCACTCAATCTGATGGTGACCAAGTATTGTTTAGCATTTCCTGTTCCCTGCCTATCCCACTGATGAGCTATATTTTAATTTCTCTTTATTGCATCTTTCTATGGTCAGAGTGCTTCAGGGTTCTCATAATCATCTTGTCCTGGCCTCACAGTTGGAAGGCTTCCAGTAAACCTCCCTTCCCTCAGGAAATAAGATATAGTTAGCTAACTAATAACTTTCATTTTTAGTGTGAAGAACAAACCTACTGAAACTGTTGAGTTCTCATTTTAAAAAAAAGGACATAAAGGCTGTTTCTGGTAGCATTATATGGTTACACAGGTCTGTTGGCTCTGGTTTTGTAGGTAATAAATTGATTTAGTAGTGATGTATTTTTGCTGAAGATGATCTGAAGGATTGTGGGGCAGTTAACTTAAAAAATGAACTTGTGTTTATGATTTTGGTTGTCTGAAGGTGCAACTGGAATGTTCTGGGGTAAACAGACTGTGGATTGCATGATAAACTTGTGCCAACTCTGGAGCTGCTGAGATCCCAGCTCCTGTGTCCATGCGGCTCTGTTGAGCTGAAGGACCCTCTCTGAGCAAGCCCTCGGAGTGGGAGGTGCTGTGCAGACACGGAGCAGGGTTTGGGAAACCTGGAAGGACAAGGAGCTGAAATGAGGTTACAGTGATGCAGTGTTTGTGTACAGCAGCCAAACCTTCAGGAACTCTTGTGACAGAGGAGAGGTTTCTGAGGTGTGACTCTACTGCTGTTCTTTGGTTATGTCCATCAAACATGAAGGACAGCCAGGGATGAAACCCAAAGGTGGCAGGCTGAAACGGATTTTTTTTTATTTTATTTTTTTTTTCTCTCTTTCTTGCCCTTTTTTCTTTTTTTTTTAAGTAACCAGTGACAGGTTTGAACTGTGGATCAGAAGTAGGACTTGGCATTTTGTAGCTGAGTCTGAAGACTTTGAAACCAAAATCCCAGACATTAGTAGAGAAAGGAGGCAAAATGATGTCAAAAAGACAGCTATTGTCATTGTGATGTCGTTGAACAATTACTGTGTGGCAGCATTGTGAGAGGCTGTGTGTGAGCAGAGTCCTGTGAAGTTCACAGGGAAAAGTGATGTAATAACTGAAGTAATAGCTTAAATATAAGCTTGAGCGTATGGACCTTGGAGGAGTTCATAGAAACAAATAGCATTGGGATGAACACTGAAAGTTCTGTCTTAATCACGTTGTGATTGATGGTGCAAACTGCATGTTAGCGTCATTTAGGGAGTTTTAATGGCTTTTGTGACCCTAATCGAAGGGTTGTGCTAAGCAGTCTGATTCAGCTCCTGTTTTAAGTACATTCTGGATTTTTCTTCCCCCAACGCAGAGAATGTATTTTTCATTTCCATCACACATCTTGTTTCTGTGGTATGAAACTCAGGAAATAATTTTTGAAATGGATTAAACTAGTGACTTTTGAACCGTGTGCAGATAATTTGTGGTCTAGAAAATGAAGTGGTAAGTGGAACCAGGTATTTCTACTGAAAGTTTAAGGGAGTATTGATCTTGAAGTTTGAATGCTAACAATAGCTTTTTAATCCTCAGGGCTTTGGAATCGCTTTATTTGAATGTTTTTCTGATGTTTTAGTAGGCCCACCATCATTGACATCTTGATGACAGGAGTTGATTGTAACTTGAATTTCCAGCAGGCTGTTTCATGTATCAGTTGTGATGCTGGTTGTGTTTTGGTATAGATGTGGCAAAGACCCCTTGGTTTTCGCTTTATTGTGGAGCTTTGAATAATTGGGAATGACAGAGGAGTTGAGTAATAATCAAATTAACCTGGTTTGCCTAAACATGTAATAGTTGAGATCCTTTTTCTGTGAGGAACTGACTGATTTGTCAAGATGTCAAATTGGTCACAAGCCAAGCTAATCACTTCTGTGGGTTGCATCATGAAAGACAGAAGAAGTGCTCCATATGTTCTGATTTGTATTCATTCAGTTTTGCCTAACAAAATTTTAGGTGCTAAGTAGGGTTTGTGACACCTTCTTGTTTTAACATCTCCAACCTGTGAAAGTGGTAAAACATGGTGAAATCTGGACTGTGCTGTCATTAAATGCCCTCATGATTAAGTTATTAATTCTCCCACAAGAGGACAACCTTACAGAGTTGGTAGGGGAAGCAGCAGCATCGGTGTGCTTGCAGTCCTCTGAGCTTTTATGCTTCTTGAATTGGTAGGGAATAATCATCCTAATTTGATAGATTTAGAGCTACGATGAATATTTTATATTGACCAAGTTATTGGAACGGTTGACTGTGTGAACATATTGATTTAGCTTAATGGGAAAGAGGAGGTGGAGGTGTCTAGGGAAAATAGGCAAGAACAGAAAGAATTTTGTGTCTTGGCAAAGAATTTGAGTGCTGTTAAGCCAGTGACTCTGTCATCTCTTGGTGGTTTTTTTTTTCCTTTACTTTTTTTGGTTTCTTTGTTTTTAATTAAGCCTACAGGACTGCTGTTGTAAAAGAAGATTTTTTTTAAATTTTTTTTTCTTCACATTTTCAACTCCCACTCACAAGTGTGGGTTGTAATAATTCAAGGATTCAGACTGAGATGTAGGAGTCCTGAAAATGGGTGTGCCTGATAAAATCAAGATAGCCTTAAGTATCACCACAAGATGTTAAAATAGACATTCTCTAGGCTTATTTCTCAGTCTTTCTGTCGTTGTGCTTAAATAAAGGAAATCAGTTTGGTTACAGATTCAGAGAAAGACTATCTGTAAGTACCAGTCAGTAAACAAGGCAGACCCAGTAGGTGATGAACAATGCTCCTGATGTTTATCAGGACTTTGCCAAAGAGGGATTGCATGGATGGGTAAGTTCTGTTGCAGCATCTGGGTCCCTGGAGGTGGATGTGCTGAACCCTTAGTGAGAGCAAAAGTTAGTTCTCTAACTAAACCCAACTTCCACTTTCCTTCAGTTCCTCGCTCAGGGAATTGGTGAAGTTTTTGTGGCTTATACTGCTTTGATGGGAGGGAATCCACCTTTGTAAGGTAGAGCCTTCATGAACCTTTAGCAAACGTGTTAAGAAAAGATGGGAGCCCTTGAAAGACGGACACTATTGTGTGACTTGTTAAAAGGTAGGCAAACCAAGCTTCAAAGGTAAAGAAACCATTATTAAATGTTTTGGTGTAGGTGGTGGGTAAAAACTAGACATGCTTTTCAGCATCCGAGTCTTTGAAATGGAAGCAAGGGGGATTGAGGGGATGGGAAGAGGGAGTGAAAGAAGTGCTAAAATAAGTTTATTTTCCAGGGAGAAAAAAAGAAAAAAGGTAGTTTGTTTGGAACATGAAGAGGGGAGTAAAATAACTGCGTTTGTGGCACTTTACTGAGTTTATGATTTTTGGTGTTCGGTGAAGTTTGTTTCTAGACTCATTATTTTTCGGAATGTTTTGTAGGCTTTTCTTGTGGATCAGGGCAGAGAGAGCAGAGATTGTTATTTTCTGAGTGGATGTCCTGCTCTGACAGCTGGATATTTCTGTCCTTTGTAAACGTCTGTTTAATGAGCTCCACTATTACTGGGACTGCTTAGCTTCCATTAGGCACGTAGTGCGTTGGATGAGGAATGTCAGATTCTGGAAAGTGCAAGTGCAAGATCCCAGGATTTTGATGTCTGTGTTGCAGAATGTGTTTAGTGTGGTGGCATTAGATGTGCTGGCAAGTCATTGTCTGGCGCTAATGTGGCTGCTAAGCACTGGGACAGAAGCCAGGTTAGTATTTTCTGTGAAAGAGAACTCTCAAAAACAAAAACTGATTTATGATCTTCTGTGCTAAATAATAACCTATTTATTCACTGTCAGTCCTGCTCACAGTTTAACGAGTTATCCTGCACCTGGATGAGCTGCAGGTTGCACTTGTGAGTTTGAATGCTCAGATATTACCCGTATTTGTGCTCACAGATCACTCTGTCCAACTTATGTCTAATGTTTTCTTAGCTGGTCTTTGCCTACCTTCCTTCCAGGGGTAGTTTTGCTAATGTGACACTCTGGGCTAATAAATCTGCTGCCAGTTAAGTACCAAAACTCTTGAGTTTACTTAGGCAAATGAAATGCTGCGCTGCAGATGCAAGGCAGCTGCACATCCCGTGTAATTGGCACTTGCTGGTAGATTCTGTTCTGGTTTATTGATGAAACTAATAATATAAAGGAAAATCTGGGTTTCTTATGTTAGAAATGGCTGTTTATTTGTCAGTGCACTGTATAGCACAGTGAAATTCTGAGCCATAGTGCTCAGGACTCCTGGCAATAAAAGTAATCCATTTAGATAATCTAGTAATAATCATCTCTTGAATAATTGAGGCTATGAAGCTTTATTGTATGTGGTCGTGCTGGGTTTTCAAAATGCATTTAATGGAAGCGTATTTGCCAGAAAAGGCATTTAGGCTTGATTTGATGGTTCCTAGTAGTGGATCCATTGTCCTTTGTTAGGGATTAATCACTGTTGATAAAATCCCATTGTATTTCCTGCTGAGAAGCACAACAGGGGGAACTGTCAAGGCCTGTGATTCCCCTCTCACTGCTCCACTGCGTGATACCAAATCTCTGCCTAACATTTTTGTGAGTCTCACGTCTGGTTCTTGAGCAGAAGCCTTGTAATGAACAAATTGAAAAGTTCATGAGATCTGGGATCCTCCAGTGCTGTCCAGAGGCAGGCTTTTAATACAAAAGACATGTAGCTAAATTTTCCAGTGAATAATGCGGCAGGTTTTGTTAAAAGTACAGAGCTTTTTGAAGGATGCAAAGCATCAATGATCAATTCTAGTGCTTGGCTTGGTTTTCAAAGTCAACTGTGCTTAGTGTAGCTGAGAATTAATGGAACAGATTTGCAGCCTTTTAGAAAGAAGCTCTGTTCCACGGTTCATCTGGCACTGTCTGCCCCAAACTGGACCTCACAGGCCGGGAGGAGCCAGAACAACTTTAGGAAAATGGAATGTACATGTTTGCTGTGAGACTTCCTATTCCCCCTGCGTAATTAATTACTTGGGGATATCAATTGATTAGCATTCTGCTAATGAAAAGCTGTCTGGTGTAGCGTTAGGTTTTTGTCATGCAAAGATGCTTTTTTGAAAAAAGTCTCAGATCCTGGCAGCACAGACAGCATTATCACTGTCTTCTCAGCAGATGATTTGTTTGGGTCATGCAAATACACTTTGCCTTCATAAGCGGCAAGGGAGAAGAGACTCAACACAAAAGTTTCTTTCTGTCTATATAAATATATACCTATCTGTCTGTATAAAAAACTTGGGGACTGCTGACTGTGCAGACATTTTAATGCTGATAAGAAATCTTTACTCATGGTTTTAGGCAGAAAATACAAATAAGTAAAAAGAATTTTGAAGGAGCCCCAGACATGACTTTGTCATAGTAGCCTGTTACTATCTGGTGTTTTTCTGTGAACTGTATTCTTGTAATACTTGCAAGTTAGAGTTGTTTCTTTCTCTCTTTGTTAGTAATTTAATTATATGGCACTAAATGGATTTCCCTGCCTAATTTCAGTAACTTTTCAGCACTCTTCTGCATAATCCTTCTTTTTTTTTTAGCATGTTCTTTAAAATGTGAATATCTGAGACAGATGCAGTATTTTAGCTTCAGTCTCGAAAAATGTTGGATAAAGTAACTTTGTTTTCAGTTTCTGATGTTCTCCGAAGTTTCATTAAAGGAAACTTGACATTAAGCTGTCTCTTGATATGGCAAGGTGCTGTAAATCATTGATGTCTTTTGGTCTCCTGTGTCTGTGAAAGTTGAGCTTTGGGCTCCTAATGAGTTCTGAACTTGATGGGAATGTTGCCAGCATGCTTAACTCCAAGTGCAAGGGAAAAAAATAATACTATCACAAACACTTCGAAGTTGCCAGTTTTGCTTCTAGAAAAAGAAATGATAGTGAGCTATGCTGGTTTCTTAGGCCTGAGAAAGGTTTATTTGGTGGGGGGGTGTTGTTTGTTTTTTGATATATTTGTTAACATTTACATTTTTCCAGCGGTTTTACTTTTACTCCCAGAGACAGTGCGTTTCTACATTCAAATCCCCAAACAAAAGTATATGCCAGAAAGGAGCAAGTTAACACTTAAGCACATGCAGTGTTCTTTTGATGTGGTTGTGACTCCAGATTTATTATCTTTCCTCTTCCACTTCTGTTCCAGGAAGTGGACACCCTCCTACTATCTGCAGTTTTTGTTGTGGAACTGTCCCGATTTGCTTTCCATCCTGACATTTCTTGGTGAGGCTCTGGATATTCCTACAATTAGATCTCTACATGTGTCTTATTTCTGTATTTTCAAACTATTTCTTGTATGGGTTACTTTGAAACCACGTGGCAAATTTTTGAATAATTTGTGAATTTAAGAACTTCACTAAAAACCTTCTGTCAGTGGTTCTTTACCTTGTTGTTTTCCATCTTTATGCAAACACCCATGTGCACGGACAGCCTTCTGCACTGTTTGAGAGGCTTGACAGACCAGGACCAGCTGTGATCAAACAGACCCTTCCTCTAAAATACATTCCAAACTAAAAGACCCACCTTGCTTGAGAAAGGAGCTCACGTAGCTGGTGAGGTCTCACACTAGGGCTGAACTCTTGAGCCCCTTTTTGCTCTGTGGAGCCTGTGAGTGGGGTGAGAGCAGGGGAACAGGATGCACAGCTCCAATGCTGTGCACCAGCTGCAGGAAGGACGTGGTGAGGACAATGGGGGGGGGACTGGAGCAGTGCAGTGGCTGCAGCTCCCCTTCCCAGAGCACCCTCACTTCTTTCGCTCAGCACTGGCATTTTCAGCTCTTTCCTCATCTCACAACTCTGAGACACCTGGCGTTGCCTATCCTATATTCTGACAATAGCACTGCTGTGATCCAGCCCTTCTCCCCTGTTTTCCTTTAGCCCTTTGTCATCCCGTCTTCCTGGAAAACAGCAGTGACTTTGTATTTCACCAAGGAAGAGTGCACCTGAAAGGACACATCGATACTCTTTGAAATGTCTTTCCAGGGAACAGGAAAAAGTAGGATGAGCTTAATTGATTTGCTTAGATGTGAATAGAGGGTTCCACCTAAGCCACTAATATACTGCAAGTAAAAAAAAAAACCCAAACCTTAAATCTCAGTCAAAAAAACAAACCACCCCCATCCCCCCTTTTTGGCACTTGGTAAAATTCTCTGCTGTGCCTTGCTTATTAATTATATTATAAACTTCTTACTGATTGCCAGTTTTCTGAAGTGAGGTGCAAAAAAGTTGGAACCACTGTCTTGGCATAAGAGGCTGGCTTTCACAGGGCTCTTTGCAGAGGAAATGGAATCATCATTTCTTCCTAGTGAGAGAACTTTGTTAGGTATGTATGACTTGCATTTCATCTCCCTCCTCGATGTTACTGCAGACTGAATTAAATCTGCACTTCTGCTTTACGGAATATTGTCTGTAAATTGTTTGGCATAAAACATCCTGTTTCGGAAGGACCTACTTTTAAAGTGAATGTATAGCTAGAAATCTTTTTGAATTTCCAAACAGCTCTCATCATAAGTGCTGTATTGCTGGAAACATGTGCCGTGTGGTCTCCATATAAATCCACGAATTTTTCCCTGAAAGGGAGCCGTGGAGCTGTTCTGGTGCGCTGTAGTACAATGATCTCATGCTGTTGTGATTTAGTAAGCTGTACCAGATTTCAGGCTGTCTGCATTGCAGCCTTTTCGTTATTAATAGTTAATGATATTCTTCTCTGTCTGTAAGCAGATCCTTGCTTTCAGCCTTCCCTCCCCCTCAGTCCTTAGGACCTTATGTTTTGTCCTCCTAACCGGGAGTGGGGCAATAGGTACAATTGCTTTCGGAGCTGGCAGGGCCCTTCTGCGGGCGGTGTGAGCAGAATTGCTGGAGAACAATGCGAGCTGGGCTGTCTCAGCTCTGTCAGGCTGCGGGCACGATTCCTATCCCCAGCGCTTGGCTCGCAGGGCAGTGCAGTGCCTGTAGCCTGCTGGTGACCCTGGATTATGTTCTTGTTCATGACATGTCTGCAGCGAGTGCAAGGTTCCAATTATATTTGCCTTCAGGCGGTTCTCAAGAGATGGTGGGGGGAGGAAAGGGCAGGAAGAAGAGAAATCATTTGTGTAACTTAGAAGAGTCTTTGGAAAGACTATTTCAGGGAAGAAATCTGAATTTCCAGTGTAATCCTTGTCTCAGACTTGGAAATCACAAATACAAATAAACGCAAAATTTCACACTGCCTCTTGTTTTTTTGTTTTGTTTTCTTCACAAACAGAAGTCTGTGAAAGTGATATGGTTTTGTTTTAAAGATAATTTAAGGAGATGCTACATCCCTGAAAAAAAGACAATTTAAATGTACTTTAGAAACAAACAAGACAACAGAACTCTGAACTGGAGCAATGGAAGAGGCTTTATTTTGCCACACGTTTTTCTTTTTTTGCTGACTGAATAAAGTCACCAAAACTCCTTGGCCAAGACGTTCTTTTTCTTTACCCCTGTGCTTGCCTGTTATCTCTTCCGTTTCAATTTACTTCAGCTTTGCAGCTGCTTTTGCTGGTAAGAAATCTCTTTCAAGGCCCGGGGACAGAAAGGCGTGAACTCCTCACATAGCCGTGAATGGGCGATATTGTCACACCAAATGCATGACAACATAAACTATAATTGAGCCATCAATAAGACTTTGGAAGTGACTATTCATAGCTTGTCTTGCAAACGGACATTATTGAAAAAAGTCATTGTGTTTTCAGTTACAAAAACAGTTCCACAAATTCAGTTTGCATTTTCAGTTAGAAGATTTTCCTACTAATAAAAACGTCAAAAGCAACATGTGAAGAGAAGGCCTTTCCAAAACTTTGGAACCAGTTGGTCATAACTTCTCACATCAGCGTTCAGGTGACTGTTTCTGATCTGCATTTTCAAAACTAGTTTAAGTGGAAAGATGTTTGATTTTTTTTTTTTTTTTCCTCTCAAATATTTTTTTTCTTATATCTAAAAGCAACACATAATGTAGTGGCAGACACCCTGTGCATGGGAGGTTTGGCAGGTTTTCACCAACAGTACACGTAAGGAATTGCACGGGGAGTCTTCATGTCATGGTGCTGTTCACAAAGGCATGAAGGCACTTTATGTCAATATGTTCTGCAGTGCTTGGGCAGAGAGTTGGAGTGAACTCGTTGTGCCTTGTATTGGGAAGGTTTGTTCCTGCAAACAGTGTGACTGTGATGTGTCTTCATGTAGTTTTATATAAACAACTAGAAATAAATGGCTATGGCGTGTGTCTGGTTTGGCATTTTCTGTTCTGAAGAGAGATCTCTGTCGGTGTTGGGTCCTCAGAAAGCAAAACTCTCTGTTTGAAAAATCATCTAAATTTGATTAAGGTGTCCTGTGGAAGATATACTGAATACTGTCAGTGGTTCAGAACATTTCGGAGACACTTAAAATAGATAAAAAATAGTAACGTCTAGCCATTTCCCTCCGTGAGATTTTATAGACCGTTCCTCTTGCTGAGCAGGACTCCATCTCTGTATTAGGATACATGGAGTTTAGGGGTGGATTTCTAAGGGTACATACACAGAAGGTGAGGGAGCCTTCTGTAGTAAGGTGCCTCAAAGGGGAATAGTAATGAAAGAATTCAGATAGTCACAGAAAACCTATTTAACTTAAAACCAGATACCTATACCCAGCATGTCCATTCCAGCTTAGTGGAACAGAGGGACTTACAGAAGCTTCAAGATGTTCTGCAGAAAGGATGCTGTGGCTATTTGATGGTTTTAATGGATGCCATTCATGATCAGTTTTTTGTAATCAACAGTTCTCTTTGCTTTAAGGAGATATGACCAGACTTCAATGTTATGAATTCTGTCCCAAAGAAGAAAAGATCTCTTGATTGCAAGTTGCATCGTGTACTGGCTAAGATAAAGAGAACAAGATTCTCTCCTGTGCTTTGTAGCAGACTTCAGTGTTACAGTCACTGGGTATTTGGAGTTGCCAATGAGAGAGCACTTCCTAGTTATTTGCAGTGCATTAACTTGTGACATGCCCAAATCTAAACCAACTTCATTCAGCAACAGGACACGCAGCTGCTTTTTTACTTTGAGTAGTAGTTGGTACCGCAGTTCTCAATAGCTCTTATTTTGATATGTGGCAAAAAAGTGATCTGCTCTCCTGGCTTGGCTTCCTCTCCCTGTAGCAGTGCTTTTGGTACGTGTCAGCCAGTGGTGTTCCCTCACTGCTGGTGGTGTTCCCTCACTGAGGGTTTGTGACTTTGAGGGGACGTGTGGCAGTAGAAAGTCTGGGAAAACTTATATTCATGCAGCTTGGATGTAAGCGGGATGAGATGGGAAAGAAGCTGCACTGAAGACAGGTTAACAAAAAGAAAAGGGAGGGAAAAGCCTGCTGATTTTGAGTTTGCAGTGCTGTGCCTCAGTGCAGTACTGGAGTACTGGAGAACTGTGTAGCTCAGTGACTCAACTTAGAATAAACCTTGCTTGAGGTCTTTATTTTCCTTGATGGTCTTTCAGGAGAAGAGGATCTTTAAATGCCTCTTGTTTTTATAGATCTTAAACCAGATTTCTGCCTGTAGCTTCCAAAGCAGTTATTTTATGGTTCCCTCAAAGCTGACCGGTAATCCAAGACTTTATTTATTTGTTCTCCACTGTGGCCCCAGTAAGTGGAGAGATATCAGTGAAGTAAAATGGGTGGTTAATCAAAGTTGTTTCTTGACCCTTTCCTAACACAGGTCTCAATATGCAGATGGCCACTGTGCTAGGTAGGTAACTTTAAATAGAGGACTTTTAAAGTCTCTTGGCTCCTTTCAATAGTTCTGCAATTCTTCTAGAAACACTGCAGATCTCTCCACAGCAGCAGCCAGCCCAAATGCCTTATTAGTACCTTTCAATCACCCGCTTAAAATAGAGTAATTTTACGATGAAAGATGATATTTTAAAGCCTGCCAAAGATCTGTGGGCCACATTATCTTCTGTTTCCACATCATCACACCATGCTAACCACATAAATTGGATACCTTCCAAGGGGGTTGAGTATCTTCACAGTACTCTTCAGTTCTCTCTAGCAGTCATGGCACTTCGAAATTAAAACAACAGTACCTAAGAAGTTTGATCTCATAGGCAGATGGATGTCAATAATTTTTTTGACTCTTGTCTACCTTCCCCTTCCCACCCCCCTGTATTTTCCAGGCAGAACAGTTTATTATTAAGCTGTACTATCAAAACTCTGTGGGGAAACGTTCACTAATTTCTTTGTCAAACCAACAGGGAGCTTGATAGCAAACTTTGGCAGATTGTTCTGGATAACAGTTAATTGTCAGAGCAATGCTTCAGTCTCTTGATGTAGCAGATACTGGTATTATTATAAAAATAGATTTCCAATTAGCAATACTTTGGTATTCCTTGAGAGATGCTCTGTGATAATACAGTAACTCTCCTTTGAAAAAATTCTTACTGGGTGCAAAACCAGGAAAAACTTTGGTATGGTTTAAAGGCTCAAGTGCTTTACTCATTGCAGGTCTTTGTGGTTAAGCAGCTCATGAAATTTTATGAACTGTCTTTTGGTAGCAAAGTCTGTAGGTGTAGTTATCCATTGACACCGAGGTGCCTGAATCATCCCTATTCAGAAAACAGAGTCATTTGTGATTTGTTTTCCCAGGAGACCTGCAGGTCAGCGTTACAAGGCCAAATCTGCTTGTCCCAGTCTGTAATTTTCTGCAGTGGTCTTGTGGTTCCAGAGAGTGAAAGATTTCCATCAGGACGCATTTCAAATGCAAAGCTGTTTGTTGTTAAGCTTACAAGCCACCCACTGGTAGTGATAGTTATCATTGCATGATACTGCTTACAAGGGTTGCATTGGTGCATCAGCCTTTTTTTAAAAAGGTATATGTAAGACAGTTTGTTTTTCAGTGGTCAACAAAGTGAGAAGACATTTGTCTTGGAAATATATTCACTCTTTCATTACCTGCCAGTCATTTGATCAATGAGTATTAACTTTCACATGAGCTTTTGAGAAACCAGCCAACCAGTTGAGAACATGAAGGTCCTTCTGTCTGATTCTGCATGGAAAATGGAGATGTTCTGAGGAATGGCTGTGTAGGTCAGTGTTACACTGGACATGGAGACAGAGACCTTGTCCAAAGCAGTCCAGGTGTGGGAATGGTTGATGGTAAATCTGAAACATTTCATGGCTGTGCAGTGATTGACAAATTAGCTGATCTTTGTGGCAGAACCTCTGGTTTACAAAACAGTCTGTGCTGGGCCTGGAGACCCTCAAATAAATAATTCCTTGAGTAGATCAGCTGCTTTTACAGAGAAGAGCCCAGTGTTGATTGTGGATCTTGGCTCAACTGTTGTGTTCCTTCTCTCATGGATGGATCTGTTAAACAACCAGGTAATCTCACCGGTTCTGGCACAGCCTCGCTGGTTTTGTTTATCAGACCTTGTACAGCAAGATATCTGTGGTTACAGTGTTATTTTTTGACAGACACACAAATTTTTTGACAGATTTCACAAATTTTCTGAGAACCTCTCTTTGGCCTAGAGTGCCTGCCTCTTGCTCGTCAGGCTGGAGCAGGGTGATATAGTCTGATTTTTTGAAATGCTGTATTTGTGTGGAGCAGGATCTGTTTGCTTAATGCCTGAATTGTTTTGTTTCTTTTGGTTGTAGAAGGAGTAGTTTTTGGCACACGCTGCTAAAGCGGATTACAGATCGAGGCATAACAAGGAATGATATCAACAAATGCTCCACTGTATGCTGGAAGTTGTTCAGCTGGGTCTCAGACTGTCTTCATAGATTATTTTGGTGAGGTCCCTGTGGTGAGGGAGAGGCTACGTGGTCTCCGTGTGTGCACCGAGCAAACAATGTGCTGAGGGAAGCACTGGGAACAGATGCACTGAGAGCTGGCTCTCTGATCTTTCAGCTGAATTTCCAGCTTCCATCTCCTACACGACCGAGGTGCTGAGGAACAGTCACACACGGGGATACTCGAGCAAAAAGCTGTTACTTAATATAACTGTCGTGCTCAGAAATGTTCTGTACTTGTTGATCCAGCCCCTTGCCCTGTGCTCCTGCAGCTCAGTTTTGTTTGCCCTGGGGCCCACATGGCAGCCTGTGTTGCCTTGACCCTCCTGTGCTTGATCCTGGCAGCGGGAGGGCACGGGGAGTGCTCGCGTGACCCCTGACAGAGGCTGCCAAGGAGAATTCCCTCACTTGGCTTGGATGCACACGTGCATTATGAGTAGGATCCACAGTTATAAAATAATGAGAACTGTAGCTACTACATGAGCATAACTTTGAAGTAATTATAATAGGGTGTAAATGGTTTTGGCAGAGATGAAGCAGACACAAGTGCTAATTTTGGTATTTAAGTGATTTACTGAAACTGCAGGATCGTTCTTAGGCTTTTATGTGTTTTGTTTTTTTTTTAATATAATCTGAGAATGTAAATTCTGCACAAGTATACCTGAAGAAGCCTTTTGCAATTGGTATTCTTTACTCCAGTAAAATAATGTTGTTGCTGTCTCTGTTATGTTATACAAGAAGTTTAAGCTCACTTTGGCAAGGAATTATGGTCTGTTCCATAGTACCATGGAACCATTTGGTAGATGTGGTAGACAGTTTTGTTCACAAGTTCCTCTAAGAAACATCCACAAAGTTGTATTGGTAAGGAACTATAAACCCTAATGAACCTTAAACTATAGTTATTTTTATTGCTCTCCCCTTGTAGATCCACATTTTCTCACCCTTTCAATGTTTGCAAACATTTTCAAAAGCAAATAATGTTGCTGTATTGAGTCCTTTTTTGATGATGTCTGCATGATCCAGTTCTTTCCAGTTACGTTTGGACATATGGTGTTATAGCAATACATCGTTTAAGTCCAGTGGATTTCACTTGTTTCACTGGCTTAAAACGATCCTTGCCTTTCACATGCAAAACCTGTGCCTGTTTACTGCTTGCTTACTGTGTTTTCTAGCATGAGCTTTCCAAAGCATGTTTAATTATTTCCACTTAGAAAAAAGAACTCCTCAGTATTTTCCTGGTCACGTGAGCATATATTTTGTTCCTGTTGACTGCTCTTGCCCTTGTTGATTCTTAGCTGCAAGAAAATGAAATTATCAGGAGAGTCTGTTCTAGACTTCGCTTCCAGTTCTCAGCATAATTTGCAGACTAATGCTGTGGTGATCTAACTTTAAAATGCTAGCTTCACCTAATAATAAGTTCCATTTTTTCGTCATAAACCTATAGCTATTATAGATATTTTTGTTATCCGGGAGAAAATTGATCAGTAGTTTCTGTCTGTCCTATTTAATTGTTGGAAGAAATCTGATGCCTGGTGCTTGCCATTTTGGCAGTCTCAAATTATCTAAATTAGCTAAATTATCCTGCGAGTCCTGACTTGCCAGTTGTATGAAAATCTCTTTCTGCACAGATAAATAAACAAACTACTGTAGTACTTTTGTATCTAGTACTTCCGGGCAGGTACAGTATTCCTAGGTAAAATTTCCTTTTTCAGAAGGAAACTTGCCAGGTTGTTACTAGGCTTGCTGCTTTTCCTTCCTTCTTGAGTTTCTGGCTCTTCCAGATGACATCCTAACCCATTTCAAAATGTTTTAGGATGCTGTGTCTGAAGGGGAAAGGAAGTGACTTGTTTTTTGTGTGTGTATGTACATGAAGGTGACCTGGTAGCTGCTACAAAATGCCTTTTTTTTTTTTTCCCTTTTTCTAAATAGCTTTTAAAAAACCACTCTAGTTGTAAGACTTCGAGTTTGGTGGGTTTTTGTTGGTTTTTTTTTCCCTGAGAAAGTGTTTAAATCATTACTTTTGTCGTGCTCAATTTTTTCTTGTCAGTATGTCAGGACAACTGGCTGTGATCTCTTCAGCAATGCCTCTGTCACCGTGTCAGTGATGGTGCAGCACAGGGGGCCATTGGTTCCAGCTGACCCCCAGCTCTGTCAGCTCAACACACTGTCCAGGCATTGATGTATTGCTCACATTCTTTGTGGAATCCCTGTTGCTGTTGGGTGACGAGTCCTTTTGCCTGCCTGAAAGGTCGTATTTTAATTTTATTGCTTAGTGGAGCCTGTGACAGGTCGGGGAAGATGCTCAAAATACTGTTTATATGTATGACTTTGTATAGATTTTTGATGTTTTTGATGTTTTACAGTGGTTTGATTCTTCTCAAAGAGTATCTGAAGTGAGTTTGTGCCTCTCCTGCCAAGTAGTCACCCACCCAGGAGCTTCTGATTCTGTTTTTCCAGTGTATTTTTATGTGCTATTGCTGCTTAGACATACCCCTTAAAATGATTAATTATACGAACCATAGTCACACTCCTGAGGAGAAGAAAAAGCTGCTTTCCCCCCCCCTTGACTTGACAGAAACATAATTTTAAAGGTCTGCTCTCTAAAAGTATTTGGGTGTCTGGCCAAGAGTTTGTCAAGAATGCAGAGAAACTCTGTTCTATAAATGTTAACATAGGTGGGAGGCAGTTACTAGGTAGTAGATATATTGTCCTGAGAAATGGTTGTAGAAGGGATTTAGGCCTGCACTGCTGAGTTTTTTCACTTTTCCATTTTTGCAGGCATTTCAATTTGTAGTAGCATGGTTGGAACTAACGACTGCATAGTGGCTTAGATTCTGGATATCTAAGAGTGCATAGTCTGGTGTTCCTGCTTTAAGTCTATTTATGATAAGAACCACTCCATCTCTCCATGATTAAACTAGAAAATGGGAAATGTTTCTAGAATTCATTGGAAAGAAGAAAACGTGTACTTGAAAATCTAGTTTGCTGTGCACATCTGTCTTGCTAGATAAGAATTTCCTCTTTTCTGTAACATTTAGGTTCGCTTTCCCTACCCCTTCTCCTCCAGCTCTCTCTCCAGTTTTGGGGGACTGTAGTTGTGGGCACATCTCCCCATGTCCTTCAAGGGCAGAGCTTTCCAGAAATTTGCCCTATTGAGTTTATTTCAGATTTGTGGGTTTTTTTCTTTCTTTCATCCTGGTGTTGGCACAGATGCAAAGAAAACTGTGACAGTGGTGGGGAAGCCGAAGCATTTCTATGCTTTTGTCTTGTCTTTTTGCTCCCTCTCCTCGATATTTGAATCCCTTGACCATTTCCAGTAAACTATGTGGTGTGCGAAACTACAGTAACTAGAGACAACTCTTTTTTCATAGAGAATTCAGTGAAAACTGCTGTCTAGTAAGTGGACAGGGGTCCAAATTAACACTTGGCATAGAAAGGCACCGGGGAGCTCAGCAGGTGATTTAATTGGGTCACAGAGCAGTTGTGCTTCAGCCACACTGTGTACTGTCACATCCCCAGGGTCCAGGCTGAGTAAAGCCTACAGGACAGGGTTGTGGAGCTAAGGAATTGGAGGGTGTTGTGGCAGGAAACTCAATTTTGCAGCTCCACAGGGAATTCAGAGTCATACAATGGGAGTATATTTGGGAACATAATAACCACTGAGTTGTTTTCTGCTTCTAGGGGGGAAAAAAAAGTTCTAAAAAACCAAAACCATAAGAAAGCTGAGAGTGATGTGGAAGGTGTGTCCTCTACAAGCCACTGTTAATTGGTACAACAATGAAGCAAGATCTAATTCCTGAAGCAGTTTATGTGATGTGAAGAATGTAATTGAGATTTTTTTTTTTAATACTTGCACCCAGGTTCAAAATTGCACTGCCACAAATTTTATTTTGTGGAGTAAAAACGTTGCAGAAACTCAGGTTTTACTATTGAAACATCCTGAGAGACTTCAGGATATGTTATAGCCAATCAGAATTGCAGACTTGGTGAAATCTGGTCATCAGTCATGAAGTCTCTGCTGTCAGATGATGATAACATCACCTTTCAAATAAACTGAAAAAAGAGACTAAACAGTTATTAAATGAGCACAGTCCCCCCTATATAGAGTATTATTTTTGTTGAGTCTTTGGTGCTTTCTCTTGCAGAAGGAAAATGTAAATAGATACATGGATTTCTGTAAGAATTAGTGACTTGGAGTTCGTCCATACTGCTTGTCAGGCTTGAGCTATGCACAAACACAAGCCAGGCAAACCATCCAAGGTAGCAGTCACTGTTGCCGGTGGTACACCTTGGTATTTGCATCCATGCTTTTGTTTCTGTTTAGTGTTGAATGCTATTTGGGAAGGTAGACTTTGAAACATAGCTGTAAAGCTCCCTAGAAAGAGCCTTGAAGTGCTAATTCTTGTTTCTTTTTTTCTTTCTCCCCTTCCACACATTCAGATTTAGCTGACCATATGATACTCCTTTGTCCCAGCTCATTTCTTCAGTGAAATGGTATGAGCAGGCCAACTGATAGGTGAATTAAATTAGAAATCTGTGATTACATTTTGTAGGTTTATGGGATGCTATTCTGAGAAATAGCTAAATGCTGCCTGGGTCTGTAAGGAAATGTGGAAAGATGCTAATTCTGGGAGGTAAGAATAAAGTGAACCTTCTTGTCAGATCTGGTAATTGCAGTACTCTTGCCTGCCTGTCAAACAATCTGGAATATGCTTGCATTTCTAGAAGAGGGGAATTGTCACCATACTGGAAATGGTGAGGTCCTTCAAAGATATGGGCTGAAGAGCAGTGAATTGAAAAGAAATACAAACAGGGTATCTTGGGGATGTTTGAGCGCTTCCCCTCTGTTTTCTGGCGCCGAGGCACTCGAGCGGAAGAACTTACAGAGCTGTAAAAGGAGTAGCTGTTCCATCTTAAGGTTTGCTCTGTTAGTCTGTCAGAATCTGAGTATGAGACCTGTGAGTCCCTTCAACTGTTGGGTTGTAAGGGGTAGATCTCTGATTCTTAGAGTTGGTCTCTTACAGGTTGTATGTATAATTGGGCATAATGAGCATAAGTTACACTCACTCAAGAAATGTCTTCTAGAAATGAATGTTTTTTGGTCACACGTTACCTGTAACTGAAGTGCACGTCAGCTGTGTTGAACCTCTCAGATGCTGGTGACTTGTCACTTGTGAGGTATTACCTGGCCCTGCAGAGTCTGTGAATCACTGGTCACATAAGATGCCAGAGCAGTGATGGGATATGGCATTTCCAAACTTGGGCCTGGGAAAACCTTTTCCTTGCGTTTCATGGGTTTATTGCATTTGTGCATCTGTTGTAAAAATACATCCTTTGTACCGTGTGACCTGTACAAAGTGATAATTTGATTTCCTGATCTGTGTAAGCAGATGATGTTGCACTAATCCCATTTATCTCCCGTGAAACAAGAGGCCCCACGGGCATGGTGGCAGTTCTGGCTGTACCTGTTGGTGTTAATGTTGCAAGTGTTCTGCTGTCTGGATTCTGCCCGGCTGTTGGATACAACACAGACTTTCCCTTAGTTCCCTTGGTAGTTTAAGGACTTGGGCTTCGGTTTCCTTTTCTCTCCCGTTCTGCTTTTTTGTCTTCTGAAGGAGTAAATTGTTCTAATTGTTACTTTTTATGACATGCTTGATTAACTTTACAGACTGCTGCCTTTGCTGACAGTTTAACTAGGAATCTAAGTGTTTGTGTGCTCACAGATCAGAGTGTAATTATGCTTTCTAAATTGATTTCTTTTTGATACTTCAATTAAGCTTCCTTATAACTGAGTATTAACATCCTTGCAAATGGGGAGAGGAGGGAGTATTGCCAGTGCTATATGCAAGAATATTTAATGAAACAAAACCCATTAAATTAGCTGGCTGCCTAGCGTGCTTCCCAAAATTTTGAAGAAGGTATGAAACTAAAGTGCAAAAGCCCTGCAGGCGTCTGAGAGATAAAAGCATCTTGGCAGCTCTAGTTTATCTTTAATTACGTTTTGCACTGGAATAACAAAGAATACAAAACAATATTAATGTAATTAATGATAGAGACTACAAAATGAAGCTCTAGGATGTCAGGAAATGGTAATGCTGTCAACTCAGCAGAATAATCCCACCTGCCACACTTTGTACTTTCAGTGCTTTGCAGCGAAATCTTAAGGACTTCTAAGTTAAGGTAGAGAATGTGATTGGTATTTTGGGATGGGAGAAGAATGTAATCGTCACCAAGACAACTAGAGTAGTAAAACCATAAACTTCCAAAGAGTATTTTAAACAGACTATTACAGAGCAATTTGTAACAGAAAATTTTGAGGAAAATGGAATTGGCTGTGTCTGTTGTTAAAGCCTGCATTTCCCCGACCACGCAGTTAATTACAGTAAGCAGAATTAATAGCATCTTAAACTTCTAAAGGTTGTTTTGTAAGTCTTTGTCCTGTCCTCCACGTGTCGGTGTTTCCCCAACCCCCAGCCTTCCCCCAGTAAAATGCTCCCTTTGATTCTAAATGAGTGACTCGACTCAGCCTTTATGTAGTTCTCTCCTGGCAATTTCTTTGGCTTGACCCATCTTTTGCACTCCTGTAGGCAGCGTTCTTACCCACTTTGTACAAAAGAACATTCCTAAAGAGGGAGTCTGTGTTAAATAAAGTAGACTTCTGACAATTCGGAGGGTCAGATTGACTGGCATGTGATAGCTGTTTTATGCATTTTGGAGCTACAAAGCAATGGAGAATGCGGAGCTGGTTAGACGGATTTACAGCTGCCTCGCCTCACTGACTCAGGGAAACAGGACCCGCAGTTTATTTTCCTTCTTGATATTTTGTCAACTGAATTTTCGTGTTTCTTTTTTTTTTTTTCCCCTCACACTTCAAATATATATCTATTTCCTCCTTCTGTGTGTCCATCTTGTTGGCCAGTTGAGATGCAGGAGGTCTGAGGATGTTAAGGACTGAGATAAATTTTTAGCAGAAGGATCCTAAAAGCCCGTTTCCCTCCATTGTGCTGCAACTTCTCATTTTTCAGTCTGGCTGAAGCCACAACTGCCTGAACAAAGATGGCCACTACTTGCCTTCTGTTTTCGCTACTGGGAATGAAGCCAATTGCCCCCAGGGGAGAAAGAGGCTTCCTATCTGTGGGGATATGGATGATGACTTTGAGGAAGGATGAAAGCGAGGTAACAGTTATTCTTTGCTGAGAGGCAGCCCATGGCATCCGTCCTTCTGAGAGTGTAAGTAAATGGCAGCTGTTGTGGAAAAAGGGCAATTGTTTGGAGAGGTTCTCTGGAGAGCATTATTCTTCATTCTCTTAACAGTCATGGGAGAAAATTGCTGCTAAATCTAAATTTTTCTCCATTTCACTAAATAAACTGTAAGATACTAATCTTAAATATACATGTATGGAGATGATTTGGGCAGTAGTTCTGGTAGCACGTATTTAAAGAACTTTCTACATACTTTGAACTAGTGAACTTTTGAGAATTCTTTCAAAAAACCCCCATTCAGTACAGAATGAATAAGTGCTGTAATTCTGTAGGGGATAACCATAGTTATGCATGACTAGAAGCTTTAAATCCAAGATTTAAGTACTGAACTCCTTCCCAAATAATTGAAGCTGGGATAGTGGATGTCTAATGGTGACCTAGTTGTGCCTCTCTTGGGTTAGTCACTCGTTGTACAGCTCCCGGGGAAGCACCATTTCGGCAGCTTTTTTTTTTTAACTTAAGCTACAAGGTTACATTGTGACTCGTGTGTTACTGAGGGTTGTTACCGACTACTTAAATAATTTGCTTCTCAGTGGATTCCCTAAAAGCAGCCAGAGTGACTCCCATTGGAGGAAAGCAGAGCAAGCTGTCGAGTCTCTGTGTGTGCCCTGCAGTGCAGAGCAGATGTACTTGAGCCGGGTTTAAGCTGTGGTAGCCACGGTAACGTGGAGTTCAAAGTAAATGCTCTGGCAGTTGGCCTACCCTCATAAAACTGGTCTTTACACATCTTCTAGCTCGCTTCCATCATCCCTCTTCCTCACTTGTTGGATAATGTCCAAGCTGAGCCCTCAATCAGTAAAGGTGGTGTAGGTGCCCTCTGCATGTGCAGTTCGTGTTTATCGGGCATTATGGGCACCTTCTGTCTTAACTTATTGCTTTGTGAAGTTAATATGGCATGAAAAAATCCCTGGAAACTGGCATCTTCTCGAAGGTAGAGGTGGATATTCCAGAAACCTGGAGAAATTAACCTTGTTTGGTAGCTTTCCCAAAAGTAAATCCTGCTGACTGTTTGTAACACATATCCACGTCAGTAGTGAGAGTTGAGCATTCCTTTGTCCTGCCTTTTGTTAAAGTGTAAGAGGAATTCCAGACCAATACTCTCCCACACACGTGTAGAGGTGTGAACTAATGTCAGTAATTTGGGTTCATACAGTAATTTGGGTATATATTCTGTATTCCCACCTGGCCAGGCTGCTTCCTGAGTACAGTATCGGTTTAAATAAAGTCTGTACTCAAGTATGTTAATGCAATTGGTAACGTTTGCATATAAAAGCACCCAAATTCTACAAGGTGTCATTGATCTATGGTCCTTATACTGAATTGCTGCTTGAATGTGTGTTGCTACTTATTCCCTTATAGGCAATAACACTGCTTCTAAACATAATTTGCAGAAACTTCTTTGTAATGGCAACTTGTACAGACCTGCTGAAAGAAACACAGAGCACGACAGAACTTTTATTGGCCGTGGTGCTCTTCCCTGAAGCATCTCATACAGATGTTTGTTCATTTTCCTGGCTTCCCTTGAAGGGAGAGTTGGGTGAATGGTTGAAGGTTAGGAGACAGCTGGATGCTGATAGGCCTTTCTGGGGCTGCCTTCTGTTTTTTGAAGTGCGACAAAACTCTACCCCTAAGTATCCCACAAATATAGGATCAGCCCAGACACTTAATAGCTAGATGAGACAAGAAGCATTCAGGAAAAAAGGCTGCTCAGAGGAGCTGAAGGCATTTTTCAAAGAGTAAGTGGAACTAGTACAGAGAAATAACTATCTCCATGGAATATCCCATAGTCCTATTGCCGTTCAGCTTTAACAAAGCAATAAAAAAAAAAGAACTCCAACCAACAAAGAGTCTTTCCTTTGAAAGATGTATTTGAATTCAATTTTAGTAATTTCCTTTTTGTGCCTTGGATAATGCCAATTTTTATCATGTCATTAAAACTTCCTGTAGGTACCTGTAGGAGCAGCCCGTACTTCTGTCAGGAGATGCCCCTTTGCAGTGAGCCAGGTGGCACTGGGGGAGTCCCAGTCCCTTGTCCCGTGCCCACTGTGTCAGTCTGCTGTCCCACAGGATCACACCTCTGACCCACGGATAGCACTGACTCCTGGCATGGTGCTTCTGCTGGGATTTGCCAAGGGAGCAGCTTCTCTGTAGGAGGAGTTGGGAGGCCATTTGGTCGCTCTGTCCCAGCTGTGGCAAGGAGGGCTGGGGGTCTGGAGCAACCTGAGAGCACTGCAGGGCTCATTTTATAAAATAAGCCTTAAAATTGTAGTTTGTAGTTGTTCACTTAGTGACAAACAATTAACATAAATAATTCCCAAATTCCATGAGATTGCTTTGTTTTTTGCCCTCCTCTTCTGTCTGCAAAAGGCTCCTCTTGTAAATCAGTGCCAGATTATATAAAATAGCATTTTATGTGTAAAAATAGAACAAGCTCAGCTTTTCAGCAGCATTGGAATTGATCATTTATTCCTTCTGTGTGGACTCTTGCTAAAGAGCTGGTTTTATGACATGTGATAAGCTGTCGAAATATAGAGCTTGTTGATTTTAGCAGGAGCCAACAATTCCCTAATCTGTTAGGATATTGGGATTATATTTCTGAGGTTGCTTAGTAAGGATTTTAGGGCAGAATTTTATGATTTCAGGCTGTTTTTCAACTCTTAAGATCTGTTTTTTAGAACTCAGTAGGGGTGGGGTTTTGTTGAAGGCACCGAGTTTGAAACAAAGGCACCAAATGTGTCAATACTCAGTTTTCTGAAACTTTGTTTTTATGATGATTAACATTTAAACAAAATCCCCTTTTGTTTGGATATACATTCATTTTTTTCCTCTGCGGTGTTTCTGTGTGGTATCAGCTGCCCACTATGTAACAACGTGGAAAAATGGTCTGGCATTAAGTAACTCGGTATCTGCTCTAAAAAGCAAAACTAGAATAAATCTTTACAGGCACTGCCAGGTAGGGGAGCGCAGTGTGGGGACAGGAGCGAGGACTTTGCTGGTAGTGTTTTGGAAGATTTCAGGCTGAGTTTCTTTGCTTATGTAAAACAGTGGTCTTTGTTTGGCACTTCCAATGGCGCTGGGAGTGTTGTGTAGCTTCATTGATTGGTTCCATGCAGTGGAAATCTGACCTTTAGCAGATGTTTGAGCAATTGCCAGCATTCAGAGTGATCAGCAGACTAGACAGTTTTTTCCTTGTTATGTCGATGAGAACTTCCATTAGATTAGTAACGTGCGTGACAATGTTAAGCTTTTAAATGATTAGTAAACTCTCTGAAACAGGGCAGATTTTCCTGCAGTATAGAGCTGCATCGAGTGATTTGTTTTCTTATATGCATAGTTTTGCTAATTGGTTAGCTAACGCAAATATTTTGGTAATTTAAGTGGTGTGGATTTTTTTCTTTTTAAGTAAATTTTGGGTTGTCTGTATTTTTCTTAAAAGGTCAGTTTTAGCATGCTGTTACAGCATCAGTTTGGGATAAATGCTTTCAAAGAAAAAAGAACAAGCTTAAATGGGCTGGGGAGGGGGAGGCAGCAGTGAAACATATCCCATCTGGAGCATTTGGCTTGGAACAGGATGTTGCATGACTCCATGTGAAGTCTGCTCTCACGAACAGTATCCTAAGTAATGTAGGAGATTCAGCTGCTTAGTGGTGGGAGTTTAGCATGAAACGAGGTCTGTTTTCTCAAACTCCAACGGTTGGAACTACAGGAAAGAGGTGGGACTTAATAAGAGATTTATGTGATGAATAACTCAACAACACCAGCAGTTGCCAGATTAAACCCTTTCCTGCAGGTGCTGGCTTTCCTCAGAGCTCTGCAATTGTTTTTCAGTGTGTTGCGTGTGGGAAGAATAATCATTTAAAGGATTAGATGTTCAATATGAAAAAGATACTAAATTGCCCATTTCTGGTTCTGAATTTAAAAATCAATTGCAGAAGGGTCGATCTTGTCTTGGCATCCTGCATATATGCGTGTGCTTTTTTTAAAAGATTTTGTTTGGATTGGATGGGGCTTTTAATTTTTTTTCTTATTAGCATCTTGGGTGCAGAAAGCACGTAAGAAAACAGCCTGTACTGAGAGCAAGGGTTATTCTTAACAGCCAGTTCTGCCATTGTGGACTCTTGGGCAAAAATGTCCTGTGAAAACATGTTGGTTTTTTTTTTAAGTATCAGCATTAGAAAGGAAGGGATGTGATGGTAAGAGAAGCCACACACATTAGAAAGCCCGGAAATCTTTGCCCTTTGCTCTCAGTGCTCAAGAACACTTAATTTTTCCAGTGCTGTGGAACTTTGTCAGGTATGTTTCTTTATTTTTGCAATTCCCATGAATTTGTGCCAAAATTCCTTGGCAGCTCATTTTGGTATCTAATAATCTATGTACCAAATCATCTTAAGTTTTATTTGGATATAAGGAATATTCAGATTTCTTCTCATGAGCAAAACTAGCAAAGCTGTCTTTGCCTGTATGTAACACATTTAATGTTACTTCTGCATCTTGTTTATTCAGCCTTCATTTCCTACTGTAAACATGAGGTAGTGGGAAATGGGAGAAACTTAACTGGTTCCCTGAGTGGGTGAAATATTTGTCTTGTTCATCAGTTGTGATCTTCCCATCCTGAGAGAGACTTGAGGAAATAGGTTTTAGCTATGTCATTCCATCCTTCCTGATTTGTTTTTTTGTTTTGTTTTGTTTTGTTTTTTTCCCATGCAGTGACTGGGGAATAAAATATCTCGATCTTACCAGTTTCATGGGAAGTGAAATCCGTGGGAGACAAACATGGCTTTTTGCCCCCTCACCCCTCTCCACGCAATTAATTTTCATACATTCACTGAATAAAAGTACTGGTATATGTATTTGTCTGAAATGCTGGCAACTATTATCTATTCACAGTATGTTGCAGTTGCATGATTGCAGGTCTTGGCTGTGTTTAAAACTCTTTAACAGATGATGATAGGTGAGTTATTTGTATCACATTGACATAAATGAAACCAAAGTTGTGAGAAAGCCAATAAAGAACGTTACTTTCAAAGGTATTTATTGCATATTCTTTTAATTCATTGCAGTGTTAATATTTGTTTACAGCAGGAGACAGACCTCTCCATCCTGCATTTTTCTCTTGAATGCGAAGTGGAGTTTTTCACATGAGTAATTGTTCCTTTCTTAGGCACAGTAAGGTCACTGCAACACAAGGTATATTATATGTACAATTAACAAGGAAATGAGACTGATTGTTAGAACATCCAGATTTTCAAGAGTTCATACAGCAGAAGGCATCTGGTAAAGCAAGGTGGAAACCTCAGTTGTCGTTCCCTGCTATGTTTTGAAAACAGATTCACTTCTTTATCAATGAGAACTTCGGTTACCTTATACCACTCATGGTTCTGCAGCTGATGATTCTAGTCAAAAATATAATTTTACAGAGTGTCCACTTTCCTGAAGGGAACACTTGTGTCCCTTAACTTGAACAGTAATTTCATTGCTCATTCACTTGGGGAATGGGAACAAATGTGACGTGAGTAGGCTCTGTGTCCCCTTGCGCTGATTTTATCATAATACAGGAGAACTGTCAAATGCAAGTTCACTCCGGGAAGGCTGTGGTTGCCTGAGTTCCCTCTGGAGGTCATGAAGGCCCTACTTAATTATTTGATTTTTTTTTTTTCCCAAAAGTCCTGTCTGTGTTCTCTATGACTTTAACTGTAGGTGCACAATCTGTTGCAGCTTGTGGAGTTTTTTTGGTTTGTTTTCAAGTTGTTTCCTGATTCAGAAAACTTGGAGTAGGTGAGGTGTGTTAACATTTGTTACAAAAAAATGACTTCCTTACATTCATATATTTTTTTTAAAGTTTCTGATTAGCATCTAAGTGTAAGTGATTATAGGAATTCAAGGAGCTCCTCAGAAAATAAACTTGCAAATGCAGATCAGTGCTAAAAATCTGGGGGAAGTTGTTCTGGAATTGTTGTGTATAGCAATGGTTGAATGAGGGGAAACAAAAAACTGTATCTTAATTTTAAATCAGCAAGATGATAGTGGGGAAATGAAGAGGAGAAAAGAGGAGGTGAAGAGTACCAGCCCTCATATTTGTGTTTCAGGTGTCACATTTTAATTGTTCAATTCAATAAACTTTTATAAATATCAGAGTCAGTGCAGTAGCTACATTTATCGTATCTAGCATATAATTTCTAGCATTCAAAGCTGCCCTGGACATACAGCAAACCTTGTTTTGTTCCAGAAACTTGCACAGATGGTGAGAAAATGATGTACAGTTCTGAATTAATGCTTTTTTACTCTCCTCTCTGCAGAATGCATTTTGAAGTGCAGGGAGGACATTTTTTTTTTATCCCAGTCACAGCTCTTATCGTTACAGTCTGTAAAATCATTGTGCATAATCAAACTTTCTTTTAATTTATCATCATAATCATCTTTAAAATGCCATTTATTCAAAAATATTATCCTTGCTGTTGTGACAGGGAATGTCTGAGTGTTTCACTTCTAAGTTACCCAGAGATGGCTAATGCTGTAATTACAGTTATTAATTTGGTTCATTAGGCATTTTTTTATGTATACTCACTGCCAATGTTTTGTTCTTATGTCTTTACCTCTGGGCATGAGCATTAAGGGTTTGATTGTGTTATCTGTTGGATCTGTTCTGTTTGTCTTATCAATGGATCCATTGTTTTTCCTTAAAAAGATCTCTGCAAGAAATTACTAGGAGAGCAGAAAATGCATAATACTGCTTTTTCTTCACTTATTTTTTATGTGAATTGTAGTACATTGGAGACCTCTAGGACAATTTTTAATTAAAAAAAGCTCTGCTGTAAGCTTTTATTAAAAAAAAATCGTGCAATTAAAGTAGAAGTCAAACGTTTTTCTGTAGTTTGGAGAATTGTGGCACTGAAATAAATTAGGTAATACTTAGGATATAAAAGGTTAAATGGCCTTCCTCACATACTTGAGAAATTTTGTTACAAAAAAAATTGTTTCCTTACATTCATATATTCTTTTTAAAGTTTCTGATTAGCATCTAAGTGTGATTATAGGAATTCAAGGAGCTCCTCAGAAGATAAACTTGCAAATGCAGATCAATGCTAAAAATCTGGGGGAAGTTGTTCTGAAATTGTTGTGTATAGTAGTGGGATGAAAAGCAATGTTAGACGAGAGAGCAAAAGTGCCTTCTGAAAAACAGCAGTAAAACAAACACACCAAGAGAGAATTTTCGTGGAGGTATCACGTCTGATTTCTGTAACCTTAAGTGCTTTCCACTCCTGTATTCCTGAAGCTGTTGCCCCTCAGTAACTCTGTTTATTTGAAGCAGTTCTCCTGCGCTGTGGCTTCAGCAGCTGCAACAACAGAGCTGGGCAGCTGGCCAGGGGAGCTGCTCCTCTGTGTGTCTGGGATCCAGCCTGATCTGTGTTGCGACACCTCGGTGGCACCTGAGAACTCACCCCCAGTCGCTCTCCAGGACATCGGGTGTCATGTAAACATAATCTCAGTTCCCAGGGAATTTGTGGTTAAGGCAGGCAGTGCTGGGTTGAAGCGATTTGTGTTCTTGTGCTGGGTGTGGGTGCTCGGGCACAGACACTGCCACTCGCCCGGTGTAAGGAACTGAGGGCAGAACCTCCCAGCTCAGTGTCACGGACTGAAGTTGGGGGTGTTTTATTTTGGTTTTGGTTTTTAATAAAAAACCCAAACACAAGCAAATGACTTTTAGAAGACTTCTGAAATACCTTGACCAAAGGCAGTACTTGGTTAGGTTGGGACCAAATGGTCTGTGCACATTGCCAAGGTCTTCATTCTGATGTAAAACACCTCCTTAAATCTGTGAAATGGAACAGATGATTGCCTAAATTACTTACAATGCCGCTGTATTTCTTTATAGTTTAAGTATTTTTTATGGGGTTGTAATTTTTTTTCCTCAGAAACTTCAGATATCTGTGACTCAGGCGTGGCCATTATGGCAAAGAGGAGATTGAGGATGTAGATTTAGACAGTCTGAAAACCCAGGAAGGCATGGTTACATTTCTCTTCTGCTCCCAGAATGTTGCTTAACTTTGGCCAGGATGTTTCCTGGTGTCATGTTTTGCTCCCATGGGCCACCCGCCCCGCTCTTAATCTCCTCTGGCCTTTTAGTAATAGTTGGAGATACCTCACTCAGTTCAGAGGTGAATGATCTTTGATCCCAGTTTGTGGACGTTTATGCCCTGGTGAACTATGAACTGCAATGGCCCAGTTCTTCTCTGTAAAGTCTAGCCTTGCAGTCTGGTATTAAATGGAAAAATAAAGAAGATCATATAGACCTTAGAAATGTTTATTCTTTGATGCCTCAGACTGTGAGTACAGATTTTACTTTTCTTCTCTAATGCTGCAGTTAATCCATAGGAAAGAAGTAGACTTTGCTAGCAGGATTCTTCAAAGTTTTAACTGCATCAGAAAGATTATATGGGACTTTTTTTGATGACTTTCCAGTGTGAAGAAGTGTCAACAATGTGAAGGAAATAAAGGTGTAGTTTGAAAGATGACTAGAAGAGATTGAAGCTCCAAGGCTGGAATGGTAACAAGAAGTCGACTCTTAAACAGCAAAACTGTATTCCAGTTTGTGAGATGGCACTGAATCACAACACTGAAGGAAAAGACTTAAAAGAGTTAAGATTTCCAGAAAATAAAAATTGAACACAACAGCAAAAGGGAAATACCTCTGCATCTAAGCTAGGAAGAACTTAGAAACTGTTTGTCTTTATTATACTGTTTAGAGGGGGGTTTAGGCAGGACTGGGAGAAACAGTTTGCAGAGTGTGGTTATAGAGACCGTGTGAAGTGGAGGAAAGAGGACAGCAAGTTACTGTTAAACTGTAACATGTTCTTCTCTGATAAGAGAGAAAGCCTTGAAGTAATTGATACAGTGCTCCTCACTTTCCTACTCAAACATTATAGTCCTCTTACAAAGGAAAAAACATCTGGAAAATATTTCCGAAGACTTTAGCAGATAATCAATGAAGTAGATAAATATTTCACTAAAGCTTTGTCTTGCTTCTGAAGAATTCTTATTATTACTATTACTACTATTTTCTCATTTGCTTGCTGAGATTTGTTTGATTGGCTTGTTGCTGAAGGTTAACAGCCTTTATTACAAGAGCAAATATTGTGTTGTCATCAGAGCACAGAAAATTACCATTTTGTAGTTGACAATAATTTATAAAAATTCCAACATACTGTCTGGTTTTGGCAGATGAATTTTTCTCTTGATTTCCTGATTACTCTTGGAATATTCCTCCATAGTTCTCTTAATTCCTGTAAGATGACCAAAGAAAGCAATGAACTGTGTGCAGCTGCCTGATGGAATTCCTGCTGTTGGTATGAGCTAGGCCTTGAGAAAATTTCTTTGGTACGAGCAAAATCTGCTGACCGGCTTGCTCTGGTGTTCTGTCGCTGTGCTCAAGGTTTGCTGATGTCTTTTTGGTATCCCTGGCATTATCTGACACAAGGGCAATTGTTTGTGAGCCCCCTCCTGGTTTGTTTGGCTTGCTGTCCCAGGAATGATGTGGATGTGTCTTTCTTCCTAGTCTGGATTTCAAAGTACGACTCTCAGAAGTTCATCTCAAAACCTCACTTTTCTTGCGTGATCTCATTTTTGTTTCCCCTCAAAGGCAGATTTGCTGTTCCAAAGTACAATGTCAGGATCTGCACTGCGGATTTGGGAGGACATCACTTTTCCTACCAGGATCCAAACCAGACCGAACCTCTGTCTGCATAGGTGCTGATAAATACTTGTAGGTTCAGGTCTGATCTAGGGGTTAGTCCTTTGAACCCTGGAAAGATGGCTGTTCTGGCTAATGGGATTGTCTTGGTAGAAATAGGGAGAGCCCTGTGCTTTTAGCGCTTCCACTGATTCCCTTTAGCAGCGGTTCAGGTTTGGGCTATTCAGCTGGAGAGAGACATCAGAAAAGCTCAAGTACCTGTAGCTCTCTGCTCAGGTCCTGGTCATCTCCTTAAGCTCCAGCTTTGTGTGTTGAGCCTGTCTCAGGAGGACTGAAGTTTCCTGTTTGCCCAGGAGTGGCTTTAAAGCCATACCTTGCTTGCTAAGGCTGCAGCCGGGTGGTTTGCTTAAGTTTCCTGCCTCAAGAAAGGTAAATTTTCCAGCTAACTCAGATTTTGGGGATGAGGAACAACAGCAGATGATGAATTCTGATAGGAAGTGACCTATTCCTTTCCCCAGGCACTTTAATTTAGCCTCCTTTAGTGCTTTATGTTTGACAGCTGGCCAGACGAACTTTGTCTTCATTAATGAGCCATTACACTGTAAAAACTGACTGAAAGTCTACTAAATATGAAATTAATATGGAACAATTAATAATTAGTATTTTGAATTGTCTGGCAGGTATGTTTTCATTGTTTTTAGTCAGATCTTCAGGTGAGAGATATATACTTTAAAATGGTATATATTTTTAAATTGAAAATATTTGCATTGAAAATAAGTATATATTAAATTTTAAAATTTTTTCAAGTTGAGACAGCTGTAATGAAACCTTACTATATGACAGTTGCTGGTCTTTTTAGCGTAACAATAAAAATGTGTGTATATGCCCATATGAACTGCTTTCAACTTGCCATCTAAATCACTGAAGTTTTTTAATTGGCTTTTAGTTCACCTTATCTAAAATCATGTCTGATTCAAAAACAAAAATCCCCCTATTTTTAAATTGAATGTGTGGGCTTTCTGCAGTATGTCTGCTGTTTAACAATTGTTTTTAGAAATGAACATTAAGAAATTTAGGAGTAGTGGAAGTTTCCTACGATGTGTGGTGGTGAAGAGAATTTGAAAGATTTTTTTTCTTTTTTTAAGCCCGAAGGACCAGAAAGTTTTTGTCTAATTTGTATACTTTAATTAACTGTTGCTATGATTGAATACTTTATGCTTTTCCATGTTTTTCTTTGTTTATAAGGATGGTATAGGGGCATCCAAGGATAGTTTTTTAGTTCTGTCTTTAATTCAACCTCTACTTTGTGCTCTACATGATGTGCTGGTTGCTTAGCAGTTCAAGCTACAGACTGCAGCAGGCTGTTGCAATAGTACTGGTATTTTTCTTTAGCTTTGCAACCATTTTTTGCTGAATATTTTTTCTGCCAAAGCTACTTTATTGTCAGTGTTCAAGCATGCATTTCAGGGACTTCAGAATTAGGCTTGTAAATGAGCCACAAACTGTACATGTGGATCCTTTCTGTGTTTATTATGCCGTAATACATCTTGAGACTACTGTTTGCTGGAAATAAATAATTGTTTTTGTTTCAAGACCCTCTCTGTTTGTAGGATTTTTATGTTTTAAAGCTTGATATAGGGAAGCTACCTGGAAGATCCATGTTTATCAGAGCATGTACTGGCTACATCTGGTGCTGTTCCCTCCTGCACATGGCACGTATTTGACGTGTCTCCCAGCGAGTGGGTACCTGGTTTAGTCAGGTTGTTTTCTTTATTCTGCCTCCCACAAAGTGTATTGAGTGATGTTGGCAGTGTAAGTGTGTCCTCAGCTTGTCACTGTGTGTCCAGCAAGGACACAGGCTCCTCTCTATAGCTGTACAAATTTTGAGCAGATGATCCCGAGGCTGCAGGCTTTATTCCTCCCTCAGTAATGAGAATAACGGCTTTAGAGGACTTATCTCTGCATCTCAGAGGAACTGTAGTTGGATGCTGTTAGGTGGGGTCTTTCAGTGGTTTAGAAGTGTTGATCCTTTCCTGCTGGACAGGCCCAGAACCATTTTGTGCCACAGAAATAAGGAGGTTTCAAAGCAGTTGTGAATCTTGAAGCAGCAGAGGCTTAATACCTTGTAGGTAATGAACTAGTCTCTTTTTTTGTACACTTCAACTTTCCAGGTTATAACTGAGGACTGCTTCTGGGATACTACACCCATTTCATTTTCTTTTGAATAAACAGAGAATTTAGGTTTTCAGAATTATCAGCATGAAGTTTCGTGGTAGTAGGATATGTCAAACAGGATTTAATCTTCGAGGATTTGTAAAGGAGTTGACTTCCACAGCTCATCTGAAAGTAGCAGAACTCTCTCTCTTCATGTAATGGAAAATTAGATTTTCTGTCATTAAACTTCTGTTACTTTGCACGAGTAATCAAAACAGATGTGCAGATTTGAACATTTGACCAAACAATTTCATATTTTGCTTTAAGCGCTGAAATAGCATAAAATAACCCACAGTACTAATTTGTCCCATCTTTTAAGGAGCTTCTAGAGTTCTTTCCTGTAAAACATCTATGTGATTCTACAGCCCTTTTTCTAGGCTTGAGAGTCAGAGGCAGGGCCCTTGTGTTTTAGAGACAAGCTGTTATGGTCCTTAAATAGTGGAATACCAGTTTTGTCAAGAACATTTTCAGGTCTTCTAAAGACTTACTCTGGCATTGTGAGTGTCTACTCGCCCCTGATAAAAAAATACACTGTACATTAAATATTTCTTTGTCAAAGCTAAATACTTTCTAGACTACAAGTATTAGTGAATGAACATGTCTGATTTGCAGTGGCTATTTTTAAGAATACATGGAGGCAATAAACCCCATTTTTTAATCCTAAAATGTTTGATGGTTTAAGACCAATCTATTGCCATTATTTCAGCTGTTTCAAGTGCTTTTAGGCTGTATGGGCAATGCCAATGCATTTTAAAATTCTTTTTAGTGACTTATTTTAATGTGGAGCGACTGTGAAATGCTGATGTGAAAGACTCAGGAGATTTTTGGTAGCAAGGAGCAACATTATTAAACAAAAATCCCTCTTGTTGTCTTTGGTTGCTATTTCACTATTTTAAGAAAGTGCAAGATGCATGAACTATGCTTTTTAGCATTTTAAGCCAAATTTGCTGGAAATCAGCGTTGGTGTCCTGACAGTTTTAAAATGTTTCAGAATTCGTTTGGTCAGCCTTATTTATTTGGAGCAGAAGTGACTGGAAAACTCTGGATCACAGCGCTGCATGTGGAGAATTTCACCATGGTTGTTGTGTTTGGGCTTTGAAACAGCAGTATTTTGTTGCAATTGTTTGGCTGACTCCATTGGAAATAAATTTGTTGTCTTGCTTTACTTGGAAAAGCATGCTAAAAGCTTATGCTGCTTCCTGTTGGAAAATAGCAGTGAGTTACAAAATTAGCACATTGATGCCAATTATAAATATAATATCATCCCAGTGGGAATTTCTCCTTTTTATGCAAGTGAATGCATACGTGGTGAGAGTACTTCAGCCACTCTGGGAACACAGACACATAATATCTCTTCACAAACAACTGACAAGGCAAGGAACCAAAATTTGGCTGAAAAATCTCAAAATCAACATTCATTCTTCGGGAGGCAAATGTGGTAGAGTTTCTTGCTGTACAGAGTTCTGTCAGTGAAGCAAAAAAGATTAAGTATTTTCAGCCTTTGCACTCCTTAGAGGGTCTAACTTTGGCTCCACATTTTATTTTGTTGGCATAGGTTGCTGGATCGCTTCCTTTCCTCATCCTCTCCCCTTTTTACTCCCTTTCATAAATTGTGCTGCCTGGGATCCTGCTTGTCTCCATGTGGTAGGGAAAGGGGAAGCCTGTGTTCTTCAGAGGCTTTACTGTTTGGAAAAATTAATTTCCTAGCAAAACAGAGAATGGATAATGATTGGGCTCTGCATTTGCCTGTGTTGCTGCCTCTGTGTTTCCAAAATGAACTTTGAAAAGGCAGCAGATAGTTAATAGCCTTGGCATGGAGACCTGAGGGTGGTGGAAGCTGGCAGGAGTAATTCCCAAGTAAGGTTGTGTGTGTATCGTACCAGAGGCGGAATATGGTGCCCTGGGCACTGGCAGTCTGGCTCTGTGCCACGCTTCATTCTCCACTTTCCTTGGAACTGCTCCTTTGAAGATCTAATTATACGGTGCCAGGAGACTGCAGAGAGCGGGGCTGGAACTCCCACCGCCCTTCCACCGGATTTTGGTTTGTTTGGGGTGCAGAACTCGCACACAAACACTAGATTGTGTCACAGTTATCCACAAGTTCTGGCCAGTGTCCAGGAGATACAGTATGTTTTAGTGTGGCTGCTGCTAAACTGCCAACTCTGCCTTAGACTTATCTGTGTTTTTCAAAAATATTTATTCACTTCATTCCCCTTGCCTCCTTTTTTCAAATCTGCTGCTGTGTGAGGTCTGGTGCTTAACCTCTTACACCTTGTTATGGATTACCCAAGGGAAGTGCCTTTTCAGATACTAAAATAAAATTATTTGACCAGTCCAGAAAAATCAAGTGGAATTTGCAGGAGGAGAGGCCAGGAAGAAGGTGACTTTAGAGAATGATTTTTGACTGTACTGTCACTGAAGGTTGTCTTACAATTGATCAAATGCCAAAATTTAGAAATAAATGTCTCTCCATAAGGGTTTGAAGTAGCTGCAAATACAAGATGCTGCTACCAAAGATGATTTGAGATACGATGTGGTTTCCTGCCAGTGCTTTAAAGCATTACTCTGTTTGCTGTTAACTTCATTTTCATTAAGAAATTATTATTCTGCAACTTTGTTATGCGTTTTAAAATTAATTTATAGAAATTAAGTTATTAAAAAGTGCTTTTTGGTAAAAGGGGTCAACTTCCAATTTTTAATTTTGAGTTTTTGCTGCTGTTTTCCCCTTGCTTTGTTAGCATAACAGATGATAGTTGAAGTGAGAGGATCATTTTAGGTGCAGACTCTTACTGTGGGGCGGATTCTGACACCACCACAAAGACTAGCAGTAGTTTCCTGATAGTTTCAGTGAGGGAAATGGGCAAAGGGAAAAGGTAAAAGAGTAGCTGTGTGTTGATTAATAGGGTGATGCAGAGATGACTGATCAGCCAGGGTAATTGAAATGTGGGAGGAGAGGCAGCAGGCAAATGGCAGAAATTCCAGATGTTGAGGTGGTGAATCCAGAGGGAAAGCTCTGCCCATGCAAAATGAAGGAGGAACAGTATTTTTTGCAGACAACTGAACTGATCTACCTTGACCCAGTCATCTGGGTTATATATAAGATATTATATATACTTAAGAGATATATATAGATATGATTTATATATATAAAAGATACATCATAAGATACATTATAAGTTAAGTTATCTTGATCTGGTGCTTTAAAGAGGGAAGGGAAAAGGTGTGCAGGAATGGAAAGGGAGTAATATGGGTTAAAAGTATCTGTGGGGGAAAACTGGGATGATGAATTTTGATACAAGAGTGAGAAGTGGCTTGGTGCAAATTTAAGTTGTGTCCTCATAAGGGAGAAGGACAAGATGAGGAGGAGCACTATGTAGTACACGTTTGGGAAGGGTGAGACACAAAGTCTAGACGAGGAAGTATGCTGCAGGCCTAAAATTAACCAGAGCTAAAAGAGAAGAATATTTCTGTGACAGTGATTTTAAGTTCTCAAAAGCAGATAGAGGAAGAAACTCCAGTTTGAGAAGTTCTCTTGTGTGTGGCAGAGAGCTGAAATTCAGGAAGGTAGGAAAGCATCTTCCCTTTTTCTCCAGTTCCCCACTGACAAGCAGTGATGTTTTTGTGTGTTGCCAGCTGATTTTTCTTAGGAAATTTCTCATAATTTGGAGAAGAGAACAACTTATTATGTTGTTTGTTTTTTTTTTAAATTTAAAATAAATTCTGTAAGTTTTGAAATGTAATGGTTTTAGAATAGTCATGTTTGGTAAGGTAGGTAGCTTTTGGATAGCTCTAAGTTCCCTCTTCCCTTCCCAAGAGGAGACAAAAGGTTTGGAGGATTTAGCTTGGTGAGTGCAGCTGAGGGGAGGAGGTGTGTTTGTTCTCTAAGAATGTGTTGGGGAGGGATAGGGGATAGCCTAAGATCAAATAGTTGTAAACTGGGTCTAAATAAATTTGGCTGGAAACAAAAAGTGGTTGTGGTGTTTTGCTTGTTTGTTTTGGGGTTTGGTTTTGTTTGGGGTTTTTTTTGTTGGGTGTTGGTTTTTTTTGTTTTTGTTTTTTTGGGGTTTTTTTTTGAGTGAGATTCTAGGACGGCAATGGCAGGAAACTGAGCTGCCTCTGTAGGTGCTGTGTTGGGTTTGCTTGTAGTAGCAGAGTCTGCAGGCTCAGGATGTCCTTTCTGGTGCTGTTCCAAATGGCTTTGTTTTCCCCCTGCCCTTAAAACCATTTCTTTGGTTGGTTTGTATTACATGACACGTATTTGAACTGAGAATGAGAATTATTCTTAAAACTTCCTGATGTGTAAACAGCTGTATGTATTACTTGAATGCTACTTGTAAATACCTGATGTAATACTTTTCATTAATGAGATAAGATGTTCCATGTTAATGGTAGTGTTCTAGCAAATGTAACTCTCCTCCCTTTAGCACAACTGCACTACCAAGAAAAATGTCTTCTGTGGTATACAGGTACTGATTATATAATTTCAATACCATAACATTAAAATGCATAATAAAAGACTCTTACATTAAAGTTTTAAACATGTGCTTTCAAAAGTGCACATAGATACACATGCTGTGTATATGCAATAATGTATGTCCTTTCCTTTCTTAAATTTCCCCAGGTATACGTGGAATTTGATGACCTTGAATGGGAAAAACGAGAGTGGGTTAAAGTTTATGAAGATTTTGCAACCTTCTTGGTGGAGTACCAGCTGGTCTGGGCGAAAAGAAAGGACCCAAGCCAGACTCAGGGATCAAAGATCAAACAAATTCAATGGCCTGCATTGGTAAGATACTTGAGCAATTGTATTTACTAACTGTTTTAATCTTTTTGATTCTGTCCTTAGGAAGCTGCCTAGGTTACTCAAGTGGTGGTGGAAAGTGGTGAGCATGGAGTGGGAGGAGGGTAAGAAAAAGAAAATACTAGTAAAGCATGTTCATGTTGGAGGGGTGGAGTGATGTGACAATAGTCACTCATTTTGCTTTCTGAATCAGGTGAGAGCACTGCAAAACTGGTCTCTGAGTGACATAACAGAATTAATGTCACTTTACATAGTCAAAGCATCTTACAAATATAAACTTATCAGGAACACATCTTACTGCTCTGGGGAGGATTGAAACCAAGGTGAAAATAAACCCTTAAGCTTGTACCTTCTCTGTGGGAGCTGAGGGTATCTGAAATTCAGGTCAGAGTTCAGAAGGATGAGAAAAGATTAATGAAGTAAGTGGTAATTGTTTACCTGTTTTATGAGGTGGTGCTTGTGACTCTCCTCCTTGCTGGATTGCTGCCCAAGCATTAAAGCTGTGAGGGAACTGCTGGGAGGTTGTGTGCATTTGTGGCATGCCTTGGGATAAACCTGAGGAATACTCAGGATCTGATGAGATAATCCAATAAGCAATAAACATGTATTCCATTTTTCTCCAAAGAAACTAGTAGTGCTGTCAAAGTCTTCAGAAGAGCCATATAGATCTGAGATTTTGGGAACCTACTATATTGGATCATTTGCAATGTGTGGAGTTGGGGAAGATTTCTCACAGACTGGTGGGTAAAAGGGGACTAACAAATTTGTCAAAATGGCGAAGGGCAGTCTTAGATATATTTGATAATAAGCCTAATATCTGTGACTTCAGTCTTGGGTTTTTAGAAACTTGTGGTCTAATGAATTTAGATGATATTTTTAGATGGTATTTTTTTCCTTCAAGCTTTCGCTGTGTCTGTGTTTCCTTTCAATACCCTTCGTATTCTTGTCTCTGAGCACTGGATGGACTTCTGGAAATGCTGTCATGTGATTATTTTTCTGGAGCTGTGGTTGGAACAGTCATGCTGAAAGGTCATGAAGCTGTCTGATCTAGAAAGCCGTAGATTTAGGACGGACTTACCTCCTCCTCAGTGAATATTCCTGCATGACTCAGCTTGTCTGTCTGTGCTGATGTACTGGAGCAAAGCAAGCCAAACTTTCTGGATGTACAGGCTGATCCATATGTTTGCTTGTAAAGGCAGGTTTTCTGTTTCATGTTAGTATATCCTTGAGCAAGAATTTTTAGTTTCAGGGAGTCATGTAATTTGCTCTTTGAAGCCACCCATCTCTCCTTGATTGAGATGGTATTTTAAGACCTGTTACGAACTTAGAACTTGGTATCTAAGTACTCTGCTCTTTTACACGCTTTTCATCTCACCCTCTAGGGTAGAGATCCTTCTTGGGTTTAGGAGGGGTATATTTCTAGTCTGGCTGCTGATCCTGTCCTCAAGTTATAAGTATTAATTTGTCTTAATTTGCTAATGTGTGAAAGTGTTTTAGTCAAACCTTTCTCCCAGTAGACACTTGTATCAAACTTGTGCTGGTCCAGCAGAAGGCAGAAACTTTTTTTTCTTCCATCTTATTCTTTCATTGTTTTTTAGTGTTTACATTCTTGAGGCAGCTGATAGGCATGAAAAGGAGGATTTGCAAAAAATCTCCCTCCTGCTTTTGCAGTTAAAAAACTGAAATCACAGCGGCTGAAGTGAGGCTCAAATAGCTTGTTGGGTCACAGTTTCCAGATGTTAAAGTTGACAAGTTCTCAGCATTTGTACTTGGCCTGACTGCAGATGTTCTAGCAATTGTTTTCTGAGTCAAACCCTCTAGTCATCCATTCCAGTCAAGTGCAGATACAGGATATTAACTCTAGTTAGAGCAGATGCCTTCCACAGAGCCCCTCCCAAGGTTCTGCTCTGTATCAATTGCTCCTCTGAGCACACCATGCCTCGGAACAGTGAAGGTGCTCAAATTGCCATGGAACTTCAGGGTTTTGTTTCTACACTATCTGAACACTGTGGTGCAGTGGAGGGGATGATCTCTCTGAAGGTGTTCTTTGGTTGTGGGGTGTTTTTTTCCTTTGTTTTCTGAAACAAGACATTAAAAATGGGAAAGCATGAAAAAAGTGATAAAATTTAATTTGCCAAATAGCAATAGGAATATTTTACTTTTTTGGTGAAATCCCAAGTGTGGATGTGATAATGCACTCATTTTGGAAGAGTTGAGTCTTGCTGTAGTTCTTAAAGGGAATGTCTCAGGCTTCCCCATGCATGTGAACTATACTGAAAAGAAATCATACCAAAATAAAAGTTTCTAGTACACTTTATTTTGGATGCTAATGTAAATGCAGCAAAGCAATATTTAAGTGTATTTTATGTAGTAGTTCTCCCAAATCTTTGCTTTTAGTGGAGTGAATGAAAAGTTCTTATGTTCTGCTTTGATTATGTACTCTGTATTTACTGTGTGGTGTTCAAGCTCAATCAGATGCTGTGGGGCTTTCTGTGGGCAGTTATCAGTCTGGTTAGTATCTGTGTACTTCACAATTACTGATTGCTTTTATCACTCAACTGTGGGATAGGATGAATCTCCCCTTTATAGATAAAACTTCTAGAATGCAAGTTGGTCACAAATGTTGCTGTTTTAAAATACCTGAATGCCTGAGGTGTAGCTGTTCCTGAAAGCACAGAATCCACTGACCTTGTGTAACTGTGCTTTAAGATTTTAGGCTCTTTAGTCAGTCTTTCCCTCCTGAGAAAGGGAGGAAATCAGAAGTATGGCCTCTTTCTCCTTGTCTAGAAACTGAGTAACAGAAGAGGGGTAGATTATTCCCTGCATTTAGTTTCTCTCATGGCGTTTACCTTAAGTAATGGAGATGATTTACAGATGTCAGTGCAGGAGAAAACTTCCTGGCCAAAGGGTTAGCAAAGGGAAAAACAAAAGTATGGATTTTGAAAACTTAAGCAGTATAGGTAGTGGAAGTGAATGGTGTGCCTTTCCACATCAAGGGATTAAGAAAAGTAGCCCAGATAAGGTGCTGAAAGCGAAGGCATCCCCTCAGGTTGGAAAACAAGCAGGTTTGCGTGTCACAAAGGTACCAAGAGAGGGGAGTGATGGGCTCAAAATGATGGGCTTCGGGGGAATCACCAGTACTGCAAAAATGAGGGAAAATTTGGTTTTTAATTTCTCAGAAACAACTTTGAAGCAATTCAGGTGATGAATAAAAATTTTTGACCTGCAGGTTGATAAAGAATAGTTGTATTTTAGGGGGAGTAAATTAATCTCCCTGATGTCAAAATAGTTTGGGCACTAGGATGTTAGAGATCAGTGATAAAATCGTGCCTATAATATAATTCAGTCTGAAGTCTTAGGAGTATGGTGGTAACTCTGTAGCAGCCAAGAGGGGAGATGGAAGTACATGTGTGGGTAGGGTGACAAATTGGAGCCAAGGTTTTAATGTGGACAGAACAGAATGCTTCTGTGAGCTGTCAGTTTGAATTTAATTACTGTGTCTCTAATTGCATGTTAAAATATCTAGAAATAAAGTGTAGAGGGAGAAAAAGAGAGGACAAAGGATAGAAGCAGCTAGAGACATTTTAGAGAATAACAGAATAACGTGAAAGAAAAGTTTAAAGTGATAGACTAACTAGGAGAGGACACCATGGTGGAAACATAGCTAGCAGTTCACTTTTAGGCACAGGAAGGTGTGGACTGAGTGTCTTTTTCTTAATAATTTTGTTTGGGAAGAGAGTTTTGGAAACTTGAATGATGTGCTTAAATGAAAATTTATTATTGGAGGTTTACAGATAGAAATGAAAGAAAGACATTTCACACAAGCGTTTTAAGGAGCATGTTCTATCATCCTGGAAGGGAAAGAATAGAAAATGCAGTTATGATTAAAGGAGTTTAAGGTGGATAGATTATGGCAAGTTTATACTTTCAGGTAAAGGATCTAGGAGAATACAAGAGGTTGGAAAGAAAAGATTTAGAATTGGAGGTAAGGAAAAGTGAATGCATTGAATGGGAGTGCACATGAGAAACTTCTGCAACAAGAAAGGAAGAGGCTGTTGTAGAACAGAGAAGGAAAAATCTTATCTTATTTTAGCCTTTTCCTTCTGGAAGAAACTGGTGGTCTTGTGCAAGGTAAATGTCAAAGGAGGAAACAGCTTGACTCAGTATAATATGCTAAAAACAGGAGTGGGGAATGGTCCATTGAGCTGGCAGGGCAGAGCTGGGTGCCTGGGAGGGTGATGGCTCAGGCTGTTTGCTGCATTCTGCTGGGTATGGCTTGTTTTGTGAAGTATGTGTTGCCTGTTGTTACACCTGTAAACAAAACAGTGCTGCTTGTGAATTCAGTATGAGTCCATAGATGATAAATAAGAATCCATAGACGATAAATCAGAATCCTTAGATGATAAATCAGAAAAAAACATACTGTTGCTTGAAGGTGAAGATATTGCTTCACTAGCTTTACAGTACTCACCTTGTCCAACCAACAGATTTACCGTGGCATACAGCAAGGACTGGTTCTCCTGCCATTGTGTGTTTCTGAGAAATATATAGATAAAAGCTAAAATACATTTTTATGAGGAGATCCTGAACGTATCTCCTAAGGCAAGAAGGCTGGAGGAGCAACTCGGTCCACCCCCCCACTGCAGTAAAAAAAAGAGCATGTGTCTGTTTGCCTGTCCTCTCTTTCTTGGAATAAGTGAAGTCATTGCTAAAACAGTGGCTTGAGAACAGTCTTTCCTGGGACCCTGTCCAGGGCTCTGCAAGAATATGGGGCTTTAGCCAGGCATATAGCAAAACCAGGGACAAAGAGTGGAGCTTCACTGGCAATGACTAACTCTTTTCCATTATGAGAATCTGGAGCTGATTTACAGTGGCCAGTGCCAGTGGCACATGTGGGACTGAGGGCCTTCAGCCTGACCATCATGCTAATGAGGAGGTTGTCTTGCAGAAGAATGAGATGAGGTTTGTTCTGGATGGTGGTGGGTGTGTTTGTTCTGGGGGACTGTGAGTGAGCCCATATGTTCGTGTGTCAGGGCACTTGGGGCTGAAGTGTAAGAGCAGGAGTGTTTGTGGACATGTGGAAGATAAGACTTGTCCTCTGACCTTATGTAGCCTTTTCCCTCCTCCCTCCCTACCCCTCTGTCCCAGCTGTCAGTGGCAGAATCCTTTTGCTTGACAGCATTTTTGCTTCAGCTGCCTTGATTGTGCTGGATTATAAAGCACATACTTATAAAGTGCCGGTTTATTGGCATTTGTGTCACGATTAAAGAAGAAACTGCACAGATTGAACAACAAGCTTCCACAGGGCTTCCAGGGGTGCCTGAGACAAATCAAATTCTTTATTTTAGGCGTGATAATGGAAAGTAGAACAGGTCCCTTGTTATTCCTGTTTCTACTGTTATATACTACCACTCTTTCAGTTACTCAAGGATTTGTTTTCTTGTCTGGATGATCTAAATTTTAACATTTCTGAGTAAGTTACTCTTTTATATGTTGGTCCCACGGATCAGATTGATCCCTGTCAAAGTCAGGAGCTTCTGTAGATACTGCTGATGTTCCCCCTTCATTGCAGCCTGTTCTCTCTCTGCACAATGAAAAATAGAGGTATACACTGTCAGATGCTGTGATTAAATCCTCAGCAGACACTCAAAATACTTAGCAGTAAAAAGAAATCAATTCACAAAGGATTACTGTGTGTATGGAAAGTAAGGCAGAGAGAAGACTCAGGCTTCGGTCTCCTGAGTCCTAAAAATAAGTAAAAACTTGAGGATATTTCAAATTTGAGGGGAGGAAGTGCCGTAGCTTCAAGGGAAAACAGTCAAAAACTAATAGTGGATTTTTTCAGCTTCTCCATTCCCTGCATCAAGATTGTCGTGCTTGTATACCTTGCTTATATGGGGTAAAGATGAAATATATACAACAGAGGAGAAAGCGCTTGGAAACTGTCAGCTTCTTCGAAGACTTTAGCGCTTGGGGAAGAGAAAATTTAAGTAACTGACTCAGCAGAGCATAAATGACCCGATTTTTGCTGCGTTGTGAAAGACAGCAACATGCAGAAACAGCACTTGGAGATGGTTCAAAGATTACTTTGCTGGAGAGCACGTTACTGTGATATTCCCACAGAACATCAGCTCAGGCAGTACCACATCCCGCCTGTGTACTTTGGCACTTGCCTCTTTTGAACTGCTGCTTACTGGGAGTCACTGCTCTCCCTGCAGCTTTCTAAGGAGAGGCCATTACCTTCCCAGGACGTGCCCCAAATGAAGAGCAATACACTGGAATCTGCCTCCCCAGATGCTCTGTTGTGAAATATGGGTGTTGTCCTGTGGCTTCCCACTCTGGAAATGAGGGATGGGATGGAAAGCCTCACTGCAGTGCTGTTTTCTGTGTTGCCCTGATACTTTCTGTGCACTTCACACTACTGCATTGTTTGTTCCAGAGTTTTTTATCTTGAGATGTTGGCTAATGGCAGGCTTACTTTTAATTTTCTTCCTGTTTAACTTGCACTTAAAAGCAATGGAGACTCTTTTTTGTTTGAAAGGATTTAGTTTGGTAAAAGCATGCTTCCATATATAAAATAAATTAAGTATTTTTGGTAGTTAAGTGCTGTGCTAAGAATAGTTTTTAATGTCAAATTCATTTATAAAAGTCACAGAATTCCAAGCAAAATGGAGTATTTTCAAGACTTTAAAATAACAGTGAGCACAAGTTATGTTGATCATACTGGCCTGGGAGTTACCATTTTGGCAGCTCCTCTAGAGAAAGCTGCTTCCATGTGTCACAGCATCCTGGATGTCTCTGTACTTCAGGTTCTTCCCTGCTGGCAAAGCACCTCTCCTTGTTCTCCAAGGATTGTGCCAGTTAAAAAACTAGGTATTGTTTAGCGTCCTCCAGCTGTAACTGAGCAGTGCACCCAGGTGAGTGTGGCTCTGCTCAGCAGTCTGATAGCAGTGAGATGCTGGCTGTGATTTATGAGTCTTTCTGTAAAAGACAGACATAAAGCTTCCTGAGTTTCCATGTTCAAGCTCGGCACTGGAAGCAGAGCAGTTGAAGCTGCAGCTGCAGGGAGCTCAGTGCAGGATAAATGCTTGAATATTGATTTTTATAACTGTTGCTGAAACCTAAATGGGTTTGCTATGTGATTATACTCCAGTCCATGAGATGGGAGTTCTTGTGGGTGTATCTGAACTGCGTTCACACTTCAGCTTCAATGTTGACCTGCTGCACAGCTTCTGTGGGTGTAAAAGCCAAGAGTCATGCTGGATCTTCTGGACTTGACTGGAAAGTCAGAAGTATTTGATTTGGTTTTTTGCATAGCATTTATGGGAACAAAATTTTTCCTTGTGTTGAAAAAAACAAAGCTTTGTACCTGTCTATATTTCAATGGGTTAGAAAGATCAGCTCAACTTTGGAGATGCCATGGTGAGTAGGATACAGGCTGGTGGGTGCAGCTGGTTATTTCGGCACAGTTGTTTGGAAATTCATCTTCAGGGCTTGGACTTTGGAAGATGACTGAATGCCTGCAGTGTCTTTTGTGTGTCTCCATCAGACTCATCACTCACAGTCTATTTGTTGTTATTTATATAAATTATGACTTCTGTGTAAAATGTATAGATTTATAATATGTGTATGTGCATGTGGGTGTGTATTTATAGGTGTGTGTACATAGAGAGAAACACACAAAGACAATATTTTTCTCTATATGTTACAAACATTTAAAAAAGATATCTCCTCACCTATACCTGTTGTGAGTGTGTACAGTGAGGGAGGTATGTCAGCAAGGTGCTTGTCCTCCATCCCAACAGTGTCCAGAATGAGGAAAGCTGTGCCAGAAGAATTCCATCCGCCAGCTCCTGCTCAGTGTTTTCCTTACGATGGCAGGAGGAGCAGCTGGGCTTTCCACCTGTCAAATCCACTTGGCAGCTAATTTCGAAAGTCACCCACTGTTCAAATCTCCACTGCTGCTTCTGTGCATTAATGACTTGTCAGCTGTGCAGCACTGCAGCACTGCTCTCTTCATGCTTCCTTGAGGAAGATGAGTTATGGAAAGCATAATTTAGAGTTTCTGGTTCTCCTGCCCCAGAATTCCAGCAGTTTCTTCTGGGCTTAATGGTGAAGTCTGTATGAAGTCTCAATATCCAGGTTAATGGTACAGCAGCGTGGAGAACCCACCCCAGATGTGAAGCACGTTTTCTTTAAGAGGGACTTCAGCGGGTTACGTGTGACTGTGCAGACACAGGGCCTTGTGTGGAAAGTGTGTGTTCTCCTGAGCTCAGACGTTGGAGCCCCAGGTGAAATTCATGAAGTGAAAATGTTGCATTCAGGGCCAGACCCTGCGTTTTTCTGGTTTAGGGTAAAAGTTCTGCATTTTGCAAAGTGCTGAGAATCCGAAGGAAGCATTTTTGGTGGTACTAAGAAAGCATATTCTTCAGCTCCACCTGGATTTTTGTTACTGACATATAAACAAGGCAGCTGTTGCTTCTAGGGTCTCTCACTGATGCTGAAAGGGACAGTGCTGCTACCTCCCCTTTTTGGTCCTTTGGCTTAAAACCACCTCAATTTGAGTTAGATCCAGAGGCCATGTCCCCTGGGGTGTGTAAACACTCTCGTGCTCCCTCCTCCGTTACACAGAAATATTCTTGTAGTTCACCCAAAGCTCTTGTGAACTAAGCAGGGGTATACGTGAGAATGAAGTGCAGTTGTTTATTCCTATTATGCAGTCTGTACTTGATTTGTATTGATCACTTCTGTTTTATTACATATCTTTTTTGTTTCATTTTGCCATTCTGTGCTCTCAGGGCTCTGTGTTTGAAAAAGATTTTGAAATGAGATCTTGATAGTTAGCTGCCATTAACAGAGACTTCTTTTGCTGGCAGATGTTGCAGGCCCTCAATTACACTAAAACAGACTAAATCAAGTACTTGGAGAAAAAAGTTGTCTCCTTTTTTCTTCTTTGTCATAGGTGCTAAAGCATTATAAATGGGCTGTCCATGATATATTTATCATGAGCAATCTCTTTTCATATATGGCAGTTTCTTGAGGACAGGAAAAGTCAAATTTCTACAACAACCTCGCACACTGCTGGAGTTTTTCTAGCAACAATTTGATGTTTTACATCTGGTATGTTTACTTTTTAAATTTGTCTTAACTTCCGTGGAGAAAACTGAACATAGGAAAGAAGTTCAGAAGCAGCCTTTCAGCTTCAGGTATTCAACCTGCATGAGGAGAATAGATGGGGTAGAATCTGTGTTTTGTATCTTTAGTGTCGTAACATTTCTGGTAACTTCATTTTTTGACAAAGTAACTATCCTGCATATTTTTTTGAAAAACAAACACTCAAGTAGTAAAACCCCTTATGTTTCTTGTGCTCACTTAATACAGGTTTTATTTACCTGCCACATCCAGTTGTCTGTGGTGGGTTCCAAATCCCTGCTCTCTGTGCACATGCAGAGCCCAGGGCTCAGAGCATATTGTTTTACCACTTCCTTTCTTGTACCCTTGGATTAACATCCTTCCAGCTGCTGGCCAAATCAGGAAGTTGAGTCAAGAGCTACAAATGGCAAAGGCACTTTCAATGACTTCTTAAAAGAAAAAGCAAAAACTTAAACTGAAGATGTTTGTGTTTCTCTTGGCAATGTGTGTCCTGTTAGGATGATGTCAGTCCTAAACCAATGATGGAACAACACTGAAACCATTTCATTTTTTTAAAATTTATCAGGTATTGAGAAGCCACTTTGTCATCTCTGTGGTTTTAGAACACTTCTGGTTTTCTACCATCTGCTGCGTGGAATATTCACATAAATGGGGGAAGGACATACAGTGAAACTTTGGGTTGTGTTTGGGTGTGTTTCCCTTAACTCATCTGCTCTTCCTTGCAGTAAAGCCTGAGGTTACCTCAACAGTGGTTACTGGTAATTCTTTGAGGTATTGTGTCTTATTTAGTGTGTATTGCTTGATGAAAGCGCTGTTACATAGAATATCTTTAATACTAGACAGTGAATCAGTGTAAAGAACTGAAAATGTAGGGCTACATCAACTCTTGGGAAAGCAGAACATTTTCAGAACAATATTTGTTAGACTGACTTTGTAAGCAATCAAAATAGGCTCCTATTGATTAGGGAATGGATCTTCGTTTGAAAATAATACCTTTTAGCAGAAATTAATACTTTACTAGAGAAACATGGCAGACACCATCTAACCCTGAGTAAGTCTGACTTCTTATTTACAGACAGGTGAATTATTAACACAATTAACAAGACAGTGTTTATTTTTTGCCTTCTGACTGTCATAGGGTCTATACCAGTCATGGATAGAAGACAGTATTTTAAGCTTTTTGATCTTTCATTAGCTGCTGTTGTGTTCCATTTTGACTCCTTTATGGAAGAGATTTGCTCCATTAGTTAACCAGTTGTTAGAAATTTGCATGAAGCCTCTCAACATTCAGATTTTGAATAGAACTGTGTAAGAAAAAAATGAACTATTCCTATGTGTAATGCATCATCCTGAAAAACTCTTGACCAAGTATTTTAATTTGAAATTTCTCATCAATTTTGAGTCTAAGACATTGGGTAAGTACCTCATTTCTTTTCATAAATGATGCAGAATTATATTTCTGTTCATGGCTCTAGTTTCAGATGGCTTTGAAAAATTCTTACATATTTAATTTGAAAGACTGCTGGGATTTTAAATGCATATACTGAATTGCTACAAACAATATTAGTACCATCACAAAAGGAATAAAATACTAATTTGTAGGTCTGACTGAACAGATGCCTTTGGAATCACTAAAATATTTTACTGAATCCTGAAGTGAGCTGAATAGTACTTCTTATCATTGGTGATGAATTTAGCTATTTTGAAAATATAATAATAAAACCCTATATTAATATAAATACAGTAAAAATCTGTTTATGAGTTTTATAGATTTTTTTTGCATTAATTTTTGCCATTGAGAATGTAATTGTTTTTTTAGAGAACAATGTTCTATGTATTTTGGTGTATTTGTCTGGAATAGGCTGTATTAGGTCTAACCAGTGTTCTGGTGAGGCTCTGCTCCCAAGCTAAAGCCTCTTGGTTTTGATTCCAGTGCTTCTGTTTGTCATAAAAGATACGCTTTTGCTTACAGTAGTACTTTTACTATTCTAAATTACAGTGCTCTTAGTACTCATAGTACTTTATTCTAAATTATTCATGAAACTCTTTTATTGCTTCCAAATTTAAAACCAACTTCTTTTTCATATCATGGTTTCCTAAAGTACTACAGAAATGCCAGGGTATATATCTTATGTAGCTGCCTGAGAGGATGGTTTGGACATGCACCAAAACACATCTCCTTCCAGGAATCTCGTTAGCAGCGGGTTGTACACGATTGCAGTGTATGAGGAGAGGTGTCAGCACCTCTGGAGACTGCTGCTACAGGACTGCTGGGATCAGATCCTTCCTGAAGTTTGAGGCAAGATGCTAATCCTTTTAATCCTGAAGAATGGGCATCACCTCCAGCTTTCGGAGCATCTCCTTCTGTTCAATTGCTTAGGACAGACCTAATCGATTCTGTTTTACTCCTTGGGCAAGACACATTTACAAGGTCATTTGAGAGCTGGTGATGAATTACCTATTGATCATTTACTGACAAGTAGAGCCATAAGTATTTGGGCAAAGTCATCTTCTAAGACTCAGGGTGTAGTTAATTCATAAGGGGAGAAGAGAAATATTTGGGGCAATTACGGAGAATTGTGGGGGAATTACATTAAGTCAGAGAAGTCTTCTGGAATGGTATCTTCTTGGAAATAACATAAAACTAAAAGAGAACCTCTGTATAATTTATTTATTAAGAACTTATTGATGGTTTTGCACTTTGTAGTAAGATACTGTCCTGTGGAAAAAAAGCAGTTACAGGTTTGAGATTGCATGAGAACTCAAGTAGCAAACTGCCTTCTGTCAGGCACCCCCCAGACAGGCAGAACTGTGTGAACATCCACCGAGTGCCATCAGGTTTGCAGGCAGCAGCAGGATCTGATCAATCAGGACTGACTGGTGCAGTTGTAGCAGAAAAATGTGTTTGACTTGATTTGTAGGTGGAGAGATTGTGGATGATTTTTATAAACCTGACCAGTATGTGCAGTATACAGAGAACCTGCTGCTTTTCCTCCACCCCCAAAATGTGGTGAGGTAGAAATGCAGGCTCTGATGTGTGTCTGAATGCGTAGCAGTTCGTGGTTCCTTTAAAGTGCATAATCTCAGATTAGCTTTTCCTAAGGAAGAATTTGTACAGTTTTCCATATGCTCTCTTATTAACAGTTTTGGTTTTTCTGTCCTTTATATGTATAAAACCTCTATCTTGGCAGTTAATCAGCCTATAGAAGCGCTGTGGTATTCACACTACCGGGTTATGCTGTTGGGGGGCTTGATGGCATTCTTAATTGATCATATGGTTTTTCTATGCCAAGCTATTTTCCTGTGTTATTATTGAAATACCCAGTGAACTGTGATTAATCATGATTTGGCACAGGCCTCTGAAATTACTGCCACTGCTGTAGAATGTAGATTTCGACATCGTTGGCTGCTGCAATTGCATAATCTTGTAATGATAGACGTACTTGGAGTTCCTTCAATACAAATGACATTATTGGCACACGTAGGATTGTATCCTAGATTATTTATTAGAACAACTACTGTACTTTTTATTGTGCCTTTTACCCCTCCCCTTAATATCTAACCTAAACTTCCTCTCAAAGTGACAAAACGACCTTAAATGCTACAAATGCACATATAAAGTACAAATGAAAGCAGGAAGGGCAACTGTTCCCCACGTCCAGACAGGGAGGTTAATGCTGTTGGATGTCTTTTGGCTGCTCTTGTATCTGCCTGCCTTTTGGGGATGCAGTGTGTGACATCTTACCTACCCGGAACACTGGAAAGCTGGAAGCTGTTCTGTGTCTGCATCATGTCCTTGTGTTATTTTAATCAAATTTTGGATAGCAGAGGAGACAGACTGGCCTTTTCCCTGGTTTGACAGGACTCTAAACAATCCCTTTTATATATTTATGGTATTTTAGCATATGTTTTAGTATATGTGTTTACACCGAGAACCGATGGGTTGGATTTTTTAATCTGTGTAATTTAACTGTGTAAAGAAAGTACAGGTCTGTTACTTGGCCATGGATGTTTTTGGCATTGTTACACTATAAAAGGTAGTCAATAGCTAGTTATTGTCTGTTGGGGAAATGTTTTTCTTTAACATATATGGACCTTTCTCACTGGTGTTGACCAGGGGCTTAGCACTCGTCATTGTGACTTTAAAATTCTAGCTGCAGTTTGCCTTCTTGGTACAGTTTCAGTATAACTCTTTCAACTAATGTAATCCAGATTTTTGTTACTTTCCTTTTGTTACTTGTGTTTGAAATGAAGTAAAAGATCTGTTTATTTTCATAAATGAGAGATGAAGATGGTAGATAGCGGGAAAGTCACTGCAAGATTTATAAAACACAATAAATCCTGAATACTGTTATGTTGGCCAGCAACAACATTTTGACTATAAAAAGTAAATGGAGAAAACCCAGTAACTGTTTATATAAAATTTCTTATGGAAAATAAACCATTAGGCCAAAGCAGATACTCACTTTGCTCTTGTAATTCTGTTTTCAACCATGATCCAAAACTGTGAGGAGCCAAAGAATATAGGTAATCATGTATGCACATAAACCCAGTAACTTTTGTTTATCAGAAACAGGCTTATTTTACATTTCCGAGGTAGGCATGAGAATGTGCGTATGAACAACCCACAAATTAACTGTAATAAGTAAGGCTGATCAGATTGGAGGGTTTTTTTAAAGCACTGTTGTGTTCAAACAGTCTTTCCATCAGAGTAGTGAAAATAAGAAGTTAAAAAAATACATCTCTAAAGTGATTTTCAGTCCTCTAAGTTTTCAACTGTTGGAATTCTTGGCCATTGGTTTTATCCCTTTCTTCAAGTCATTTGTTGTGCACAGAGTTGTTTGGTTTTTTGTAATGCAGTATTTTGGGTGTCCCACGTCAGAGTCTGTAGCCTTGATCCACCTTTACTGAGTCTCCAGACACCCTCCCCCTTCCTCATTGACTTTGATGAGTTCACCAGACCGTATTTCTGTCTCTTCTGCCACTCAGACAAAACCTGTGCTCTCTTTGTTCTTTACATTTTACTGCTCATTGAACTGTCCTGCACATTAGTCACCCTCTGAGGGAATGAGCTTGCAAGTGGGAGCACTTGTGGAGTTGGGGAAATAATGTAGTTCCTGACTGTGACCAAGTGATGAAATTCATTAGCAAAAATTCCATCTTCTCCCTGTATATGGAGAAAGGCCAGAGTTTCTACCACATGGACAAAGACTCAGCAGTGCTCTGCTTTGAGATTAACAGGGCAGTTCACAGATCTGATTAATTTTTACAGATTCATGCAAGCAATGATTTGCAGCCTGTTCCTAGTTCTAGGCTCAACTTTCAACCATGAAGGCTGGAATTACGATTTTATTATTGAGAAGTCATTCTCTTGAGTAGTTTTCTGAGAGGAGGTGAGTGAGGTCAGTTGTCATTTTTTATGATCCATAGGCATAGATATAGTAAAGAAGACTTCCCCCCCTCAATTTGTCTGATTTCCAATTTCGATAAGATTTTAGCAGTCACGCAAAAATTTGGCTATATGTTGTTCTGCAATTCCTCATTTTTCTACTGGGACTGCTGCTCTGTTGAGAAAGGATTCAGTCACTTCTTCCTTTGCCTCCAGAATGTACTGCTGTGTTTTGAGATAGGAGGTTGTATCTCACTGTTTGAAAGGAGATACCATCAGTAAGAGGAGAGGTGGGAAAGCAGTAGAGTTCTCTACCTGAGCTGCTCCTGTTCAGTTCCAACCTGTGACTGGAGCCTGGTTTAGTTCTCTGCTGCTGTTTGATAACAGTGCAAGCAGTGTTGGTGCTTCTAGAGCTGTATGAGGGGCTTGTGTTGGGATGAAGGCTGCTGGCAGGGGAAAAAAGAGATTTGGGAGTTCATCAGCAAAGAACAGAAAACCTTGGGTGTGAGGGGAATCAGGGAAAGAATCCTTGTACTTGTGCTGTTTACCATTTTTCAGCTCGTTTTGATTTTTTTCATCCGTTTCAGCATCAGCTTTTGTTTGTCTAGATTGATTCTGTTAACACATCAGACTCAGTCTCCAGAAGTTGCTGGTTCACTCTTTGCCCACCAGTACCCAGAATGAGGTATGAACTAAAACACAGCTATTTCAGGTAAGTGAGGGCCAGAATGTAAGGTCGTCATCTTCCAAATCCAGAGAACCGTTGCAGGAGCTCACTGGTGTCAAAAGGGGGAGTCTTTGTTCTCCCTGTTCTTTTCTCTGAAGGTAGCTCAAATGATTTTGCTCTTTCACCAGAGCACACAAATGCTGCTTGCTGAGATGAATAGAATCAGAGAATATCTGGTGGTAGCGGTTGTCTCCGTTTTACCTTTGAAAGGAGGATTGTTGCTGCCACAGAAGACTGCAGGTCAGAACAGAACAGGATGAAGTCCAGTAGGTTTTTCCTTTTGCTTTCTTGTGGTGTCATTTTTGCCATTCTTGGGGGAAAGAATGGGAGAGAATCCCTTGCCTTGAAATTCTAGGAAGTGTGTTGAATAGAGGAGTGACTACTGAAAGGAGTATATGTGTTTGTTTGGGCAGAGTCCCAGCTTACCAGTGATGTACAGCTTCCATCAGAGCTCTGGGAAGAAGAACTGGAAGCAGGAAGCCCCCATCACTACTTCTGCGTAACAAAGACTGAGGGACTGGGGTGATGGTCACAGGCAGAGCACTGTTATCATATCACAAATTCTTCACAGTCTAATTCAGGTTTGAGGAATCACTGATCCCCTTTTCTGTGATGCCTACAAATTCCTCACTTCAGACACATGATGTTGAAGGGTTACACTGTCCAGCTTCGTTCTTCTCTTCATCCCTTGTTCTCTTCCTCATTTTGCCAGGTCTTGTGCAAGGATTCATTTAACAAGACATGACTGTAGGGACATCATCTCGGCCAGGCTGGAGATGATTCTCTATGTAATGCAGAGAAAGGTTTTCATTCCCAGCCATACAGCTCTTCTTAAGTGGTTTTAGACAAGGCTAACTAGATTTCTAAGGAAATGCACAGATATATATAACAGTCTTGTGATGAGTTTCTTCCTGTGGCCATAATAGATAAAAAGTCCACACTTCTGCATCCTGTGCCCATAGTGTGGTTTGCCAGGGCAGTGTGCAGGACATGCTCTTTAAGGTCAGGTCCAGGGCTCAGAGGACAGACACCTTGTCCTCTGCCACCTCCTGATTGCTAGAGCTTTGTCTTAAAAACAGGGCTCCTTAGAACTCTTCTCCTTAAAGATTTCTCACTAGTTTCATACCTCCTTTCTCAAAGTACCCCCTTTGTGGGAACTCTGGTTCCACAGTCTGCTGAGAATTCAGCTTCGGTAACCTTTATTTTGTAAAGAAATTTGAAACCATAATGATCTAGACAAAAAAAGTTGGCACGCAAATATAGACACAAGATACCAACATACCATTTGTTCCTTTTCTCTTATTGCCTTTACAATTCCTGAGAGCCATTTGGTGTTTATTCATTGTCCTGGATGTGCATCCCCTCTTGTGCTGTTCAGCTATGTTTCCGTGGTGGTGGTACCTGCCTCCTGCAATAGGGTGTGTGCTCCTCTCACAGCTGTACTCTCCATGTGAGTCAGTCCAAGGACAGTGGAACGAGAGCTTTGTGGTTTCTGTGGAGTGCAGGAGAGACTCTCCTTTACACAGTCTTGGTTTGCCTCGGGGGACAGGATGTTTGAGTTGTTCACAGCTCCCTTTTTGTGAATGCCATGTTGCAGTTCACAGGACACACAGTATGCAGCTGCCTCCAGAAGATGCTTCTTTGAAGTGATGAAGGGCACATTTGGATGAGACAGCTCATGTTCAGTCACCTGACAAGGGTGCAGTCTCCATGGCTGAAAAGCAGCCCTTTCCTATGTCTGCTGCTGTGCCTTCAGCTTTGTCTGGCTGCTAAGGAAGGTGCTGGAGGCCCCTCAGTGAAAAGAAGTGGGCTGTGGCTGGTTGAACAACTCCCTGTCCCAGTGCAGCTGGAGAGGCTGGCAGAGACTCTCCCTGGCTGTGAGTCGTGGCTGTGCTGGGATGCTCTCAGGTATGCCAGGATGGGAGATGACTCCTCACAGAATCCCATTCCAGGCTGGTGGTGCAATCCTCAACGTGCAATCCTGTACTCTGACACATCACAGGAATGAACTGAGTCTCCAAGAGGAGCATTCCCTGGAACTTCTCAGAGCTTAAGTATTACCAGAGCCTGTCCCGCTCCTGTGATGCTGAACACGATGTTAAAGCCTCTTATTCATCTTCAGTTTGAGAGAGAAAGGATCATTATTTGGATGAGAGGAGAATAAGTTACTTGATGAGTGTAAGTGACTCTTAGAAATACATTATGAAGGTTAAATACTGATAGTTTATGTGGTTTTTAGTGGCAAAACCGTTGTAAGTTGATATTTATTATATTATGCAGGTTGTCCTAATTTGCAAAATTCTTATTAATTGTAAAAAGAGAAAGAGGCAGGAAAAGGCTCAGTGAGCTAAATGCCAAAACAGCATGAAAACTTAACACAAATTGAGTTTATGGAGGCCAAGTTGGGGAAAGGGATAAAAAAAAAAGAGAGAGGTACACAGATATATAAATAAATGGATATTTCTATTTATGAGGTCATGGAGTGCTAAAGACTTATATGTATTGGTCATACAGGTGACATCATCCTTTAATGATGACTGACTTTTTGTGAAGAAATGAGTTCTAAATTTATATTCATGGGTTATGGTATGGATCTCAAGTATCACTGGAGAAAATTGTTGTAGCCACACATAATTATTTGCTGATCTCCTTATTAATAACAATCTCAAAATAGATTTTCTGGCCTGGTTATTTATTGCTTTTCCAGACACTCCCCCCATATCACTGAAAACTGAAAGTTAAACTCCTTTCTAGTGAAACCTTTAAAGTCTAGACAGCAAGATCGATTCTTCTAGTTTGAGAGTCTGCATTATGCCATAGGAAGAGACTAATTCATCATACATAAATATATCAGCAGATACTCACAGATTTGTTCTTTCTTGAAGAAAAAAATATATTGAGTTAGGAAATGCTGCTCTCTCTGGACTACAGTATTCTCTTGAAAAATACTGCAAGTGATAGGTAAGCCTGTAGCAGCTATTTAGAGGGTGGTAATGAGCAGTGGAAATTCATACATTTTTCATGACTTGTTTCCAGCACTGTAGGTTAATGGAGTCAATAGTGTCTCTTTATTGTAGAACCACATCCTGTCTGGTTGAAAAGGATGGGATTATTAGCCAAGTCTGTCTCTCTCTGCGACTTTTTTGTCAAGACAGGAACTGCTTCATGCCATGCTGTCTGGCAGCATTGCTCAAAAGCTCTTCTGTCACATGTCCTCCTTTCTTCCAAAGGCATTGGCTCCTTTTCTGAGGGGTAGAGATGAATGTTAGATTCTATGAAATCTGAAGGTGTTTTTTGGATGTGGTTTTAATGACTTTTGATGTCAGTGCTTCCACCACAGTCTGCTAATTAACGACCAGTTGATGCAAAACACTGGCATATATTTCCCTGACTTTGGTGTCAGGCATCTCTGATGTTTCTTTTGGGTGCTTATATGGTCAAACCGACTGTGTGTTTGTACTAAAGGTGGTAAATTTGTAACATCCTCACTGAGGTTGAAGGGCAAGTCGCTATACGCAGAATTATTCTCAGTTATTTGCATGTAATATTCAAAGAAGAGCAGACTTAGAATTTACTGTCTGCTAATGTTGATCTGTTCTTTTGATTTTGGCAATGCGCTGTGTATGAATCATATTTAATGGCACAGAGAAGGCACCGTGCTCTGCGAGGGAATGAGGCCGTGTTGCATCTGTTTGAGTCAGCAGCCACCGTGTTCTGCTGCAGCTCTGGTCGGAACAGTCTGGAGGTTATTTGAGGGTACAGTGAGTCACAGCAGAGCCTCTCCACTGATCACTGCTCTGCAGGGGGACAGGCAGCCCTAGCACAAACCTCTGGCTGGAAGAAAATCATTTAAAATCAAAAAAACAAAGTGCAGTGGCTTGAAAAGAAAAAGACTTCTGATTATATGAGGAGGAAACGCTATAATCTAAGTAAGTAATATTTCTGGGTATTGAGGGTCTGCAGGTAGAAAGATTTCCTTAACGTGCCCATTCCATTTCTATAGAACTTGCACTTTCTTTATATAAAAGCAAATCTGGCTGATAGATCCCTAATACTGTGAATGAATTTACTGCTTGAGCTGAGTAAATAGTTCATTAAACATAAGGCCAGGATTTTGTAAAAAGCATGAGTATGAAATGAATTATGAAATCACCTCTGGTTGCAGCCACCTCTGCTGTACAAATCTGTAAGTAACAGTGTGAGTACCAGTTCATCCCTGTTTCACAGCACCGTTACAGCAAAGCTGATGAGCAGCTGAAGCGAGAAGTACTGTAATTCCTCTTGCTGAGGTGGTGAGAGAGCAGAAAGCAGAAAGAGGCCAACTGGGATTGACCATAAAAAGCATACTTCCTTTCAGAACTAAAAATAAAACCTGTGAATCCTGAGTACCAAAGCTTGTCTACCAGATAATTATGATGCTCATTTACATAGTCTTTTATCTCCTTCTAGGCACTGGTCTGAACAGTCTTCTGTTAAAAACTGTTCCAGCCTCTGTGGTTGCCTTGCAGCACAGGTTTTCGGGCTGCCGAGCTCAAAAGGCATCTGACGACGTAGGTTGGTTTTAAGCAAGGTCTTGTGGGTTTGCGTTGTGTGGCAGCCTGCCAGGGATCCTGGGAGCAACTGAGCTCTGAGCAGCACAGCACTTGGGATTCAGCTGTGGAAGCTGAAGAAGATCCTCATCGCGGGCTGTCATTTTGTTTTAGAAGAGAGATTGTGGTAGAGCAGGTGAATCCATGCAGTTCCAGACAGGGGCCCCCTTGCCTGCTGCTCTTTCATTCAGTTCATTTGGTTAGGAAGTGAAATACAGAAGTTCCCCTTAGCCTGGTGAGCTCTGTGGGGTCAGTGTGCTTCCACACGGTGGAATTTCAGTAATATCAGCTTCCATTTTGAGTTCAGGAGATCACAGACCAAACAACCTGTACTTTTAAAACCATTACTTGGGTCGCAAAGTCAGCCGTGGAAAAACTGGAAAACATTTTGTTTTCCTGTGTCTGAATGAGGCTGGAGGTTTAAATTGGCTGTGCCAACTTGCAGCCCTCTGTTCCTGAACTTTAGAATTTTGTTTCATTTTAACTGAATAAAATGATAATTAAGGATGCATATGCAATGAAAGGATGACTGTCTATGCCTAATATTCTTTCTGTGTTGTCTCAAAATCCAGCCTAGAGATGATCCAACAGTTTTTCTGTCAACAGAGTGAGATGGTCCTTACCTGGGGCCCACTGATTCACTATGCATTTTCCATCATTCTCAAACTCTTGAGTATTTTTAAATTTTAAATAATGCGGGTGATGTATCTTTATTCATTACCCTGCACACAGTGCTGGGAATTGTCCAGAACATGCTAATTCCTAAAAACTGAAAAGTTTACTTTTATAGCTAAGCTGAGTAAAAGACAGATGAAAAAGAACATTTCTGTGGAGTTCTACAAAATACCATGGTGGAATATGGCAGAGAGCATTATATGAGATGTAATTTAATAACTGTAGCTGAGACATAGTTGATCAAAGTATTTCACATATCATAGAATTTAGAGTGTCTCATAGTTGTTCTGCGTAAAAGTACTTTAAATACATTAAAATATTCAAAGGATGGATTTTTACTATATTTTCATAGGTAGTGTCTTGATGCATGGTATATTAAATTTTAATCAGGGATGGAATCCGTCCGTTCCATCACTGGTGCTATAAAAATAGAAGTGATCAGTTATCTTTTTAATATAGGCATCACTTTTTTTAATGTTTACTTTAGGTCAGGAGTTATATAAGGCTTATTCCTAGTACTCCTCAAATATAATTTCTGCTCTACTTTCCAATGCCCAAAATAGTTTTCTGGTTAAAAAGCATTAATTATGAAGATGGCTATACCGTGTTTTCCTCCTTTATAGAACTTCATATCAATAATGCTGTATGTTCAAATAAAAGTGAAAGCAGGTCAATTGATTTTTTTATTTTATTTTTTTTTAAAGCCAGTATAGCACGGAGTTCAAGCACATTTTTCAACTCTGGAAAGAAAAAATATTGTTATTTACACCGAAAGCCATTGTTGGAGAATAAACTGCAGTACCTGTGATTCCCTTTCTGATCCAAAAGGGATTTGTTGATAGATACTCGGTGGGATGTTGTTGCCATTAAGAATGCACTCTTGCAGCTAGAACCCTTTAAATGCTGTCTTTAATTGTTCAAGAAATACAAAGGAAAATTTTCTTTTCCTTGGCTGAAGTGTATAGGGGTCTTTTGTATGATCTTGAAAATAGTATCAGTATATCTTTCTTTTGCTCAGCCTGCATTTTTACAAGCTGCCTTGTTGGCAAACATCCTTTTGAAAAGCCTCAGGAAATATTTTCAAGCAAGGTTCACACAAGGCAATGATTGAAAATGCTGTTTTGGTGTTTGTGCAGGACACCAGGGTGAGATTTATCAACCCACAAGGACTTTGTGAAATAAAGTAATGGAAATGGAAAGAGCATGACTTTCTCTAGTAAGAGGTGTGGATTTCTGATGGCCTAAAAGTACTGTATGCTTGCAGATTTCCCTGTAAGTCATCAGTTTGGTCTACTTTTTTTTATAGTTTCATCTTTTGATATTCTCTTTCCCTATAAGCCTTGTTTTGCTAGATTTTTTTTCCTAATATTTTGTTTGTAAGACTATGAAGATTTTACGGCAAATTTAAGTAAAGTTTTTGTATGGCAAAAAATTATTTCAGTTTATTTGAGATGCATAAAATAAATGCGCTGGAAGTGTTCATCTCAGCCATCTTTTTGAATGATGACGGTAACAAGGGAATCAAAACCATTACTGCAGTTGTCTTTCTCAAATAATATGGATTTTTACAAATGCAAGCTAGTTTCAGGACCCTGGAGTAATACTAGTAATTTAAAATGTTTTGTTATTTTGGCTTGTACCCATCTCCCAGATGAGACAGACATTTATTTCATACAAGTGTTGATGATGTCAGGCACTAATGGAAATACAGTGTTCTGGTAGATCAGCTGCTAATCTGAAATAACTTTATTTCTAATTTTAAATGTTTATGAACTTGGAATTCCATAATATGAAGAAATTGTTCTGTCAAACTGTCCACCTTTATGTAAGCCTCTCTGTGAAGTTCTTTCATTCAGAAATGCATCGGTGGCATTTTAAAAAAATTATTTTGATAGTTGAATATGACTAGCCCTCTAAAATAATTGTCTAAATGCACATTTGATTGTTTACCAAGCATTTTAGCATCATTTTAAAAAGCAGGTAGTGGTTACATGTCCTCAGCTGACCTTTATATGGCTTCTCTTTCCATCTTGTCTTTAGCTCTAAAGATCTGCTGAATAGCAGCAAGCAGTGGGAAAAGACTAAGTGTAAGGACAAAGCAAACCCCCAAATTATGTCACAGTCCAAACTAACAGTGCACGTCTACCTGGCACAGCAAATGCAGTCAGGTTAGCTCAAGTAAAGAGGGTCAGAAGAAAATATTCTCATCAGGAGTCTTAACAGGCCTGGAGCGTGGCTGATGGTGTGGCCATGGATGCTGTTGAGGTAGAACATTACTGCCTTCAAGTACCAATGGCTGCCCAGTGGAACACTGGAACAGCAGGTTCACAAGAAGCAAAAAAAATGTATTTTATCAACCAAGGGGATGATTAAGTTATTGCCATGTTGCCCTTGCTGCTGAAGGCCGTGCTGTGGCGGGGAGTGATGTACGTGGATGTGGCCAGTGGTCACACTGACTCAGGGAGGGGACGTGACATAGGAAAGAGGATGCGAGCTCTGGCCCAGGCAGTCGGTGTGTAAACCCTGTTCGTTTGCCAGCGCTGCCAGATCATTCTGTGTGTTCTGTTCTGGGTTGAGGAGGGGAACTGCGTGTGTGGGAATTGCTGAAACCAGGTAGTGACCTCGTCTGACCCAGTATCCCTGCTCGTATTTTTGTGAGGGAGGAGATGGGAATAACAGTAGTTTTCACTTTTGTCTGCTGTGATCCACCACTTGGACAAGGTTTTGTCAGTTAACTTCTTTATTCCTCATTTCCTTTCTTCCTTTTTAGGTTTTTGATTTTTTAATTTTCCTTGTGGCATCCTTTGATGTGGTTTAGGGAGCTGTATGTGTGGTCAGAGAGGGAATTATGCTGTTCCATTTTGATATGCCTTTTTCAAGGCTCTTTCTGCCCTCTTGGAGGTTTCTCTTTGTTCTCTTGTACCCCTGCATTAGAATGAACAATTCTCTGCAGTGATTTCATCCTCCTCGATGAAGACAGGACAGGCAATGTTAACAGCACCAAAGTAGTGAAGCTGTAAAGTCAAATTTCTGGGCCTTCCTAGTTTTCTTTCCTTCCCCTTGCCAGCATCAGAAGTCAATTAGCATTGTTTCAGCACCTGCCCGAGTTGTAAACTCCCATTGCTCTCCCAGCCCCCTCAGGACCATCCCAGCTTTAATTCCATAGCATTAGCTGCCAAGCAAGGCCATGGGTATTTGTCAGCCTAAAGTATTTCATACCTAAGATATTAAAGCATGTATCTGAGAGTGACTTTCTGATAAATAAAAGTGTCATCCAAATCTTCTGTGACCAGTTAGTACTTGACCAGGAAAAAATAACACACCCATACAGCAAGACAAAATAATCCGTAGTTTTCAGTTTGTGATTTTCATGCTCTTGGCAGAAAATCCATGTAATCCCTATGTTTGGATATGGTTTATTTTGGGATTTGGAAATAGAAGGTAACTTTTCTAGCCTGAATTAGTCTATGCAAGAAAAAAACAACCAACAAACCCAAACAATAAAACCGTTACTGAGGTTTAGCTTCAAAGTTGTCATATCTCAGCTCGTGTTGAGGGCATGGCTGCGAGGCACAGAGATAAAACTGGTGTTTCATCAGCTCCCTGATGGCCTTGAACACACAGTCGTGTGCACTTCATATGAAAGAGTCTTTGCTTTGAATGTACAGTTACCCAGTTCTCCTCTGCAGTGCCTTGAAGAGAGAAATGGAGCTACTTGAAGACAACTTCCTGCCACCAGTCCCAGTTAACAGACCCGCAATCATCTGTTATGCAACCATCAGAAAAAGCAAAAGAGTTAATGGGGCTTGCAGGTGAAGGAGGTATCAGTTTAACCTCATCCATCACTGCAGTAGCTGCAACAAAGAGAAATCTCAGGTACTGAGAGAATTAATCCGAGGAAGCAATTTTTACTTTAGCAAAAAATAAAAAAATCAGGGTAGTACATGACACTGCCACAATATCTTTCATAAGCTGTTTTTAAGGAATGGTAGCCTGTGATCTCTTCATATACACTGGTTGGCAGTCTTCTTCAGTCTTCCCCTGCCCCCCTGAATATTTTTGAATAACGGGAATATGGATTAAATTTTTATGTTATAGGTCAGTCTTTTGGAGACTTTAGCTATAAGATATAAACTGAGACAGGATACTTCCGTACTACAAAAATCCCCACGCCAGTTTGAGCATCCATGTTGAAGGATTACAATAGAACTACTATACAGCACCTGAATCTTGCCTCTGCACTTAAACACTCTTCACTTAAACACTCAAATGTACCATGTTTTGCTAGTTAACATTTTACTTCGATGTTATGGTGGAGGGAAACAAATTTTCACCGTCTCTGGTGGGTACAAGGTGCAAAGCCAAGCGTGTTTATATAGAGCTCTGGAGGCCAGCCCCAGGCTGTCTCCTGTGTCAGAAGCCAGGCTGTACAATTCCCAGGAGGATCTGCAGGTTACTGCAGTGTGTGCACCGGGATCAGCAGCACTGGATAAACTGTACCAGGCACTTAGAATTCCACATGTACAGTGAGTAAACCTCCACCTGGCGTGCTTTGTGTTTTCTGATAGTAGTGTGGATGTTGTGATAGCAACTCTGCATGTTGAGACCTGTGCTTAAATGCTGCTTTTTGTCAGCCCCACCCCAGGTTGCTTTTGTCAGTCAGAGCAATTCTCATGTTTGAGGTTTCCCAGCTGGGATGATTATCTTTGTGGGAATGGAAGAGGTTGCTCAGAACATATGGAAACGTGCAGGTAGTGCTTGGGTTTTGCTACCTCACAGCTGCAGTTTTGAGGAAGACAGAATCTTTTTTTTCACCTTTAATAATTCTGAAAACAAAGCAAAACAAAACAAACCACCTCATATTTGGAAGTAGAGTCCTGAAACGTGGTGTGAATGAAACAAATACAGGGACATCTGCTTGCTGCTTCTGAGAAGTTATAAGAGGAACCATGTACTGCAATAAAAGAGTAAATGCCAAAACACATGACTTCTCGGGGAGCCCTGCCAGCACCAGTCCAACAGAAAACTTCTGGTAGGGAAAAGAAGGGTGCAGTTGCTTACCAGCCTAGCCCAGGACTTCCTGGCCTTGTGATAAGGTCAAGATTACCTCCTTAAAGTTTTTCAATGTAACCTATCTTTTTTTTCTTAATCTGTTGGGGGAGGGAGGGGAAAGCCCCTCATTCACATTCATGAATTTTATCTGGATAAGTTGACACTATAACACGGTTGGGCCTTTTATTTTAATAAGTGTGTGGATCTTCTGCATAGTTCTTTCTTTCTTTAAGCACTGAAAAGTTAGTATTTACTACAACTTGGTACCTAGAAGAAAACATATTATGGGATAAATTTATTAAAAAAATAAACCTCATTATTAGTTTAGTAAGTTTTAATTGGTCCTATTTCACCCCTTTTCTTTGTAAATATGAGCATTTAGTTAACAAACATGAATGCTTCTGAAACTGATGGTCATTTAGGCTCCACTTTTAGTGTGGGAAACTGCAGCCATTGCACATGTCCCAGTGTGGTAACTGTTGTCAAAACAGACTCCCCATGGGAAATCCTTTTGCAGAACTTGGTATAAAAATCTCTTTTCTCTGGATTAAATGCTGCCCTTCACTGAAGACTGTTCAGACTTCAGAGTTGATGGCTGATACCCTCTAAAATTCAGTACTTTGTGCCATGGAAAATAATACTCTATGTTCTAATGCAATAATTGCAGTCAGCTGTAATAATATGGTGGAGGTGGAAGTAGCTTTGATTTCCAACTGAGAAGTTCATTTAAATTAGTAACCAAAGTGGATTAGACCATCAACCATTGTTAGATGGTTGAGGTAGCCACAGAAATGCACTTTTTTACGAAATAAACTGTTTCTAAACCAGAGAGAAGTCTCATGGAAACCTTCATGGAGGGGTTGTTTGGTTAAGGAATCCCTTTCTGGGTGGAGCGTGGAGCTGGAGCGTGGGTTTGATGCTGACAAGGGAGGTAGGAGAGAGAGGTTCATGTTCCTGGGTCAGAGTGAGGAGTAACAGAAACTACTCTGAAGTGGATGGAAGAGGATCTTGAAACTGGGCTTCCCTTTTCAAAATTGGCATCCCTGTCCTCCACTGCCTGCATGGGCAACAGGCACAAAAACTGACAACAGGTCCATAAACACTGAGGACACAGACTGAAATTGTTTAATAAATTAGCAGGTCTCTCTTTGCTGATATATAAAGCCTGAAGGAATACTCCCCACCCCAGTCCATCCCAGGGGCATGGAGGGAAGCTCGCGAGTAAATGCTCTAATGGCTCTTTTGCACATAATGCTCCTAATAATGTCTATATTGAACTCACCTATCAGCAAGCTGAAATTCAATTCATAGAATCATAGAATCAGCTGGGTTGGAAGGGACCTCTGAGATCATCAAGTCCAACCCTTGATCCACTACCGCTGCGGTTACTAGACCATGGCACTAAGTGCCACATCCAGTCTTGTCTTAAAAACCTCCAGGGACGGAGAATCCACCACTTCCCTGGGCAGCCCATTCCAATGTCTGATCACCCTCTCTGTAAAGAAATTCTTTCTAATATCTAACCTAAACCTCCGCTGGCACAGCTAGAGACCGAGCCCTCTTGTCTTGCTGATAGTTGCCTGGGAAAAGAGACCAACCCCCACCTGGCTACAACCTCCTGTCAGGGAGTTGTAGAGAGTGAGGAGGTCTCCCCTGAGCCTCCTCTTCTCCAGGCTGAACAGCCCCAGCTCCCCCAGCCTCTCCTCATGGGACTTGTGCTTGAGTCCCTTCCCCAGCCTTGTTGCCCTCCTCTGGACCTGCTCCAGGACCTCAATGTCCTTCCTGAACTGAGGGCCCCAGAACTGGACACAGCACTCCAGGTGTGGTCTCACCAGCACTGAGTCCAGGGGAAGAATCACTTCCCTGGACCTGTTGGCCACACTGTTCCTGAGCCAGGCCAGGATCCATTGGCCTTCTTGGCCACCTGGGCACACTGCTGGCTCATGTTCAGCCTCCTGTAAATCCAAACTCCCAGGTCCCTCTCTGTCTGGCTGCTCTCCAGCCTCTCTGTCCCCAGCCTGTATCTCTGCAAGGGGTTGTTGTGGCCAAAGTGCAGGACCCTGCACTTGGCCTTGTTGAACCTCATCCCGTTGGAGTCAGTCCGATTCTCCAACCTATCCAGCCTATCCAGGTCCCTCTGCAATTCTTGCCCATGCTTTTTAATTCCCAAAGTGATAGGCAAAATACATTCAAATATATTTATCTGAGCTGCATGTCTTGGAAAGCATTTGTAAGTGTCAGCCTTTTGCGTGGAGCGTCTTCCTCTTGAATGAGAGTTTGGTTTCAGAAATGTTGCTGGGGAGGAGAAAAGGTCATTCATCACCCTCTCACAGCTGCAGTGGGATGTGCACCGTGCTGTGGTGTCTGCTGCGTGCTGGGGTGAGGAGCAGTGGTGAAAGGGGTGCTGACACTCTGCAGTTCCTGTGGGCTGGCTGGCTTCTGCTTTCCACCACGTTGCTGCAGAGAGGCCTGTGGGACAGTGGCTGGGCCTCTGCCCTCTGCTTCCTGCCACAAGTCAGGTTATGGTCTACCTTCTGTGGCACAACACCTCCCCAGCACAGTTTGCATGAAAAAAAAAATATATATATACACACACATATGTTTTTCTCTTTCTCATACTCATCAAGCTACTTTGGTCCTTAGAATGTGATTTTTAGCCCAGTGTTAAGGGTTCTCTGGTTGGAAAAGCAAGATTGTGCAGCAGAATGACAACTCCGGTAAAATACGCATATTATATTATTAAAACTGTTACCATCTAGAGCCCAGTGGGATGTGTCTGTGCACTACAGACAGCATTACACTTCTGAAAACAAGTCAGAAATTTTTACATGTGAGAAGTAGAACTGCAAGGTATTACCAGACCAGACAACAAAAAGGATGGGTTTCAGTTTTTCTGTGAAGTGATCCTGTCTGAAGGAACTTATGCTGAAATTGGAGTTGTCAGGGAGGCAGACAAGTATTTCAGTAACTTGCCAATGTTCTGCTAAGTGTTAAGGCATGTGGGTAACAGGTCCTCTTCATGGCTCTATGGCTGAATGGTGAGGTTACATGTGTCTTGTATGCCACTGCAATTACCTTTTTCCAGCCTAATTTATTATGTTCAAGTCTTGTGGCTTTTACATTAATCCTGTTTTTCTCCTCCTACTGCATGCCAGTGATATAAACCAAAGTAGTTTCTAATATGAAGTCCATCCCACTTTATATAGTGCACGTTTTTGACTACTGCAGCTTGCAATTGCATTTTTTTTCTACTTATCTGCCCTGGAGGATCTGATATCTGGTTCAAACTGGAATGAAAATAAATTGGTTGTATTTGGAATGGAGCATCTGGAGTTACTGGATGTTTTTGATATTAAATAAATGAGGGTCACCTTGACTATTTTTATTAAGTTCAGACTGGGAACATTTCAGTGACAAAGAAAATGAGACAGAATGAAAGGCAAAAATGCAGTAGGAGTAACTTCCACATCTAGAGTCTACTTTAAAATACTATGTTTCACTGACAGGATCAGCTTTACTAAAGTCTGTGGCAGAGGCCAAAAGTAAAGGAATAACTCAAGCAGAAGAGTTCACTGGGGGGAAAAATGCAATGGAAGGAAAGTCCTCAATATTTTTGGGAAGTAATAGGTGGGGTGAGGCTTTTGGAATAGCCAATATATTTTGTTGGATTGACAGATACAGAAGGAATTGAATGGTTAGTCTTTAATAATGCAAGTTCTTCTTCAGTTCTGAAATAGAAGTGTCAGTCTTCATCCTTAGACCTTAATAACTACAACACCACTACTATGACAAATATCTGGTGTCATTACAATGTTTTAATTAATTTCTGTTTGAAAGGTCATAAATAAAAAGCTGATAATGGAATGAATAGCTTTGTCCTTTTAATTTCTTTGAAGATCTAGAACTGAGCTAGTCAAACTTCACTTTCCAATTTCATAGGCCTCCCAACTTCCACAGATTAGTTTTAATGTTAATGTTATAATTACATTTGATGCTCATCATCTTTACATATAATTTTCTTTGATTTCACACTCTTTTGCCACTTATAGTCCTGTTCAGGAGCGTCTGCACCAACTTTGTATAGAGTTCTTTTGCCCTTCAACTGAGGCACATTACTATCCTCAAAAGCAAGGTGGTACTTCTAAATATAGAAACCTAATTTAGATTCTGCTGTGACAACTAGCAGTCCATTTCTTTTTCATTACAATGATGAGGTATTTATTGCTGAAGTCCATTGATATGTTACTTAAGTCATCTTTCAGCTTGAAGGCAGAGAAGAAGCTGCCAGTATGGGGGGAAGGCACAGTTCTTGTAAACACACTTTACTTGGTTGGAGAGGTCTTCCACAGCTGGAATATCTCTGTTCTGTCTCCCTGAACAGGATATGTATTTTCTTCTATCATTAAAGCCACTATTAGAGCCACTTAATGCAAAGCATCTTTACTGAAATAAACTGAAATCCATGGATGTATTTTTCCTTATCCCCCTTCTCTGTAAGACTGCTAATCCTGAAAATAAAGTCAGGTGTAACTTGGTTATAGAGAAAGACTGAATAATGACTGGGAGAGAGAAATGCTAATTTTGTATGCAGGTATGCCAGAGTGATTTTTTTTTCATAAGGGGAGGTAGTTCTAAAAGTAACTGTTCTTCTTTCTCAAAAAGTTTTTAGCTTTTATATTCACTGGAAAACATCCCAGTTCTTTTTTTATGTAGCAGAACAGGTTGGGGGGGGGGGGGGGGGGGGAGGTGGCGAGGCGCAGAAAAGGTGATGGTTTCTGCTTTTTATAGGCCAAATGGCTATGTGATTCACAGCTGGGATTTTTGACCAGAAATGGGTCATTCATTTTATAGATTCTCCTGAAGTAATTCACTGTACAATGTTACAGCACTATGAAATGGGGGGGGAAGTGTCCTAAAGATTTAGTGCTTGCCCTATTGTCCAGCTCCATTTGTGGGTCTTGGTCTGAAATAGCTCTCTTTCAGAGAAAAATAAAAACCTGTCAGAGAGAGTTACTCTTTTGTTCCCTCAATACCTACCTAATGTAAAGCTTGTTCTTGTTGCTTTGGGGGTGGGGAAGGGAGTAAAGTTCTTAAAAACATTTTACAGATATGAGAATATAAAGACCAAAGGGAGGCTTCGTTTTTAAACTTCCATCCATTGCTTGCTTTATATCTTGAATAAACACAGCGTGAGGATATCTTAAATAGGAGTAAAAAACAATCCAAACTTTTGAATAGTCCTAGATTTAAAGCTGTTATCTGATTTATTGATAGTTTTGTATCAGTTATACCTGGCTTGTTGGGCCAAGAAAAAGAATAAGTTAAATAGTAAATTGAAATACTGTTACACAAAAAAGCCGAACATGATTAGGAGAATTATAAAAGAAATAAATTAAAAGAGCTGTACTAAGTTGAAAGGCAAAAAAATTGACAGTGTGTCTCATTCCCACATGCACATGCACACTGGCAAGTGGCAAAACTGCTCGGAAGGGGTGCAGAAGGGAGGAGGGTGTGGAGCAGAACAGTGTGTGGGGACGGGGCCTGGGTGATTTCTGCTTCTTGTAGAAAACAGAGGAGTGTTGCCTGGGGGTTTGAGGTGTGTTTCCAGCTACCAGAGGGGATGTGTGGGGGTAACACACAGAGCTTTCTATTCTTGTTGATCCCCTGCCAGCTGTTTCACCTGTTGGGTCTTTCTTGCCCTTCTGGTGGTTCTTTTCCTGCCCCCTGTGCCTTCTCCTCTGTTTACATCTCCCTTTTTCTTCAGTGCTGGGTGCCAGCAATGGGGAGAGCTTTTCTGTTCTCATCTCTGAGGCCACAACCCTCAAGAGTCAGGAACAGTGATTGCCAGGAAAGGAAACAGCTCCTTGCTTTGCAAGCATTTCTCACTCAAATGTCTGTGAACTCATATTTTTTTTGGCCTGTAACTGTGCCAAATTTGGATAGACTTCCATGGGAATAACCAAAGCAGACATCTTTGACACATCCAGTTTGTTATAAAGCACTGGGCTTTTAGTAGAGATCAGCAAAGCCAGCATAGGACCCTTTCCCAGGGGGTTGGAAAGCAAATCTTGTTTCTTGAGTAGTGTTTGATTTGAATGTAATTTATGGACAGCATTTGAACTTGAGTATGAGATGGTTCCTGCTGCTACCCACAGCTGTTCTGAATGAAGGGTTGAAATTCCTTTAGACAAAAGGTTTCAGAAGTCAAGCAGCTAATAAGTAGTTGCTGTGTAACTGGTGAGTATATCAAGGGAGTTTTGTGTGTGTCCTTTTTAAAGGCAAGGACTTGAAACAGATGAGAGTTAATAATCAAGGGAACAGTGGAGGAAACCTGAAAAATGGCAGATTTAATAAAAATGACTAAATATAGTATGCATGAAATTATTAATACAGTTCAAAAGTGAAGAGGAGAAAAAGCCAGAAAAGCTGAAAGGCTCAAGATGCAACAGGCAATGAGGCTGGAACTTAAACCAGTTCCAAGAACTAAGGGAGGGCTGAGGAGTTGCATATTTCTTGGTGGGACTTTTGATGTTGGTGAATGGGAAGATAAGAATGAGAAAGCTGAGAAAGATCCTGAAGGGATTTGAGTGGGAGTGGGAAGGAGAGACTCCATCATTAGCCTTCCTGATAGGATAAACGGCAGCAAATTTTCTTCTGTGGTGGATTACAGATGTGCATATCACACTGGAGAATTACAGAGTAAGTGCTGTGACAATCCTAAGTGGAAGTGTGGTACTTGGAGGAGACTGCCCTGGTGGGGGATAATTCTTCCAGGGAGGCTCTGCCCCCAAATACCTGGAAAAATTGCCTTTAGAGAGAGTGGCTGGTACAATGGCTGGGAACTTCAGTGTAAGGAAAAAGGCTTTGACCAGCAATGAAATCTCCATTCAGACCTCAACTTGTAGGTTAAACACTTGTTTCTGTCTCGGCATATGGAGGAGTGTCAGTGGGTAGAAGACTAGTACCAATTGAGAAGGAAAAGAGCTCCAAGATTGAGGAAAGTGATAGGCACTGCAGCTAGGGAAAGGTTAATGGATAATGGCATGTGGTTACTAAGAAATAACTGAAATGTTGAGAGCCTGGACAACAAAACATAGAAATCTAAGCTGCTTATAGAGGTTGGGATATAAAACATCTGAAGGGTGGCAGAATGCTCTTAGTAACTGGACTGGAGGTGTTTAAAATGCTTTGTGCTGTTCAGAAATAACCTAACTAAAGGAAAAGCTGTGCAGTAGTAATTATATAGTAGATTAGAAAAAAAACTTCAGTGTAAAAAGGACAGCCCAAAATCAGTTTGGCTCAAAATCGCTTTGGAAAAAGATGACAGAAGGAGCAAAGAATCTGTGTTGGCCCCAGGGTTAAACTCAAATAGGGATAGGGATCTTTGTAAGTGTTGTTAGATAAATACTGCTTGTTATCAGGTGGTTTACTTTCCCAGGTAGAGATAAGAGAAGAAGTGATAGGGCCAAGGTATTCCTGGATGTGATTGCTGGCAAGTTCCTTCCTCAAACTAGTCACTGAACCAACAGGAAGTCAGTGTTACTTTAGACTTCGTTTTGAAAAGCAGTGAGGATATTCTAGAAAAATAACTTTGGATTGAGGATTCAGTTTCACTTTGTGCTTTATCAGCTGCTGAGGGAGCTGGGCTGGCTTCCCTCGCTCTGCCTCCGAGCTGATCCGAGTAGTCACGGAGTTACATCAGCAAGATGACTCCAGTGAAATGAGTCACCCGGGTGGGGGGGTGAGCTGCCATGGATCAGGCTGCCAGAGGAGAGACAGAGCCAGTACTGGGGGCTGGTGAGGCATTCAGGCAGTTTACAGTTAATCAGATCAAGTGGAACTTAAAATCGCACCCTTAGTAGTCGTGGGGTTGATTCAGTTTTAAATATGTGGAAAAAATACAGGGAAGTTGGTTTGGAAATTTTAGGTTTCGAATCTTAGTGGGAAATTTAAATAAGCAAAGCTGGTCACAAGTGTAAGGAGCCTCAGGACACGATTTCTTGAAGTTACAGATATGTAAAGCTTGTCTGAAAACTGAATTCCCGGTAAAGAGTTATCCTGGTCTGCAGACCAAAATGGGTGAATAGTCAGCCCAAGGATGTATAGTGAGACTAATGCAGGAATCCTGCAAGTAGTGTCAGAGGGGACACAGGGGTCAGGACAACTTAATTCTGGTTTGTTTCTAAAGTTGAACTCAATCTTCCAAATGGTGTGAAAACAAATAAAAGGAAGGTTTTGCATGGTGAGAAGGTTAGAGAATAACAATGATACACAACTAAAACTTTAAGTATTTTTGGCTTTTCAGTAAGGGCAATGATAACTAGGAGGAAAACACAAGATATGTGAGAATAAGAGAATGGAATTTCTACTACTACCAGAGGGAACTTAAGGATCGTAAAATACTTAGACCCATAGAAATTTCCATCTCACAATTAGGAAAGAATTAGTGCTTATTGTAACTATTTTAGCTCATCTTTCCTTCAGGGTGGTACCGAGGATTGGAAAAAGCAGTGCCAACATAAAGAGGGGGAAAGGAACAATTAGACAAGCAATTAAAAGCCTGTCAGTCTATCCTCACAATATGTAAAGCTTTGGAAGGCATTGAGGGGTGTGAGCAGGAGATTAAAGAAAATGAAGTAGACTACAATATACCTACTTCAGAGAGTGAATTTTACTGACCTTATACCTGTCTTTGAGAAGAATTAATTTTCTAGACAAGGAAGGCCAGCTCATGGCCTTCAGGTCAGGGATGATCTGCCAGAACCTTTCCCAAGGTCTGCAGGTAAATCTTCCTGTTCGGCTCCATCGGTGGGAATGCGCAGGCTGAGATTAGTGCAGGCAGGGAAAGCTGGTATCTCACAGCTCTCAAGATTATTGCCAGAATATTTGCTGCCAGGGAGCGAGGTCTTGAGACTTTCATTTGCATTGCAGCCCCCCAAGGATCGATGATTTGTAGCTGCTCAGAGAGGCCGTGAAATAGGTGATGTTGGTCAGAGAGATATATGGCATAATAAAGCCAGACTTAAATATATCAGTAATTTGGGCATGTGTTTCTAAATGCTGTTTTATTTGGGAGAGGTGAGTGACTCTGTGGATATTGTAGAATCATAAGACCAAAAAAGACCTTGAAATCATCTAATCTAAATTAAGGCAGTTAAAACTTGTTGTGTCTGCTGGAGAGGTTAAGAAATTATTCCTTGCAGCATCCTGTTTTCATAGCTAGAGACACACCCAGCAGTTTTCCCCTCCCAGTCTCTTCAGTCTGTATTCACCCCTGGTATTTTCCAAAACTATGCTTATTTTATTGTACATACCTGTCTTAAAGAACAATATCCAAAACTCTGCTCACTTTATAGTACTATAACCGAGGCTTTATGAATGCAGAACACAGGCTGTACTAACATTTATATATCCCAGTATTGTGTTTATATTTTTACAGCGTGATACTGTTAACTCATAGCCCATAAGTTGAACCTAACCTCTCTTTTTTCTGGGGAATTTCTCCTTAGCCATTCAGTATTTCTGCTGTTGAGTTTTGCCTACGTGCAGTGTTTTGCATGTCATCTTTTTTCTCAGACCGCTTGTCCAGTTTGCATTTTTGTCCTCTAACATAATTTGCAGTCCCATCAAGCTGGTTGTTTGTCAATTTAATAAATGTAGTCTCTGTTCCATCATCTGGGTCACTAATGAAAACAGTGAGTAAGAGCAGACCCAGTGTAGGTGACTTTGGGAACTACATTCTACGTACATATTTTTACAGATAGTTAGTACTGATTTCTGAATGTTTGGTGGTTTTGTGGGATTTGTTTACTTATTTATTTATTTTGTGTCGGGATATAGACCTGCTTCTCAATTCTGCTCTTCTGTTTGTCAAGGAAATTTGCTTTGACATTATGGATGCTATGACATATTTTGGGATTCATGCTGGCTTTTACTTATGGCTTTGTATTCTTCAAAGTGTTTATAAATAGACTGGTTATAGCTACTCTGGGTTTCCTCCCCCTGCCCTTAATCATGGGCTGCTCTTGCCATCAGCACCTTGAAATGCTACATCATGGACCCACTTGAACAAAAACTTTGGTTGGCTTTGTTCTTAGGCAAGAAAATGTAATTAATATAATTAATCTTGACTTTTGTAATGCATTCCGCAGTATGGCAAGCAATGAACAGTCAGAGGAAGACTGGGATTAGTAGCCTGAACAGTACATTAGGTAGGAATTAGTTTATAAGATGATAGCTATGTGGTGTTGAAATAGGTGGAATGGTGGAGTGGTGAAATAGGTCTGTCTGCCAATAGTTGTTAACACATTTTAGGAACGACCTGCTTAGTGTTTTCATCTTTGGACTAATTGATTAAATTTGATTAAATCAATAGATGGTGCAGAATAGGTGAAGCCCTTAACACAGAGAATGGGGGGGGGGGGGTGTTATGCGACTAAAATTGAATGTCCTTGAGGAACAAAGTAATAAAAATGGAACAAAACGTCACTGCATAAAACAGAAAGTGGTGGATTTAGGAGCAGATGGCAAATGTAGATGAGAGCTTATCCAGCGGAAGCACTGGCAAGGAGGAGGTTTGAGCCTTCTGGCCGGTCAGAGGAGCACTGAGATCATCACCTGCTGGGTGATGTCGAGATGGTCGAGGTGTGACTCTGGGATGTGCCTGTGTCCCCACAGAGCTGCCCCTGAGAGTGCTTTTAAACTAACACACATCATCCTGCCCAGCTATGCTGGAGAAAGATAAATTGAAGCCAAACAGGACGCAGGGGGGGTGTAGAAGTACAATCTAACGTGAGAGACTACATGGAAGTAGAAAATACAGGCTGGTAACATTGCCATGTATGCTAGTATGGGAGGAATGAGGGAATGTAATCACTGCTATAAATAGATCTTGGAGGTAAATACTGTCTGATACACTATACAAGCGGATCCAGAAGATCCCAAATTCACAATACAGGCCTGAGACACAACTTTGAAAAAATTGCTTCTTTCTAACATACCACAAAGTTTGAACTTTGAAAAGAAATGCATTTCACATTTAGTGGGAAACTTCTAAGTGAGACATATTTATGTGACCTTTCAGGGACCCCAGAGAAAGGAGATGAACAAGATCTGGATCATTTCGATTTTATCTTTAAACTCACAGCTGTCACAGTTTGAAGATGAGTGAATTTATAAAAAGCAGAAAACTTGTTATCTCTGAGAGAAATACTTTGAGCACCATCTGTCCTGTGTTTTCCTGAAAGGAAAAAAAAGTGTTTGTCCATCAAGGTTGCTACTGGACAAGCATGTAGGGCAGATGTGAGAATCTAAAAATAGCATTGCGGGGGGAGAATCCATTATGATATCTAGGTTATTTTCTAATTTGTTTACTAGATAGACTGATGGCGTTTCAACATTATTTCAGCATTATCCTGATGCTGAGATATATTGACTAAAACCCCGTCTGTTCCATCAGACTTTTTTATTATCAAGTGTAAACTTTTAACCTCACCTTCTTAGTGGTTTATGCCTATAAGAGTTTTTTATTTGAGAAGTTCTCCCAAACCTTTTAATGCTGTAGAGTCAGGAATCAAACCAGTGTACCAGCAACTGTTGTCTGTGTAGGATGTCTGACAGAGCTACACTATGATTATAAAACAATCATAGCAGGAGAAAATACTGCTCAAGAAGGTGAAATATATATTTCTGTGTAGTCTGACACTAGATTGTTTCTCTCCCTGCCTATGTGACACACAAAGGTGAGGTGAACAGTCTGATATTTTTATTTAAGGAGCATATACTAGCATGTTGTCTCAGTAAGATGGAGCTTTTTATACAGATAATTAAGCCACAGTGCATGAGTGTTGGTTAATATTTAAATCTTAGTGTTTGGAAATATGAAAATACTACTTTTAAGAATACTCTTATGTGTAAAGTGTACATGTTTAGAATGTAAAAAGAATGTATTGTCAAACACAGACCAATGTTCAAGTATGACCTTACTCCCAACAAGCTGGGACTGAGAGCACAGAGGCATGGGATCCAAAATGAGTAATCCTCTCCCTCCATGAATGGCCTTTCCCTATTACAGGAATCCAGAAATAGCCAGATAGAAAGCCTGAAGAACTGGCAAATGGGATTCCTGATTTTCTGGAGACAGTGGCACTAGAAAAGGAGGCAGGAGTAGAAGTTGCAGCCTTTTAACTATTCACCCGAAGACCACGTTCTGAATATATTGCAGATTGAATATGCTCATTCTGCAGCTCTTATTGTGCCTGACAAACGGTGAGATACGCTGCTGTCAGTAAAAGGGGGTAAATGTAAACCTAGAGGAATGGCCTTCAGGAGTCTTTTGCTTGTCAGAAACTGACTCCAAATTTATGTATAACAACTTAATTCCCAGGATAACGTGAAGCAGGTATTTCCCTCTATCAGCTCCTACAGGATGTGTTCTTTTAAAATACTGCTCTCTGTTTTGATATTTTTTTCCAGATTTTTGTATTTCACCTTTTGTATGGTTTTGAGGCTTTTGTTATTCCAGATAGCTCCACACAGGAGCTCCTCTTTTAACACGTCCCAGCTCTGTTTCAAGAGCCAGTTCCACTCCCTGTAGGCTTTTACTTAACCGCGTCATTCCAGCCTCCTACTCAAGTGACCATTTTCCAGCATGATGTCGGGAATACACTGCATGCCCTGGGTGTGGCGTCAGGATATGGGGAGCATTGGATGTTGCAGGAGTCATAGGGCTGTGGGAATGGAAAATACCAAATGGTGCATTCTCAGCACTGCCATAACAGAGGAAGTGATGCTGGAGTGAGGCTCCCTTGGAACCGCACCCCATTTGCGTCCGATGGAGCCAAAGGCTTGTTTCCAGGAGGTGTCCCTGGACCGAAGGGCCTGCCAGCAGCCTGAGCAATCAAGGAGCCTGAACTTCAGTGGGAAGCTGATCTTTCTGTGGTGAAGATGCTCCCGAGTTGTTTTGGAGAAGAGCAAATAGAAAAATGCAAAACAAAATACAGTCCATTTAAAAGACAGGAAGCTGACTAAGCTGGTGAATAAGATGCTTTAGACAAAGGAAAGACAGGGAGTGGCAGGGCAGAGGAGCTGAAAAAACAGCAAATTTGGGAAAAAAAACCAGTGATCTTGAAATGAAAGTTAACAAACATGTTAAGGGGGTGAAATGGAAAAAGTTGAGGCAGGTATTTAAGCTCTGGGGAATAAAAAACAGAGAGGGACCTTATGAAAGCTGGATCTGTGTGGCTCTCAGGAAGTGAGATGTGCTTCTGAGAGGCAACTGGGAATGTAGTCTGAGAGGGACAGGAAATAGTAGGAGGGTGAAAGGTGGAGTCCAGTTCTGTAATGGACTTCATTTAGTGGGAAGTATGAGAGGGAGGCAGTTGCCGGATGCTGAATCAGAAGAGCAGCACTTCAGTGGGTGTAAGAAGCCTGAAGCTGATGTTCTCAATCAGGCTGTTTTTGTGGAGAAGAGGCTGAGTTAATGAATGTTACGTCCAGTAAGTTCAAGGGCAAAAGGATGCAAGAACATTGTGAATGTTGGTGACAGGGTTGGAAGAAGAAAGTAAAGCCAAGAAATGAGTTGGAGGGAGTTTGGCATCACTGTGATGGAAGCAAGAAGGCTGAAGAAGCACGAATACTGCAAAACATGGATAGCGCCCAAGTTAAAAAGGGTTTGATGAATATTGCAGACGGAGTATGGGTAAGAACATTATGAACTTGACGCTGTTGTGCTTGCTTTTTGGAAGACAGGATCTGGTCCCAAGGTTAATGAATGGTGTGGCACATTACCACAACACTTACAAACTCATATGAAAGTCCGGGATTTCATTGTGCAATGATTCGTAGATGAAATGCAGAATGAGAAGGGTTCCTTTCTGCATAGAGTTAAAACTTGAGTGAGTCAAGGGCGGATGACACACAGAGACAGGCAGATGGGAAATAGGAGGCATTGCTTACAAGGGAAGATGAGGCTTCCATAAAGCAGTGGCCAAGCCGCTGTCAAGGTTTCAGAGGTCATTACAGCAAGCAGAGTATTAAGGTCAAAATGGAAAGATATCAGCGAATCAGCTTTGCAAGTGTTGCCAGTAAACTGTTCCTGAAATTGATAAATGAGCCATAGCAGGATCGGGAGATGCTGTTCCTGGAAGTGGAGTGTGTGTGATGGGGCTGCTGAGGGAAGCAGTGCAAACAGTGGATGTGGTGGGCTGGAGGCGTGACAGCATTTTGCGTGGTCTGATCACGTGTGCATTTAGTAAGGCCAGAGAAAGGAGGCTTCAGTAATCAAAAGGCAGAATGAACGTAGGCTGGTGCTCTGAACTGTGGGGATGGGTAGAAAAATATGTTTTATAACAGATCTTTGTTAGAAGGATCTGCACCCAGAAGTGAGAGTGAGCAGGTCACACTTGAAGGTGACGTTGATGTTACTGGATTTGAGTGTTGATGTTACTGGATTTGAGCGAGTGGAAGAGTCACAGCATTTTTCCTCATCTAATGAGGGGAGAGGACTTGGGGAAACACAAGTCTGTTATAGTGATGCTGGGCTTAAGATGAGACATCCAGAAAGAGGTGCCTGAGATACTGCTCAACATTTTGTCTTTGAACATAAATCTGGGGTTAGAGCATTGTCTGGCAAATAAGAAAACTTATATAGTGCTATTGCCTACAATGATAATGATTTCTTTTTTTAAGGCCATGCATCTGGGTTTTGTTTTACCACAATTATTGGTCTCTTGTTGCAGCAGGGGCACTGATTCAGCCCCAAAAATAGCACCAGTTCACTAACAGAGCTTATTCTCAGAGTTGCATTTACAGTACTGGTATGATGGAATAGATGGGGATGAAGTAATGGGAAAAATTGCAGAGTCATGTTGATGCATGCAGCATTAAACCCCATGGTGCTTGCCCAGGGAAGGGTAAAAGTGGTTTTAAAAGTTGGCTGAAAACACGGAAAGATAGAAACCGTATTTTAAATCTAATTAATTTGAAATAAACTGTAAAATCAGTTAGTGCTGATATGTGAGTGTATTAATTGTACTGTTGCTTGTGTTCCTTCATCAGGGCTCATGCCCTTGTCCTCAGATTCTCAATTTTGAAAAATTATTATACTAAAGATAGCCTGGTGAAGTTTTTGCATGTCTGATTTGCCCACCTCCATAACCAAAAAAGGAGACTTTAAATGAGGAATTTGCCAAATGAACTGGCACCTGAACTCCAATTGCTCTATTTCGCATGTTGCAGCTCCAGGAGTAATAATTGTTTCACACACATTAATTCCTCCTTTGGACTTTGGCTTTTGCACTTAAGTACACCATCTGAACTTGGTCAGTTTGCACAAATGCATAGTGAGAAAGTTCATTTCTCCACTAACGTGAGGCTGAGCAAAGCTCTGCCCTTGCACTGCATTATTTCTGCAGGACTATCTCTGTGAAACAGTTCTGCTTGCTAAGCAAATGTGGGGTGGCACAGACAGGAAGAAGATAAGTAGAAAAATGCTAATTTAAAAGATGAAGACCGATTTAACTAACCTTCATTTGTTTTAAAGTTTAAATATTTACTCCTTTGCAATATTTGCATGTGCTCTTTCCTGGCCAGCAGCATTGCCCACGTGGGTTTGTCGGGGTGAGGAAGGAGTCCGGTTTGCAGTTCAGGGGGTTCGCTGCCTGCAAGGAGCAAAAGGGGGTCACAGCAGAACGCCTGGTCAGCGTGTGCCATCCCCGCCCGGTGCGGCATTCCCAGTGCGGCATTCCCGGTGGCAGCAGCTCCCAGCAGGGCCGTGGCTCGGGGCCCGGCGCTGGCTGCCGGCCAGCCCGCAAGTGCAGGGGCTGCAGCTGCTGCCGGCCCCTGCCCGCTCAGCTCCAGTGAAAAACCCACCGGGGTTCCGAGGGGGAAAAAAGGAAGGGGGGGGGGGAAAGAGCAGCTCTTGAACAACCGTGCCAGAACAGCCTTCTGCCTCAAAGCAAACAAAACCCAAACCGAAAACCTCCAGCGGAGGAAGGCGAAGCCATCCGCCACCTGGAATTCTTCCTGCGGTCACTAAAAATACAAAAGGCACAGTCTTGCCATCCTCACATGGAAGGCCTGAGCCCGGGCCGTGCTGCAGCACACCGGGGAAGTTACAACTGTGATTTTAGGAAGGGAATGGTTGCGTTTTTCCGTTGATTTTCATGATTATCTGTAGTTCTAGCGATTATCTGCAAAATAGGGCACGCTGTGTTACCAGTAATACATGTATCCTGTGGCAGCAAGCCAGGACAGTAATTGAAGGTCAGGGATTGTTTGTCGAGTGCAGTTCAGTGTGCTGCCTGATTCCATAGGGGACTGGCAGTACCAAAGAACAAAGGCAGCTCTGTTCTACGAGCTTATAGTATGGCTTGTTTGACAGAGTTCGGGCCCAATTGTGAGAAGAAGCAAATAGTAGTGGAGAACAATGCTAAAATAATGTAACTACCAAATAAGCCTTTTTAAAATGTGTCTTTCTGCAAATGTCAAAACTAACCTTGGATAGACACTCATGTTTTAAATTCTTGTTTAAAATTCAGTTATGCCTTTATATGGCAAATCTGTGTTTTGTTAAGAATATACACCTATATGTCGTGGTAAATTTAAGTCATTACAATTTAAATGTCACTTTATGTTGCCTTAGTCTACTTAACATTAGCAGTTGCACCACTAGCAACTTCCTTGGTTTTTTATACTCTCAAAAGGTGTTTTCCCACTCAGCAGATTTTTCCTGAGAACATCTTTAAGTGAAACCCTTGGAAATACAGTTGCTGAGTTAGTATTCCATCCGTAGCTGGTGCAACTTGAGAATTTCTAACAAAATCCCTCCATGGAAATGAACTGGTAGTGCTGTGCTGGGTATTAATATTCTTTGTTATTAAGTCGCAGTCTATTAATAAAGCTTTGTCCAAATGGGCAAACTTGCGTGTCCTCCAGACAGTCTTGTGATTTGTATTTTAATAGTGTCTGTCTTGGATATTATTAAGGATTGCCTACTTTGACAGTTGCACTACATACCACACAGCTATCACAGCACCATTAGTTCAAGAGTAGCATGAAGGATGTTGTGCTCTGTAATAGACGTAATTTATTTGTTTGCCCTTCCTGAAATAATTACTAGCATTTGGGCTCTTAAGAGAAATGGTAAAACAACCCCCTGAAACTGTATGAGATAGGTGTGAATCTGTGGGTTGAAATAGTATGTCTTAGGGGTGCTCAGTTCTTCTTGGAGGTAGTCTAAAATGTGCTTTAAAAGTTAAATTGAAGATCATGCAGGAACAGAATTAAGTTTGGAAAAATATTTATTGATTACTTGGCAAAGTGTGAGTTCAGGATATTTCCTTGTGTCAGCCGTTACTGATAGGTTGAGTTTTACTTTTTAGAGGTGGTGAGGCCTCTGAAGAACCAAGTCCGTGAAAAAGTGCCCTGCTCACTTGACAAGTGACCCTGTTGGGTGACTGAGAATGGGCACGTTTCTGCTCCAAAGGGGGAGAGGGTGCAAACTGCGACCACAAACACGGAATGAAGGTTGCATTTCACTCTCTGTTCTGCATGACCTGTCTCAGTACTGGTGAAGTGACTCGGGTGTTATTCCCCTCTACCCTAGGAGAGGTCGGCTGGAGAAAAAGAAATTGGAAAGAAATCAGGTCAAAATGGTGTCACTAAGTCGTTTCATTTTTTCTCTGGAGATGAGGCAGTGCAGCCCCACCATGGCCTGGCTGGGGCAGGAGGTGTGTTTTGGGGGAGCAGAGAGAGTTAGTGAGCCCCATGCTCTGCTGGTGGTAGGAGGTGTCTGCCCTGAGGGGCTGTGGATCTGGTGAGGGGCTGTTGGCAGGGAAGCCGAAGGAGACGAGAGGAGCAACTGTCCAGTCTGGGAGGTCAGGAATAGATGGAGGCTGCTCAGGGCACTGCTGTTCCCCGCAGCCTTCCTGCCATATAAGGCTGTCAGCTGCCTTGGGCTGGCCAGGCTGGAAGACCACTTAAAAGGGAAAAATCAATACAATAAACCACCTCTGATAGTGTCCCTTCAAAGCAAAATCCAGTTTTGCAGTTATGTGGTTTGAGCACAGGCTGGGTATTGTATAAAACCCACGCACAGGTAGTCTGGTTCCTGCCCTGTGCGTGTGCAGTGTCACGAACTGTTACGGAAGAAAACCAGTTTGCTGGAGAAAAGTGTGTGGTGGGTAAGAGAGGGCCTTCCAGTTCAACTTCAATATTTAACCGTACCCAAGTATTTTATTTCAGAGTTCAGTATTTTATAGCATTTCAATACACCTTTAAGCTTACATCATTTGGAATAATTCAAGATGAGAACAGAGATGTAGTCATGCATTGATTTCCCATTATTCTCATACTTTCTTGGCAAATGACACGCTTTGTATTTTTTCCGTGAAGTGAAAAATGTACAGCTGTTTAAAGGTTTTGGAGGAAATAAATGCCTCTATCCTAATTTTCCTTGTGATTATTTTTCCTCCCCCCCCCCCATCCATGTTTGTATATGTGAGCTAAGTTCAAGGAGAACATTACAGGTGTTATTGCTAAATTTTTCTTTGGTAATTCCATTTTCTAATTAGTGTCCCATGAACTTTTTTTTTCTGCTGGACTAGAAGTGATGTTTCTATGTGAACTGCAAACAACTAGTTGGTTAGAGCCATTAAATTCTGTTCAGCAGTGGGAAAACACCTTTAATGTTTTTGTGTGTGTGTGTCATCAAGGAGAAAATAGGTTGTATGGCGAAATAAGAAAACTGTGCTTGAGAACATTTTCAGTCCATTCCCGGGCTGAGTCCCTGCAGAGGCGGCTTTGGGCTGCGCAGGGGGCGCGGAGCCGCCCCCCGACCTCTACCCCGGCTGCTCCTGGACCCGCACCAGGCGCTGAGCTCATGCCTGACCCGCCCTTCCTTTTTACTACTTAGGTTTTTTTCTGGGTTGACTGTGGACAGAGCTGCAGCCCTCGCTTGCTGACTTTCCAAAGCCCACCCGTGGGAGGGACAGGGAGCAGCTTTCCAAGGACGGGCCCGGCGCCGCGGGGGCTTAGCGGGGAGGGGGAGCGCTGGGGCTGTAGAGGAGATCTGACTCTTCGTAGCGGGTGCCCCTGGGCCCGCGGGTGCCCCGGCCGCGCTCCGAGGCCGCCGCCACACGTGTCCCCCGGCCCGGCCCCGCCCCGCGGGACGTGCCCGCGGGCCGCGCCCGCCGAGCACCGCCCCTTCCCGCGCCGCGCTCCCCGCGCCCGGATCCCGCGGATCGCACCGGCCCCGCGCCCCCGCCTTATGTAAGCGGGGCGTCGGCAGCGCGCCCTGACCCGGCCGCGGGGACGCGCTCGGCTGCGCCATAGTGCTGCCGGCCCCACAAAGGGCGGGCGGCGCGTCCTCCGCCTCCTGCTCCTCCGCCTCCTCCGGCCCCGCCGTCCCCGCCCCCGGCGCGGCCGCCCGGCCCGACCCGGAAGCGGCGCGGCGAGAACCATTTTCCTTGTGAGTTCAAAGGCGGAGGCGGGTGCGGAGGTCCCGCGGGCCGGGCCGGGCCGGGTCGGGTCGGGTCGGGTCGGGCCGGGCCGGGCCGCGGGGCGCCGGGAGAGGTGCGTACAGACCGACCGGCGGGGCGGGGAGGGGGCTGAATCCACCGCTGGGAGCCGGGCGGGCGGAGGACTCCTCTGCGGCTCCCCCCTCGGGACCCACGCACACACCCCCGCGGACACTTCAACTTGGCGAGGGGCGCCTTTGTTTGCGGCGGGCGGCTGTGGGGGCGCGGCGGTGCCTGCCCGGCCCGGGGCCGGCGGCGCGGGGAGCCCCGCACGTGACGGCCGGGCCCCGCGGGGGCGCGCGGCGCGGCACGCGGCCGGCGGCGGCTTTGTGCGCGGGCACGGCGGGAGCGCCTCGGGGGACGGGCGGCGCGAGTTCTGCACGCACCGAGAGGATTCGGAGGTTTCTGGTTTGCGGTTTTGGGGTTTTTTTCTCCTTTTCTCTTTTCTCCGTTAAGTTTGTGCCGTTAAAACGGCGGCGCGGGAGCGGCGCGGGCCGTTAACGGCGCGGCGCCGCCGTTGGAGCGCGGGCCATGCGGCACCTCCGGCGGGCAGCGGGCCCGGCCGGCGCGGCCCCCCCGCGCCCCGCTGGGCACTTCCTTCTGCCCCCCCCGGCCACGGGCTGCGGGAGTTCCGCCCAGAATAACGCCTGGGCTGGAAACGGCCGCTTCCGCAGGGATTGCAGGCAGGGGAGTCCGCGAATGAGGAAACCCGGTGCTCGGTTTTAACGTCAGATCTGCTCTATTTATTGTCCGCTCTTTTCCACTTGGTAATTCTGCCTTTGAGTACAAACCATGGCAACAAACAGGCGCTGGAAGGGAGCTACAGCTATTTTGAATGATGAAGTGTCACAGTGAAAAGGTGCCAGTGTTTGTGCTATTGCAGACTAAACAGCGAGGCTGGAAAACAATATGTGGAAAAGTTTACTGAATAGCACCTACAGGTTAAGTTTACGTGATCTTTTTAATTTTTATGCTTGCAAGAGGAAGAACTATAGAATGTTAAAGGTTTCGGTGTAATAATAGCTTTCTTAATTGTATTATTAGCTCTTTAAAAGTCTTTTCACTTTACAGCATAAATTCCTCTAGAAAGATTTAAAAAATAAAAGAGTGATTGCTGTACATGTGCACAGTAAGATGTGCTTTTGTGGTGTGGGGAGCAGGCTCGAGTGCCCAGCTAAGCAGGCTGTGAGCCCCAGCGAGGCAGACGACGTGGTACCTCGGGATGAGCCGGGCAGCAGCTGCGAGCTCAGCTGTAACCCGAGCGTTTGCTGCATTGAACCTTCTGGGTGTCACAGCCTGGCAGCGCCCGGGTTGCAGCAGCCGAGGTGCGGCGGCTCCTGGAGCTGCCTGCTCGCATGCTGGGGGAGGAGTACCACCACTCCAGCTGCTTAATGGCACTAGGCAGAGGTAAAAACGCACTATGTGCCTGCTCACTGCTGCTTCCTCGGGAAGGTGGGTCCTGTGGTTGCTATGGGGGTTTTGGAACGATAAGTAAATAGATGAGTTGTGTTACTGGGCGTTAGAGAACGCAGTCCCTGAGTAATCTGCTGTATTCGTCTTTGGTGACTGCCATTGAATAGTTTTGTGATTGTTTGCTGTGAAGTGATGGTAACGTTTTCTAAAAATTTGTTTGGATTTCCAGAAGGTCCAGAGTCTAGTTCTCAGACTCAGAGCTCTGCCAGCTGCCTCCCGTAGGCAGGTTATTTCTTGCATGAGCTGGGGTAAAATCATTGGGGAGGGTGAGGGGGCAGTGTAAGAAACGTGCTTTATTCAGCATCAGGGAACTTGGTAGCAAAGCAACCAAAGACAGCGTTTGTGTTCATAGAGCTCCCTTTGGCCAAGCAGGGAAATCTGGGAGGGCAAAAAAGTGTGGCCGTTCCCCCCCACCAAGCAGCCACTTAAAATAGTGCTGAAGTCAAATGTGACTTAAAATTGAGTGCTTGAGTCCTTTACTTAATTGTGGTCTTTGGGAGTTAGGTTAATGCACAAAGCCTCCTTTTAAAAACTGCAAGTTTGAAAGAGATTTTTTTGTTTACAGAGGTTCAGTTTCTCCTGGTTTCAGCCAGTATGTCTGGTACTCCCTAGAGTTGTCCTCCACTTTGGGAACGGAAAGAGGGAGTGTCTGCAAGGAGCTTTTCCTCTGAAAGTCCGCAAGGAGCATATTGGACTTTCTTACATCTATTTTCATGTTGTTACATGCCTCACATACTTGCCTCTAGTAGCTGACTCTTGCCTGCTGTGCTCTTAGTCTGTTTTTCTTTGTGCATATATGATGTGTGGTGTGAAATTCAGTCACGTCTTCCATCTTAAAATTTCTTGAATCCCTAACCTGTCCCAGTTTGGATATTTATTTCCCTGGTGGCCTGCCTATCTTGTGAAGCTGATGGAGTCTGGACTTTGCTTTCCCAAGAAGGCTTCCTTTTATTAAAGGGTGGGGGTTTGTTGTTCTTTGATAGTGGGGATATTTTGTAATAGTGTCTGAAAAATCCCAGGTTGTGTGCAGCTGAACAGCCGTCCACATAGGAGGAGGTGTGTGACGTGGCATAGTTTTGCTTTATTTATTTACATATTTTTGCTCTGTGCTTGTGGGATAGTCTGCATCCTCCACATCCGTATTTTGGGGGTGTTGGCCTGTCTAGAGGCATAGATCTATGAAAGCAAGTGAGAAGGCATTACATTTCTTTTTTCAGAATAATCACACTCACAGATCTATATTTGGAACTAGTTCTTTTAATACCAGCAGGAAGATAAACCAGTGGCTCACACGTACCTTAATCTGTAGTGTTGTCTGAATACTGAATGATAACTGCACGCCACATTCCACACAGTTTGGTTTCAGCTAATGATGTGGTATGTCCTGTTGTGTGTAGTCGGAAGCACTTTTCTTGACTCAGAAAGTTAGAAAGGAGCCAGCGTGGAAAAAGTATAATAGGACGTGGAAAGACACGGGCAAATTAAGAACTGAAAGGCTACAACATTGGCTTTTTCAAAGAAAAGTCTGTCTGCTCGTGAGTTCATACACTCGGTGCTTTGCAATTTCATGATGTGGACTCCGCCCTCTCTTAACTCAAACCATTAGCAATACAAGATCCATTATAGGAAAGTGATGCAAGAGCAAAGGCCCTTTCTTGGCTATTAGAGGTTAAATAATTATTTACTATTCAGACTCTGTAGTTAGCATATTATCATATGCTCTTACTCCTCCAGCCCTTTCATCTAATCATCCTGCTGTAGAGATGGCTTACTGGCTGAGAGATTTGGGGTTTTTTTCTTGCTTGTGTGAGGAAGGATAACAGCTGAAGAGAAACCTTAAGTAAAATGGAAACAAGAATGCTGTACACTCACTCTGAGCATTTGTAGAGTTGGATAGGTTTATTAGAAAGTATAATGTATCTCCAGTGAAGTATTCTCTGATTTGTTTAGTAAGTGCCAGAGCTGAAGCTCTGGAGAGACTTGGGCTATATTTAGCCTAATCGCGAGGCAACACCTTTGTAAAGTAGGTAATGAAGCCTGATAAAACCTTGAGTGCCTCTCTCATGAGCTGCCTGCAGACTGGCTGAGGGCAGGTCACCGGCTCTGCTGCTGCCCTGCTTAGATGGCTTTTGTCAAGTTAAAGGATTGCTTTGTGCCTCGGTTTTCCCATCTGTAAATAGGTCGTGGTGATCATGCCCTCCCCTTGTAAGTACTTGGGGTCTGTTGCTGCGGGGTGGTGCATGTGAGCTACTGATAGCAGCATTTTACAGGGGTTGGTGTGGCATTTGCACAATGCCTCGGTGGTTTGACCGGCTCTTGTTTCTGCTCTTTGTCTTTTTCTTCTGCATTTTAAATTTAGAATGGGTCTCAAAGGTTTTCCTGTTTTCCCTCATTGCTTATTTTTGCCCTGTAGATTAACTTTCCTCTATTTTTTCTGTCCCTCCATGTTTTGGTCGCTTGTATATCCTGCATGTTCTTTCTGCCAGTCATTTCTTTTGTTCACCGGTGTCTTCCTCTTGCTGTTCCCGTCTGTCTTCAGAGCGGCATTTTCTCTCCCCTCCATCCGCTGGGATTTCCTTTTCACCTGACTCATCCCCTGTCGGTACATCCCCACTCAGTCACGCTCTCCTCGCGCTTCTGCTCCAGGAAACGCAGCCAGCAGGGAAGGGGGCTGCCTGCTCGTCCCCTCTCGGGGGACACCCTCGAATCCCTGCTCGCCTACCGCATCCTGCTGCGCCTGGATCAGGCAGGGTATTTTGGGAAAAGCCTGTACGGGGCGTCGAGGACCCCCTTGCTCCCTGCTCCCCTTTGCCTGGCTTTTGCAGTAGAGCTGGGAGGTTTCCTGCTTCCTCCCCTGTGCTGGGTAAGCAGTGAGGGTCTCCAGCCCCTCGCCGCTTTCCCAGCAGATGGGAGGAAACAGGAAACCTCCTGGCCGCGCTGCAGAATCCCCGGGAGCGGGTGCCGTGTCCTCGGAAGGCGTTGCACTGGAGCAGCCGGTTGCTGCAGGGAGGAGCGGCTGCGGGGGCGGCAGCAGCACAGTCAGAACAGTTCAGCGATGGGCAGGGAAATGAGATGGTTGACTTGAGGCAAGGTGAACGATTTCAGAGCAGGGAGGGGGGAGCGATTTCTCGTCTGCAGTCTGCTTCCACTTGAGCGTCCTCTGTAATCACCCTGGCTGGTCCTGCAGGCACGGAGAGAGGATCTGCGGGCTGAGCTGTGTGTCCCCCCATTCCAGGGGCTGCTGTACTTTGAGCTGCTGTGGTAAACACTCTTGCTCAAGTACAATGAGGGAAAGGAAGAATGAAAGGTGTAGTTCCCTTTCCTAGCTGGTTTTGCACCAACGGCACAAAGGAAAAAAACCGACAGAACACAAAACCCTCATTTCTTGTATAATTAGTAATTGTTACTCTGTTTTAACTTGTTTTAATGGAAGAATTACATCAGTGTTTATACAGTTCTGGGGGCTTGGTGTGCTGAGCTTTGGGATTTGTTTCTTAATTTTCTTTTTTCCCCCCCCCCAACAGACATTCAAGCCCTTGGTTGGAAAAAGTGTATACGATTCAATAACTGCAGTAGAATTCCTTGTGGACAAACAGTTGGATTTTATAACTGAAGATAGTGCCTTTCAGCCCTATCAGGTAAGAAATTTGGTTAGTGTATAAGTACTATTCATTTAACTTAGTCAAAAAACATGTTTTTGTTATTTTTAAGTGCATGTTATGGTCAAGTTCTGTGTTTCAGGAACAATTTCCTATTATCGGCAGGGATTGTTGCTTATTTTATGAAAGACTGTATTGGATACTGTATCTGATTCTAGTAACTGATCTTGTCAAGGAGTACTATGCAATTAATATTATTGAACCACCCTTAAGTAAAATACCTGACCCCTTTAAAGGTTAACCAGTACCATTAATTGTAGAGCAGATAAAAGATAGTATTTCTCCTTCTGAAGCTGGGCTTTCATATCTAGGTCTTTGCATGACTACAGTGATATCCCACTTACTGATTTTTTTTTTCTCCTGAGAATGAATAGCAGAAAATGTTTTTTTTTTTTTTTAAAGAAACAATTTCTCTTGCTGTTGTTTTTAAGCCTGTTAAAATTTCCAGTATCCTTTATTTTTATGCCTTCTCCATTAATTAGAAACATTAATATATCAATGTATGTGTATTTAAAGATCAAGAGAATCAGTGATCCCCTCCTTGCTTCAGAAGAAGGTCTAAAAATCTCTTCTGTGACAAATAGGAATATATTTGATATTTCAACTCATGCTGAACCGATTGCAATTAGAATAGCCATAAATTCTCCCTTAAGGCTTGGATGGTACACTGCAGTGATACAGAAATAGTACTTTGAGACTTGCAATAGCAGATGGCCCTGAATAAATGCTATGTAATTTTGTCCTGACACCCCTTCTTCCCTCCTGCTTTGCCAGAATGCTTTTTTTTTCCCAATACCAAATATAGAGCTAGAAAAAGAGAAGCAGCTGAGAGAGAATCCTGGGGAAAGGAGAGGGAGGTTCAGTTGGTGGAAGGGCTGGTGCTTCTGTGTGTCTGTGGTGGGGAAGCCAAACGCTTCGCTTCTTGTCAGGGTGAGGTTACATGTTATGACTCGAGCTGCTGGAACAGCTTGGCTCTGCTGCAAAGAACAGTTCCCACCATCAGACCCTGTGCCAGCACCTTCAGCCTTCTAAACCAGCACAGCCCTGATTTCCAAACGCGGGAGGGGGGGACACGGCACGGGGGAAAGCCTGTGATGTGAGAGAGCTGAGCTGGATTAGCCCAGGGTGCATCCAGTGCTGCGGCTTCCTCCACAGAGGGGGTCAGGATGATGCAACACGGAGCGGGATATCCTCCTTTGGCAACAGCGACCTCTTAAATCAGCTGAGCCGTGAAGTGTAAATTCGCCCTCAGAGTCCAGCTGCAATCTTCCAGATTCATTTTACAAAGCAAATACTGGTGCTGGTGTCTGTCCTTTGCCTGAAATATGTCAAGATCATGTCTCTGATAATGCTCATTCCAGTAACAGTAATCAATCTCCTTTTGGCAGTGGATCATTTCTGAGCTGAGCAAAACAAACTGAACATATGAGAAGGGCTGCCTTTTGTTGAGCAATCCTACTGCCAGGCCTGGCTGGCACTAACATAGTGATGCTCTGTGCATTTTAGGCCCTTCAAGGAGTGTTTACTGATAGAGCATTAGACTCAGAAACACCTTAATTTGGGAAGGTGCACACAAATTGAAGGTATCGTTTCTGAAAATGTGTCACATGAACAGCTGGCTTCATATTGTCTTGATAGGTAATACAGCAATTAACAGCTTTAGCAACATCACTTCTCAAAGAGATGTTGACCAAAACTGGTACAAAGCAGTAGTTTGCCAAAAATAGTTCCAGATACAAGCTTGGCCCCTCCCTAACTCTTGGCCCCCATTTTTGACACGTAGAGGAGCAACTCTGTGTGAGAGATGAGACTGTTTCCCCCTCTCATGGAGCAAATCGCTGCCTGTTAAAACCGGAGATGGAGGCTGGTCATCTGAGTCCATCTTAAGTAGTTTGGTGGCAGATACCTAAATTGTCTGATTAACATTACAAGAACTTTGCTGATGGAGATTCCTTTAAGTACTAAAGCATCCCGAATCAGCATTTTAACTGGATATTGCTTGGATATTGAATGTAGAAACATAAAATAACATTGTGCTCACTGATGGAGAGTGCAAAGATTTCTTCATTTGAATGATTATAAGAAGTTTGAGAACTGTCTTTCATAGAAATGTCTCTCTGAAGGCCTTGCAATATCTCATTGCTAAATTTTACAAGTTAATTGTACAGGTAAGAGCTTTGCTGAATGATAATGTCTTTAGGAGAACAGAAACTAATTTTTTTAACTATGCAAACAATTACATACCAGCAGTGTGTTAGACAGAAATATTAGCTTGATCACTGAGACTTTATTTTCTGCTGAAAGATACCTGGAGTGGGAGGGTTGTCTCTGTTCATTTTCCTTGTTATTTTTTTGTTCATGGTGGAAATCGCATTCCTAGCCATCAGCCACTTAATGCAAGGTAGCTTGTATTTGTACCTTTTTTTTCTGGAAAATCTCCCTTTTCTTTGGCCTCCCTTTTCTTTGCCATAAAAATGGGTCCCAGATAAATATTTGGTAAACTTCCTGTGAAAAATCTGTTTTTCCCCAAAAAAGGGTGTTTTTGCTCCCTTTTTTTTGTCTGGAATAGCATTGACCTGCTTCTGGGCTGAAGACAGAACTGAGGAATCATTCTTTGCAAAGATGAGTTAACTTTGAGTCTTATGAAATGTGTTTAGTTTTTGGTTTAAGCTCTCAAGGCTGCACATTTTCAATATGAAGTCCTTAGAGACCATGGTGACCTAAACACTTTTTATTGCATTTTGCTGTTAGTGCCTAAAATTCCAGTACCTTTCTGCCAAAACAAACAGAAGTCCGAATCTGTGTGGGAAGACTCCATTTCACTTCAGATACAATTCTTAACTACTGAGTAATTTTTCCCATCGTTGTGTATACTCATAATACTAGGAATGGGCAGCAGACAAGCATTTGGTATGAATTCTGCTCAGAGCAGTTCTGATCGAGAAACACGGGGCTGCATCACACAACCGTTGGAGCGAAGGGCTTCATGAAAAAGGTGCTGCTGTCCAGTTTGAAGGTGACAACTGCTCAAAGCAAAGAAAACAGCACACTTGGCATCCTTTCAGGCTTGGCAGGAAAAACAAAGTTCGAATAGGCAAAGAACTAAATTACTGTCGTTACCAGAAGTGGTTCTTCCAGAACAAGATTAAAGAGACTTTGGCAGGACTCTGGGGAATCGTGAACCAGGCATTCCCATGCCATGTCTGCTCTTTGCATAAATAAACATGTTTCAATTGTTAAGAGTTTGAACAAGCTTCATAAGAGCTAGATGAATATCATTAGTACAGTAGGGTATGCAACTGCATTGTACCAGCCTTCCATGTATGCACAAGGCTTTCTGTAGCAACTATTACACTTGTCAGTGAATTTGTTCTTTACTGCTAGATGTACCTGTGATTTTTCCCTTATTTTTGTACTGCTCAGAATCCTACCCGTTCTCTGTAAAAGTTCCTTGGATTCTGTATGTGTGGTGCCTTAAACACCAACCTATGACTTGTTTCTGGTGGCTTTTATCTCTGTTGCTTCGTGGAGGATGTAAACTGTATTATTCTCTACGTGAAACTTGTGTGTGACTGAGTGACTCATTCATTAATCTGGGATGGTCAGACCATTTAGTCATGTAGTTCTTTATGGTGGTGACAAGAGGATCTTGAGGATAAAGCAGATATGAGCGTTTGCCGTGGTGCTTTGTTTAGCAATGAAATGAAAATTCTGTCCTTTGCAGAAAACGATAAACATAAAATTTGCAACATGCATTTTCTGTGTCAGACTAGTATCTGTAGGAAGTGTAGTCTTGAAATAGGATGTGTAAGTTAGGTCCTTAATAGGAATTCCACTTTGCACTCATGATATATCGTGTGTGTTTTGTGTTTAAGTAAAAATTCACAAGTGTGTAGTGGGTTTTATAGTGGCTCTTGGTATAAACTGAAACTTAAGATGTTTTCAAATATGCTTGTTATTAAAATATTTTAGGCAAAACTACAGTAGGTCTACACATACAAGTGTGACCTCAATCAAATACTTGGAACCAAAATGGTTTTCTGTAATAATAAGTTATTTGTACTGTGACATCTATGTGTGTGTCTGTTGTGATACACAAGTTAAGCAGCAGCAAAGCTAATCATGCCTTAATTTGTTTAAGCATTGTAGTTTACTTGAAGGACTATAGATGGGGATGTGAAGCATTAAGGCTCAGCATATGGTGTGTGTGACCTCATCAGAGTGGTGTTTTTGTCTGGGTGGTGTTTGGCAGTACCCGTCACGGGCACTGTTGGGCTGAGTGTGTGATTCTGCTGTTGCTGGCCAAAGCAGCTGGAGTCAACTGCATTATACTTGGGACAAGCAAATAAAGAATAACAAAAGTGGTTTTCTATCATGTTTTTCCATAATAAAATACACTTGTGGAAAGATCTGGAAAGACTCTCCTTTGCCCAGGCAGTCAGTGCATTTCAGCTGTGTGTCTGGGTAGGACAGAGCAGGGTACATGACAGATTATATGTTTCCAAATATGTACATAATGTGTGTGATAATGCATTTCCAAAGCATTTCTGAGCACACAGCACTGGAGCAAATGTGCACAGCTGAGGCAGGACAAAGAATTCAAATGAATTTCCTTCACAATCATTAGACTTCTTACAAAGGGCATTTTACCACTCAAGGAAGAAAGTAGGAGGGTGAGCAGAGTCTTCAAAGGATTCTCTCACATATTTGGTTTAAAAAAAAATAAATTGTTAAGAATGAATCAAGAACACACTTCAGTTCCTCTTTATGGTGAAATCTCTCTTCAGACCTTACATTCGCCTTCAGATTTATTTTTTTTTTGGAAGACAAGCCTGGTTGCTTTAGTGTTTCAAAATGGTAGTCTGCCTGTCTCCCTCTGTGCTGAAGGTTGCAGATGTAAAGATAGGGTGATGAGAAATCCCTGTGGGAGGTGTTACACGCACAGTGATAGGCACCTGTACTTTACTCTTCTTCTAAATGTGCGTGGCACGTCTGAGAGCTGACAGGTCAAATGTCTAACACGCCTTAAAGATTGTTGAAACAGTATTACTAATAAACTTTCTCACTAATCGCGAAGTAGGTATGTTAGGTACAGGACCGAATATACACTAATCTTGATCTATTAGAAATTGTGTATGCCATTAAGTAAGACTTGAGCAAAGGGCATTGGGCAACTCCGGTGCTCTGCTTTTCTGTTTGTTAAAGGCAGGCATTGGATATTTTGGGCCTGGATGCTTTTGGTTCTGTGACCTGTTTGCCTGTAAGAGCAGGCGAGCAGGACTTCTGTAGTAATGGCGTGCACATAAAAAAAATTCTTTAAGCATCTTGAAACAGGGATAAAATAATATTTTTCTGTCTGTATTTTAAGCACCCCATAACCATACGTGCACTCATCTTTCAAACTTCTCTTACTTTTAAACTTCAGGCTTAAAAATAGCTGCTGCAGCTGAAAATTGCTTTTCCCATAAACTTGCCAGCTCCACTGACAGGCAGGCAGGAGCTTTTGGGTTGGTCCCACCCTTTGAGGTTGGCAGGAGCAACCCAGGAACTCCTGGTGCAGGCCAGCTGGTGGCGGTGGACAATCATGTGCTCCCCTCCTGCTTTCGGTTCCTCCGTGGGCAGCCCAGGCACACGCAACTTTCTGCATCCTTAACTCTTCTCAGTGTCGTGCAGGAGAACCGTCTCTGCTCTTTCCCATGTCTCTGGTGTCTGGACCACCCATAAGGAGTCCAGCTGCCTCCCCTGGCAGTGCCGTGAGGAGCGATGGTCTAAACAGCTTGTTACCCACACGTCCGTGTTTAAGTGCGCGGTCCCAGCGTGAGGGGGAGCGTCCAGCTAGAAGTGGGTCAGATGACTCATCCCAGGCCTCACTCCCAGGAACACGTGTGGGACAGAAGGGTTTCATCTCAAAGGGAGAGGGAGGAGGGATTTGCACCCTCCATTTGTAGATTCAGAGGGAGATATACATCATCGAGATATACATATACGTCCTAAGCTGTATTTGTGTCTCCCCTTGAAAAAGAGCTTCTTTCTTGAGAACTTTCTCTGTCTTCATTCTCAAAAGAGGTGGAATAAAATCAGACCTTTCTGTTCTACCGTGGTCTGTTAAGAAGTGAGGGCCTTAGTTACGCCTTTTGTCTCTCTCAGCAAGGTTTGACACAGGAGCGGAGTTCTTGCAGATCTGACAAGCCTTAGGAAGATGAGCAGCATGGAGGGGAGGCCATCAGTCAGCAGGGTGGTGACAGAGCTGCCACAGGACTGTGGCTCCTCCAAGGGGGAGGAAGTTCAGGGGGAACTGCTGAAGGTTGTGGGAAGATACACAAGGAGGAAGGAGAAAGAGTTGTGAGGTCTCTGGGATAAGCTGAGGCTGCTACAATGGAGATGGCTCTCAAATCCATAGGAAAGCAGTTTTTCTTCCACTGTCGTAGAGAAACTTATTCTTCTTACAATTTCTGAAAAATCAGTCAATTCAGTGCTTTGACTTCATTAATCCTACTCCAGGAGCTAGCATTGAAATAATTTACAAGTTTGGATTTCACACAACAGAAGAGATGGAACAAAACTTGCTTCTTCTTTGAAGGCAAGGATCAAATCCTTTCACTGAAGTATTTTGGTACTGCTCAAAAGCCAGTACTGGGATTACTGAATTTACAAATCCATCCAGTGTTTCTGGGTAAGGAATTTTCTGTGTTTGATCATAAGTGATTACTTCTTTTCACAGTAAAAGTCCACGAAAAATACCACTCAGTAGTAAGAGAAGGGAGCCTTATATTTGGTTCTGTGTCCTTAACATTTCCATTTGATTTATTAAAAAAAGGAAAGTTAAAAGTATTTTTCTTACGTGGTGTTCTTGACCAATGCTTTTCCGTAATCCAGACACAAAGTCAGCTCCTGGAGAAGTCTGTCTCGCATTATAACCAGGTGCTGCTTTGCCAGTGTGTCCTTGCTTTCCTAAGTAGTTGTGGTGTGTTGGGATTGGGTATCCTCAGTGCTTTGGGGAACTCAGAACCCTGAATGAGGGTAAACTCCTGCAGTCATGGGAGTCTGTCCCCAAAGCCAGAAGAGAGTAGGCATTCCTGCATTTCAAGTAGGGGGAAACTGAGTTTCATTGAAATGTGTTCTTACCAAATTAAGCCTTATCTTGACTGATAAACACAGTAGTTCTTTGGGTGAAGTGCTCATGGGTTTGTTTGCATTCACTCCTCCCTCAGATACAATGTTCCTTTGTTCAGGGCTGCCACTTTCTTTCTTTTTCTTACAAAATGTATTTTTGAAATTACAACTAATAGAAGTAATAATTCGTAGTCTGGGATTAGAGCTTCATGGGAACTGCTCCACAGCCTTCAGCAAACTACAGTTACTAGAGATTGAGAGCTATAGCAGTTCCAGGTGTGTGCACCTAATTCTTTTTCCAGGACAGACATGTGGGGAGAAACTCAAGTAATTTTATACCAACTTGAATTTTTAAAATTAAAACCAAGTATGAACATTACTGTTTTCTTAGACATTGGAATAATTTTATTAAGGGCTTGTAGAGGACTTGATGTACAGTGTATTTCCTGATCAAATTGCATTTATTTTTAACAGTATACTAGATAATTAAATGTAGCTGTAAAGTTTTTTTGGCTACCATTGTTTGTAAATACTGACACCTCCCCCTCTTCAATCTAGAAAACATTTTCTGTCTTTTGAATGGAATTAAAATTTAACTTCCTGTTTTTCCCCTGTATTCCCCTCTTCTTGAGTGTATCTGTCAGCATGACTGACGGTAAAATGAGGTTAAAGCAGGTTTCAGGGTGCATAAGACTTTGTGGCTGGAGTATAGTGCTTTTTTCTTCCTTTTTTTTTTCCCTCCCCAAGTGATGTAGTTTCATCTTGAATTATGTCTTTACTAGGAATTTTTTTGATTCTGTGTGCTGTGAGATTTATCTATGGAAAAATATTGTGAAATAGATGAGCATTGTATCAAATTTAAACACTGAATGACTTTCCTAAGTTTACCCCAAGGAACTTATTGCAGCAACAACTGAAACATCCCCGTTTTCTGATTAGCAATTCAGTCTTTCCTCTGTACAAGACCATTATTCATCAATTCTATAAAAGGCACAGCCACTGCTTTCTCCAGAGTTGCAGAGAGCTGTAGTGTTAATCCAAGTATGATATACATCCCAGCTGGTCAGACCTCTGTTATTTATAGGGAAAATTCCTAAAATGGCTCCAGCAGGTCAGAACGGAGCTCTCTGCTGGAAAAGAAAGCGCATGAGGATGGTTGCATTGCTTCTGGTACTGTCTTGGAGCAGAGGCAGCATTTCCACACTTGTACAGTGATGGACTTGCTGTTGTATGCCCAGCCAGACCAAGGTTAGAGAGTCTCTGTGCTGTATTCTTGGAGCCAGAGAAGTTTGTTCTTCTGAATGAAATTCTGCAAGAAAATGTGCTAATTGTTTTTCCAACTTCTGTGCAGTGCTGCCTTAAATCCTCTTAGAGATTAACTTTGAAAAGTTCTGTGGAAATACAGTGGTACTCTTTTAAAATGTGAGAAAAATGAGTTTTATTCTGAACTACTTTCATGTTGTATTACTATTCTAAGAAACACATTCTCAAACAAAGTCCTGAAAACCACTTGAAAATAAAACATTAATGCAGTAGTAATTTGGTAAACTCCACTGACAGTGGGTTCAAGAACATTTTGATGGTATCTGATGTATTCTTTCCTCTTGACAAAAAAAATTGTTTAAATATTTTTATTGTTTGTAGGGATTTGTATTATGTCCATAATCCTCATGAGTTATGGGGGAAAGGAGCTGGAAAGTTGTATGTTCCTAGAGTTCTTATCTAGTAAAAAAGGATTGAGGATATCTGCAGAAGAGACTAGATAGCTCTGTGACTGGTGGTAATCCAAATTACAGAGCAGGGAGTCATTCACAGGAGTGATACACTCTGATGGATGTTTCTAGGAGCTGGTGTTGGTTCTAGGAGCTGCCATCAGACTGCCACACGTTGGACAGTGTTTTACAATTCTGAGAGACCTTTGCCCTTCAACAGAGCTCTTAGTTATCAGTAGTTATCAGTAACTACGCTCTTAGTTATCAGTCTCATCCAGGACTGTTTTGCTGCTGAGTAATGCCACCGGTGATGAAGATAACTACTGTGGTAGGAGAAGAACTGTCCAGTCTGTCGTTTTCTGTGGTGGTGGGACACAGCTTTCCAACTCTGCCGGTTCCAGCAGGTAACCTCTGCTGTCCCTGATGCACATAGGATGTGTCTTCTGTAAAGTCAGTCTCTGAGCATGGCTGATATCTTGGCTTGATTTCTGGGTGCATTAGACTTCATTTCCCCTAGTCCAGACTACTGGTGATCAACAGAATGTGCTTTCTTTTTTGCTTAAAGACACCTCCATCCATACAGCTTGTCCCTCAGCTCCTGTGTTCCGGGTCTTGTTGGATACCTTCTGAAAGCTGTTCAGAATTCACAGGGTGTCGGGTTCTCGGTTTAAATTTTAATATCAATGTACAAAAGAGATTCCTCCGATTTACTCACTTAGCAGCTCTCCTTGTTAGCATCGACTTCGCTCTGCTAATTGCTTGCTTCAGGGAAGTGTCTGCACTTTGAGGTTTCTTTTCCCATAGTGGCAGTGAGTTGCTTAGTGACTCAAAGGCTTGTTCCAGTATCACCGCATGACTTGGGAGTTACTGATTGAGTGGGATAGGACCAGTACTTCCTCCCTGTTTTCTTTCAGGAGTAGATAAAACGCAAAATTAGATCAAAGTTGCACATTGCTGAGATGGTGGTGATAGATGTGAGGAGCCTGCAGTGAGAAAGGGGAAGGAAATGTGATTCAGTGGAAAATGAAAGAGCAAATGCATGGCTGTGTCATCAAAATGAGAGAGAAGGTGGACATGGGGTAGTGCTGTTGACTTGACCTTTATTCGTTATCTGGTGAGTAGTGCAGTCAGTCAGCACAGTGCTCTGGGTGGAGGCTGACAGCCCCACCAGCTTTGTGGATGGGAGCCACTTGTTTGGGGAAGGTCTTTAGGTGAGATGCTAAAAGGTATGTGGCACTGGGGGAAAGTTTGCTTTTCTGACCCAGGTTATCCCAGCTGCTTACAGAGAGAGTAACATAACCCATGAGCATAAGGGTCATCTGTTTTTTTTAATCTCTGTTTTCAAGTGCAAAATTATTGTAGATGTCACTAGAGCAGTTTCTAGGCTGTTTTGTGACAATACCTGCCCAGCCCAGGTTTGGTTTTGTTTATCCATTGCCTGTTGCTTGCTTCCCTGCTGCGTGTTCATCCTGTGTGCTGCTCTGATTTCCCCGCTGCCTTCCCTTACCAGATTCTCATCTACAGACACAGGAATAACTAACTTGTTAAATGCAAGTTTTACAGCATGCCCATTTCACCTGAGACACTGATAGTTTCATAGGAAGGCAAATATCTATGTTGTTTTTTGAGTTTGCGAGTTAAAATCAGGGAGAATATTAGACTAAGAGTCAGATTTTTTCCTGTATGTTTATGTTCTAACTTCGGTATATCTTTCCATAGGATAATCTTCCGTATTTTTAATAGAAATTTTCTGGTATTCTTGAGGTGGGAGTTACTCTTCCAGAACTGAACTAATTGGTGCAATGAGGCATCTTCAAATCTGAAATCATGACTTGGAGAAATGTATGCAGATCCTGATCCCATAATTCTCAGACCCGATAATTAAAATTTTAAAATCAGTGTCAACTCTTTAATTGTTGACCAGGTGAAATGAGGAAGGGGGTAGGAGTGTGTGGGGAGAAGTATTAGGCATAGGGAAGAGTGGGGAGCAGCAGAAAAATTGTTGATATCTTTTCCTGAGAGATATTAAGTTTACTGACAGTTGGAAAATTACTAAATTTGTAGTCCTCATCTTTTTTCCCTCGTGGTTTTAACTTCTTACAGAAACATAGTTGTTGCCATCACACACTGAAAATAAGCCTGAATCTTGACCGTTCGTGGTGCGAAGTATCTGTAAACACTTGTCCTTGGAGCAGTGGCTGCAGAGCCCCTGGTTGGGTGGGGATTGGGGATTAGCTCCCTGGGTTCCGTGGCCTGGCCCCGCACCCAGGGTGAGCGTCACTGCCCAGCCGTGCCCGCGCGCACGTGTGAGCAGCGCTGACCTCGCCTCGACTTTGCTGCTGGTTTAGGGGTCAGGGCTGTGCCTTCAAGCTTGACTTAACTAGTTCAGATGTAGCCCAGCAGCTGCCGGGTTTGAATGAGGTAAATTGTGACTGTGCGCTCAGAACAGCAGAAAATAGGTCAAGTGTGGGTTGGGTTTACATAGAAAGCGCTGGCGTCGCCTGGTAAGCCTAAGCCTCTTCTCCTAGCTCAGACAAAGCCGTTTAAGGTAAACTGGGAAGTTACGATCTCCCCAAAAAACTTTCTAGCCTTTCTGGCTTTCTGGCCTCGGTGTTGGTGGCTGGCATTGCCCTCGGTGAGGAGCCTGGAGCGGGAGGGAGGCAACCCTGGTTGCAGGGCCACGCGGAGGGTCAGGTCGATGTGTCCCCGGAGCTGTTCCCTCTGGAAAGACATTCCTGGTGTGGCTGTGCGGCACAGCACGGCCCTGCAGCCTCCGGGGCCTCTCTGACCTCCTGCCCACCAGCTGCAGCAGCGTGGCAGCTGGGGTAGCCTTTCACTTGTCAGAAGGGAATAAGGAATATACTGTTTACCAGGGGGTTGTGCGTGCTTGTGTGTCTAGAAATGGGGCAAGCAACAGAAGATCTGTGTTTAGACTCATCTAAATTCGATTATTTCGCTGTAAGTTTTGGTGTGGTCTGTGTGGCAGCAGCAGTGCCTGTCTGGTGATACCCTCAGGGGTGACAGTTGCTGCCGGTTTTTCTGTGTTTTAGTTAGATTTTCATCTTCTGCCACTGGAAAAAAAGCCTGGTAGCGTGGCAGAGGAATGCTACCAATTCATAGGTGATGTTCTTGTTAATATCTTTGGTGTTCTACCTGTCTGCATTTTGTGTCACTTCTGGTTTGCCTGGGTTTTTTCCCTGCTCACTCTGATGTCAAGCAGAACAATATTAAGATGGAAGGTTTGTTAAAAATTATAATCAGTAAAAGAGTTTACAGATCAGTGATATAATCACATATGTCAGGTGACACAATCAGTGAGAGATAGGAAGAAAAATAAAGGAATTTTGCTGGTTATGAAGAACTGAAAAGAAGGAAAGAATTGTACCGACCTTCTTTCAAATGAGGGGTAAAAATTGGTATGGATGTATTTGAGGCTGGGTACGGGTATGACGTTTAATCTTTTTTATGGGAGAAAATCATCTTCTAAAAATGGCATTAGAGGACTAGTATGAATTCTCAGCAGTGTAGATTTTAAAAAGTACTTTTTGCTACCACTGCTCTCTGAAGACTGTTGTGACAGTCAGTAGGGAGGTGTCGACTTATCTTGTACCTTGTTTTTCACACTGCAGTTTTGAAATTTAATTTCTGAAGCTCCATGCAGTTGTAAAAATGATTTGGTGCAAAAAGGAAAAAAAGGATTGGGGGGCTCATTTTATAGAAACCAATACTCAATTACGAAACAACAGCACTGAAGGTTCAGGCTTCTGACACTTTGATCTCTTGAGATTTTCATTTGCACAGTTTGAATTTAAATGTGGTCCCTCTACCATTAAAGTACTAACAAAATGCTCATTTCCATTTGCATACTGTGTAAACATTGTAAACAGGACTGTCAAGTTGGTTATGTACTAGTTTTCATCTAATTCGTGTCCTAAATTATCAGAAAACCTCTAAGCAGCCAGAGGAAGCTATAGTTAATTAAGCCACAGATGGTGAGGACTAATGTGGTGTTGACCTTTGTGAGGACTGCAAAATCTACTTAGTCTTTCTCTGTAAAACACTAGCTGAAATGAGTTCCTACTGATATTAAAAAGATGTCCTTGATGTGTGAAGCCAAATGCAGAGACACCATGGAAAGCTCCAAGGAAGAAGCTTTCCCAAATAAATGTTTGCAGGTTCCTGGTGTGTGACAGGTGTCGAGACTTAGTCTTCAGGGCTCTGATTTAAGCCTTTTTACTGCCAAAAGCCACTGTTTTTCTTGGAGTGGTTTACCTGGAATGCATACTGTCAGTTCTCCTCCTCTCCTTCACAGAAAATGGAGAGTTGACAGCTGACCAGAGTTTCTATACCTTCCTATAAGCAGCATGCAGGCTGTGTTTGGAGGTGGGAGCAGCTACTGGAATCAAACAATCCAGTTGTTGTTCTTTGCTCCAGGGTTTCATCTCTCCATGAACTCATTTCTGCCCCTCAAGTTTGTGAAGAATGACTTGGAGAAGTATTTTAAAATGCTGAGGAAAACATCTTGCTTCAGTAGTTCAAGTCTTGTGGGGAAGGTGGAGAGCTGTGGAAATGTGTAGGCGTTCCCACCACAGTCATGCCTGGCTGCCCAAAATGGAAAAGGAGCTTGTGGTGGTTTGAGCCTTTCAGAGGCACTTTGTATGGTCTTTGGGCAGTGTGCAGGTTCAGCTCATCCAGGGATACCTCTCAGGGTCTTGGACAATATTTTTTGTGGATGGGGCTTGAGTGGGAGAATTCTCTATGCATTTGGATTTTGTCTTGTTTTTCTGTGGGTACTGTGTTTGAAATTCCTGTTTGATCTTAAAGGAATTTTGAAGCATTATAAGTGATGTGCACTTGTTCATCTGTGACTCTGAATGCTAAATTATTTTTGTCTGAATAAGCTCTCTGAAAATACTTCTCTGAACAAAAATTTCTACTTTCTGGTTAGAGCAGTGTGGTATCTTAACCTGTGGTGGTATTGTCTGTAGTTTCAACCTGCTTTGTATCCTTTCGCACCAGAGGAAAGAACAGATACATTCAGAAAAACACAGGATCACTTTGTTACTTGGGAAAATTTCATTCTCTCTCCTTCTTGGGACTTCCTTGGAGTCAAGCATGTCCCCAGCATGTGAGAATGATCACCTAGAGAGACATGCAGCTGACCCAGTTCTTCGGATAATTAAGCGTTAAGTCCAGTCCGCCAGAAGTGAATTCCTCTTTTGATATAGAAAGAAGGAAGAATAGCAGCAAAGATGTAAAAACTTGTCATAGGTTGGCAAGCTTCTGATAGTCACATTGCTTCATGTGACTGTCTTTCAGAGGGGCAGGAGGGATTATCTCAACCATATCTTTGTAGCCGATATGCCCTTTGTCTTCTTCCCACAGTTGTATGGAGTCATTTGTGGAGCAGGGGACACTGCCACATGAAGTACATAAAGAGCTTCCTACTGCAGATTTGAAGAAGAATATAGCAGTCCCATTTCTTTGATTTGCATCCTGATTTGCGTAAGGATTTCAAACCAGCATTAACATCCTTCTGGAGGAGGTGTTCCAGGGCTTGTGGAAAAGCTAGTCTAGGAGAGGGTACCGTACTTACTTCTGTTTGTAAAACTGTTTTCAGATGAGGAAAAGTTTGGAGGAAAATCCTGCAGGGCGTTTACATCTTCTGTCTGTTAGTCTGTCAATCATGCTGCTTCAACCAAGGAGGAGAGGAAAATTGAAGGTCACAATTGCCAAGGTTCAAAACTCTAGACAGTAATTGTTCCTTGAGCAATATAAATACAGGGAAAGGAAAAGGACTGGGCACTGCAGAGTTATCTGCTTGTCTTCAGTGCTAAACTACGGAAGAGATGGCAAGTCATCAGTCTTACTTGTGTCTACCTGCTTTTGCCAGTTTGTGGTGTGTGCTGAAATCGTGTGCTTAAGGCCACTGTCCTACAATTTAATACATTATGCAATTAATTTCCTGAGTTTTGGGTTTCAGATTTAAGATTAAAGATGGAAAAGGTAAATCATGACACACAGACACACACTTTTTTTCTTAGATATATGTGCAGAAAAGAACAGAATTTTTAAGATTTCAGGAACTTATTCTATTAGTATCTCCCCCTCCCATGATTAAGATGTTAAATGTGTATTGTGTGTGCATTTAGAATCTCTGGGTTCTCTTTGATAATCCCAGTCATACCTACATGCGGTTTGTGTAATGGGTCTTTGACCTCACTTGTGCCTTTTGTAGCTCATCTTTGAGATGAGCTCATCTTTCACCAAGAGTGAGGAAATAAGTACAAAATGGACTTTGCAGTCTCCTTTTTTAAGTGTTCACATGGAGCACTCTCAGCCAAGGTACTGATGTCATGCATCTGAATTCAGAGATAGAGCAAAAAAGGTTCAAATGTACTATACGTAGGATGGGCCAGTATCTTCTTTGTCAAGTTCAAAGAAGGCCAAGATGCTTAGGAAGGATGTGAAATCTAAAAAAAGAAAAGCAGCAGTGTCTGTTGCCTTCAGGAAACAAATCAAAATTAGCTTAAGATGACATAGAGACTCAAAAACTTCACATAAAGAACTCCCAAAAGTAGTATAATGTTAAGAGTAACAGGTTTGACTTCATGGTACCTAATTGTGTAAGTCTCAAAATGAAGATACAAATTTTCTTAGATGGGGCTGAAGGAATAATTCAAAGTGTACAAGATCTGCATATTAACTGCACTTGTAAATCAGCCAGGTTTTCAGTATTGCAGTGCCTTGGTCTGTCACTTGGGTCCAATGCTTGTGGATCTGAGGGAAAATTTTTATTGCAGGAATCTCTTGCAACTGCTGTGAAAAGAGAGTTCACGGGAAGGAGGACAGATGAATGGTCATCCCACTGCTCCAGTCCCAGGGTCTATTGTGTTCCCCTGGCAAATCATCCCCTCTTTCCAGTGGTGGGGTTGCTTCTGTAGGTAGGATCAGTGCAAAAATGGATTTGCACAAGTAGGCAGAATAGCTAATACTCCTTTTAGATTGCCTCAGGAGAGGTCATCCTTGAATAAATTTTGGTTGTGACCCTCGTGTGCCTCTGGTAATGCCAGCAACATACTTAACCTGGTTGGGGTAGAGGTCCTGCTGATCTTCCCTTCACTTTGTTCCAATTTACATGTATTAAAATGGTCATCTTGACCATTTCTTCTGGATCCAAGGCCATAGCCTTTGCAAAAGCATAAGGAGAGAGAGTAATTTTCTCTAACAACCAAAGCATCGATGCATTCTCCATAATGGAGCACAGCAAATCCCCAAGTGTCAGGAAGCGAATTTTAAATTTGAAATAGATATCCTGTGATCAGTGGGTTAGCAAGAATAATCTCATCCAGATGAATAGAGAGAAATTGCTTCGTGTCACTGGAGCGGCCTGGCAGCAATGCACGATTCACTGGGTGTTGCTTGTATCTCTGTATTCTGCGGCTGGAGCTCTTCATAATAAATTGTGATACATCAAGGAACTTGTTGGAGATCAAGGAAAGAAATTGCTTGATCTCAGCTGCAGTACTGATAAAACATTTTACATTTTGTATGTGGAGAATTGCTCTCATTATTTTAGCTGTCTGAAGTTCTCTTGGTACAAGTGAATGTTCCTGCCGCTCACGGATTTCCAAGGCCATCTTCTGCATGAGGAGTCTCCAGGCTGTGGTGCAGCTTTTTTTCTCTGCCACAGCCTCAAAGACAGAAATAGCAAGTTTGTTCTGAAGCAGAGAAATAGGTGTTCTAGGAGTCAAAAGATGGATGGTGATTTAAGCCATGCTTGCAAGGATACGAACCAGATTCTGTGCCTAATTTTTTCTTGTTAGGAGGACAGTGCCACTGAATATGTCTTAATTTCCCAGATTATGTCCTACCAAATAGTGAAAAAGAATCTTTTCCAGAAACTGAATATAATAGAAATTAAAGTGTGTCTTATTTGAAGTGACCTAATTAACAAAGACCAACATATTTGAAAATCAGCAATGGTGTTTCTCTCAGAATGCTTGTTTCTCTTAAAATACAGCTTATGCATTATGCATTATATTTGTGGGGTTTGTATCTGTGCTTATGCTCAATATGTCCATGTTAAATTTTACGGATATGGAAAACAGGTTTTTTTAAAAAATAATTTAATCATTATTTAAACAATTCTTTGTGCATACCTGTAAACACTGAAGTCTTTAGAGGGCATTTTTAGCTTGTAGTAAGACAGTATTTATGAAAGTGTGATCCTATTAATAGCTTACAAGTCTGGCCACATGTGGGATCTGACATACCATGTTCCCATGAAATAACTTTTAGCACTCTGTTATGCTTTTAAGTTTTTTCTAAAAATAACTCAGGGATTTGTAGGCAATCAGTAAAATTAGTGTCTAACTACTTAATATTGTACTTTAAAAATACATGTAGGAAAATAAACAAAAATGTTACAAGTAAACATAACATATGGTTCTTTTTTTAATCTCTACTTTAGGACGACGTAGACAGTCTAAACCCAGTTCTCAGGGATAACCCGCAGTTACATGAGGAGGTAAAAGCCTGGGTAAAGGAACAAAAGGTTCAGGAGATTTTTATGCAAGGTAATTATGTGGGAAATTGTGTTATTTATATTCTGTGTTAGCTAGTTAAAGGCCATTACTTGTGTGGGACTCATCCCATAGCATTTGTGATATAATGGAGAATATATTTCTAACTTGGAAGTAATTTTTTGGAAGTATTTGTTAATACAAGAAAACAAGACTATGTAAGAAGCTTGTTGGTGGCTGCTTCAGACTGTTCTTAACTTGTTTGATGTTTTAGTGTTTACAGCAAAAGCTGAATATCATTAGTCTGAACATAGATATTTTATGAAGTTTGTTGTGAAAATAAGTGTGTATGAATGGCAACCCCTCACATTTTGGCATGTTTAAAACTGTTCTGTGCTCTGTAGTGTTACTGTTACGTGTGATAACTTCTCAGATACCTGTCTGTGCTTGTAGTTCTTCACAGTTCTGTCACAGATGAAGAATACTTTCAGATCCCCACCCCACACCCTCACCCCCTGGCTGAAAAGTGCCTTTCAGATCACAATTTTGTAACTCGAGTCTAATGCTGGAAGGTTGCAGCAAATGCTGTATACGAGAATATTGACACTGTAGATTCAAGTTACAAGAAAACAAGTATGAATTAGAAGAAATTATTTTGGTTCCACCTTGCTGATAATAAAAATACTATTGCATTGGCAATATATTCATTGACATGCAGGCAGCTCTTCAGAGGCATTCCTAGGATGGGAGGCAGAAACTAACCTCTGCAGTCTGGGCTAAAATCCCCATGCAAACAGTAAAGCAGTTTCAGAACAAAAATGCTTAAGCAGTCATTTTATAAATGAAGATTGGGAGGGAAGCAGTAAATAATCAGATAATTTGAGGATGGTTCTGAGGTTTTCTTGCTGTCTGGTTTCTTTGATAAAGCTAAGATCAGAAGACCAAAGGAATATGGTAAGTTTAATATTGAAGTTACAGTAAAAAACCTATGCCTTTCCTTCTGCGGAGTTTCTAATTTGACTAGATGTGATTATTCTTATGGGCCACAGAAAAAGGATGCTGAAAAAGCAACTTGTGGAATTATGTACATAGGGAGTCGGTATGTTGGTGTCATTTTAGATTTTACTTTAATATCCTCAGATGCAACACAAGTTAATAGTCTGTTGATGAAATTTGCAGCCAAAACCGGATTGAGAGGTGATGCAAAATCGAATTAGGGCTGTATGAAATGGAAACTAAAATTGAGCTTGTTTACTGTATTTTATTAGAGTAACAGTAATAAGGCAGTTATAAAAGTCTCTGTTACACTGGTACAGAATCAATACTTGAGCAAAGCCCCAGCAATATTGAAATTATCATCTAAATGAGACTGCAAGCCCACCATCCACACAACTTATTTACTTCCCATCATTGCAGGAACTGTATTTTTGTCTTTATACATATAATTTCTCAAATAGATGTTTGTGCTTAGAAGTGCACAAATGCAGAGTGTCTTGGACGGTGAGATGAATCTAATCCAAATGTTCCTTCAGAGCAGTTTTCCTCATCTCAGGAGAAGCTGCAGTTCAAATGCACTTGCTGCCCTGGTGTGATATGTGACCTGAGGAGACACGAGCTCCCTGGGGCAGTGACGTGCCAACCACGAGGCCCTTGGCAGTGCCACCACCTCTGCCCCGGGGGATGGCGGTCAGGCAGCGGGGACTTCTGTCACATTCTCCCGGGACATAATCTGCTCCTGGTCACGGAGACTTTGCATTTGGCACAGCCCTTGCAGTGGCTTACAGACAGCCCTCTGGCAGTGCCAGCTGCTGTGACCTAGTCGTGTTATCCTCCTTTTCTCCTTCCTTCTCTTCTGTGGTTTGCTTCACCTTCTCCATTATTACCATTTTCTTGTTCCCTGCAATTTAAGCAACGTTTTCAGTTCTACCCTGTCTAGACATATCTGTTAAGGTTATCACCATATTCTCTTACTTCATCCTCTGCAACATCTTTAGGATCCAGCCTTTTCCTTGTTGTCTGTCATGCTTGAAACCTTCATGTCATAACTTAGTATTTTCTATGTTGACTCTCACAGTTAAAATGCAGTTTATCTGAAGAAAGAGGAGGGTTGGATAAAATCATTAAAATCAGATTCCAGATGTTTGAAAAGAAACATGCCAGTTTGAGGAGGGAGAATTTTAGTTGAAGCCAGTCCAATTATTTACAAGAATGAGACTAAAGTAAAAAAATTGGCCCGTGTAACCTTTCCTTTGGGCAGCAGTCACAGCAGCATGCTCTGCAGTAGAGATTGTAGCTTTGACAGGAAAGTAGTTTATTCCTTGTTTAAAAAAAACCCCCAGGCTCCTCCCAGACTTGGCCAGGTTGAAAGCTTTTGGGACAAATAAAACCAGTTCAAGGAACATAGTGAAGTGTCTTTAATTTTTAACAATTAAAATGTTTGATTTTTTTCTTCCTATTAGATTTATTATCACTACAATCTCAGGCTGAGTGTATAATAATCCTCTCGAAACACTGAGTGTGCTTCAGCCCTGAACATATTTCCTCATAGTACTGCACAGGCTGTTCAAACAATATGTAGCTAAGCGTGATTCAACCAGGGACTGGAAACAAAGCCAGGCTTTTCCTGTAATGTCTGCTTGTGGCTGGGCTGGGCTGGAGCTGAGCTGGCCTGTGGCGTGTGACTGCAGTTTAATCTTTCTCCTTCTTCCTGTCACTCCAGCAGCACGTAAGAAAAAACCCCAACCCTCTGCTTTTAAAAGGTAGATAAAGTCTCTTTTAAAATAGATGGGGTAACAGCTGGGATGAAGGACAGACAGAGATTAGAACAAGGAGTAAGAGGAAAGAAATTGGCACTGGGTCAGTGCAGAGGAGTAGGAGAAGCTGGAAGCTGTTGGAGAAGGAAGGATGAAGCTTGTAAGCTGAGAAGACTGGGAAAGGACTTAGAAGCTAAGGGCCTGGAATCTTAAATGCTAAAACGAGACAAGAAGCTGGGGAGAGGCTGGTTCTGGTTATGCAAGAGACTGAAAATCATTGTGCAGTTAGCAGTAGGATGCAAGAGAGGAGGAGCTGGGATAGGAAAGTAGGAATGGCAAATCTGCACAGAGACAGAGGCAAAATTTTACTGGGACTGTCTGAATAAGACAGAGCTTTGGGACAGCCATTAAAAGTTCAAGATGTGGAGAATGTGGATGGGTCAGGCAGCCAGAAGTGTGGGAGCTGAGCTTGGAGGCGTTTTGCAGGGGCATATGGAGTAAGAGTTGGAGAGAAGCCATCAGGAAATGTGTCCCCACGGGAACCCCGTCTGGTCCAAGACCAGGAATGTGAGACATTAAGCTTGTGGATTCTTCCTCTTTTTCCTACCCATACGTATGTGTGATTGGCAGCGCCTGTGCTGGCACATTTCTGACCCTTGTCTGTGCAGCTGAGTGTGTGGAGACACGCTCCAGGGGTGAGTTAACACTGGTGGCTCAAGCGGTTCAGTAGGTCTCGAGGTTTCAGTTGCACCACGAGTGATGTGGATGATGGTGAGAAGGGCGTTTCTGTTCCCAGCTGGTTTTAAAACCACATGCAAAAGGTATTTCAGAAGGCCTTGCTAAGGTTCCAGAATTAAACCTTAAGACCACTTGGAAATGTGACATTAAAAACAATCCTTGTGGTCACACACAGTCATATGCAGAGTTGGACTCAGTTGTGTGAAGGTGGCTGATTTTTACCAGAGAAAGCTGTCACCTGCGAGGTCCCTGGCCTGTTTCCTGCAGATGTTTGAGCTTGCTTAATGTACTAGGCAGGGCTTGGAAAAAATGATCTTTAGGAAAGACAGGGGAATTCTGGCCTTGCCTGTGTGGTTCAGCAGCTAAGCACTCTTAAATCACTTAAGTTAGGCTGTTTGTAGGTTGTCACTGAGTGGTTTTGCTTCCCTTCCTATGTGCCTGGGGTTTGGTTGCAGAAGTAGCAAAACCCACACGGTTGGAACTGAACTTGGTGGCAGGGTTGCTTGGTCAGACAAAATGTTGTATAAACATCAAGTGTGACGAAGCTTAGGGTCCCAGGGATCAACTGAGACACTGAACATGAATAAAATTGTTGAATCTCAATTTCTGTGTCTTGAAACAGACTCCAAAGTAGGTACTGTATCATACTGTCTCCCCATGCCTGTTGGCTTTTGGAAGTGAATTAAACTGAGCTTTGCAAAGTGTGTGAGGTGTCTTTGTGTTCCTGAAAACAGGAACCGAAGTCTTCATACCGTGTGTGCTTGAGTGTTCTGTGTGGCCATAGCAGGCATGGGATCACTCAGCTGCCTTTCTGCCTGCTGTAATGGGGAGAAACTCTGTGGTCACTTATGGGAAAGACTTGGCAGATGCAGAGCCTAACCACGAAGATGTAAATCTTTTCACCAGCAAACCAGCTGAGCATGTGACTAGCCTGTTAAATAGCTTCTGTATAACCCACTGCTGCCACTTTCTAGCCTTTCAGATTACTTTTCTGTGGTTGCTGTTTGTAGGCAGGAGTTTTCCCATCATGTGTCATCATGGTTGCAGAAAGATTTAGTTAAGAGAAGAAAATTGTATGTTGAAAATGTTAGCTGAATTGACCTTAAAACATACTTATATGTACCATTTACATTTCAAAATGTCTTCCTAAATCAAATAAAATCCACAGGCAGTGTTGTGCCAGAATTGGCTGTGGTTTGCTCCTCATGCCATGAGCACTGTATGTTTGCTGTGAAGCTTAAAAAAAAAAAACAGGCAGGAAAACCCATGTATGCCTTTTTTTTTTCTTAATTCCTCAATGGTTTTTTTATTTCTTCCTCTTCCAAAGGTCCGTACTCCTTAAATGGTTATAGGGTGAGAGTGTACAGACAGGATTCTGCCACCCAGTGGTTCACTGGCATCATCACTCACCATGATCTCTTCACCCGCACTATGGTTGTTATGAATGACCAGGTGAGTTTGATAGAGGATACCCAGAAAACAAGCTACAAGCAAACTGCACACTGGGAGGTCTTAATTTCTGTCACTGGTACTGAGAAACCCACGGAGCTGTTTGGTTCCAGCAGGGTGAGGGTGTCACTGCGCTCAAACTACGGCACGACTGCACTGGGCCAGTGGTTAAACCCCCCTGGAGCTGAGCACTTGGACAGTGATATGATTAATACCAGTCTACAATTCCTTCTGCTGTTGCTACTTCACTAGTGAAGGCTTTGAAGTGAAGCAATCTGGTTTTAAGAACTGGTCTTCCCTGTCAGTTCTGTTGGGAATTTCTTTCCCAATGATGAAATCTTTTAGCGCTGCAGTAATAATAATTACTTTTTCCAAGTAATTGAAATAGCCATTTGTTGAATTAAGCATTTACTACAGCCCTAATTTATATTTAGTGTGGTGGGTTTCAGTTTTATTTCTGAATTTGATGTTGCAAAAAGAATTAATACTGGTGTTTTTAGTGGCAGTAATGAATTCTACTTCAGGAGAGTAATGACTCAGTAGTAATGTAGGGAATGACCTATCTGCCTTGAAATGACTGACAAAATCGTGTGTGACAATAAAAACTAGTCTGGTACTCAAATACATTCTTTCCCTTAATTCTCTCTAATTGATTTTCCCCAAGTGTTATTTTTTTCACTTTGTGCCACATTCTTTGAAGATCTGGTTAGCATTTCCTGCTTTATGATATTCCTTACTAGTAACACTAGTCTTTAGAATTTTTGCCTCTGATCATTTTGGTTCCCTTCTTGCAGCAGTTTTGCTTCTGTTGGAAGCAATACTGTAATGTGCTTCTGCAATATAATTTGTAGTATATGAAATAAATTTTATAAAATGCTTGTGTATCATAATTGCTACTTAGGTATTATTCTATGAATAGCTCAGTTTAGTCTCAAATTTGCAGGTCAGGGAAGGGAGGGAAAGAAGTGGTGGTGGGGTCCTTTCTCTTTAAAAAAAAAAAAGTTATTTTTGCTATGATATGTAAAGACACATTTGCTTTAGTTTGACACTGTTCCCAGCCTTTGTTGTGTCATATGTCAGTTCTGCTTGTCAGGATTAAGTAGGCTTTTCTCTGATTAGTCTTTAGCACACAAAATAGACTGGTGAACACTGATACAGAAAATACAGATAGGGTGTTGTCTGAACATCTGCTGATTGTTATTTTCTCTCTTTCTCTTTTTTTTTCTTCATAAACCAGGTATTAGAACCTCAGAATGTTGATCCTTCTATGGTTCAGATGACCTTTCTAGATGATGTTGTTCACTCTTTGTTGAAAGGTGAAAATATTGGCATCACTTCACGCCGACGGTCTCGTTCCAACCAGAACAGCAACACAGTTCATGTAGATACATTTATCTTTTTACCTAAGTATTTTTCATATATTGAGAATGTTAAAAATACATGTTTAAAGACACTTAATTTACATTGCATTTAAGTCCATTAATCACAAATTATTTTTAGGGTCATTATACACGTGCACAAGCAAATAGTCCCAGACCAGCAATGAATTCCCAAACTGCAGCACCAAAACAGAATTCTCACCAGCACCAGCAACAGAGGAATACTCGGCCAAACAAGAGGAAAGGCTCTGATAGCAGCATGCCTGATGAAGAGAAGATGAAAGACGAAAGATATGATTATATAGGTCGAGGAGGTAAAAGCAGGGAAAGGGAGGGAGAGTTTCTTAAAACTGTATTAGGCTGAAAATGTGATAGACGTGTTTTTATCTTTTACAGAAAACCCCAAAACCAAAAATAAACACTTTCTTAGCAAAAGAAGAAAACCTGAAGAGGATGAAAAAAAGTTAAATATGAAGAGACTGCGGACAGACAATATCTCAGATTATTCTGAAAGCAGCGACTCAGAAATTTCGAATAAAAGATTAACAGATTCATCCTCAGAGCAAAATTCAGAAAATGAGTTAAAAAGCAAGAACACTTCAAAGATAAATGGGGAAGAAGGAAAATCCCAACCTACTGAGGGAGTAGAACAGACGCTAACGGATAGACGGTCTCCTTGGGATGAAGTACGGGAGGATAAAAACCATGAAGAAACAGAAAGGCTGAAGTCATCAGTCTTGGATCAGCAGGAAAAATCTTCATTCCATGCAGGAGAGCAGCCAACGCCTTATGAGCAGAATGCCAAGGATGTACATGCTCTAGAGTGTAATGCAGAAAAACATCATACTGCGGAGTTAAAAGATGAGCAGTTTTTACCCAGACCTCCTACTCCAAAATGTGTTGTTGACGTTACTAATAAAAACAACTCTGAAAAGGAGAACCAGGATAATGCTGCAAGTACCTTTGGTTTGCAAACAGTTCAGAAAATAGAATCTCACAGCAGCGATTTAAAACAGCAGTTTGCAAATGCAAATTTCCTTGAAGCAAGAAAACAGGAAGCTGATCAAAGTTGGGTTAACAGTGTTGTTAAAACGGATTTGATACAACCTGGGGTTGTAAAAGCGTTGCCAGTAAATGAACACTTAAATTCTGAAAAAGAGAAAGTGCAGTATGGCTCGTTTATGTCTTCGTTAAATGTAGCTTCTCTAGCAGAAGAGAGTAAACTGCGTAAACAAAGTCCAGCCCCCGATTCTGTGAAGTCAAAATCTAGTGCTTCAGTTGATCATCCTAAAACAAAGTCACCTGATGTTAAGCCTAAATTCACCCAGTCTTCTGATACTGTGAAGTCTAAGGTTAGTTCCCAAAACAGCCATGCTACTGGATTAACAAGGTCAGCCAATAAAACTGATCATGATTTGCCTAGGTCTAGTTTTCATCCAGTTCCAGCTAGAGTTAGTGCTCTAGAAGCTACTAAAAGTCCTCTTATCATTGACAAGAATGAACATTTCACAGTATACAGGGACCCCACTCTGATTGGACAAGAAACAGGAACTAATCACATTTCACCTTATTTGCATCAGCATAATTATCCTCTGCATTCCTCATCCCACCGAACCTGTTTAAATCCAAATGCTCATCATCCTGCATTAACTGGTTCATCCCATCTGCTCGCTGGGTCTTCAGCTCAGGCTCCCTTGTCTGCTATTAACACTCACCCCCTTAGTAGCGCCTCCCACCATTCCGTCCATCACCCTCATCTGCTCCCCGCAGTGTTGCCCGGAGTGCCTGCTGCCTCCTTGCTGGGTGCCCACCCGCGACTAGAGACTGCTCATGCCAGCAGCTTAAGCCATTTGGCATTAGCACACCAGCAGCAGCAACAGATGTTACAACACCAGTCTCCACATCTTCTCGGACAAGCTCATCCTTCTGCTTCCTATAATCAGCTAGGGCTTTATCCAATTATTTGGCAGTATCCAAACGGAACACATGCTTACTCAGGACTCGGTCTGCCCTCCTCCAAATGGGTCCACCCAGAAACTCCTGTTAACGCAGAGGCTTCCTTGAGAAGGGTAAGTTGAGCTCTTTTCTTAATGATGTATTTAGCTGGACCTGGTGTCTCCCAGATGTGGTAGTTTGTGTCACACCGACTGTACTGTCATGGTGGGTTTTTTGAGTAGGCAGAGAGCTAGGAATGGAACTCCAGCAGTAACCATTGTCAGGGAACTCAAGTTCACTGGGTAGATATTTGCTACCTCGAACTGTGTAAACCATTGGGTAAGTGAAACACTAGGAGAGGTAGGACAATTGTCTTCATAGTGAAATTTTGTGTATGCTCCCTGAGTAATGGCAAAAGATTGAGGCAGAAGTTCTGAAGAGAAATACTCTAGCATTTATAAATCTTTCTTGCACTTTACACCCATCTCTCTTGTCTTTACACCTATCTGTGTACCCTCTCTCAGTGTATCTTTTTCTCCCCTTCTGTTCCTGTTGACATACATCCCTACCTTCCCATCTGTTTTTTACTCCTCTGTATTCAAGTCAGGGTGATTCCTCTGTCTGTTTGCTGAGTACAACCACTGAAGTCTCAGAAGACATGGTTTGTGTTTTTCAGCCTCTCGCCCAGTGCGGCGGCGGGGTTTGGCAGGCAGACGTGGCAATTACAGGAAAAGTTTTCTCAGCTCCTGCAGGCTTGGGATATGGCATGCTCATTGCAGGCACCTCAGAGGAATAGTGTAAGATGAAGCATGTGTAGTGCAGACAGAAACTTCGGAGAGCTTTATTGCCAGCTTCAATCAAATCTCCACTGAGCATGTGCACGCTGATTTTAGAGGCTTACAACTTGACCTAATTTGGGCAGATTTTCACAGGGACCACAAAAGGCGTGTCACTGACAGTGGTCCTTCTGCCAAATTGTAAGCCTTTGTGTCAAAGCTTGGAGTTCCTGAATGGTTATAAAGACTTTTTTCTTTTTCATCATGGGGAAAGCTATTCTTCCCCAGACTCATTCTTGAGAAAAGCCAAACCATTGTGGCTCAGTCTTTCCCAAAACAGTCAGTTTGAGTTGACCTTGTAATATGAAGTAAGTTTGATCTAAAATGTGATAAAGTCAAACACAGCAGAGAAGAAAAGCCTTAGAGAAAACTATAGGTGGATTTATCTTTTCATGTTGCTGCCTGCTCCACCCCATACTAAAGTCCGTTTTAAAGAACTTATGATAGACGTTGTTTTCACTTTGGCTGCCTGAAGTATGCAGCCCTGCATACCGAGGCACGTAGTTTTTTAATTATGTTGATATGTGGCAATTGTCTTGTGGTGACTTGTCTCCTGGCTTTCGCACTGGAGGCCTTTTTTAAATAGATCTTAGAAACCCAGAATGGGCGTTTCCGAGGTCGGTTTGCATGGATGCCACAATCACAGAAAGGGATCTGTGTAAGAGCAGCAGCAGCAGCCACCCTTGGCTCAGGGCTGAGCCGTGTCTGTGAGCTGAGGGAAGTGTGCCCCAAGCCCACCTTTCCCTCCTGTCCACGGGTGGCTGTCGCAGCTCCCATCTTTGGGCCGGGCCGTAGATGCTACAGGTGGAGTCACAAAGCTGTTTGAGCAATGCTTGGTGCTCAGGCAGATGTTCCCCGGCTCCTCTAGGGAGAAGGTGACAGGCCTTCTTTGCATAATACCTTAATGCAGCTTACAGGCTGTTCGTGGGAACACCACAGCGTGGGAACTCCTGGCCCAGGAAACGTGCGCACTAAAACTGTTCGCACAAACCCAAGCGGTTGATTAAATATTCAAAAATACAGAAATCAGAACTTCAAAGTCGTAGCACCTGCAGATCTATCCTGTGCTCTGTGTGTGTGTCATGAGAGCTCTTGGCTCCCCTTCTGCTGCAGCGGTTCCCGACTGGGAGTTGCCAAGTCTGGGGAGAAGGAGGGGGATGGACTGGTGAGGAGAAGAAGGTGGGGATGGAGCAGCACCGAGAGGCTTCGGGGTGCACGTGAAAGCGCTGCTCACTCTTGTCTCAGTCCCCCTTCTTGGCTTGTCCCCAGCACTTGAGCCCCACTTGAACAGGGTGCCCTGCTTTTCCACACTGCTGCACGCACTTCTCCTAAGCAGAGGAGGCAGGGAAAGGGGAGAGACAGAGAGCTACTCTTGGTCTTTCCTGCAGGCTGTTACACAAGTTCCAGAGAAGAAAGAAAACAGAACCTTAAGAAAGTAGTAGATTAAAAAACAGCTTCATAAATTAAGACTTAGTAGTGTGTCTGTGTAAACAAGGAGGTTGGTTTTGCCCACCTTTGGAGTATTTAGGTACAGAGCACAAAATTGTATGTACTGTGGCTTTGCCATGCTGCACAGTATGGCAGGTGTGTACATTTATGGTTTAGTAGTGTGATGATGATCATCATACCAAATAAAAATACCTGGCTAAATAAAGCAGATTAATTAGGATTATCATAATCATTTGGCTGGGGGGAAGAAAGGAACATCCAGGAAGGAGTTACTTATAGCCCTTGTATTGAGATTTGTCATAAAGCTGGAGATGAAGTTATCTTCCTGAAATATTAAGCCATATTTGTATCTTCAAAGAAATACTTCTTGCAATTCATTGAAGCAGTTGTGGTCTTCTTACTAATAACTGAACTTAAGTGTTGTCAGGCTGTCATTGGTTTGTTAATTTTGATGAACTTGAGATGCTGTTTTAGAATTAACTGTTCATCCTGAGTACTTGAAAATTAAGTGGTTCTAAGAACGCTTCTGAAATGTGTAAACTGTTTTGTATGCTACAAGTCCAGGGGAAGTACAATTGCATTGTTCCAGTTGATCAAAAAAGTGACTTAAATGTTAAATTTTATTTACTGGGTATGATTTCATACTGGAATCCATTATTTCTCTCTGATCATTGAGTAGGACTTGATACAGTGACCCTTGTGGTCCCATGATTATTTTGAAATGTGTTTTTATTTTTTGTTTTGGTTGGTATTAACAGAATACTCCCAGCCCCTGGTTACACCAACCCACCCCAGTGACCTCAGCTGACAGCCTTGGTTTACTGAGTCACATTCCCGTGCGACCATCCAGCGCAGATCCCCTGCGACCTCTCAAACTGACAACACATTCCAGCCCTCCGTTGTCCAAAAGTATCGTAGAGCATCGCAAAGAGTAAGTTTGCTGTTTAACTCGGTGTGAGAGGGTACATTTCAGCAGGTGGTGTTGCCTTCAAGCTTCATTTTAGTTTATTTGCAGACATGGGTGGAGACAGGCTTGTCGGTGTGCTGCCCTGTTGATTTATAATGGCACTGCAATTCATGGGCCATCTGAATACTTTTGAAAATTGTACCTAATATAAAGAAAAGTGGGGTTTTGTGTTAATAGATAACTTTGTTCGGGCACGGGAAGAAAGGTCTTCTGTCTGGCACGTTGCACTGCATTCAGACTGACTTGTGTTTGCTTAACCTTTTCAAACAGAGAACTGGAGAGGAAGGCATTTGTTGAACCTTTGCGTTCTGTTACCACTGCACCAGTAAAGACTGAGCTAGAGCAGAGCAGAACGCAGGCAGCAAAGGAGAGCCATATGCACAGACATTTTGCAGATCCGATGTTGAACCAGCTGCCAAGGCCACCACAGGAGACTGGGGAACGACTGAGCAAATACAAAGAAGAACACAGACGGATACTCCAAGAAAGTATTGAAGTTGCTCCTTTCACAGCTAAAATAAAAGCGCTGGAGGGAGAGAGAGAGAACTACTCCAGGGTAACATCCTTATCTTCAAGTCCCAAAAGCCATTCGGTGAAATACGACAAAGATGCTGAACGCTCTGTGTCAGAACTCTATAAAATGAAGCATTCGGTTCCGCAGAGTTTGCCACAGAGTAACTATTTCACTACCTTGTCTAACAGTGTAGTAAATGAACCTCCAAGATCCTACCCATCAAAGGAAGCTTCAGGGGCATATGTTGATAAACAAACTAATTGTCCTTCAACAGCAGCTAGTCCCCAGGCTCTCCCTTCTTACATTTCTTCTCTTTCAAAACCTCCACCTTTAATTAAGCACCAACCAGAGAGCGAAGGCTCTACAAGCAAGGTACCTGAGCAGCTTTCACAGTCAGTGCAGTCTCACTCTGTAAATTCTTTCAGAAGTGACAGCAGGAGCCCTACTCAGTTGTCAATCTCATCCTCAAATACACTCCGGAGTATGCCTGCCTTGCACAGAGCCCCTGTGTTCCACCCTCCTGTACACCAGAACCTGGAGAAGAAGGAAAGCAGCTATAGCAGCCTTTCACCTCCAACTCTAACCCCCGTTCAACCCGTTAACGCTGGTGGTGGTGGCAAAATACAGGAGCTGCAGAAACCACCAACTTTAGTACCTGAGCCCAAGGAAGCTCAGACTGTGTACAAGGGCACTTCTGAACAGAACGTATCAGAAATGTGGAAGTCTAATAATGCCCCAAATAACGAAAAAGCGGATTGGCACGTTGAAAGAATGAGTGGAAAGTCGCAATCTGCTACGGCATCTGTTATTGTGCGTCCTCCTTCTAGCACAAAGTACGACAGTGTAGCAGTAGTGCAGCCTGCTTCCAAAGATCGAGCTAGTGAGAGATCTTCAGCTGTGACAAATCAAGCAGATTGCCTGAAAACAGCGGAAGCCAGGGAGACTGGAAGAGTCATTCTGCCAAATATGAACTCAGACAGTGCTCGCACACAGTATGAAAAGAAATTTCCAGCTGTCTCGCAAGGCAGCATTCCTCGTGCTGCCACCCCCACCACAACTATCATCTGCAGCACCAAAACGGATGTCACTGCATCAGCAGCGACAACGACGAGCGCGTCAAGCTGGGGCAGCTCAGAAGTGACTTACTCCTTATCGAGCACGGTCCTGGCGTGCACAACGCTGGAGTGCCCGGCCTCGAGAGCTGGGAGTCAGGCGGTGGCCCAGGCCCAGGAATGCAAGGTCAGCACTCCAGCTCCGGTTACACCCGCTGCTGGCAGCACAGGCAGCGCTGCTCAGCCCAGCTCAGGATTCTCCACCTCCACTGACTTTGTCCATTTGAAAAAGCACAAGGCGGCGTTGGCTGCAGCTCAGTTTAAAAGTAGTAACACCAGTGAGGCCGAGTCCAACTCTGTGAAAAATCAGACATTTTCAACCTCTCTCTCCCTAGACAGTGGTGTCGTCTGTAATACAATAAACAAAGCGAACTCTGTAGGCAGTGGGCAAACTTCCCAGACGAGTCAGCCAAACTACCACACTAAACTGAAAAAGGCTTGGCTAACAAGGCATTCAGAGGAAGATAAAAACACTAATAAAAAAGAGAATTCAGGGAACAGTGTTTCAGAAATTATTAAGCCATGTACTGTCAATTTAATAGCTTCTACATCAAATGATTTGCAAAATAACATAGATAGCAAAATCTTGGCAGATAAGTTTGTGAAGGAAGAGAAGCACCCAAGGAGAAAAGGAAAACGAACTTATGAGTCTGGCTCTGAAAGCGGTGACTCTGATGAAAGCGAGAGCAAGTCAGAGCAAAGGACTAAACGGCAGCCCAAGCCAACTTACAAAAAGAAACAAAATGATTTGCAGAAAAAAAAGGGTGATACCGAGGAAGAAGTGAAACCAAATGGTGTTCTTAGCAGGAGCGCCAAAGAGAAAAGCAAGCTGAAGTTGCAGAGCAGCAATAACAGCAGTGAGTATATTGATCTGATCTGGAGGACACAGACTAATGTGAAGTCTAGCGCTGATAATCCTGGAGGGTTTGTCATGCACGATAGCTGGGAAAAGAGTTAAAAGCATACCTGTGTAAATGAGTAGGGCCAGATTTATCTGTCTCAAGGCCATTTGAAATGCCGTGGTGTAAGAAATACAGCATTTTTTTATATCTATGTTAACAAACTGGTTCTTGGCCTAAAAATAAGCAGTAAACAAACTGGTTTATGCTGTCCGTCAGAATTGAGCAGGCTGGTGCATATAGTTGTGCTAAATGGCACAACTATGTATATGTATTGAGACACATATATATGTTGAGGCTTTTTTTATTTTAAGATCTAATGCCTTTATTTTTAGAGCATTGCTGGAGGGAGAGATTCTCTACTGTTGAGTTTTAATTCATCCTTTGATCAGAAAGCCAGAGGCAGTTCCTTGAGAGCCTGATGCCACTGTGTTATGATTTGGTTAATTTAATGAAAGGTTTAAGGGAGTGTCATTTCACACTCCTAACTAACATGTGTAGTACATGGTGTTAACATCCCTCTTGTTTAAGGAATAAAGAAATTTAGGGAAATACAAATTTCAGTTTAAATGTAATACTGTAACATGTAGCAGATTGTAACTAGATTAGTCTGAAAAGAGAAACTGGTCTGGCAACATAAGGGATTTTATGTAAGAACTCGCCTTATTTTTTATCCCAATTTATTCTTCTCCAAGGACTCTTCTTTTGTCTTTAGTCTGGTTGAGTATGAGAGTCTACCATTAAATTACTTTTTGTAAGAATTTTTAAGTACAGGTAGCAAGAAAATGAGCAATGCTACCTGTAATTACATTCTGTGGCTTTTCACTGTCGGATGTATAAAGTTACTCTTCTGGTATTTGAGAGTACTTGATCCATCCCTAAGTTGTACTGGGTTCTGGAAGTGTTGTAAGTCTGTCTGAGGTATTCTGGGTATTGGGTCCAGTGATGATAGTATTACTTTTTTTCCTGCCCAACCAAAGGGAAGATCAAGGCAAACATGTCTGTAAAATCTTTTTCAGCTTCGTTTCTTAAAGTAAACTGTAAACATACACATGTAACATGTTAGGTCTTTATGACCTTTGTACTGTTGCAAAAGATTTGCTGTGGTTGTTATAATTTCTGAGAGAGAGCTGGTCAGAGATTCTCCTTCAAAAAGAACTTTCCACAAAGATTTACACAAAAACATAGTCAACCTCGAGGAGCTTTCTTGAAAGAAGAGGTTCCTCTGGGACAGCTGCCTGGGCTGTCTGTAGGTGGCTGAAGATAACGAACTGTGCTGCAGGATCTGGGGCTTAGTGGCAGTTTTGCAACATGGGTGGTATCTGGATGCTGCCAGGGTTGAAAACTGCTTTGTCCTGGTGCTGTTTTGGAAAGCCCCAGGAGCTCGTGTGCTAGCCAGAGCACTCAGAGCTCCAGGCTGTGAGGCTCCCTCCTGCAAAGCGAGGCATTGCACAGCCCTCCAAGTGTTGGGGGTCTTCCAAGTTCCTACCCACAGAGCTTGAAGTGTAACAGCTCCCAGATGACACCCAGGATCTCTGCTTCCAAGGCAGGAAACATTGTTTTTGGACTAGTAAACCTGTACTTTGGCCGTTTCTACTCCCAAGTTGTAATCCAGTTACTGACATGACCTGGATGAGTGTGAGGTGCAGTTTGTAGGCCATGAATTGAGGCACAGGCAGTCTGTCACTTGCAAAGTTTGCACAAGTGATCTCTGGCAAAATACTGATCTGAACCCAGGTACCAAGTCCAAAGTTAGCACCCTGACCTCTCTGTCATCCTGCATCAGATCCTGTTCACGGGACATGAACTTTCAGGAGTAGTGGTAGATGAAATGACAGATACTTCTGTCTATCTGCAGATAAGACTGGTGCCACTTTTAAGAGTCATTGAAATGAAAGCCTGGTTAAATAACAACAGGGTTCAGTTTCAAATCGTGTATGTGAAAATCGCACATATTACTCAATAGACTTGCTCCTCATGTTACTCGCTGTCAGATCTGCTGACTTCTGTATCGAAAATAGAATTATACTGCTTAGCCCTACAAAGCCAAGAAACTCCACAGAGAGTAAATGGATTTGTGAACAGAGCTGCTCTTCTGTAATCATATCTGTAACCTTCAGCAAAAATAAGTTTTGAAGAAGTAGGGGTTTCTTTTTTGGTTTTTGGGTTGGTTTTTTCAGGCTCTGCTTTTATTCATTAAATTGTTACCTTTTTTGCCTGTATCTTCCCTTAAAACAGAGTCCAGACCTACCTTTCTTGAGGTATTGTATTTGTTTGCTTGTTTTGTCAGAATGAGATTGTGAAGATGGTTTTAATAGAATATTTGGTGAACGATGCAGCTAATATATGGGAAATGCAGCATCTTGGGAGCTCAGCAGGTACTTAACTGTGCTCCTGCCTGCCTAAGTGTAACTGGTACCTTTGCTGTTTTAACTTGGGTGCTGACAGGCAGACAAGTGGAAATAATAATGGAATGTGTTATGCAGGTAACAAAAGAAATGTTGGACACTGACTGATGTTGACTGGGATCTGGGAGTAGGGACTGCCAGTACCTCATCCCACACTCTCTTGTTTTGCAGCTGGTATACCTCGCTCAGTGTTAAAAGATTGGCGCAAAGTAAAGAAGCTGAAGCAAACGGGAGAGTCCTTTTTGCAGGATGATTCTTGCTCTGAAATAGGACCAAATTTGCAAAAATGCAGAGAATGTAGGTTAATAAGAAGTAAGAAAGGAGAAGAACCCACTCACTCACCAGTGTTTTGTAGATTTTACTACTTTCGGCGGTAAGTACGACTATTTTCCCGATAATGTGGTATTTTAATTTTTAAAAATAATACAGACAAAGGAATTGCATGCTTGAAAGATGTCTGATTTTTCTGGCTCAGTCAGTCTGCCCGATAAAAGACAGCATCTAATTTAAGAGTATTTACATTTGTATTTCTTGTTTCTTTTGTGGATTCACTTCATTGCTGTTTAGAGCTTTATAACAAAGACATCAGAACATCTGCCTGGTGTACCTTAGGCAAGCAGAAAATACATCACCATTACACAGGTGTCTGACATTTGAAGTGGGATTTTCAAAAGGCAAGCTTCAGTTTTTCTGGACAAGTTGTACAACCACAGAGTTGCACTTATTTGTAATTGTTCTTCTGCCAGTATATGGTGGGAATGCTGCTCCAGGTTTTCTGAGGACAGAGGAGTTGTGACCTCCTTTTTCACAATTAATGGCCCATCAAGGGAAACTCAGAAGGAAGATTTCCCAGGGTGCAGTGTAATGCACGTGTTGCAGGCAGCACAGTCACCAGGAAAGTGCGAAACAGCTTTAATTTGTGCACAGACTGGGTTATCAGTGTATATCCAGCTCATTTTGGACAAGAAACTGTTCCCTAGATTGGGTTTAATTTTTTATAATGAAGCTTTAGTGACAAGACTTGGTGGTAGTCCTACTGGAATCATTTCAAGGGTGAACTCTGAATACCTTCTGTGTAAAGAGTATTTACTTCCTAATGTGGCAAAGTTGGAATTTTGGTGGCTTTTTCCTCCTCTATAAAGGAGAGAACATAAAGTTTTGCCAACATTTTAAAACACTCTAATGGAATTTAAGAATTTGAATGCTTTGACTGTATTGTGGTAACTTTTCCAGCAGTTTTAATTATTTTCATTGTGTTTAGGTAGTAGGGCCTGAATTGTAAACAAAGTTTGCTCTTCTGTTGGAAGTTGTTGTAACTCAAAATTCATCATTTCTTCCTGCTTATTTGAATACCTACCTAAATGTCCTTTTTGGTATTTCTAAATTCAGGACCGTTTTGCTGACATAAATTCCTTAAATAATCACATATGTAAAATTATATACCCTGTTTTGTGCATGGTGGAATAATGAATTGTTACTGCTTTAAAATAAGCTAAATAAACCAGGGTTAGTGAAATGGTACTGGGCAGGGTAACAGGAAAGCCTGTAGTTATTTTAAAGGTCAGACCTTAGTGGATACAAAAACATTATCTTCTGTTAGTTTTCTCAGTATGAGAGCAGTAGGATACAAAAATCTATAAAATATGAATCAGACTGAGTGACTGCTGTTGCAGACACTCCAAAAATTGGAAGTGGAGGAGTAGGTGGAACCAAACTTTGACAAAAAAAGAAAAAAGGCCCAAATTTTTCTGTCTGCAGTTTTAAATTAGTAATAAATGTTACAGAGTAACAATGATGAGTAAATAGGATGCAAAAAAGTGCCTAATAGATTAATTTTAGTTTTCATGCTTCCTTATTAGTAATTTTAAAATCATTTTCATCTGTAAGGTTTATGTGAAAATTAAAATATATTGTAGGATGCTGAAGAAGGTAAAAAGAAAACTTTGGTGTTGTAAGACTTAAACAGCAAGATGAAGTCAGTAAACTGTAAGTCACAGAATACAATGATACATGCACTTAAACTGTGTCTTTTCATTTTTAGGTTATCTTTCAGTAAGAACGGAGTGGTTAGGATAGATGGTTTCTCCTCTCCTGATCAGTATGATGATGAAGCACTGAGTTTATGGACACATGAAAACTATGATGATGATGAACTGGACCTGGAAACTTCTAAATACATTCTAGATATCATAGGTGATAAATTTTGTCAGTTAGTAACATCTGAGAAAACAGCCATGTCGTGGGTGAAGAAAGACGGTAAGAAATCTCAATGCTCTCAAAGCATGGTGCAGTTTCCCTTGAGTGACCCGTTGCTTCCTGTTGAGTAGCTTTTGTTCACTATACTGTCCTGCTGGATTTTCCAAGGCTGTTCTTTAAGAGGGCATGGTGGGAAGGGGCAGGTTCCTTCCTTGGGGCCAGCCCATTACAGAGCCAGGGCCGGGCTGCTGTTGGGGTTGGAGCAGCCTCAGTTCCCAGCTTGGCCTCCAGCTCTCCAGCCAGAGCAGCCAGCTCCAAGCCAAGGCCCACCACGAGCCAGGCACTGACTCCTGCCAACAGACAGTGTGTTTGATGTGTCTCCTTCCCAAAACAAAGGAGAACGTAGCAGAGCATGTGCTAACGCTGTCACCTCCTCCCCACCAGAGCCACAGTCCGTCCTTCTGGCCCATGGCAGATGGGCACAGGCTGGGAACAGGCTGGTGGCTCTACTAATTCCAGGCAGTATGAGGAGGAAGTGGGGCAGAAAACAGACGTACTGGCCAGGTCTCCGGAACAGACGCCTCCCTCTCCTCCTGCCAACTCCAACCGTCCAGCTCACTACTTTGGCTGCCCTTGAGATTAAACACGTCCCGTGGGCAGTCAGGGGAAAAACCCTCAGCTCTCCTGAGCACATGGGGTTAAAAGTATATGCTGAAGAGGTTCTTCATACTTGCAGCAGTATTTTTTCTGTGTGACTTTAGTCTGTGTTTTTTGAATGCTTTATTTCTTTACAGTGTATTGATAGTAGCATTGATGGGGAGGCTGGGTGATGGAACTGGGGGGGTACATGTTGATGGTCTGTTTATGAAGGATTGCTTTCCTCCCCAGCCCCCAGTTGTGTCTGAGGGGAAACCTATGAATGCTTCATCTATAAAGCCTATTCATTTTGTGTTTTGCATTTAAATTTCAGTCCTTTTATTCTGCTTATTTTGTATTTCAGCCAAAATTGCATGGAAGAGAGCAGTGAGAGGCGTCCGTGAGATGTGTGATGCATGTGAAGCCACATTATTTAACATTCATTGGGTCTGCCAAAAATGTGGATTTGTGGTCTGCCTAGATTGTTACAAAGCAAAGGAAAGAAAAAGTTCTAGAGGTCAGTTCTTTATGAACTAGAGTATTGTATAGGCTGTTTATTCTCATTTGTTGCAGAGCTGCTGATCCACTATAACTGTCTTTCTGTAAAGTGTTAAATTACTGCTTGTGTGTTTTGGTTTCTCTTAGATCTTTTTTTGCCTCTTTTGTCAGTAGATATAGAATCAGTCATTCAGAAAGCAACTGCTGTGGGGGCTATTTTAGCTCTTTGTCTGCAATTCAGTCTTTTTGTGTGGACTGTTGGAGGTTACTTGTGCCTTGCCCCTCAAGGTTAAATTTTGTTCTTCAATTGTGAGACTGATGCTCCATTACACCTCCCTGCTTTATGGTAACTCATTGCTGTTAAGACTTACCTTGATTTGAATGCCTTCTGGAGTTCTCCCTCCAGAGGTACGTGTCTTGTCATACTAACTTAACAGCCTATTCTATAGTTCTATCATAAAAAAGAAAGAGATGGAGAAAAATACTTCACATAGTATTTAAACTGAGTGTTAATGGAGGTCTCACAGTCCATCAGCCTACACACATACCCAGTTTAATTCCTGTGCTTTAATGGAGATGTTGAGTTTGGTCTGCAGAGAAGTATAACAGGACTGACTTGCAAACCTCTGATTTCTGGGTGACCCAGCCTGGTTGCAGTTGCTGGGAGGAATGCTGGGAAGATTGATTTGGTGTTTGAGCCCTGTGCTGTGACACTGGTGCTCAGGCTGCTTGGTGGAATGGATTGCCTTCCCGGGGAGGCAGGCACTGTGCCCTGGCACAGCTCTGCGGTCAGACGCTGTGCCAGGAACTGATTCAAGTATAATGCTGTTTGGAAAAGCATTTCCATGTTTGTCATAGCAGTGTAATGTCACAGATGTGAAACGTTAGTAAAATAAAGTTTAACTGTTAGATGGCAAAGCTTGCTAACTGCGGGGTCTCATCCACTTTGTCCCTGGCTTGCAGTGAGAAGCCTCCTACACTGCAGTTAGAGGATGTTCCCAGAGACTTCCATTGAAGCCTTAAGTTTTTAGGGAGCTAATGCCAGTGTTTTCCAGCACTGGGAACAGTTGTTAATGCTTTAATGCTGGAGGCTGCTTCAGCAGCTCTCCACTCGCTTAAGCCTGTGTGTGCATCCATCTGACGTGGCTTGGGATATATGCCAAACATTATTTACCCTGGTGGGAACATGCAGCCCAGAGGCTTTTTATAGTGTGTGTGTGTGTGTGTGTGTGTGTGTGTGTGTGTGTGTTAACCAGCCAGGAAAATTTTAGTAAAATGTCTCAGAAGTTTGAAAAAGCAGTATAAAGAAGGAGGCTTCTTTCCAGTCTTCTAACAGGGAAGGCTTTCTCCTTTCTCTTCATCACAGTGTTACATGCAAAAGCAGAGGTACGACAGTTTCCCTCGCTGTGGCTTCGTTTCTAATGATGCTGCAGGATTCTTGTGAACTGTATTTCTCCTTTGGCACTCTCTTAAAAAGTTCAGAACCACCCACCCATCTCTATATAATAGCACTTTATATTACACCATTTTTCCTGGAACTGGTAGTTGTTTTTGCAGTTGCTAAATGTAACAGAGAATCCCCTGGGTTTTCCCTGCTTCAGCAGGAATGTTAGAGGTTTAAATATTCCATATTCAGATATTTATCAATGACTTCTCTTGTTACTTTACTGAATGAATGTGCAACCATTGTTACCTTCAGACAGTTCATGGCACCATCAAGTGGAATGCCATGTTAGAGCATTTCAGTGAGAAAATACATTAAATAAATATATGCTACTTTGTTTCTTGATTTATTTATGTTTGTGACCAGTTAGATAATTCCATGTTTTAGGAGTTACAAAAACTACAAAATAGCTTGCAAATCTAATACTTATCTGAAAGGAATATTTGGTATGTTGTGTATCTACTACAGTGTAAGAAAATAATGCTTTAAATGTGTTAAATGGTTCTTTTTACATTGCTAGAACTGAGCAGACTAGTAAAAGGTTTTGGAAAAATGTCTTTAAACTAGCAGTTCAGTGGATAGGACACAAGGCTGGGGGTTGAGAGAGAAGTTTTATTCTTTCTGCCCCAAAATCACGTAGCAGGTTTGTGACCAGTTGCTTGGCCAGACTTTTTTTGCTCTCATTCTTCCTCTTTACACTGCGTATTTCAGGACAGCCTTCCTGAAACTTGATAGAAAGCCCCTCTCTACTGCCACAAATGGTTTTCAACCAATACACAGAGACTTATGGTTTCATGGTTGCTTTATTCTGACATAAACCCGTGATGCAACTTCCCTCTCCTTTGTGCCACCAGTAGCATTGGTGTAACTGCAGGGTAGGCTGACTCAAGAGTTGATTTGGTTAAGAGTTCATCTTTTTGGCTTGTTTGGCCAACTCTGGTTGAAGACAGCCACTTATTTGGAGTGTGGATTGTGTCAAAGTGGATTAACCTTTCAGTTGCAGCCTAAATGTGTCTCTTTTCCATGGCAGGATTCATTAAGGGAGGCTCATGGCCTTGGTAGCAACTGTAGCAACAGCAACTGTAAAGGATTTTGGCCTGTGTTAGATTGGCAACTGACTAAATATAATAAATACTTTGAAATTTTGATGTTATTGGCAAGGGTCTGTGTTACAGGTGCAGTTATTTCAAATTTCAGGGTTGTTAAAACTCTGTTTTTGAAAAGTAGCTCTATTGTGAAAAGTAACTGTTGTGTGCAGGTCTTTGTCACGCAGGATACCAGGGCAGAAGAGTTAATATGTGCAGAAAAACATTTCTGACTAAAACCAGTCTGCAAAACGTTGGCTCTGTCTGTGTGCACTGTAAGTAAAGTAAAACATTGGCCGTGCTGTTTTGCAGATAAGGAGCTGTATGCCTGGATGAAGTGTGTGAAGGGACAGCCTCACGATCACAAGCACCTGATGCCAACCCAGATTATTCCAGGCTCTGGTAAGACCACATGTGAATGAGCAGAATGTGTTTTTTCCCATGTCCTTCTGTAAAGAGAGGCCAGAGTTGTTTCTTGAAACTTCTGATTTTCCATTTAAAAACCTGGCAATTGAGTTAAATCATCACAGCAAGGCAGGCGATTCTGGACAGTTGCCAGCAGTGGGCACAGAGGATGAGGAGAGTAAGAGAAGTGTGCTGACAGATGTGTGAAGGGGTTTTGGGGACAGGCAGTGAAGAGATTGAGGATCTTGACCAATTAGTACCTTTTTAGAGCAGAGTAAACCAGCCAGAATGTACTTAATACCTCTGACCTTGGCTGTTAAAAGAAAATCTCAATAACATCAAGGAGCATTGTGTGGCAACAGATTTCTGGGGATTTGTTTTTCACTGTTGTCTGTCCCATTCACCCACACAGAAAAGAAAAGAAAATGTTTTGGTTGGACATTTGATTGAGCAAAATGCAGGAGCTCATGATAATTGAAAAACTAAGCAGTAATCATAAACCCGGCTAGATTCAAGACTTCTTTTTTCAACCAAGCAAGTTTCCTGAATCATTGCAGTTAGGTGTGGTGGTGGTAGTTGTGGTTATTAGCACAAATTTCCTTAGAATTTCTGCAGCATTGATACAGACCAGAAAACAGAAAAGTCAAATGTGCCCTTAAACTTACAAAGTAAATTCCCAGGTTATTTTAAGCCGAAAATACAGAGCCAGTCATTATTTTATGGATTGTTACATGTTAGTTCAGGTAGAAATGAAGGTTGGTTGGATTCCATAACAAATTCAGATTGTGACATTCCTCACAACAGGTTCCAGACTGAAACTGGTTTTAGTTTTACATTGTGAAGTGAACCACTTGTCTGGAAACAGCACAGTGAAAGCTGCCTACGTAACCTCAGTGGTGTTCTGTGCATATCCATTACCAAGCAGCCTCATTTACATGATCACATACTAATTTTTTTTGTCAAGGTGTGGCTCACTCGGTCTGCAGTTGATGGTTTTATTAAATGGAGCAATGATGCATCCATTGAACAATGAGAAGTAAATAATGAATGACTGGCTTGTCTGGTGGGTGCCATGCAATGGGAATGCAGAATACAGGTTAGATTATTCAGAAGAGTAGTGTGCAATTAATTAAAGATCTGTCTTTCTACATGAGCTTTAAAATAAACTGGGCAGTCATTTTAGAGTAGTTTTGAGTGTTAAATTTTAGGATTTCTAAGAGTTTAAATTATAAAAATACTTGGAGATAGCATTTTAGCATCACAGTGTGTGTATTGTGAAGAGGGTCACAAAATGACAGCTGCTGATGGTTTTCTTCTTAATTGTCTTCTAGTTTTGACAGATCTTTTAGATGCTATGCACAACATTAGAGAAAAATTTGAAATTAAATCCCATTGTCAGTGCACCAGCAAGCAGAGCACACAAGCTGGCAAGCTCCCTGCAATGAATGGTGTGTCTCAGGTGAGTCTAAAATGTGTGTGTATATTGCAGCTTGTTCAAGTGTTCTGATTCCTGTGGATTTCTGTATTTGAATAGTGCCAGCTGCATTTTAATTTGCATATGTGACAGTTAAGTGCTAGCCATGTCTTTGAAATACATTAGAGCAAAGCTATGTAGTTAAAAACAAATTTGTTCTTTACAGGTTTTGCAGAATGTCCTTAACCACAGTAATAAAATTTCTCTGTGCATGCCTGAGTCTCAACAGCAGAACACTCCTCAAAAGTCCGAGACAAATGGTAACACGAGCCCAAGGAGTGATGTAAGCACAGACAGCAAGTTAACACCACCCGAATCCCAGTCCCCCCTGCACTGGTTGGCTGATCTTGCAGAGCAAAAAGCCAGAGAAGAAAAGAAAGGTACGTGTTTGAAGTTGTCACATCTTGTCCATGACTCTGGGGGCACCACTGGTAACATAATTGAATTAATTAGAAAAAAATAACACCGTTTTCTGTTACAAAAAGAAAAGACGGTGATCTTTTCCTCATTAATTTTAACCTTGAAACTGCACTGCTTTTTCATGGTGGCATCTGAATCCCCAAATAGCCACTGTGGAATGCACAGGTGATGTGGGAGCATTTCCACATGTGGGATGTGGGAGCATTTCCAGCTGCAGCATTCCCATTTGGGACGGGTGCTCACTCAGCTGCATGTCTGAGGTGCTGAGGAAGGCCTTTTCTTGGTCACCCCGTTTGACTGCATTTTCAGGAATCTCGTTCATCCCCTGGTGTGTTTTCAGGTGGATAAAGCACTGTTGCTGCACAATCTGTTACCAGCAGGGTGAAATGCAGGACAGTGGTGCTGTTCCTGTGTCTGCATCATGATACAACAGTGTAAACTTCCAATGATTATTTTTGTTTTAGAGAACAAAGAGTGTCCTTCTGGAAAACATTCAAAGGAAGAGAAAGACCAGGATAATTTGGAGTCCCAGAACTGTAAAAACTCCCCTCCTGCATCCCAGAACAATGAGCAGGGCTCAACCTTACGAGACTTACTAACTACAACAGCAGGCAAACTGCGTCTGGGTTCCACCGACGCTGGCATTGCTTTTGCTCCAGTTTACTCTACAGGAACAGCAGTAAGTGTTTACAAGTCACACAGTTTTTTCTGTCAGGATTTGAAAGTCTGTATCATTTGTGTTGCCACGTTGTCTGATGGCTGTAAACTTCATATGAAAACTTCATACGTACACACACATACACACATTAACGTTTTATTTATTTTTATAAATGGTCATAATTGATACAACATCTGAAATGTTATTCTACTGCAAAAGGAATTGCACTAGCTTTACATGCTTTTATGTTGTTTAAGCACACATTTGTTTATTTTCTGACAGAGTGGCAAGAGTGGAAGGACTATGCCAAACATCCTCGATGACATAATTGCTTCAGTAGTAGAAAACAAGATTCCACCAAATAGAGCACCAAAGATAAATGTAAAATCTGAAATAAAAGATGAGCCAAAGGATGATGATAAATGTATTCAGGATGACTGCAGTAAACGGTACAGCGATATTCAGTATTCGTGGATCTGTGATAAGCATGTTCTGTGGCTCAGAGACCATAAAAACAGCAACAACTGGAAGCTCTTCAAAGAGTGCTGGAAACAAGGCAGGGTGGGTATTGAGGCGTTCGTTGTGTGGAGTGACCTCTGTGTGAACGCTGGGGAGCTGTGCTGAGGGACAGAAATGCCTGACTCCGTGTGTGAAGCTGCATTGTTAACAGTAGGCAAAAGCCTGTCAGGGATAGCCCACAGGTGAACTTGTGTAGTTAAACTTCAGTTACCTGCTCATGGTCAATCAGAAATTCCTGTCATGGAGTTTGAGATTCCAAAAAGACGTGTGTGACACCTTTGGGAAGGGGTGCTCCTGGAGGACATGTTAACAGCTCAGTAGGGCTAGGGCCTTCAGTGTGTGTTTCGGGTGCATTTGTACTTGGGAAAGGATAAGTATTGATTTTTTTTTTAATTATTATTATTTTATTTTACTTTTTACAGCCTGTTTTGGTGTCCGGTATGCATAAGAAAATGAACTTCAGCCTGTGGAAAGCTGAGTCCATTAGCCTGGATTTTGGAAACCAGCAAGCTGATATCTTGAATTGCAAAGACAGTATCATTTCAAACACCAATGTCAAGGAGTTCTGGGATGGTTTTGAAGATGTTTCAAGTATGTTACTGTGAATGTATTATTCTGTTGATTCTGAACATGATCAGTGCTAGAAACTGCAGTTAAATATAATCTTTATGGATCTTGAGGCTTTGAAGAAACTTTAAAAAGAAAGTTGTAGATAATCTGTTTCCAGAGAATGTGATGGAAACTGGCATTTTGTATGTTTGCAGAATGAAAGATGCACTATTACAGTTAGGTCTGACTAGGAAATCAAACGAATGTCATTGTCCCTTAGCTAGTTGAGTTTCATTTGTATCATTCTTGAGTTCTGAAATAATTTATCTGCTGTTTCATGTATGAAATTCTGATTATTGGTAGGTTAAGAGTTCAGTTCTATGTTTTGGTTGAATAAAGTAAAACACCTACAGTGTATTAGTTCTTAGTAATTTCTGTGTTATTTGCAGAACGGCAGAAAGTAAAAAACGGGGAAACAGCTCTGCTAAAACTGAAAGACTGGCCTTCTGGTGAAGATTTCAAGGCCATGATGCCAGCAAGGTATTTTGAGTTTAATATCAGATGTTCTTAAGTCAGTCCCTATGCTGGGTTTTTCTCTCTGTGTAATGGCACAAATTCAATTACATTCTTCTTTCTTTTCTCCTTCAGATACGAGGACTTACTAAAAAGTTTACCCTTGCCTGAATACTGTAGTCCAGAAGGAAAACTAAACTTGGCTTCTCATCTGCCAGGATTTTTTGTCCGTCCGGACTTGGGACCCAGACTGTGCAGTGCATATGGTGAGTGTGCCCTAAAGTGCAGCAGTTACCTCTCCCCTTAAACCTGTAGAAGGGTACACTATAATGCTTGATAGAAACTGAGCTTCCTTGAAGGCTGATTGTTCACTCGGTGTAGGAGAAAGATGGACTGACTTGAATATTAACAGCACAGGCATGAGAGTTTAGTTGCTTCTGCATTTCTTTCTGTCTTTTCTTGTGCTGGTATAGCCTTTGGAAGCATATAAATGTTTATGTGCTTCTACACAGAGATAGATCCTGTCTTTAGTAGTGCTGTATGACACAGTACTTCATGAGATGTTACTGTCCTTGTAATTCTGACCATAAATAAGTCTCAGCATATTTCTCATAGTTTGTTTAGTGTGCTAAACACTCAAAAACCTATTCAGAAAAGGTTGTTTCCCTCAGACGTTTTCTGTCTGCTCCTTCTTTTCCAAAGAATTTTGTTCAGTTCTGTTTTACAGATTGTTGTATTAGGACAAGAAATGAGTGGTAATTTGTGAAGTGATGGCTTTGACTTAAAAAGTCCTTTGAAATAAACGTATTAACAGTAGTGATCAAGGCATGGGTCTGAAGAACTGAGTCCTTAATGTCCCTCTCATGTAATACTGCTGTAAGGCTTAGTGTTCTAAAATGTCCTTTTGACATAAGAATGTGTGTTTTCATCTTTTAAAACTAAAGTTAATTTTCCTCCTTGTTTGGGGGTTATTTTGATTAACAGCTCTGCTTAAAGCCAGACATAAAAGTGACATTTTTTTATAGCCTTGTTTGTTCACTGTACCTGTATTCTGCCCTGAACACCCTGAAAGGCTGAGGAGGAATGGAACACAATGGTCAGGAAATGTCCCCCTCTATTCTAATGAAACATGTTTTGTTCTTACACAGTTACCTGGGTATCTGTTAACAAATAACATTTTCTTGTTTAGCAGGTGAACCAAAAGCACGTTTGTAGTTTGTGTATCTCAGGGACACTCAGTGTGCTTTCAGAAGTGTCTTCTCAGTTGTTGCACATTTCTATTTGAAGGTGAATATGCAACGCAACAGATCTTAATTTTGTCTTGTACCACAGGTGTGGCTGCTACTAAAGACCATGATATAGGAACCACAAATCTCCATATCGAAGTGTCTGATGTCGTGAACATCCTTGTTTATGTTGGCATAGCAAAAGGAAATGGAGTACTTTCCAAATCAGGTAAAGGGAAGCTCACTCACTGTGCCAGGTGTAGATGGACTGAATGTTCTGCTGATTCCAAAACTGACACCATTCTTCTGAAGGGGATGGAGGATACCCATAAGTACTTGCTTAAACCTGGGAGGTTCTTTGTTTCAAGCGTTTGCACACATATTAGTTCTGCATAAATACACTGCAGCTCATGAATTATGAAATGGTGTTTCAGCCTCTTTTCACTTTTTTTTTTGCCTTTCCCTATAATTGATGCACCATTCCTGTGCTGGGACTGGCACAGCTAATGAAAGTGCAGGATGAAGGATTTCCTCTGGCAGCTCTGGTGGTTCTAACAGTTATGTCAGGATGATGTATTTGCCAGACCTTCTGTTTATTCTGCTCCTTCTGGGTGCACTGTGTTCACTCTATTGAATTTGGACTGTAATGTAATTTTTCAGCACCGGAGAGCTTAAATTGGTGTTTGTTAGTCAGCTCTATGAGGTTTATTGGTTATGTGAAAAAGTCTTTAAATCACTGAAATAGTTTTGTTTCTTCCTCTTTTTCTTTTGTCCTCTTATTCCACAATCAGCAAATGTAGATTTTGGGTGTGACTAATACAGCTGCAGTAAAGTTTGTCTTTTATGAGCTTTGTTTTCACTTGGGTATGCACTGAGTTAATAGCAGCAAACTTGAGCATCCTGGGAGAGCTCTGCCTGCTAGAATAGCATGCTAAACATTGCTTATGCTGACTGCAGGAAAACACATTTTTCATCTTTTAATGTTTTGGTACCAGCCTTCTTGTTTATTTCAGGTAGGTGATTGTGTTCCGTCAAATTCAAGAAATGTGGAAGAGTTTAAAAATTAACTATTTTTAAGGTATCCGTGGCATTCTTGTTCTAGTACCTAATTACAAACACTGAGCACAGAGATCATCTGGGGGCTTCTGTTGTATTCAGCAGACTTTTATTCTGCTCAGTCTCACACAGGAAATTTGAAAAGAAGGTGTTTAGTTTCAAAGTTTTCCCTCTGTCTCACACTTAAAGAATATTTTTGTTGAATCTTAGGAGTTTTGAAGAAGTTGGAGGAGGAAGATTTGGATGATCTTTTAAGGAAGCGGTTGAAGGATTCAAGTGAATTACCTGGTGCTTTGTGGCACATTTACGCTGGCAAAGATGCTGACAAGATAAGAGAGTTTCTGCAAAAGGTTAGATTCATTACACATGATTTATAAATGAACCAAGTACTTAGTAAATCGAAGGGGGCTGGCAGAAACCACCAACTGCACCTGAGTGCAAGGGAAGGGAGGGAAGTAAAATAAATTATAATTGACCTGCTACATCATCAACAAATAAAATACATGGCATGATACACATTCACTTCGTAAGAGTTACAGTTGGCCTGCAAACCCTGAAGGCTCAGGAGGGCATGGAGATTTTTCTTGTCCTTCTCTAATACAAAAGATAATCCGTAGGATGATGTTTTTCTCTCACTGATCCATTCTTGCATTATCAGCTGCTGGATTTTTGGTGAGTTGTCCCATGCCAAAACCCTGACCTTGTCATCCAGCAGCCACTGATGTTCCTCAGGACTCTGTTAGGTCACTTAGCTCAAAGAACTTGCCTTGGCTCTTAGTGAAGGTGGAAGCACTGTGATAATGTATCCAAGGGCAGCAAACTTATTCCTTAGCTACGGTGCAGCCTGTGGTGCAACAAGTTAGAGCCACATCAGAACCTTTCAGGTCATTCCATAGGATGGATATCCATCAGTGGCATTAAATGTAGGGATACCATGTTGGAAGCAGTTTTCTGTGCCCTGTCTTCAGCATGTTTTGATGTTCTAGGAGACAGCCTGGCTGGATGACATAGAAATACCAAAATATCACTGAAGTGGTTGCTCGAGGAAAAGAAATCTTTTCTCTCTTCTACTATGGGAAGAAATTAGATGAGTTTTAACTGGCTGAACCAAAGGGGTCCATAAACAGGCTGGAGGCCAAAGGCTCTACTGCCAGCAGGGAAAAGCCTTAAGAGCTCTGGCAGTGAAGATTGTTTTGGACAATAAAGCAGTGTTTCTGTACCAAGGCAGCTGTCCTCTGGTGACTCAGACATTTGCTCTTTGGCAAGCTGAACTGGGGGGGAAAATGAGCACTAGTAAATAAAACACAGCTGATTCCAGGAGATTATGAATTATACAGCAAGACTTTTCTGTTCATTCAAAAAGTAGATGCTCATAAATAAGATTGTGGCTCTTCAGTTTGAAAAAGAATTGTGAACAAAAGCACAACTGCAAGGGAACAGGTGGACAATGAGGAGTATTCAGCATTTCCTGTCTCAGAGCAGTCAAGGGATATTGTGAAACTCTTTGAGCAGCAGGTTTGAAACAGAAGCACTTAGGGTGCTGTGTAATGAAGGTCGTCATTTGCTGCCATGGCTTGCCCTGGTATCCAAAATGAGTCGTGTACTGGAGTGTATTTTGGAAGTACTGAATGGGAGATTAATTGATGGGTAAACGCTGGGACCATTTGCTTGCCGATAAGAGATAACTGTAACAAGATAGTGAGATCTTATCCCCCTACAGAAGAAGGGGGATAATACTGAAGAACAACTTCAAGCTCTGCATCACGTAATTAAGTATATTTAATATCAATATAAGTAAAAATCTATGTTTGTAATGAGATAATTTTCATGATAGGCGGATCAGAGTCAATAGAATTGATTAGTAGCAGTAGCAGTAACAGTTGTTCCCCTGTGGCTCACATGGTGTGAGAAATGGGTGTGCAGTTTGGTTTACCAATGTCAGGAAGTATTTTATATGTCCATTATTTCTTCTGAATACCTTCATGGGATGGTAGGAAAATAACTTCTTATCCCAGTGTGATTGGGGCGCGAAGGGGACCTCTTGATGGCCCTCTGTCTAGCCCTGTGCTCCAGCAGAATCACCTGGAGCAGGTTTCCCAGGACTGTAGGACCCTTGGGTTTTTATCTGCTGCTTTTTTCCTGAGCTGGGGTTGTGGTGGTGCTTGTCTGTGTCAAAACTGAAGGTTGTAAGTCTGAGGAATTGGCAGCACAGGAACTCCTGAGGTCAGATATTATTTTCTGGATGAAAGAAGTCACACAGAGAGTGTCTGGCTCATTAGTAGATTATTGTGCAGAGTTCTTTACAGCTCTGCATTTTGGAGTGGGAGTGCTGCAGATATCTTTAGTTCAGTGGGACTTCACAGTTCCTTTGAGGTTGTTTTGAATCCCTGACTAGAGTTCTTGTTTGGATATTGGGAACACAGTAACATTACTGGCAAGTTAGATATATTTTCAGTTTATCAGCAAAAGGTTTGGTTATTTTGGAAGTGACTTGGGATCTGTTCTGTACTTTCAGATAGCAAAGGAGCAAGGCTTAGAGGTTTTACCCGAGCACGATCCAATACGTGATCAGAGCTGGTATGTGAACAGAAAACTTCGCCAAAGACTTTTCGAAGAATATGGAGTAAAAACCTGTACGGTTATTCAGTTCCTTGGAGATGCTATTATTCTACCAGCAGGAGCACTTCATCAGGTAATGTACCTCAGCTTAAAGACACGCAGGATTAAATAGCATAAATGCAGTAAAATGACTTTTTTTCCAAAGACATAGATACATCTGTACGCAAGTAGATTTTATTTTCTTATTAGTGGCTGTTAGTATATAGGAATGTAAAATAAAGTTACATCTAGTGGTGTAACTGATTAGCCAGTGCTAATGTACAGCAACTTGAATGCCTTAAATATTAGTTCCTTTTTTTGCTTTAGAATTACAAATGAACAGACTATTATTAACCGCTGTTTTCCACTTTTCATTTCCTTAGCAGATTTCTAAACAAACTGGGGTTAGTTATGGCAAAGTCAGGTTAGTAATTTTTTTCTTCTAAGCCAAAAGTTGACCTCACCGGGGGAGGCAGGGAGAGCAACTTGAGCAGGTAAAAACCACCTGGATGTCACTGTTTTTCTCTTCAGCCACAGGAGAATTGTAGTGGGTGTTCTGGTGTTTCTGTAACAAGGGTTTTGGTTGTTTTCCCATGCCACACTGTTTATTTTTACACAAAAGGTACATTAGTCACCTGGAGTCATCATTGTCCCTTCTTGCCATCAGAAAGAGTGATACTACCTTTGCAGCAGCTGAGCTGATTTAATCCTTAGTTATATAAGGAAAAGTACTGCCAGTGGGGCAGTTCTGGAGAAACAGGATGAATTTGTGTCAGTCAGCTTCAGTCATCTCCTGGCACTGCCTTTTGTTTGGCGTTTTTTTTTTTTTCCTCCCAGTCTGTGAACTGCTGCTCCTTGGTGAAAAGAGGAAGAAAGCACAATTGTTTTGGGGCCGTTATAGATTTATTTCTTTCTTCACTCCATTAACCTTTTCCTGCTTCAGCAGGAAGTGGAGCCTTCTTCCTTGCTGTGTCACCAGCTGCCAGGCAGCACTAACAAGGGAGCTGACTGTCCAGGAATGAGGAGCACACCCACCCTGCACTTGGGGTTGTAAACCATCATGATATTAAACATTTATCACTGATCTCCACGCGGGTTCAAGCGAGGCCAGGCCTTTCTGGGGAAGATGCTATTTGGTTTCTGATGTGCAGATCAGCTTCCACCTGCTGGCAGGGAGGAAGCAATGGCTTGCCATGTCACCGTGGCCAGGGCAGTTGGGGCTTCTTCCTCTGTGAAAAACTGCCTGGTGATGACAGCTGCTCTGTACCTGCTCTCTCTTCTGGCTCTGTCAGTTCTGGGGCATTGGAAACAACAGGTACCTTACCCAGACCAGGCTCCTCATCATTCCAGTGGGTTTTTGGGTGGGTTTAATGTGGTGGTACGTAGCTCTGGATAGTCTGCAGGGATTTGTTTTCTGGCAAAGAAAAAAAACACCCAAAGAGCCCCAAACAAACCCAGGTGACCCAAATCTGGAGTTGTTGTAGGTTACCTTTCCCTGTACCTTATCTCCAGGGCTTGATGTTACTTCACAAAGGTGAAAGAATGTCTGACATTGCTGTTGTTCTTGGCTCCTGTTGGGCTAAAGCAGCTGGGGCTCCCAGAGTCATGTATTGCATCCTCCTGTAGTCTTGCTCTGATCTCTGGAAACAAGGGAGAGATGTCCCAGATATGAGAGTGAAAAGGAACCCCACAGAAAATAACAAATGTACTGGGAAATTTGCTTTATATAGCATGTGACATTATATAAAGGGATGCAGAATATAAAACATGAAGTAGTGGGACTGTTCCAGGCTTCACTGCAGTTCATACGTTTAAGGCCCAAAAATAAGATCACTCTTATCTCCTTGGCTTTAAACTCCAGATTGCTTTTGAAGTGGTAATGTTCTAGCTTCTGGCACCAAGGAGTTAATAACGTGGTGTTTTTAAACCTTAGTGGGTGAAGCTGAGAACCTTTTCATCTTCTGTAAGTTCCTGTGAATCTGCCACGTAGGAGGAAATGAAAGCATCGTGTTCTTTCATGTATGTGTGCGCAGTGCTCTCTCTATATAGAGGTGCATAAATACTGACCTTAGGGATCAGCACCAGCACTTCAGAGATACAAAGCACATTTAAACACTGAAAAATAAGTCTGCACAAGAATACATACCACGTTGAGTTTACACATTGAGTGTTTCAGATTTACATGTGCATCATGAGTCTTTAATTATTAAAACTGGGTGAGAGTTGATACTAAATTTGGTGGTAAATTAACATTTTTATTTTTGTTTGCTCATCAGTAATGTTGTGGAGCAGAGGAAATCAGGCTGAGGGCTGGAGTTAGGGAGCCTGGGTGCCTATGGTCACTGCATGGTGTAGGTCAGACACTTCCATCCTGGAGCCAGTTAGGATTGTTGGTACACTACTGCTTCTGGTGTGCTGGTCTAGAGTTTTACTGTTCTAACAGTAAAACTGTGGAGGAACTTGTGTGTTTTCTTCTGTATATCCTTTTTTTCCCCTCTCCCAGGTTCTGTGGATTCATGTCTAGCTTTTAAAGTAACTTATTCTTAACATTTTATGGTAGCATAAAGCATTCTTGTTGCTTCCCAGGTTTCTCCTCTCCCCGTGTCCTTGCAGGCAGCAGTCACATCCCCCTGGTGATCACTGCAGTAGGCAAAGTCAGGCTGTTCCTGGGGTGGGGGTGGGAGGCAGAGCCTCTCCTGTGAGCTGTGACAGGCAGGGCAGCCTTGTCAGTGCCTCTTGTGGAGGGAATTGCTCTCTCAGGAGAGGAAACCAGAAATAGATGCAACCTTGCACCGGTCACCTCTGCAGATGCTTCCCTGGATGCAGCGTGAGGGATGTGCTGTGGGATCACGCTGTGTCCTTCCTTCTCGGCTGTGTGAGTCGGGAGCTCAGCAGTGTCCCTGCCTTGCTGATGTCTGGGCCTTGTTCACTCTGTGGGACTTGGAACAGGGAGCCCTGAGCTCTCCTTGGAACTTCCCCAGCTAAAAAAGGAGTGTTGTGCTGTCCTGAATGAGTCACTCTTTCTGCTGCTCCTCTGTGGGTCATGCTGCATCACAGGCATCTCTAGGGATGCCCTGCCTGCTTTTAACTTGGTGGCTCCAAATTTGTAAAATGTTTTGGCGATAAATTAAAAGCTAAAGGTACTGGAGTCAGTGATTGAAATGTGGTGTTGAGGCTCCCTGCAAAACTCGTTCATAGAGAAACAGGTTATTATAATGTTGGGTTTTATAGTGGTATTATCTTGATTTAACAGCAGGATTATATATTGTAAAATTACGTGCTGGAGGTAATGCGACATCCTGGCGATGTTCCGATAAGGATGTGGGATAAAGGTCTGGGCGTGGCGAGTGCAGAGCTCCCGGAGCTGAGCCTTGCAGGAAGTGGCTGATCCTGTGGCCGTGAGGACGGGTGGGTGGCCCTTTCCTCCCTGCCCAGTCACCTTTCCCTGTCCCAGCCCAGGTCTGAGGCTTTTCCAACACTCCACCCATCTCCTGGCCCTGCTGGAAAACCTCTGCTGTGTGTGGGCTGGGTGTGAAGCTGTTGTCAGTTCAGCTGGAAGTGGCACAGGCGTGGGAGTGCTGCACTCCTCACCCCGCAAACCCCGGGGGATCCTTGCTGAACGTTTTTATTTGTGTGTGTCACTGTATCAGCTTGTGCTATAAATATTATAAATAGAACTGCCTGTGGGCTGCCAGGGGGGTATTCCCATGGTAAAATCTGTCCTCCCCACAGGCTTTTCACACGGATAAGACAGGCCCTGGAAGGGAAGGAGGCTTAAGGCATAGCAGAATGAAAGGTCTGAGGGAAACATTCCCTATTCTGCCATGGAGAGAGAGGGAGTTGGTGAAACCTTGTCTTGGTGAGGAGAAAGTGAATGAGTCCTGTGGGATTTGCATGGGCTGGCAGGGAAAACAAGGGCAGGTGGAGACTTGAAAGAGGTGAGAAGTCTGAGGGGAGGAGAGGGGGCTGTAGCCAGGCAGAGAAATTTCAGCCCAGGCTCTAGGAAATTCCCTGAGAGGGGAGAGCCTCATGATGGCACTTGTGCAGCTGCTGCCTTGCTCCTGGCTTTCTGCCGCTCGCAAACTGTGGCATCAACAAACCCTCCTCGAATCTGGAATGACTTCTGTTGTGATTCACTCTCAGGAGGGACCAGCACTGCTTTGTCCTTGATGATGGGGCTGCAGAAACCCTGCATGCAACACAAGTGCTGAGCTGGAGTTACCACTGGGAGTTCAGCTGTAGAGGGCTGAGCTGCCCACGCTTGGGCAGTGGTTTTGAAGAAAAGAATAATTTTTAAATGAAGTCCTGTGTCCTCAGCTGTGCAGGCCCCAGGGGTTTCTTTGAATGTCAGGTACCATAATGGAAATTTTAGAGTATGCATTTAAAAACTCTAGATTTTGCTAGGTTCGACCTTAAACTGTACAGATCTCTGTCAGCCCTGAGCAGGGTGGGACTGGGTGTTGCTGGGATGTCAGCAGAGCTGCCTCCCCAGCCCCAGGCTTTGGGAATTCCACAGAATTGCACAACTCTGACGAGCTGTTGGAGTTCAGGGAAGTGAGGGTTTTGACATGCTGAATTACAAATTACAGTGTAATTTGTAAGGGTTTAGGGGTGAAAATACGATACTGAATGTTCCTGAAGGGAACGAGCAGGAGTTGATGGTCCTGGTCACAACCAGGAACTGTTTTCCCTCTCCCCTGTCCTCCAGGTAGGACCTGAGTGGCAGGAGATGGTGTCTGTTCCTCAGCAGTTACCTCACACCAGTAAGAGGAAAGTGCTTTCCCCCCTCCCCCCCCCCCCCTTCTCAATCTACCCCTTTCTTTGTTCATGATTTTTTTTTTCTTTTGAGTGTTCCCACCAGCATTAGTTCTCCATGAGTGTGGAAGCTCCCAGAGGAGCTGGGTCCTGCAGGGCAGGGCTGTGGCTGGGTGGGTCTGCGTATCCAGTGCCTGCGCCGTGGCTGGAAAGGCTGTGCAGCAGCTGGTGAAAGGGTGGAATAACACATCAGAGTGTTCAAAGTGTGCCTTTTGCCAGAAGCTCTTAGATAAGTCAAATACACTTAATTGCTCTATACCTGTGAAGCTGCCCTTTAGTCTGATAAGGCTGTGGTTAAGGGATGTCAAGGCCCATTCTTTTCTCAGGTCTTTCTGCCAAAGAATAACCCCAAATACTAATTATCAGTCTCTTCTTGTTATTTTGGATAGGTGCAAAATTTTCACAGCTGTGTTCAAGTAACTGAAGACTTTGTGTCTCCAGAACACCTTGTACAGTCATTTCACTTAACGCAGGAGCTGAGGCTGTCGAAGGAAGAAATCAATTACGATGATAAACTGCAGGTAGGAAGCGGAGGCAGCTCTGGAAGCAGCTGGGAAGGCAGGGCTGGGAAGGCAGGGCATGCTGGGGCTCATTGAAATGCCGAGCAGTTCATGGAGCTACTTCCTCACTGCTGTTCACACAGAATAACAATGAGCAGCAGCTTCAATGCCAGGGCTCTAAACGACTCTCCCTTGAGTTGCTGGTTTTATTTATTTCACATGACATTTTAAAATGTATAAAAAGCTGTTCCCTTTTGCACAGGCTTGGTGCATCCTTCCTTTTTTTTCATCCACTGTGCTTAGCGCTCAGTCCTAAACTTTGCAGAGTTCCTCAATCACAGACCTTACTAAAATCTGTCTGATGTTCTTGCAGGTTAAAAATATCTTGTACCACGCAGTTAAAGAAATGGTGAGAGCTTTGAAGATCCACGAAGGTGAAATGGAAGATATGGATGAAAACTGAGCGCGTTCTGCTTTTTGGAGTTACCATCAGAGGGAGGTCGTTTCCCCTGGCCTGTGAATGGTATGCACACTAATTTAAGCTTCACAAACCATCAGTGCCAAGAAAAAATAGTCATCGTATTTACTTGTTAATGACACTGCGACGGTAGAGCTTCATATCACAGCCACTGTGATTCCATGTTCCACTTGCAAACAGTTGAGCAGCATTCTGCTGTCTGTATTATAATGTACATGAAGTTTGTGAAATGTCAAAGATTTAAGATGATGTATTTATTTTTGGAAAAAAACCACAAAATTCTATGCTATATTGTTGATCAAATGTAAATGTGACTTGTACAGTTTGCTAAAATAATTCAGATATTTTTCACTACATTGAGACAGTTACTGTGAGAGTAGGACACAAACACCAGCTATTGCCTGCATTTGGGATCTTGCTGAGTCCGCACAGCAGTCATGTCATAATCTGAAAATTACTGCCAAATAACTGTAAACTTTGTAAAATATAAAGTATATAAAGTAGATATTAAATACAGACACTTCAGTATTTTATTGAAGCTATTCAGTGTACAATTAAACGTTTTCAAAAGGTGTAATTTATTTAAAAATTGTCTCATTTTGGTAAAATTTATGTGAACTTTTAAAGCTTAAATATTAAACTTAATATGCTATGTAAATATATACATATATACATTCAATGATGTATTTTTTTAAAACATTGGCTTGCTTTAATTTGTTAAAAGTGCAAGTGTTACACATGCTTTGTACATTGAAGTTGAAAGGGGTTTTACATTTTCCATTAAAATGACTTTATCAGACGTGGTGCTGTCGGTTTCTGTGCCAGTGCAGCTCCGGTGCTGCCCTCTGCGGGCCGGAGCCGGGACTGCGGGCAGAGCCACCTTCCCTTTGGGAATCGGCTCCTGCTTTGCGGAAAGGGGGAAAAGGCGTTTCTGCAGAATAATTATTTTATAACAACGAGGCTTTTTACAGTTCAAGTAATACCACAAAATAATGTTTAAAAAATATATTTGTATCTGGTTTTATTTAATAATGATAATTGTTAGTTGAGCGGAATTCTCACTCTTGGAGTGATTTTGAAAAGTTAAAGTGTACTTTGATTTAAGTTATTAAAACTATTGAAACGTTTGGATGGATAGCAGATGCTGAGCACAGCCATGGGGATGATAATTAGCCTGGGTACAGTAATGCGCTTGGGTCTTGCTCCCAGTCTGACATCTCACTGGGGTTTGGGTAACCAAAAAACCCCAAATGCCATATAAAATTACCCTTAAAAACAGTGAAACACAAAAGTAATTTCTCATTGCAGAAGTCTTTAGTTGTCTTGAAAACTTGGAATTTATGTCAAATGGGGTTACTGTTGCTGTGCTTGGCAGTTGATTCTTAACTTTGAACTCGGTTCCATCCAGCATCTCCTCTCTTCTTCGCTACAGCACTGGAGCACTGGCTGGAGATGCAGGACCTGCCAGTGTACATTTGCTTAATGACAAGTGGACTCTAACCACACAGTCTTTATTTTTCAAGTTCAGGATATGTAAATGAGTGATTTTTTTTAATCAAGTTTAAGTGTTTTCCTCCCAGATTGAGTTTTGGTGAGGTACTTGTAGTGTTTGTGAAATGTCTGGAGGCTGCTGAAGTTACCATTCCTGCTGCAGAGTGTCACACCCCCCCTTGTTTGTTTTCCTGCACCGAGACCAGTTGTTGGGCCTGGGCCATCACTGTCCTCTCCTTGTGCTGCTGTGTCTACAGTGAATGGAAGAGGTTGGTTTCCCCTGGGTTACTCTCACAAAGTGTCACATTGCCCTGCCTGTCCTGGCCAAAGCCATGGCTTCCTGCACTCCAGACAGTGCCTGACAGCTGATGGCACTTGTGCCTCCAGCCCCGAGCTTTGGCACCATCCTTCGGGCCTGTGGGGCACTGACAGCTGCCTCTGCCATCCCTCACTGCCTGCAGGGGGGGATCCCTGCACCTCCCTGTCAGCCTGGAGGAGTTTTTACCTCCTCAGGGGGAATCAGAGGAGTCACTGAACTGGGGCTAATTTGTATTTCCAAGTGTTAATATTTTAAGTTCTTCCTTTGTGACCTTTTTCCTGCCACCTTTGCTGATCAATCCTTAAGCGTACGACAAAGGACACACTTTTCTTTTTAATCTGCAAAAAATGTGTGGGTGAAACGGGTGGTGAAGCAGCAAGAATGTTCCCAGAGAAGAACCTGAGAGATTGACAGGATTTTAGGACTAAAAGTGTGATTTTGGAGAGGCAAAACTGCTGGGCTCGAGCTGCAGTGTTGCATGGTGTGCAGCACTGTCACTGGGTAAGTAATCTTGGCTGCTTTTGTAGCAAAGAGAAATGATGACTTTGAACTGCATAAATAGGGTGTCACTGTAGAGTTTAACTCTCCACTTGTGTAGTTTTAAAATTTTGTGGTTGGTGTGGATTTGTGATGCAGAAGAACATGACCTGATTCATTTTGCAAATTGCTTTGGGAATTGCTGCACTTGTGGGTGACACATCCTCACAAACTGCCCACCACAATGACCGTTTTTCCCAGTAATTAATGGGAGGGCAAGAAGCCAAAAGCAGTGACCAAGGACAACGTGGCGCAAGTTGAGTGTGACAGGGAGCACTGTAAAGTGTGTATTACTGTCAGCTTGAAAAATCCCTGCAAGTCACCTGCTGCACAGCTTGGCAGACCACAAGTTGTTAAAGTCAGTAGCTACTCCAGATACTACTAAAAGAAGCAAAAAAATTTTTTTTTTTTTGAGTCCTTAGTGTACCAAATTCTGCTTATTCAGTGCCTTAAGATTCCTGGCTCGGTCACAATGAAGTGGAGCTCCCCTGCAGGAAACGGGAGCAGGAAATCAGGCTGGGTCATGCTTGTGGCTGTGACCTGAGGTGTTCATGGCTGATGTCTGAGACCTGAGGGGTTTATGGGGAGGCGTTTTCTTTTCAGGTTAGCTTTTTCCCTCTTGACCATTTCCATGTTCTGTGAGGCATGTTTTTCCCATCTTCCTTTCAGAAAGACTTTTCAGGGGGGTTTCTGATCTACAGTCTCAACTATTTCAATACAGCCAAAAGTATTCAGTGAGATCAGCTGAAGCTGTTTGAGTGCAGGAATGCTGTCAGCTCCTAGAGCAGGGATATGAAGTACCATGTGTCATCTTTTGTCACCTTTCCATTGAGACTAAGCTCTGTCTTCATCTGCTTTGCTCTCCATGAAACTCACTCTTTCCTGTCCTTTGAGAGATCACATCTCAAACTCATCAAAACTGTGAGCCCTGCTCCCTAACCCCCCCTCCTTCCCAGCTCCTCACCATCACCTCCATCCTCAGCACTGCCTTACAGTAAACAACCATAGTAATGTTCTTCCTATTGAACTGCAGAGGTAACTAATGAAGAGTAAGCAATTAGCAAAGAATGAAGTGGGGCTGTGATGACCTGAGGTGTTTCAGCACAGATGGTTGCTGTGTGTATGGTTTAGCAGAAACAGAAATTGCTGGAATTACTGGCAGGGAAGTGGTCCCCGATACAGAGGTCAGATGTAGGGGTTTGTTTAACAGTCTGAGTAGCAAATCTATTTATTCTGCTCCCCCAGCTTCACACAAGTTGCTCAGATCTGTGTGTGTGAGCAGAACCCCCATCTGATCAGCTCTGTGTTCTCATGCTCCCTGACCTTTTCAGTAGGTGGTAATTCTGTTTGTACCCTCTCCGGTGACATCCTGTCAACCCCTCTGCTGCTCTCCCAGCTGACAGCCTTCCCTGCCTTGTGCCTGGAACTGGGAATTTCCCTTCCTTCCTCCTTCCGCAGCCACCATGGCCTGTTCGGCTGCTTTCCTGAGCAGGATGTTTGTGCTCTCCCCCACATCCGCGCTGGATGAGCTGCCTCTCCCTGTTGAGATCCTGGACTGAGGTTTTGCTGTGCTTTCCCCTCCTGACCCCCAGCTCTGCCCCAAACAATGTCGGCTCTGCCCTGCGCTCCTGCTTTCCGCCTTTTGACTTGTGCTTTGTTGGCTGGAGCTTCTCCTTCCCTGCCTTTGTGTTCCCATGGGGTATGTGCCCCAGCAGTGCCCTGGGGGATCCACCACCATGTTCCTTTCTTCCCGTCTCAGCAGGGTGCCCAGGAAGCTGCCCAAGGAGCAAATGCCGTGTAGCATTAGCAGCACACACAGAGTTCTGTACCTCTCTACTTTTTTCATTTGTTCTCATGGGTTTTGAAAAGGAAGTTACCATCTATATATAGCTGGTAGGAAAATCTTGCCTCACAGCACAGTGAAGACATCGTTTACCTGATGTGTTGTGTGCAAATAGTTGCATTCTAAACATGGGCCCTTCTAAAAGTATGTGGTAGACTGAAGGATTTCTGTTGTCATGTTTCAAAGTGGACATTTCTGGTTTCTTCCAACCATACCAAGACAATATATTGACCCAGATGCCTGTTTCTTTTTCCAGTCCCTGGGCATGTGGTTTTACCGTAGCTCTGTGCTTCCTTAGTGAAATGAAAGAGTAGGGTTTAGTAGCTCTGGGGCAGGAAATCCTGTATTTTCACAGCTCTAAGGATTTCATATTGTTTGATCTCAATAATATCTGAACTCCTGCAGCAAATGGGCCTGAGGGGACACTTCAGATGATTACAAGACAAAAAGCCTGGTTAAGCTGAGGTTACTTCTGGGAAAACAAACATGGGAGAGAAAGGAGGTGCAGGAAAAGATGGCCATATCTCTGAGTCCTGAGGGAGCAATGAGCTTTTTATACAGTTGAACTCCACATCCTCGGGCAGGAAAGCCTGGCAAATAATGTCCAGCCTATACCTGACTTGTGGCAGCCACACCACTGCTCCAATTGCTTTGGAACAGTTTGATTTTGTTTTCTGCTCTATTTTTAGTCCAATTCAGTACAGGAAACATTGTGGTTGTACTTGCTTTTCTTCATCTATTTTGCTCTCGAGCCTGCTTTTATAGAACTGTAAAGCAGCCCAGGTTGGAGAGGTCCTGAAAGGTCATCTGGTCCAACCTTTTGTGAGAAAGGGGAGCCTAGATGAGGTGTAGTCCATGCCAGTGAAGGCAGGTCAACACGAATTGCAGATGGCCAAAGAGATGCTGTTGACAGGCATAGGAAGGAGTTCTAGGCTGGAGTTCCTGAACATGGAAATGCTCTCGGAGGAAGCCGTCACAAGATCCTTTTCCCCCTTTATATAAAATGAAAATATAAAACCCAACACTTCTGTATTTTGGTTTTAGCCATCATTCTAAGTAGCAATTGGTGGTGTAGTCTGCAGATTTTATTCTCAAGAGACTCCACATTGCTTCCCAGTTGCTTTTCTTTGGTTTCTCTTTCTGTGGTGATACAGCCAGAGATTGGGTAATTACAGTTTCTTTCAGCACAGCATATGTTGGCTGTATTCAACAGGGCCAGTATTTCTGGGTTCCAAGACAAGGATGGTTTCTGTGGTCAAAGCGAAGTCTGTGAATAGAAGTCAGTGTCTGGACATGTATTTAAAATTGGTGAGACACTGAAACGACAGACCACAGGAGTGTTTAATTCTGTCCCGTGTAAAACAGTGCAGCCCAGACTCCCTGCCCATGGGAATCTTTCCATGAACTGTGCCAGGCTGTGTGACCGCCAGTGACTTACCTACCACTTCGTTGTTGCTGCTGCTGCAACCCGTCACCTCCTGCGCAGCATTTCCCGCACCGCACCTCGTCCTGGCTCTCTCCGGCCCGGGAATGAGCCCGTCGGCACGGCGGTGTCAGGACACGGGCACGGCGGAGGGAGGAGGGTCCCCGCGGCTCGGCAGGGCCCGGCTGGGGGCTGCCAAGGGCTGCGGAGAGCGCAGGGAGCAGGGCCCGGGCCGAGCGCCGCGGGGCCGCGGCCGGAAGGCAGTAACCGCCTAAACCAGTCCTAAATTGTTCGGGCTTAAACTAATTGCTGACATCCACGGGAGACGGCTTTCCTTAGGTTTATTGCCATGTATCTGTAAAACCTGTCCTCTAGTGGTGAGTATTCTCTGTACAACCTACCTTTCTTCCCATGCACTGAGTAATTGCTTAGGTGTGGATTCAGACTGAAGAATTCCTTACTTGGAAAAATTCAGCATCACTCAGGGAGTGGAACACTCTTGTGCTCAGCCTTACTGCTCGAAGTTGAGATTCAGCAGCAGTCCTGTGTTGAGCAGGCAGACTGCAAGAACAAACAAACATTTGCACTGCAGGAGAGAGAAGTTTTACCACTTTCCCAAAGTGGCAGCGTGGAGTTTTGCCCCCACTTGGCTACCCTTCCCACAGCTTCCTTCAGGTCTGGTGTTTTGTTTATGGAGCTATACGTGAAGGGACAGTTTAGTCTTACAAAAAGGCAGAGCTGGCAAGTCCCATGCTCCCACCTCTGAGGAACCCTGACTCTTTAGCAGAGGTAGCCAGGCTAAAAGTTGCTTCCTTCTCCTATAGCTGCTGTTTGCAGAGATCGCTGAAATGTCTGCAGCCTTGAGCTACCAGCCCTGGTAGCTGCTTAAATCACTTTATTTCCATCTTGTAGCACATGCCTTTCTTTGCTTTACTTACTGTGCTGCTCTGCCTTGTCACCTGAACAGCCAGCCAGGCAGGTGTCAGCAGAGACTGTGACTTGCCCTTTGGTGGGAGCAGCGAGCTGGGGCTGCCCTGGAACAGGTCACCTCATCACAGCTGGTCTGTGAGGCCATTTGCTAAACTGCACCAACTGAAAAACAACTTTTTTTTTCCCCCAGCAAGATTAGATTCCAGCTACAATTCAGCACGAGGGACCTCCTCTAATGACCTCGTCTTACCTCTGTTTCCATAGACATTTCTAGCCTCCAGTCCCTACTCTCCTTCAAGCACAGAAGACACCAGGTATACAGAGGCCGGGGGACAATTTGCACAGCAGTAAGGTGTTCTTGCTGCACTTCCAAGCCTATTCTGGAAGAAAAATGCACCTTTAGAAAGCAAGCTCACCTTTTTAACAGCACAAGAATTACTTAAAATTAGGTAGCTTGCAACAGTGAACACTTTTCAATAATCAGTAACAGCTGAGGTTAACTAAGGCCTCCACTACCCACGGGAACACCCTGAGGAAAGCCCCTTTCAGGTACCAGGGCAGAGGCCGAGCTGCTGGAATGGGCGGGTGAGGAGGAGGCCCTGCCCTGCCCTGCCCTGCCCTGCCAGAGCTGGCCCAGCCCCGCAGTGGGTGTGCCTGCTCACAGGCCCTTCCTGCGGCTCCAGGGGGCCTGTCCCAGGCAGGACCACAGAGCTGCCCCTGGGACGCTCCAGTGTAAGAACCCTATGAGAATCCTATGAGAGGCTGAGGGAGCTGGGGTCGTTCAGCCTGGAGGAGGCTCGGAGGAGACCTCCTCACTCTACAGCCACCTGACAGAAGGTTGTAGCCAGGTGGGCGGCAGTCTCTTCTCCCAGGCAACCAGCAGTAGGACAAGAGGGCATGGTCTTAAGCTGTGCCAGGGGAGCCGTAGGTTGGATATTGGGAAGAAATTTTTTAGAGAGAGTAATCAGGGCTGCCCAGGGAGGTGGTGGATTCACCGTCCCTGGAGGTGTTTAAGGTGAGACTGGATGTGGACTCAGTGCAATGGTCTGGGAACCACGGCAGGGTTGGATCAAGGGTTGGACTTGATGATCTCGGAGGTCTTTTCCAAGCCAGTCGATTCTATGACTCTAACCCAGCTGTCAGCCAGGTCACTTCATGGATGGGCTGGGCACTCTAAATTCATCCCAGCTTCCTCAAATGTGCTGGATGACGAACACAGAAGCCCAGCTTGTACGTGTGTACTAACGCTGTTAGTACAAGTACTAATTTGGTTTTTATACTCTGCAACATCTGTAGAGATTTAACACACGTTTAGTGTCAAAACACCTTGGTTTTTATTTTCCTATCCTTTTGAATCAGGTTAAGCTGTAAACAATTTCTGTTTCCATCAAATACTGCCAGCTAGAATTATTCCATTCATGCATCACTGAAAACAAAAAGGGTATTTTTCCTTAAGTATAGGTTTTTCTTTTTTTAAACCATGTCACTTTATACAGAAACCAATAGCTAGATTCAATGCACCCTGATTAGTTATGTAAACAGATAACCCCCCAAAAAAAACCTCGTCAACAGAACTAATAAGTTGGTTCCTTCATAGAATGGAAAATAAAATCTCTCCTGACTTGAGGTTAACATGGTCAGGAGTACTGAGTGTGGCACATAAATCCATCTAGGAGGTGTATAAATTGCACTGTATCTGAATTAACAAAGTTATGCATAATGAAATGCACAGTTTAAATTCATGCTAGAAAGCATTTTTCAATATGAAGTGGCAGCCGACTGGCAACCATAACAGTTAGGTTCTGCACCATCATTTATGGCATTATAGATAACTATTACATATATAGCATACTTAAAAACCCTGAAGGATTGTGTTACTTGAAACATTCTCCAGGCAGTCGTTTGGTTTGAAACGTTGGGAGAAAGACTAAAAGAGCTCACCATCTTATACCAACTATGGTACCTTTAACTCTCATGAAGTAGATCAGATATGATGTGTATTTCACAGTAACAGAGTTGCTTAATGCCTTTTCTCCAACAGTAGGATTGTGGTAGATGTTTCTGCCCTCAGATCACCACTGTCCTGGTGGCTTTCCCTTTTCTTAAGTATGGGTAACTATACTGAGCACTTTTCCTGGGTTTTAACTATTCATCAGTCCTTTCAGTATATCTTCAGAGAGTTCCAGCAGTGGGAGTTCAGGGGATGGGATGTCCAGGGGGGGAAGGTTGGGTATTGGAATGTCCTTTGCCTTCCCAGCAGTTGTTGCAAACTTCTGCCACGTTGCAGCTGAAGAAGTACTTTCTGAGTGTTGCTGCAGACCCCACAACTCTGACTTCTCTACAAAATCAGCATCTACATCCAGCTCCTTGTCTACTGGAGATTTTTGGAGTCTAGCTCTTTCTGCTTTTAGCTGCTTATTCTCTCTCCTTAATCTCTCATTTTCAGCTACAAGAAATTCTATGTGCCGTTTCAAATCTGCAATTTTGGTTGCCTGCTCTTCTATTATTGTTTTGTCATCTTTTGGAGCTTTACTCCCAATACATGCTTCCATCGGCTCCTTTTTTTTCTGAAGCAGAAACAACAGTGTATCTGGGTCCCTGTCAAAGACACCCTGAATATCCTGCGAATGTTTCTCTGTGGAAGGGCTGTATTTCTGAGTAACAGGAACCAGTATGTTTTGATCATCAGAGTCTTCAGCAGATGGCTTATAAGAAGTCTGAAGGTGTGTGGCTGTTTCCTTATCAGCATTCTGCTGGGCCTTCAGCTTTTCCTCCCTCTTTGCCCTTTTCCACCTCTCCTGGATGAGCAGTAACTGTTTCATGTGACTATCCCTTTGTAATTCCAGTGACAGCTGAGCCTGGGTAAGAACAAGATTAAACAATTTAGTGGGTGATCCCTGATCCCACCTGAATATTCATGCAGGTAAAGTTACATGTGTGTAAATATTTACATGAACAGTATCACAGCACGGCTGAGGGGGGGGGAGCAAGAACTGCCCTCTGCTTGTACAATGCAACAGATTCAGATATGTCACCCAAATTCAGCAAAAAACCTGGTCTTTTTGTTTGTAAGTCACTGACCAGGCTACAACCCCTCTGAGCAGGGGCTGTTGGTTAAACCAGGAGTTTAACCAACCTATGAACAGCACCAGGAAGGAAGGGATTCTCCTGGCATGCACAGCCACGCTTTGCTAAACCATGCAAACTTTTTGTATGCTTCTGTGATGGTATCTGTGTAGACATATCAATAACACCTGAAACTAAGCAGCAAATTGCTCCAAGGCCAGATACAGTCCCAAATGATTCAGCCATATTTAATGAAGGGGGTGGCATGGTGGACAATAACTCACAGGAACCACCTGGATGAGAGACCATTTTCCAAAAGAATGACCCTTTGGAGCAAAGACAGAGGCCTGATCTCCAAGGGTTATTTGCTTTCATAATATTGGCTAAATTCAAACCCTACTGCTGTAACAGTGCTGAGCAGACTGCACTGCTACATTCACAGGCAGATCTGTGCAATGATTAAGGAAAGGTGTCAGGGCTGTTGTTCTGGAGATCCCCCAGTCAGGATGAATAAACCCAAAATTACAGACTGTAGATGAGACGCTCAGCTTTGTGTCTCAGCAAAGTGCCTCACAGCAAAAGCTAAACATGAAACTAGTTTTATCACCTCCCTGAAGACGCCTGGCAGACTAGAAAGCTGGAGACCCCTTGGATGGCTTAGCATTTCTCTTGTCCCTGCTCCACATAAACTTGGAAAAACTCCCTAGGAAGACCGGTGTTACCACACTTGTGACGCTCCCGGTGCAGTTGCCAAGGGCTCAGAAAACTTTGGAGAGGGTAACGCCCAAGGGGGGTGTGATCAGCGAGGGCACAGTGGGACACACAGGAGCTGTAGCTGCTGCACTGGGGCCTCACCTGCTCCGACCGGGTCAGCTTCATGGCGTCCGTGAGGTACGCTGTGGATAGAGAACAGGTCAGCGTCAGCACGGCCTGCACAACCTCAGCATTCCCATAAAACCTAAGGAAAGGCTCCAGGCCTTCTGTGTGCTGAACCCCTACATAAAGGCAGCAGTCTAGAGGCAAAGCATTTACAGAGTTACGGTGGTTGGAAACACCTGCTGGTTTTCAAAAGTCAGGAAAAATTGCTGTAAGGTCTTGCAATGCACACTACACCCCTTCCATGGTATCCTGTTGGCTTGAGTTGCTCAAATTTGTTTTACAGAGAAGGACAACAGCCATTTCCAGAAAGTCCCAGAAGAATAAGCTTTCCCATGAAGGGCAGGAACACAGCTAAGGACCAGACCTTTTAGCATACAAGCACGTTATGACAAAATGTGATAAGTAAAATCCTCTTGCCCATGGCACACCAGTATTATGAAGTCATGCTTTTAAATTATATTCATAATGAAAAATTATGGTCCTTAGTTCCTCACTTTTTTTCCCAAGTTCTCCTCCAAACCAGAAAATGTGCTGGCTTAAGAGTCAGAGAAGCACTTTGAGCATATCTTGCTAGTGCTGAAAATGACAAGGTGTAAGAAATTCTTAACCAAATTTGGAATGATGCAAGATAATGGCATAGAATCATCAGACAAAGAAATGCAAGAAACATTCAGTGCCCTTCTGGGTTTTGTCTTGGTATATGAACGAAAGAAAACCAAAAGTCTGCATACCAGAATGTGTTATCCCTGATCACTCTGAGTATTCATAAAAACCAAAGAAACTATCAGTTTCTCACTTTAACTTCTAGTATTTATGAATGGAAAGTGAGAAGGCCTGGTATCTAGGTTATGATGTTCATAACATCATAAGGAGAGTAGCCACTCTCCTTTGAGGAGACTTTGTCTCCTCAAAGCCCTGTCACTGAAAATGTCCTACTTGTTGCACCAATTAAGAGATCCTCTTTCTTCTTCTGCCAAGTAGCTGCTGCACTGTCAGAGAGCTGAGGGACTCCAACACAGATAATTAGGCGGGACTATTTAAATGGACAGGTAAACGCACAAGGTCTCACACAGGACAGGGTGTCAATCTGCTGTTGTGCTCGAGCTCTGGGGAAGCTGAGCTCATCACCTGTTTTCAGCTGCTTGATTCAGACATCAGGAAAGGGAAGTAAACTTTTGTAAGCAAACATTTGTCTAAGTATTTCCTTTATTAGCAGGGGAAGCAGGTGACCTCAGCTATGAAAGCAGTGAAGAAAATACAAAGGGTAAAGTGAAACTGGCTTACAGCAGGTACCCAGCTTTAGTCTGTGCATGACACAAGGTGTTGGCTTCATCTTCAGTCAAGAACTGCGTTCGCAGTGATAACCATCCCCAATCAAAACAACTATGGAAATGTCTGACTTGAGCTGCTCATATGAGAAAAAAAAGTTTCCAAAAGGGCTCTTGATCTGGACTGAAAAACAAACTCACATTTTAAAAATAAAAATTTTGCAAGTAACTAGATATTCTACTTACATAGAATCATAGAATCACAGAATATTCTGAGTTGGAAGGGACCCATCAGGATCATTGGGTCCATCTCCTGGCCCTAGGCAGGACACCCAAGGAGTCACACCACACACCTGAGAGCATTGTCCAAATGCTTCTTGAGCTCAGACAGGCTTGGGGCACAGAGCATGCAAATCTAGGAACTGATTTTAACAGCTGGAATGTGAGAAATAACCTACTCACCAGCAGCTTTCTTGTGACAAGAAATTGCTTCTTCATATTTCCCTGCTGCCAACAAGCGATCTGCTTTTCTGCTCTGCTGGTGAGCCTTCAAAAAAAAACAACATCGCATCAATGAGGGTTCATGGACAAAGCTGTACCTGTGGTAAAAGTAATCATTACATCTAAGAAACTGTACTGATTGCAATTCTCATGCTTTTAGGCTCAGATCTCCCACTCCCGTCCACGTTTTATAATTGGACTTCTTCTTTAATACTACCTTACAAGAGTCTGTACTGGTAAGAACTGAAGGCTGTTAATGCAGCAAAGGTAGTGTGTACACAACAAAATCCTTTTGAAGCTGTTCCTCAGAAAGTACATATTCTCTTTTATAGGCAGGCACTTACCACAGATGTGTAAAAAGACCATTAGGGATAAGAAGTTATGAGAAGTTGTGTGTTTTTAGGACCAGTTTACCTGGCAGAATGCAAAATATTTGAATTGTGTTACATCTCACAGCTGGTCTGATATTTTCTGCTGTCCCATGCCCTAGAGGCTTTGCCTCTTGGGTGAATAAACTACAAAAGATCTTTGCCTTTTTTTTTTGTCTGCAGCTTACACCAGTTAATGGCAGCAGCACAGCCATAGTTAAAGATATCAAAGTCACGTTGTTGCTGTACAACAGTTAAGTCTATACTAGTATTTGTAAACCACTAATGTAAACCACCATCACAGACTAAGGATGTTGCTGGAAGCAAGCAATTGTATTTGCATATGCTCAGTGAGAAACACTACTGTATAACCAGCACTGCAACATTCATGAAAGTAAATCTTTTTGTCATTACTACAAGACACGAATTTTATGGTCCCTCCTCCCAGACAAGCTGTGTAATGTGAAAGGCTAGAAGCACTAACTGGTGAGACTCTCAGTTACACAGTTCAGGGCTGTTGTGCTGCACGTTGAGTTTGAAGTAAGCATACATCAGGTACTGATACTTACGTGACACTTATATTAACATCCACCTAAAACACAAGTTCCAAAACACAGGTCAGGTTCTTTGTCCTCCAAGTGGACTTATCCCCTGCACTGCTACAGTAAGTTCAATTTTCTACCACAATCTTGGCAGCTCTTACACCCCAGAAGAGAATGATTTGTATAGAAAACACTTGTTTGGGCGACAGCTGTTCTTAAGCAATCCCTAGCAGTTATATCACTGCATGTAGACATTTGGCTTTTCTAAAACTGATTTCATATGCTAATATGCTGTGTTTTTAAAAAACCAAAATACAATTCCTCGATTCTTCACAACAAACATTTTTTGTTATATTCTTCTTCCTCACCTTCATTGAATCCTCAGAGCATTGTCAGCATTTCCTATTTCTTCTGCCCTGAGGTTAAATAATCTCAGAAGTGGAAGTGTTTTTCTATTGGAAAATTATCTATTTTATGGCCTTTTTCTATGGACTCCTACAAATGACATATGCCAGAAAGATAAACTAATTTCCCATGGGAATGAACAAACAGGATCAGCACAGATAGAGTCATCTCCTTGGTTATTCCTGGCAGCTCATCCCGTTACAAATTAGCTGTGTCATGGACAAAAAAAACACCTGAACTAGCTCTTTGCAAAACAATTTTTCAATAAATTAGTATTGATACAGCTGCTTCTGAAAACTGCATGGGCAGGTCTGAAAAAACAGGGTAAGAGGAAACAGGATAGCCAGAGACAGAAGGGCTAAGGAAGCACTTCAACAGGCAGGGGAACTGGTTTCATTTATTAGTTTCTACATGTAAGAATTTGAGTCTAACTGTTTTCAAGGGTTATTCTTACATGTTTTAAACTACTGGAGTATGATCTTACTCAAATCACTTAAGTACATTTGAGGACAGTCAGTTCTGTTTGACTGAGCAACATTCTCAATTAACTTCCAGTGAAGCTGAAAGGAGTCTGAAGAAGTCAGGCTGGACTGTGAATAAAATTAGGAAAGCAACAGTCCATAGAAGTTAGCAAGAAGAAAACATGATCCTCTGTTGAGAAGGTCAAAATGCCTTTCTTGCTCCTTACATCGAAATATACACATCAGACCACCTTACTGTGATGCAACAAACTTCCCAACGAAAACAACAGAAACCACAGCAGAGAAAAATCAGTTTTAAGCACAGCTTTGTGTGAGAAAACCAGGTGTTCTGCAGTCAGTCATGGGCAAGGAATTCCTCATTTTCCATCTTTTCCTGCCAGCTTGACAAGGAAATATTTGCTCATTTATGCCACCCTGTGAGTGTTTGTGCCCGTTAGTTGATTGTGGAAGGACCAAGGAATCTCTCCCATTTTCATGGTAGCTTATTTTTCAATAAGCAGTTTGGAGAAATTAGCGGTGCTGTTTCCTAGCAGCAAGTGATGAAGCTGCAGCAGAAGTATTTGGGTGCTTAATGGCCATTATGATGGATGAGCTTGTACATCTTGTCTAGTCTGCTGGCTTACTGCAAGAAATGCTCAGTTCCACTCAGCCACACAGCTTCCAACCATTGTTAGCAAATCTGTTTTGAACTCAGAGGAGCCTGTATCCCGTTATAAAACTGGCAATGGAAGAACTGGTCCTATATCCTGAAGAGAAAAAAATGACTCTCAAGTTTATCCCTGGTCTGATGTCATGCTAAAGGAAGGTGTTTACACAACAGTTGTGGAGCTGCTGTGCTGGATCCCAGCACATTCCAGCAGGACTGCTTTGACCTTGGTCCTGCTGCTGTGGTTACAGAAACACCTGCCGCTTGGCTCTGCTGGGTTTATGGATCCGATTTCTCTTTCCTCTTCCACTTGCAGTGCTGGAAATAAATGTAGGATGGGGTGTAAGAATAATTATAATTTATTAACAAGCTATGGAATTGAAGGGTGCAAGCAGGTTGACAACTACTTCCAGATGTCCCTCCCAATCCTAATGAGCAGGAATTCCCAGTAGGCAAGTGGACAGGTGTTAACAATTTGACCCTTGTAAAAGGAAGCAGGTGAGGGCAGGATGGCCAAGATAAAAAGCTTCCTCACGTTGCTTCAACATAACTACTTCTTACAACGTTTGTGTAAGCTTTATTGTGTGACATGAATCACTCTGGACCAACTGCAAAAGCAGGTAAGTTTGACATTTTTCTACCCTTTCCAACTGGAGTTGATATGTTGAAGGGGGATACCTGCATTTGAAAGTTTGTGCTATTCTACAGAAAGGCTCCTATTTGATTTTTCACTCAACTAGCCCAAATCATTGCCTAGGTTTCTCTAAACAACAAATCAACAATCAAACAACCCTCTAAAACAGCAATACAGATTGCCCTCTTTACCCAGAGCTTTCTTTAGCAGCCCAAAAATTAACATTCCTCTTGTTTTTGCACTATAAACTACACAATGATGTGACTGCAGCCTTTGAGAAATGAAGCCATAAGGCCCACTTGCCAGATCTATTAATGTTCTCTCAAACTGAAAAATAAAAATGCTCATTTTCTCTCTAGAAACGGTGTACTGTTACAACTTAAAGGATTACCACAGTGTGATCCTAGCTTATGCTGGGGAAAAATAAAAGCTGCTGCTTTTTCCCATAGAATTCCAGTTGGTGGCTAGATATGACAGAAAGGAGCATAACAGGAAAAAAACTGCTCAAAGCAACAATATTTTGAAAAGGTAGATGTGTTACTGGCTCATTTTCAGTCTGCTACCCTCTCCTCAGAGCAGTAATTTGCAACAGTGCTTCTGTAGCTGAGACAGTCTTGTGTATGTTTTGGTTTTCTCTGTTCCACTAATGGGACAACAGCTCTTCACTTGGACAAAGCCTTGCACAAGATGTTAAGCTTACGGCCTTCTTTGTACATTGCAAGGGACTCTCTAAAAATTATGTATTTTAATATGATTATGAAGCACAGATTTTGGTGCCTAACTTAAAAGGTGACTAATAAAGGCAGGAAAACCCAGCTGCTAAAACAATGGAGCCTGATGGAAGCTTAACCACAAGAAGTTTGTTTCTAAGTTTTTTAAGTGAAACCACTGTTTGCTGCTACTGTCATCTACTTTATGCCATGGGCTGTGGATACCAGTTATTTTTGCCAGAAAGGATCAACACCTGTGGTCTCTCACTGCTGAAAGCAAAGAGGAAGGTTTTTTGGTTTTTCAGTTTGTTGTTGTTTTTTTTTTTTTTGAGAGATGAGGGATCTATTTGAGGATTTGTTTCCCTAAGGACACAGGTCTGTTTTCCTAAGAGTGTTTGAAGAGTCATAAAGTGCACACTGTGTCACTTCCATGTTATCCAAGCGTGCTAAGTGTTTTCCACGTGGATGTTTACAGCAGAGGGTCACAAAGGGTGGGATGAGCTGGTGCACCACGGTTACTCCCATGCCACACTCTGTCAGTTCTATATCTATGGAAATCTCTTTCAAACATCATTCTTACCAGGAAACAGTGAACTTAAAAAGGTTTCAATGTGTATGTCCTCATATGCATTGAAAAAACAGAATGAAGAGAGAACACAATGGGAAAACTTGACCTGAGAGGTCCAAGAATAAACTGTGGCCACCCATTTACTTTAAAAAAAAAAAAGTGCAATCATGATTGGGGTGACTATGGAAAATGCTTGTACTTACTAAAGCCAAAAATAATATAGAGTTGTATTGTAACATGCTAAATAATGGGAATATATTTGCCACTAAGACTAAAGAAATGGTAAAATGTAGCTTTATCAACAGAAGCAAGCTCCCATTTTTAAATAATTGTATTCTGTAGAGAAAGATGATTAAGAACCAAAAAATGGCAGAACCCATTGTGGCTGTTCAACCAAGACCACTAGTCGAATGTGAGCTCAATTGTCTGTCTTTGTAAGCCGGTACTTAGCCAGGTTGACAGAACAATGACTCAGCTGTGTAAATTACAGGTTAGTGTTCCTACAGAGCAAAACAAGTATGTGAAACTCTCATGAGAATGTGTTCTCAGCACTGACAGACTCCTCACTCGCTTTGTATGTAAAGATGTTAAAGTTCAACTGGCATGTAAGCAATGGCATTAGAATTTAAATATATGGGCAGACAAGCAACCAGTTGTTTTGCCAACCCACATTAATTCACTGAATAGCTCTAATTGACTACGCGTGTGTTCCCAGCCTATTCCAAGTTTAAGATAAAGTGGTTAGTCTGAGTTCCTCACCATGCAAATGCAATTAAGAGATCTGGAATGAAACCAACTCACATCCACACTGCTCAGGTTAGGTGGAGCCTTCCAAACCCCATAGAGGCATGTATCACCTGCACCTTCCTTAGGGTGTGGTATCCTTTTACCTACTGCATAGTCAAATCAACCTCATTCACTTCCTTTTCATCCACTTAGTAGGATAAAAGCACTGAATGCTTCAACTTGCTTGTCAGAGCCATTTTTACAGAATCAATTAGGTTGGAAAATAACTCTGAGATCGAGTCCAACCTACCACCATGTACACCAGACCATGGCACTAAGTGCCATGTCCAGTCTTTCCTTAAACACCTCCAAAGACAGTGGCTCCACCACCTCCCTGGGCATTTTGCATGCCTGCAGTTCTCAGGCACCACCTGCTTTGGTGGTGTTTTTCTTGTCCCCATATACAGTGTCACAGCAAGTCTTGCTAAGTGAGAACTGTTCTGCTGCCCTGATAATAAACAAGACCAACCTGGGCTTCGATGTGCAGCCTTAAACCACATGGCTCAAGCTGTTACAGCAACTGAGCTACTCCTCAGTAGGGAACAACAGAGCCATCACAACAAATTGTCCAGTAAACAATCTATTCCAGGAGGAACAAGTTGAAAACAAGTGGGGCAGAGAGGATTCAGCTGTGACCTCAGTCTGCTGCCTCACGAGGCCTCCATGAGGTGGCTTCATTTGGGTGTTCAAACTGCTGGTCATGCTGACTCAGAGCTGAACTGTGTGGCCTGATGACAGGCACGTAATGCCCGTGTGATGCAGCAGAAAGGCACTGCTGGTAGGTACCCAAACAGCACAGTTACAGTGAGGAAATAATGCTTCTGTCAACCACCCATAGCTTAGCTAATTATGTTCTTGACTGGGAGCAGCTGCAAGTTGTTTTCTGTGTCACGTGGAACAGTTCTGTGTTGTGCCTTTAATAGGAATTATATACCTGAACACAGCCTTGAGGTGGCTGTTACTGATCTGGCTGTTCAGCTGAGCATCTGATGCACCACCTCAGCACCTCCAGTCACTTCTCTCAGATATGAGGCTGCCTCTGTGGGTTCACACCTTGTGGTTCACCCACCACTGTAGTAAAAACAGACTTTGTGTGAGGCACATCTATAGAGTGATACTTTCCCCCCTTTTATTACCTACAAGCTTGTCCTCTCTAATTTGAGCTCAGAATTGAGTGCATCTGCCCTTTTTTTGGTTCCATTTTAGACTGGAAGATCAAGTATAGCAGGTTAAGCTTTATTAAAAAAAATCGAAGAAAACAAGTGGGGTTCAGTGGATGTTTCTATAGATTAACATAATATTCCTGGTTTTCGAATCAAAATAACAGAGCTGCAGGCTGGCATTGAGTCTCAAACACATTAGCCCATGTGGTTTAAATCCTTTGGTCTCTAGTGAACTTTCATAGATGCCCCTCCTACACCTCCATATTGCATATTTATTCTGTTTGTTATTTTGCCTTTGTGTGGATGTAGTACTCACCTCACTTTTAAATCACTTCCTAAAGTAAACCACTGACTGGCTCGCACTGGAGTGGTTGCTACCAATGCATTAATATTAAAATCTTTCACTATATGAGATTTTTGAAATACACATTTTGTTATTCTCACTCCAGCCACTGGTCTGTGCTTTCTGTTTTCACCAAAACAGCAGCTCCTCAAGCTGGGTCCCTTATGCTTCAAGAAACTTAGAGCTGACAGATACTCACCAGATTTTGGATTATATTTTATTATAAGCCATACAAACATTACTACCTTATAGGAAGAATACAAAGTAGAGGTGGTATGGCTCGTTAGCTATAGGACAATACTGAGGTGTTAAAGTAGAATCTGCAGAGTTCTGAGGTCCTGGACTGTTTAAGGAACAAGTTTTCTTTCTCATCTCTTCTTGAGGTTTGATATTATTTGCCTCATTTTTACTGTGTTCCTTCCAAGCTTCTGATGGCCAGCAGTGTGTGGTTGTGCTTCTTAACTTGTAACTTTTGCTCCTATACCTAAGGTTAAAATTACTGCTGGATGTGAGATCAGAATTCTTTGCCTAAATCAGATGGCAGTAGGAATTACCCCTACAGTAAATACAACCAAGAAGCTCTTGAGATGCTCTGCAAGAACTTGCAGTGTTCATGAGAGACTTATCTTTGTGCTTTTGCAGTAAAAGTTTTAATCTGTAGAAGAATGTTGATATGCCTTAAGTTTTTGACACTGGGTTATGTGTGAAATAAGTAATCAGCTGGGCTAGAAACCTGTTACACGGTTGTCTGCAGGTGCAGAAACTGCACTTCATACTGGTTTTAAGTTCCACAGCATAACCTAAATGTTTTATTTGTAGGGTTTAAGAACTGGCTTCCTCACTAGTAAAAGCATAAGGATGAGGGCTTTAACTCTTTCTTTCAAGATGAGATCACTGCTTAGAGACATGGTTCAGTGGTCCATTAGCAGTGCTGGATTAATGGCTGGACTTGGATCCTAGAGTTCTTCTCCAATCTTAATGATTCTACGAAAACGCTTTCCAATGGCTCTGTCAACTCAGACAATGGCAACAGATCTTGGAAAAGTTATTTCAGTTATTCCTAAAGGAAGGATCACTGGGTACAACAAATACCTTGAGGACAGCTCAGTGGAAAAATCAAATCAGCAGTTAGTACTGTAGCACAAGTCCTAGAAAGGTTAAAAGAAGGAAAGTTGGGGTTAGACTCAGCATGATCATTTGCTAAGCACGCAACAATGGCACAGAAGGAATACAAAAAGTTAGTAACTTTAAAATAGAAAAAAAGTCTGAAGAACTAAATTCATAAGTAAATGAGCTAAATAAGGTCAAATTCTGAAAAGATGGATCCATTTCTCATTGAAGTTATTAGACCTGAAGGTCAGTAATTAAAACTTCCATTGAACAAAAAACATTGTAGTGTTATATACATATGTGTGTGTGTGTGTGTGTGTGTGTGTATGCGTGTGTGTGTATATATATATATATTCAACATATCTGGAAAGCAAATCTGTGTTGTCTAGTGCCATCTACAGAACTAAATCGGTGAATTGGGGAAACCAAAATATAGCAAACATAAGAAAGAAATAGTTGAAGGCATTAAGCCCAGTTCCACGAAGATAAAACATTATTTTGAGGGAAATCTATCTGTCAGAAGGTAGAAAAAGAACATAATTGAAACCAGTGGAACACTGGCTACGGCATGCCACCTGTAAGGGATTTTTTTTTTTTTGAAGTCAGATCAGCTGCCCAGAAAATCAGGACAGTATCCATGCTTTCAAAAAAGACTAGATGCTCCAATCCACAACTAATGAACAAGGTTCACAGGACAAAGCAATATCCAAATACTGTAGTAAATTATGAAGAAATACCTTAACTGAAGAAAAATCAATTTTGTGAAAAAGCCATGATAGACTGAAAGGGAAATGTCTCGTACTCAAGTCATCAATAGCAGTTAAGTCTAATGATTACTGTATCCAAAACCACTTTGTAGTTTAGGTGTTCGGTGATTTGGTGGGTTTGGTTTGGTTTGTTTGGTTTTTTTTGTTGTTGTTGTTGTGTTTTTGGTAGCTTTATTTTCCCCTTTGTCATCTTTGGAAAAAGTTGTGCTTTTCCAGTCGACAGGAACTAGACTTAGGTAAGAGAAGATATTTATAGGAGAAGCAAGTGAAATAGATCACATTGGATATTATAAACATCTTAAATGGATGTTCTTTCACTGGAGGTTGGCTCCTTCCCTGAATATTGTGCAGCATTTTCAAAAAAAAGTGTTTTTATTTCAGGCCACTCTAAGGCAGTAGGTGCATATTTGCAGGCAATTTCATAATTTTCTGTACAAAAGTATGTAAAGTACCTTTTTTCATGTATTATCTCTTCATGCAGAAGTGCCTTGACCTTGTTGTCAGCCTGATGCTACCCAGGTGTGGTACCTGAACACTCCTGTTGTGGTCACAAGATCATCAGCCAGGCTTTAGTCACAGTCTTGTCACTCCTACAGTCCTTTTAAGTGGTCTCTTACTGAAACACTACTGACTAGTGACATCTGCTCTGCCAAAAAGCTGCTGCTTACAGACATTTACCAGTGAATATACAATATTTGTTTTGTCCTTAGAGTTTTATGCACTAGATCTACTTTTTAAAAAGTTTTTACAGTGTCTGTGAACTTAGCTACAGTTTATCCCTCCTGCATTACTGTGCTGCCTGTTTGCCTGACTTTAAGTCCATCATATCAACAGGTTACAAGAGCTTTTCTACTTCTTGCTGTTCCTTATTTCAATTAGTGTTTCAGCATAGAGTGAAAAGTCTGAGACAGTGTGATGCTGACATACCCAGAGAGGTTCTGCACCATTGATTTGGATCTAAACTCACCATCTTCCTAATTCCATGGGTGGTCAGCAGTGACAGTTCTAAAAGCCTTCCTGAATCAGAGAGGGTGAACCAGGAATACCTGACTGGCTCTGCATGGAGCAGGCAAGGGTTTGCCAGGGTTGACACTCTGCTGGAGCAAATAAGCTTTGATTAAAAACTGAACTGACACAAGTCCCTGAGGTTCACATGGCAATGTCTGAACAATTTCTGGATCAAACTCATTCCTGGAAGCACCACTGATGTACTCCTGGTGTGCTGTCCATGGCTCACTGGACTGCTGGACCAAAGCTTGTTTTCTAAGGGAACACTGCATCACCACATCTGAGGCACAGTCAAGACACAGCTTTGATAAAACCCATAAGGCAGCAGGGAATTAACTCTTCTAGATTGTGTCTATCGGACAGGGACCTGCCAATTTAGGCTGTTTAACATTTGACTAGCTTTTGTGAAGCTGCATTTTTCAGACCATCTGTGTTTCAGCTCCAGTTCCTTAGCGACTTAGTCTAAGCCGGGGGGGGGGGGGCGGAGCGGGGGGGCGGAGCGGAGCGGGGCGCGTCCTGATTTCAGGTTTTAACGCATTTCGCCTTCTGAAGTTAGAAGAAACACCGGGTCCTGATAAACTCTCTAAACTGCCATGGATATGGCCTGTGCTATCTAAACGCTTCCTCTAGCCACTTCCTTCCCGAACTTGCCTCCCAGAACTTCCCCTATCCCTCGCGTTTACAGAGGGCTCACCCGGCAAGGTAAACATGTCGCAACTCGCTCCCTGCGCGGTTCCCCCTCCGGGGCCCGGAGCAGCGCTGTCCCGCCGCACCGTGGCGAGCCCCCCATCCCCGGCGCGGCGCTGGGCCCCGCTCCCGCCCGGCACGGCCTCACGGGGCCCTGAACGGGTGTTTGGGGGCGACAGGCGGGCGACCAGAGTCCCGCTGTCCGCTCAGGTCGCGTCTCCTCGCCCGGTTACGCGGAGCGGTGTCTCGCTCTCCCCGCTGCCCGGCTCCGCCCCCCCCCGGCCCTGCGCTCACCAGGTTGAGGGGCCCCTCCATCACTTCCATGGGCGGCGGGGGCTGCGGGCACATGGGCGGGGGGCGCTGGGCGCTGCCCCGGCCCGGCCCCGGCGCGGCCCGGCCCCGGCGCGGCTGCCTTGTAAACACGGGCGGCCGCTTCCGCCCGCGAGAGCCGCGCCGCGCCTCGCGAGACTTGCGTCGCCGGGGCAACGGGCACCGCGCGCGCCGCGGGGAGAGGTGGACAAAGGGGCAGTCGTCTTCTTCCCTGCTTCTCGGAAAAGTTAGCCCCCAAAAAGGAGGGGACAAAAAGAAAAAAAAAAAAAAGAAAAAGAAAAGGGTTAATTTGGAAATCTTAGAATATCCTGAGTTGGAACGGACCCACGAGGATCCCCTTCCTGGCCCTCCGCAGGACACCCCAAGAGTCACATCCTGTGTCTGAGGGCGTTGTCCAAACGCTTCTTGAGCTCTGTCAGACCACTGCCCTGGGGAGCCTGTTCCAGTGCCCAACCACCCTCAGGATGAAGAACCTTTGCTAATATCCAACCTAAACATCCCCCGACTCAGCTTCTTGCCGTTTCCTTGGGTCCTGTCAGTGGTAACCAGAGCGAAGAGATAGTGCCGGCCGCTCCACTTCCCCTTGTGAGGATGTTGAAGACCGCAGTGAGGTTCCCCTCAGACTCCTCCGGGCTGAACACGCCAAGTGACCTCAACACCCTGCCTAGGATTAGGTGATGCTGCTCTCAAAGAGTAAGAAATAGTTATGTGCAAGTTACGTCATATTCTGTACAGTGTCAAGTTGGTATTCCAGGATCTTTAATAAATATCAGGTGGATGTGATTCAAAATAATGGATGTAAGCCAACATCAGGCTGAAACTGGCATGTAAAGTTGGTATGTAGTTGTACCTGAGCACCAGAACCTACCTGATGTACTTGTCAAGGACTGTCAGTCTGCGACCTCTAGAGCTCTGCAGTCAGAGCCACTGCCACACAGGAGCTTTAAAACTGGCATGAAGACCAGCACTTTAATTGAATTGCTTTAACGAGAGTACTGTCTTCCTCAGATCTCGCCTATATTCTTGGTATTTTCCTCTTAGTTCAAGTTCCTGTGATAGCCCTTTCTTCCAGAGGATGCTTGTAGATGGGAATATAGCAAAATGTGAGGTAATAAAAAAGGCTTTGTAACTAACGCTTTCTATCCCATGGGAGATCAACACACACTTTAAAAGCTCTAGATAGAGGCTTAAGGGACAGACGCCAAGGGTCACGCTGAGGGGAGAGCAGGGTTTCTGTGGGGAAAAGTCCCCCCAGCACAGTCACAAAGCAGTAAAAGTGCCAGGGCTCCTCGTGGCTCTTCATTGCAGGAATTGCAGTATATGGAAACAGGTGACAATGGCAGTGATGCCAAAATTGCCATGTATATGCTAACAGCACAGTAGTATTAATTATCCCAGGTAACAAGCAAAAGGGGAAGACAAAACATCCTCGAGTTGCACAAGGGAAGGTTTAGACTAGACATTAGGAAAAATTTCTTCACCAAAAGGGCCGTCAAGCATTGGAACAGGCTGCCCTGGGCAGTGATGGAATAACAGTCCTTGGAAGTACTCAGAGAACTTGTAGATGTGGTGCTTAGGGATGTGGTTTAGTAGTGGACCTGGCAGTGTTGGGTTAATGGTTGGACTCAATGATCTTTTCCGTCCATAATGATTCTGTGATTAATTATTCAAAATGTCTTGAGAGAGACCAGCAAAGCAAATGAGCTGTTAGACAGTGAACTTAGTGAATGTTGTGGTCACTCCCATCCACACAACTTTGTGTTTTGTGAAGACTAGAGAAGAAAAATGCAGTAAAGTGACTGTCTGTACCTTTCTCAGGAAAGGATGGCACGAGTTCACAGGAGCATGGTAATAATAGGCTGAAAGGGGAAAGAGGGCAGGAAAAAAAAGGAGAGAAAAGGATAGAAGCAGGGCTGAAGATGAGACACCCAGAAAACAAGAAGTAAAAAAGCTAATTAACAACAAGTAGAGAAAGTCCATATTTCCCTTTGTAGCTGAGATCCTCAGATGTGAGTGGCGTCTGTGGGTCTCTGGGGGAGCCCCCACGGCCTGATATGCCATAGCTCTCAGCTATCCCTGGGCTGTAGGGACTAGCTCTGCAACACAGGAGTGCTGGGGGGAGTTTTCCTTCTAACATATGTGGTTAGACAAGATAGTCTCTTCTGGTGAGGAGCTTCCCAAAGATACCTCACTAGTTCCTGTTTGCATTTGCAAGAATTTATCTATCACTTGGTTTAATTATACATCACCAAGCCAGATCCCATGTAGTCCAGAGGGGTTTTGATCCGGAGCCCACTGATTGATAGGTAAAGTTGTCCTGTGTCAATTTTTGAAGGGATAGATCAGCATGGGTGAAGGAGAAAAGATTTTTGACACTTTACTATCAGTACTTACACTCAGACTGAGATAAAATGGAATTGTTCTACTGTGCCCAACCATTGTGTTTTCCTTCTTTTTAGCTCATGGACACACACTCATGAAGTAACATTTATCTGTAAGAGTATAGCCCCCCTCTTGACCATCCCACTTGGTCACTGTTCCTCTTCACAATGACAAGCCCTTCTCTAACCCTTAGCCTGGTGCTGCCTGGCCTTTTCCTCTCTCTTGCCAGTAGTGCCATGATAGGAAAAATCTGCCAGAGGTCTTTACATCGAGCACAAAACTTGGTTGCTTGGTTGTTAATGAAGTTATACTGAATTAATGTATCACAATTTACTTATTCTCTTGCATCTGTACGTCAGATCTTACACACTTAGCTGGCTGATTATCCTTTTCCATACTGCATTAATCCAGAGGCAAATGTTGATGATCTTGCTAAATATTATGTAGGATGAGATTTTAGATACACTGGCTGTTAAATTGCATACTGCCAAGCTGTTATTTCTAACCATTTTACTAACTTTTTCATCATCAGTGGTGAAACTGCAGATTTTCATTTGTTTGTTTAAACTGTATTCCTGATCGGTTTGTGTATAATTTTTAATTTTGCATAAAATGTTTGCCTTGTGACGAGTAGCTGCATAGCTGGTTTTTGCTGTGCGCTTATCAGTTATCCGTAAGTCATACCAATTTGCTAAAATAGATCATTAGGTCAAACACTTTCTTAGAAATCAAACAAACTAGTTCTGAGAAACGTTTTCCATTACTCCTGCTGCTGGCTCAGGAAAGACAATTTAATTTATTGGGTTTTAAGATACAGCCAATGTTTATTTCAAGACATATTACCTTTAGTGGAAAAAGGAGGAAGATGCTGGGCCAGTTTACCACTTGTGGAGTGGGAGCTAAAGGACTGACGAATTTTGTTTTGACAGAATGAAGGTTTCAGGAGCTGTGTTATTGAGTCAAGCCAGTGTGTCACAGTATGCCTGTTGTTCGTGTAACCAGCAGTGGTCATTGCTGTTCCTCCAGCAAGGCTGGCAGTGACTGTAATTCCCTCTGGGGACCTGGCCATGCCTCTTCTCATCCGGATACTGTTAGCAAACACTTAAATGGAGCATTTTCCTTGACTAGTGTGCCAATGTTTTGTTTCCTATATCTAAATCTGACAAAAAACTGAAGGCAAATAGAAAGAAACCTGAGAAGATTACTTTTTAAGATCTCACGTTTTATAAACTGCTGGTGATACACAGGATTTACTTCAGAGCCCTCAGCGTTGCTGTTTGCAATGCAGTATTCAACTAACTTAGTTTCTAGTGTGATTCCCCCCACACACACACTAGATTGGTGATACTTTTTGGCTTTGGCAAGATGAAAATATCATTGAGCCTTGAGCCCTGGTCCTTCAAGAGGCATCATGTTGCCACGTCCTGAGGTGGCTGCAGAAAGCGAGTAAAACCTGTAACCTTATCTGTGTAAAATTAGCTTTAATGTGATAAAATGATGTTATTGCTAGTTCAAAAAAATCTCAGTTTGTATGGAAGTTCTTCTTTACTTGGAGAATAGTCCTGGGACACTTTGTGGATTTTTGTCCAAAATACCAAGATCCAGGTGTGCTGGATGTCACGTATTCGTTCCAGGTGGTGTGCCAGCCTCCACTGCACTGGACTGAAAATGGCTACTGTTTCCTGCCAGTGTCTACAGAGTTATCTAAGAGATAAAAAGTTGCCCTCCAGAGAAAACAGAACCATAGTAAATATTCTACTCCATTATCTGCAAACTCATCAATGAGCGCAGAATGATTATTTCTTTTCATTACCACCCTTTGTGTGTTTTGCATGTTTTGCTCCTCCCGAGGGACTGCATGGGAATAGCATGGGACTGTATAAGTATAGATTAAATGTTTGTCTAAAAGAAGAACTATTAAAATGTAATTCTGGGCAGGATGTGCCTGTCAGCAGGAAGCTTCCTCAAATACCCTGCGTTTTAAGGGTGGAATTTTAGAGTAGGAGGGAAGTGTAGAATTGCTATTTACCTGTCTGATGCTGCTTTTGACACACATGATGAGCCAGCTTCATTTGACTGTCACCTCCTTAGGAGGCAGAATTCCTCGGCCCACACTTTGCTTAGCATTGACTACTTCTTTATTTACTCTTTGTGCCTTTGCATTTTATCTGGACTGTGCATTTTCAGTGAAGCTCCAGTTAAAGACAGGCTTCTCAGTCATGGCATTGTAGGAGGCCCCACAGAGCCTCCCACACAGTGCCTTCCTCAAAGAGAGATGGGGATGTCTGTTTCTTTGAAGAAGCACTTTTGAAACAAAGGGGATTCCCCTATGCCTCTGACAGTTTCTTTCCCACCACACATGTACAGAGCCATCAGGCTGATGGGCCTCCTTCCATTTGTCAGATTTTTCAGAATAACTGGATTTCAGGATCTCCCCCTGGATGTACCCTGTCTCTTTGGGTTGCCTCTGGGGAATGCCTGAGAGGAGCTGTGGGCAAGGCAGTGGATGAAGGAGGGGCTGAAGGAACCTCATTCAGAGAGCTGGGAGGCTCAGGACAGGAAAATCTTGGAGAAGGTGTAATCTAAATGAAAACCTTCTCCTGTCACCTTTCCCCCTTTTGTGTCTATTTGGATTTTGCCTTCTCGCGGTCCTCTGTTCCCTTTCCTTTATAATTACATGTGGTCAGCAATCAGAACCAAAAGAGTGAGTCATTAAAATGGGCATGAAACTTGCAATTACAATGCCTTGGCATGGGAATTTTGTCTCTGAAAGAACTTCAGCACAGCTTAGAAATCAGCAACCACAGTTTGGCACTTTCCTTGGCTACCAGAGCAACTGATAGAATTTGAAATCAGTCAGATTTGCAGGGAAGAAAGAACTGGTGAGTTAAAAAACAAGAACACAACCAAGACCATGTCTGAATAAATTTCCAGTCGTCTGTACATAGACCATTTATTGAGAAAGATAAGAAAAACTAAATTTTCATAATCCTGATTACATGCAGAGGATTGACCCAGATGCATGATTTTAGCTGTATTTATTATGTTTAAACACAATGTATGCCTTCACATGTGTTTACTGAAGAGAGGAACCACAGCCATTTAAATTAAATGCATTTTTAAATATTGCTGTTTAAAGAAGAAACTATTAGATTTCTGCATACTAAGAAGTAATGTAGATGATTGTGGTGCTCTAGAATTAATTAGATCTCTTATTTTAGATTTAGAATCAAGAAGATATTTTCTCATTGCTTGCAGAATAAAATAGCTAAATCCTCTGCTTAGATCTGAAAGTAGTTTTGCCCACAGCAATCAAACTAATATTTTCTTTATAGCTCGTTCTCTTTGTAAGCTTTATGCTGATTTCATTAGGCTTTAGATCAGGTTCCAAGTAACTAATTATATTTATAGTGTGATTTCTTTGCTCAGAACAACTAATTTAGGTAAAGGAGTTGGTGGGAATGGTGAAAGGCTAAGTAGTATTCCTTTGCATTACTTTGTCCAGGTGCAAGATACCAGGAAAACTCTATTTGTCTTTGTGTTTATAAGCCCTCAGTATTAAGCTGAGCAGCAACTTCCCTGTTTTCAGTATTTTGTGAGAGCATAATGATATACTGACTTTTGCCTTTGGATTGACTAGGGCTGATTTATTTCTGCCAGCAAAAATGGGGGTCAAAAAGAGCTGGCTGTTTGAAAGTGAGGAGAAATCAGACTTGAGTATGTGAGGATTTCCATGTTTTTCGCTCATGTTCCTTTGCCCGAAGTCTCTTCCTAACATTTCTTAATATGTTTTCTTTCCTACAGCTCTATTGTAAAGCCACCACCCTCCCTTTCATTACTTTCCCACCCTTGCCATAAATTCCCTCTCACCTATAACCCACAGGCCTGCCCCTATTTCCTCAACTCAGACCTGTTGCTCCACTCACACTCATCTTTGAAAGGGCCGGCGCTGCATCATTGCCTCTGTTACTGCCTTCCTAAATGCTGCCACTGGCAGCTGAATAATGCTTCTCTCAGCTGGCCCTATCCACAAACATAAAAGACCCTTCAGCTTTAGTTTCTGGGAGTTAAAAAGCTTGGACAAAAGTAGGTTTGTTTAGCAGCTTTACTTTGCTAACGGATATGAAGGTTCTGTTCTTGTATTACTAGCGCTGATTTCTTTCTCTTTTTCCAAACTGGCTCTCTTATCCTAACTCCACAGCTGTGTTTCTCTGGACAGAACATTATTCCCTTCCTTGCCCATACAAATTGCCTCTTCATCAAAATCCAGTGAACATCACATATCCTGAGTACTCAGTCAAAAATTTTCTGGATTCTTGTGTTTTTCCCCTCTGAGACTGTACCGCAAAGAAATAGGCCCATTTGGAGTTGACTTTCTGACAAGAGGTCTGGTATTTGACACAATGCTGTAGACTACAAGGCTACGTTGGGTCGCTAAAAGCTGGATCTTGTTTTTAGCAGAGGATTCTAGTGGAAGCCAGCAGATTTTTGGAGGCCTGAGACATAACATCATGCTCTGTGATCTAAAATTTTCTGAAGACCTTGAGTTACCTCTTTTTTTCTTCTTGGTATGTTTCCATTCCTGAGAAAAGCAAGAGCTGCAAGACTGACTTATAATATACTCATTCAATTAATCAAGTGAGAGTGAATCAAACCTTTCCAGGCAATTTTGTTTGAAGTGTCTGCACTCTTCTCTGCATCGCATGAGGTGCCAACACCAGTAGGAGTTTGCCTGAGGTAAGAGCTGTGGGTTTGGATGTATTCTTCCATTTTTATTAGGTCTTACACTCACAGGAATTTTGTGCTTTTTAATCTTGTAACTGTACCAAACTTATCTGGGTATGGAGGAAGATAACTTAGTGATTTGCTTTAATTATTCTCATAACTGTTCACATTATGTGTTATGAACTAGTCACACTTAAAAAATTCCAAACCCACTTTTATAGCAAGAAGGTGTTTAACTGAAATCCTTGTGCCATTGATCTAACCAGTAAGAAACCAACTGAGCTACCAAGTACTCAGTGCTTCTTTCCAGTTGGTCCTTAATTTAATTGTATGCATGTAAGCATTTTAATTTTCTTTTCTGCCTTTATTATCCGTATGCTTTCCCTTGAAATACTTTATATGGAATGACTTCTAGCAAAAAGCAAGTTGTCAAAAAAATTCAAAAATTCCAGCTAAGCACGTTAAATATTTATTGCTCTTAATATTCAGAGTATAGCTGCAGAGTTGAGTAGTATTTATTTGGAGTGCGCTGGTATTGTGATTTCCCATGCTGGTAACCATGTCCACCTAATGCAGAGCTTTACATGCCTTATAATCTTTCAAAATAAGAAAAGGGATTGAAAATGAGACCAGGACATGAAGAAGCAAAGAGACTTTGGAAAGATATCATGGCAAGTACTATGCAATGCACTCATTTTTGAATACAATTAATTATGCAGTTAAGCAGGACTTGTACACTACTTCACATGCTCAAAATAAGATCCAGTAACATCTTGGCATCAGAGTCTATCAAAAAGATAGTCATATGACAAGACTGTCTTAATGTCTGTTTATAAGGTACAAACAAATGAAAGAAGAGACCAGTTTTGTCTGTCCCATGGGACTGATTTCTATGCAAGCATAGTTATAGGTTATAAGACTGAATGTTTAGAATTAGCACCTCAGAATGTCTGTTTCTAGGAGTTCTAAATTCTTTGGAATAAGTTTCTTTCAGAACAGATCCAATTGTTTTGTTGCAGTCTTTTAGCTCGTACTTTCTCCACTATTGGTTTTCAGGATTCATTGTTTAGCTTCTGAAGGGTCATCTGCTCTCATAAGATGGAGGTTTTCTCTGGGTAAATAACTTGTTTGCTATAAAGAGGAATAGCACTCAAAATTATAAGATGAATCTTTCAGTTATAGGAGGGAGGAGGGGGGGAGATGGATGTCTAAGGCAGACAGAGGACAACATAAGCACGTCCCATCTGAAATTTCACTAGAACAGGAAATGTAAGTAGGTGAATACAATTAGCTCTCGTTCAGTTTCAAACACAGCAGTAAAAAGCTGGTTCAGTGTTTTATTCCCTTGCTGCCACTTAAAAATGCAATATAGAATTATTGCTAAATATGAGTTCCAAATTTTCAGATGAACACATTAATTACTAACTTAAAGCTGAAAACAGAGCTGCTGTCTGCAGCAGTAGAGGCAAATTCTCTGGTGTTCCAGAATGAAACCATCTTACATTTGCAGATCAAGGCTGTGAGCAGTAACCCCCATCTATCTCCCTGCCCGCCTTCTGCAAAGTAACAATAGTGTAATTTGGGTAAAAATGAACATACCGAGAGTATTCCATGTACACCCTGCTGCTCAGGGCGTAGCAAGGTTTTAAATAAACTGGGCTAATTTTTCCCAGCTTACATTTCTTTTCACTACCCAGGCCATCATCTTTTGGGAAAGTCCCTTGTGCGGAGTATATGTTAAACCATACTTTTTAAAGAATGAGACAACTTGCAGCAGAAGAAAACAAAACATTCATATCAGTTACAGCCAGTGGAATACTTTTGATGGATCTAATATTCAGCCTTTGGCTGGAAGGCAATTTTGAAAGAACCAACTAGTTAAACTTGAGATACTTCTATTTCCTCATAAGATTTACTTCTCTTCCTTAATCTGTAACTCTCCATAGTGAGTTTCTCTAACCATCAATATGACAGTACAGCAATATTGCCTCATCAGTCATGATTTACCTAATGTTTTCTGAATTTAGTAATATTTGATTAAAATTTAATGTGAACATATCATATCATGCCACATATATTATTGCATCCATTAATCAGGTAACCATAATAATGAAATGTCGGAAGATTGGATGAAAAAGGAGCTGAAGTCTTTGATATATGTTTGGCATGGTTTTGTGAGTGATTAACGAAAAGATACCCAGTCAATTGTGTAAAGCTTCATTAATATACATTTACAATCATCTATGTACTGTATCATCAGATATTTTTAACCTTAGTTAAACTTGATTTTTTAATTTACTGAACGACACTAAATATTAATAATCCTGAAAAATATATAGTATTCTATTAACTCTCATAATGCCAGAATGATTCATAGCATGTCTTCATGCTTTTGTAGCAAACTACGTACTAAAAATATTGTCAGAGTTAATGGATCAGTTTTGTTAAAGGTGGAATAACAAATGCTTTATGCATGGCTCTATAAACCTCAAATTACACAATTGTATTAAAATAAATGTAAGTCAGTATTTCCATCTACTTTTTTAATATGCCAAGGTAACATATGATCTAATCTAGCAAAGCATCTACTCCAGTTTGGTAGAGGAGATATTGAAAACAGTAAAACTTCAGTTCATTCTCATAAGTATTTTATTAAACGTATAAAGACTTTCTAGATTAAAAAAAAACCCAAACAAACCAAAGTTGAAATCCTTGGGCTTTAGCTCACAAAGCAAGATAAGGACATGTCCTCCAGGTAAACTCTGAGAGATTTGTCATTGTTTTCTTGGTATTCGTGGCAAGAAACAACTAAGGCACTGATCCCACAGCCTAGATCTGTGTAGGAAATTCTGTATTGTGCCATGGATCTTAGTGGGGCTGTTCATAGTGGCAGGAGTGCACATGTGGCCCTTCAGTCATGTGTGTCCTTGCTTTCAGGGCTGGACACAGCACAGATCAGAACACGTGCTTCATTGGTACTATCCTCAGTGTTCCCAGTGACTGGTGGTGTGTGTGCCACTTGATGTACATGGCAGAGAGAGCACGTGCAGTGTGTCCTGGGGGCCCAGGGTGAAAAGCTGCAGCTTTTGTACATCTGTTATTGACCTCATATTTTCTCTTGCTTTTGGTGAGAATTAAATTTATTTAGTTTTCATTTATTGATTACCGTGAATAAGGGAGAACACTATGATTTTGCTTCGCTGCAGCTGGGTAAGTACATTTTTACACAACAACAACTCCAAAAACCAGATCTCTTCAAAATAATTTCAGAACAGAGGTACCATGTGTTTTTTAACATGGCTTGTGATTTTGAAGTGTATTTGGTTGGAAGCTGTACTAATCCCTAAACTGGATTATTACCACTTTGGAAGGCTGCTTGGAGATCATTGTTGTGTGATGTTAAGCACTGTGCAGCATATTGGCATCCAGTCTATATTTTTATTCCACAGGGTCTTGTCTTCAGGTGATTCAAGGATGCTTTTTCAGTAGTGTCCAGTCGGTCAAAGCTGACAGTAGTCCTAGGGTAAGTACTTAGTTACACCTTAGTTCTGAGCAAGGTGGATGAGCATGCCCATCAATCTACTGATAAAGAGCATTACGAACAGGCCAGGATCTATGACTCTTCTAAACTCAATACCGCCAAAATAAGTCTATGCAGCTCCATCTGGTACCTATTCTGCTAAGAAAGGTGAAACTATGGATTGAGGGAAAAATTATGAAGCTGGTTACTGCAAATTTGGTACAAATTGTAATTGTATTTGTAAACAAGGAGCCTACTTGCTCGGAGATTGACAGAGACCTAAGTAAAACAATGATTATTCCACCTTCAAATAAAACAATCCACCTGCATTGACAACATTTTGAATACATTCTTTATACAACAAACAACTTGATGTGAGTGCACAAATTCTATATTGTGTAGCACCACTGATTTTAGACCTTTCAGTTCACATACTACCATTGGCACAGAGAGGCCTTGGTGCACATCTTGAGAGTGCAGACTGGTGATGAAGAAAAACACATTCTTTACATAGCTGAGAGGAAGAATTAAGAAAACACAGGGTGCAGGGTTCTTTCCTGTGCTTAGGTGGACTTTCGAAAACAAATTTGCTTCTGAGCTCCTGTCAGTTAGACTAACCATAACTCATTTTCTGTGGCTGTTAATCCTGCCTGTGAGGGGGTAGGGATAGTCATTTTCTTTGTAGCTGAAGGCAGGAACAGCATCATAACAAATAATGACTTTAGGATAAGCCTAAATGGATGAACCGCAATTGCAGATGTCCTTCAAAATTAAGAACGAGAGGACAAAAAATGCAGGAAATATGATCTTAACTAATGTTACTTTCAGCTTTTGTGAGTGCTTTCTAACCTAGGACCTGTAAAGGCTTGCAAATGCTAAGGCAATGGATGTTGTAACTTCTATGTTAAGCAGTTATTTATTCACATTTTTACAGATGGGGAAATCAGAAGTACAGGATAAAAGTCCTGTCCCTCGTACAGCGAGTAGGAACAGAACAGGGGGTTGTACCCCAGGGCCTTGTGCTGTGACTTTTAGACACTGCAATTCATCACTATAATAACACTTTGAATTTAACATACATTCCCAACCTTTTCTGTGAAGCAAGCTCTTTTTCTTCATAAGCACAGATTTCGGATAGGAGAAAACCCATCAGAGATTTGGTGACTTTCAACAGTTTCCCCTTTTCATCTTTAATTATAGCTGGGCAAATGGTGTCAAGTGTAGGTATGGAAAGCCATGGATGGGAACTCCTAAGAGTCTACAGAAAGATTCTATTTTGGTAGGTTTTGATGTAAGGGATGAGAAGATGTTGTCTTTGGGAATGTGACAATTGTTGCAGAGCATAAAGTTATTTCCTCCTAGTAGCATCTGTTTTTCAGGAGAGAAAAATGCTGAGATTATGCTACAGCCTGGAGCTCTAGAATGTTGATGAGGTAGAAGGAGTCCAAATAAATTAACTGTTGTGAGGCTCTGATTCCAGTGACTGGGATTTTAAGTGACTGGGAAAAATGGTCTTACGTAGTTGGAAAATTGTAGCCGGTTTTGGCAAGAAAGAAAGTGAGCAGATCAGAGCCTGTTTCTCATGTCATTGAAGTGTTTGAGAACTTGCCTTCTGCTGAGATGGAAGAGAACTTTCTGCAAAACTAAAAGTGTTTGTTACATCTATCTAAAATGTGTGGCCCTATTCTTGATGTAAGAAGCTTTGCATGGCTTCAATCTGCTCTTCTGGGGTAGGGAGGTCTGCCTTTAACAGTCAGAGGGGGTTTCTTTCAGGAATGAACTCTGACTTTTCCTTGGGTTTTTTGTTGCTGAGTTATGTAAATATTGGTGTGGGGCTTGAGGAAAAAGAGGAAAATGTGAATTTGCCGGTGCTGATGTCTTTGCCCTTTCTCTCTGCAACCATTTCTGATACAACGAATGAAATGTTGCAAATACTTTGTTATTCCTTAACATTATGGGTGCAAAAAAGGGAGGGGGGATTGTCTATGGCCAAATTGATAATTATTTGCTCATGTTCATGCTTCTGTATTTTTGTATTCAGATGCAATGTCTCTCTGGTGGGCTTGTGAGAATGATTGGGAAATACCTCTTACACTAAGATCTGGATATGTAGATGGACTTTGTTCAGTTTAGAGTTTCCATTTTTATAGACTTGGACATTATGGTTTTCTGGATGGTGTTGGAGAACCTAGTGGTGATTTAAGCATGGGTGGTTTGCTCTCCTCACCCTTGCAGCTCGCTGGGAGAGGAGCTGCATGCAGCACAGGTCCTTGTGTACAGCACAGGTAGGGCTTGAGGTTGGTGCTGTAGGGCTTTAGTTTGGTTATTTGGAAATGTGGGTGCTGCTGTGAGTAAATCAGGGAGACCGAGGTGATGGAAGGTTGCCTAGCAGAGAGCAACTTGTTGGGAGAACTCGTGGATAACGTTTCGTGCCGCACACCCAGAGCCAGCCACTGAGAAATTCCTCTCTTCTGTAGAAACACAGCCACGCAGCAGAGGTTCTTTTGTGCAGCACTGAGCTGAGTAACAGTACCTGAGATTTCAAATGACAAAGGAATCTTGCTGTCAGACTCTCTCTGCTGAGCTGCTGATACAAAGGGCTGTGGGAGGTGAGTAGGAACACCAGAGCGTCTCCAATTGTTATCAGATAGCTGTTCACAGAAAGGTCTTCCCAGAGTTTGCTGCATAGAAAGCACAACCCACACATGATTGTTATTCAGTCGTTCAGTTTAAGAGGCTTGTTTTTCACAGATATGCTTTTCCTGTTTGGCGTTTGTAACTGAGGATTGTTGTTAGTTGAAGAAAAGTGTCATCCAGCTATGAATTGAGATTTTCAGCTGATTCATGAACACCTTTGTTAACTACAGCATACAAAGGAATATGGCTGAGTGTGAAATGTAGGTTAAGCTGTATTTCTACACCAGTATATTATACTACTCTGGAAGGGCGAAAAATAAATCTTAATTAACAGCTATGCAAAAATTTCCTACCTATCTTTATCTCAAAATTAGTAAAGCAATTAGAAGATGGAGGTAATTGCTACTGTTAGCCTCTCTTATTCATATGGAGCCTATATAGAGAGAGATCTGTATATATATGGATTTTAAAATAATTAACCAAAATTGCTGTACATGGCAAGTAAAGTAAGCAATCAGTATGTTTGAGTAAGGCTTTCATGTCAGAAAATTGGCCAGACATGTCAAGAAAGGGTGGTAAAACTTGGGAGAAGGGGAGGAAATGAATTATCTCAGAATAGTGGGACCAGAGCCACTCATGTCTGTGTAACAGATAATTTGTGGAGCTTACAGTAATGTGGATCTTGAAAGTTTTGGTATCTAAGTTAATGCTACAGCCAAGTAGCATGATCACAGATAAGCAGCTGTTTATTGTTGTTCCGGGGAATAATGATCAGATGAGTGTTATTTCTGCCCGAGTTTTCTTCAGTATATATGGATCATCTCACGTCTAGCTTTAGTAAAAGCATCTAGATTAAAAAAAATAATAAAAATGCTTTAAAAAAGTAATTTAAAAATAGTTCTTCATACAAAAGTGCAACTGTGAAAACACTTCTGAATTGAAAAAGCAGCTTTCTTTTGGCAGTTGGATTAAATGTGCTCTCTGACAGTCCCAGTCACATCTGTATCTGGCTGGGTACTCCATGTCTAGGAATTTCTGGAACAACATTAGGCACACTTCTGACTACTCTTCAGAAGGCTCTCCTTGCTTAGGCTTCCTTAGATCACAATGAGTTTTTAAAAGGCAAAGATATCTTTTTAACACATAAAAGTTATCCTAAAAATTGGTAAGTGCAAAGAAAAATGCTCATAATTCAAACAAAAAGGCCAAATAACAGCATTTGCCAATACAACAAACTGAGTGCAATTTTGCATAAGTGAGAACATAACATATATTCCTTGAAAGTCAGCTTACTAAATTAAGTGTTGAAGAATTTTTCTGAATTATCTAATTGTCTTTTCATGCTCAAGGTTTTATATTATTTTTTACAAGATTCTTTTTAAACTTCTGATCAAAGATCAAAATTTTCTGGTACGTGAGCATTGTCAAAACATTGGAGAGAAACATCCAAATGGGAATCAAATTTATTCATTTTGTAAATCACAGCTGTATTTAACACTGAGTGTTCTGGTATTCATGGGAGTCTTTCTTTTCAGTGAATTTAGCACTGAAAAGCCAACAAATCAGTTTTAGTGGCACTGATGTGATATGTGTTCAGTTGGAAAGAATGAGTGGAAGAGGGAAGAGACATCTGGATGGTGTTACTTCTGCAAAGAAAATATGTACGCCCCATCATATGGTAGAATGAAGCACCAGAGTGACTTTTCTGATGCCATGCAAATTGTAGTTGTCCTCAGCACATCCAATTTCTGTTCTGAGACACGATTTTTAAGATCTCTTAAAAATCCAGACATTCCACATGAGCTGCTCTCCTTCAAGGCTCTGAAGATGACTTGGCTTAGGCTGAGCTTTACAGGGGCAGGGGCTGTAAAACTTTCCTGGCAGCTGCCCACAGACCTTCTGCCCATCTTGGAGAAGAAGGGCACTGGCAGTGCATCTCTAGCTCCAGTCAGCCCTCCCATTACTCAGAGTGAGGTACAGCTGCTATGCTTCCTTCCCAAATGCCCCTGGGATGTGTCAGGGTCTCGTGCTGGTGTAGTGTAAGGAAACAGTCCAGATGTGCCCACAAGCCAGGATGGCCGTGGGACTCCTCACCCTCAGAACAAAACAGGAGAACTGTCTTGGCATTAGATTTTCTCACAAGGACTTTCCCAAATGTGCAGAGCAACGGGGGGCCCCAAAGCAGCCTGTCTCCTCATCCCTTTCCAAAGCCACCTCCTCCAAGGATCACCTCCTAATGGGGACTGATTGCCTGTTTGATCTCAGGGAGCCTCACGCTGAACTGTGCAGATGCCTCAGGGCCACCACAGCAGCACTTGTGACAGCGGGTATTGGTGCACACCCAGATTCCAGTATCTGTTCTGTAGTTAAACACCTTAAATAACCCTTGGAAATTATTCTGGCTGTATTCAAAAGTGGTAGCTTAGCAACTGATTTTTTTTTTCTTTTTTTTTTTTTTTTACCCAAACAGTAAAGGAACTGAGTTCTAATCCTCTTGAGGGTGCTGTTTATTAAAATTTCCACCATGGAAATTAGAGAGGATCTTCCTCTTTCCCAAAACAAGTCTGAATTAGCTGCAACAGAAATATTTCCTTTAGCTGAGGTGATAGAAATAGATGTTGACAAAGGAATTTTTCTTTTTTCCAGAAAACTAGAAAATATATAAGGTTAGTCAGTGTATATGTTAAATAGTAGATTTATAAAATGAGGTTAGATAAGAGAGGACATAGGCTGTTCAAATGCTCCATATAAAGGGTCAAGAACCCATAATGAGAATTAGGGTGCCTTGTAAATGTGTTGGGCTTACATCATGAAGATTAAATGGGATTGCCCGATCAGCACTGTGGTGACAAGGAGTTGATGTTCTTATGCCCATTCTGGACTGTCCTTTCCTGTGGTTGGTGAGGGTTGCATTGAATGGGAAGTGATCTGCTTGTGGGACATGTTACAGGAGTAGGGATTAATTGGCAATTTAGATTTGACCATCTTAGGTGCCCATCTTAGAAAAAGACAATTATACAGATTTCTTTTTTTCCAGCTAAAGGTGTATGTTCTCTCTTGCTCTTTCTAATATTGTGTTTCGTTAATATAAAGCATGTTTGCATAGTGTAGGCATTTAAGTCTCAGTCCATTAAAGAACTTCATCCTGTAATAGAATCCTTGAGTTCCAAACTACAAGTAAAGCTGTCTGTGCTTTACTGTGCTGCACCCTGAAATGCTTCCTGTGCAGACAAATATGTACTTGGCTGTGTATCTTGAAATTTGTTGTTTCACATCTGAATTTACGATATTGGGTCACTTTCATTATATCTGCAAGGTATTTAAAATGTATTCTGTTAATGATACCTTTAATATCTGAGACATGAAAGCCAAATAGAAGTCCTTGTGTATTTTTTGTATATGTTTCAGACTTCAGTGATCCTGGAATGGCACACCTTGGTCAGTTAATCACTGGTTTTAATATCCACCTTCTTTTCTATTGTGTGTTACTGGTGTTCCCTTTTGCAGACATTATACTTTATCATTCACATTAGTCACTGTATCATAAATGTGCACTGTACCCATTGGCAATAGGTTACTCAGACACTGCTTTAGGAAGGAAATGCCAGAATGGAAGAAGAGAGAGAAAGATGTAGTGACAACAGAGATCCAAATGCTCAGTGGTACCTCTTGACCACTTTAAATGGAGATAATTGTATTAATCATATCTAAATGTAAATATGCCAAATATCAGTAGTATGCTCCAGCTGAGCAGAGTGGTCCTTTTTATTGTGTGACCTGGCAAATGACCCACTGCAGGTCAAAACAGAAGACACATGAAGGACCTGCATTAGTCGGTGCTTAACTTTAGGAGCTTATATAGTTCCTAATGTTGCTATGAATTCTCCAAAATAACGTTGAAGCTCCTTAGTATTTCAAGCCCACGCTGCTTAACTAACCCCTTGCAAGCCCATGCCCAGGGAAAAATTATTCTAAATCTCCCATGTCCAAATTCTAGATTCGAGTGGAAAGAATTACAAAATTGCATGCAAATGTTTTGGATTAAAACAGATTTTTATGGTGAAACCTTACAATTATTATAAAGTATCATAAAATAAGGCATTATTTTAAACTAGTTTGCAGCAGAAGTTTTGTGCTGGCTTGTGCTTCAGAATCAGAAAATGAATCAAGGATCACGGTTTCTGACAGGCTTTGCTGTTAAGAGCTGAAGGGACCACGTTCCATTTGGATTGGAGAGAGCTGTTATAAGGTACCATCACTTGGAAAGCAGGGTGAAAGACAGTCACTGAAACACCCACCACTCAGCAGGACAAGGATGCTGGCTGTATATCCCAAAGATGGAAGAAGAGCATTATCTCCTCTCTCCCTTGGTAATCGTTTGTGCTGGTTACCTGGAACAGGCCCTTCCATTTGAACATCTCCATAACCACATACTAGATGAGAGCACAAGATTAAACCAGAAATCTTGTTCTTCCATCTCAAATCTGTCATCTGCACAGCTTGTCTTTGTAACACAAGCATAAGTGAAATTTTGTAAGTGCTTTTCATTTCAATAATTAGAAGTTAGTCTAAGTGAGGGAAGGCATTTTTAGTAGCTATTTTGGTTTTTAAGGCTGGAAAGGGGAAGAGAGGAATATGCCAGAGGCCAAATGAGTGGAATTTTTGTGTGAGTAAAAGAGACATGAAGGATTTAATGGTTCAGCCTTATGGACATTACAAAACATGGGCCAGGTACTTGTATCAGATGCAAAAAGCATTAACTCAGTGTAGATCAAGTCATATTTAAAGGGAGGTGTGTGACAGAGAACCCCATCCTCCTCTAAAATGTTTGAACTTCAGAAGAATGCATTAAACTGTTACACACCATTAGAGAGCAGAGTGAACCCCATTACTGAAAAGTACCTTTGCTGTCTATCCCAGCAATGATGTAAGTCAGGCTTGGATTTACCATATAAATACCGCTTAAGAAAACCATATGTAATTTAATAAAAATGTTTCATCTAAAATCACACACTGGATTAAAAAAGGAAAGGATTGTGCCCTTGAAGAGGCTGTGAAGAACAGAAAACTTCACAAATTCTTGTGTTTAACATTACTTTTTAATATCCTTGCATTAAAAATGAATGATTACTTTTTAATATTACTTGTAGCCAACTATCCCCTACTGTATAGATAAATTTCTTGTATGATTTTATTATATGCTCAATAATAGTACCTATAAGCTCAGATTTCTTTTGAATATAAATGATTGGAAACAATATCTACCCTAAAGCATCTTTAATGTCATTATCGATGGGTAGGAGTAAATTAAGCGGTATTTAGCCACCAAAGTCTTTAATTTCATTGCATTTGAGTAGGAGTTAGACATTATGAGGTCCAATTAAAAAAGTCACTAATGTTTTTACATCTGAGTAGGAGTAAATTAAACAAAATCACTCCTGAGCTGCTAATATCATTTTAATTGAATGTCATTCAGTTTCTAACTGCTGTTACAACACAGTAGATAATGAGTCAAGCTCAACAAATCATCTGAGCTCCAGGTACCATGGCTGCTAGAGGTGAAGGTAGAGTTTAGGGATGGAGAGGGAAACTGTTGGAAGTTGGGAAGCTGACAGGAATGATAGCAGATCTGACATCTCTTGGTTGATGAGACCTATGTTCATCTAAAAATATCACCCTTACAAGAGTTAATCTAGCAAGGCTGCAAGCCAGATCATTATTTCTAGTGTTCAGACATAAAAAAAAAGGCATTTATCCAGAAGATGCGATTTACAGAGTGAATGCTAGAAAAGCTAATTCCATTTATTCACACCTCATGAATAATTCATTGTTTGATTTAATGTTAATCTTGATGATGAGACAATGGTGAAACAATACTAGACAATATATAGACTTAAATATGTGAAAATAAAAAATCATATCCTATCACAAGCATTATTATTTTTTGATCTATAACAGATAATATTGCATTGTCCTCATACCTGGAAATCTTTTCACTCTGGTAAATAGCAGGTTTAAGACAAGCTTTGGCACTTTGTATAGAGACTGTTAAAGAGACCAGAGTGAAAAACACCCTTCACTGTAACTCAAATTACTATAAAACAATAGATATTTTCCCCTAACATCAGTTCAAGTTGTTACACAATGCTAGGCTTCCATCAGGAAAAACTGTAGGGTTTTAAACCTGTTACCAGTTTGTGAGCATCGGATCCATTCTGATGTTGCTGTATGTGTACATGTTTGACTACTGAGAGCAAGTATTCCTTTGTGTGTAAGACCCAAGAGAGCAGGGTTTTCTGACTGAAGCTCAGTGCCTTGTTCCAAACTCGAGGCTTCACAAGCAGTCACACCTGTGGGTACAGTCGCACACTGTCGTAGGCCTGTGTGAGTCGTGTGTCTCCTGTCTCTGCAGGAAACAATGAGGGCAAAGAGGCCTTTGTGGCCTATGTGTCCACAGGGATCTGGTGCTGCTTCTTGCTCATGTTCAGGAAGTCCCATCAACTATCTCTTGGCCAGGTACTCGAAATAATATAAAGGGAAATTAGCAGTTCTGACTGTTCCTTTCTTATATATGGGAAAACTGAGGAAATTCACTTGAGCAGATACCATAGACCTGCCTTTTCTCTTATTTCTCTGCCCCTTCAAAAAATCTGAGCATTTTGTTCTTCCTCCAGGGGTAGGGAGAAAGTCAGTGCTGCTGGACAGGGGAAGAACTGCAGAACTGCAAAATGTCTTTCCTAGGAGCCTGAGGATACCCTGTGATAAAAGGGTGGGTTCCATGTGGCCAGAGCAGCTTCCTTTTTTTCAGGGCTTCTCTTGCACCCTCTGTCTCCCCCTAAGATAGTCGGATGGGCTAAGGCACCACAGAGTTGTCACAGGAGAGAGAGAGATCTTGTGCCTTTCCAGGATGGAGTACATTCTATTCTCCATCCTGAAGATTAGCCAGGGCACTGCTAGGTAGATTTGAGGTTTATTTCAGCAATGTGCTTTTGGCCATACATCATACCACAGTGTTTGCAGGGAGCTGTCTGTGCTGCTCTTCTGGTAACGAGAACATTGTGTTGGATGTTCACCTGGAAGGACAGGTTTCTCAGCACCAAGGACACTGTCTGTTCCACTGCTTCAAATATTATGCTTTGACAAAAATAACTATTGTCAAACTCTGGTTCTTCCTAGGTATTTCTCCTATTTAATTGTGAGATTCTCCATTGGCTCTTTCAATTACAACCCGCTATGTGTCACTGTAATTCTGCTATTTTAAATGGATGTCTGATGAGACATTCCGGACAACTTGAAATAACTGGGTGAACTAAAATTAACTGTCAGTGGATGTAAAGAGGGAGGCAATCCACTAGAGTCTGGTGAACCTTTCAGATGAAAGACTGGAGTTTGGGTTAGTTAGAGAAGGAGGACAGGAGGTAAAATTGTTCATTTAGGTAGCTTTTACTTTTAGAACAGATTTTCAAATGAGCAAATACAAGCAGAAATTCCTGCTCAGGATTCAAGTCTGGCTACTTTTTGCATTTACCTTCCATGATGTGGAAGAAGCCCCAGCGTGAGTTTTGGTTTAGTATTCCCAGCAGTCAAGAGAGCAAGCTCCGTGAGTTAAGCCTTAAAGCTTTTACGGAGGGTGTGTGAAGAAAAGTTTGAGATTGAGCGTGGGCTGAACTCTCTGTGTAGATGCATTGTTGCAAACATGCTCTGGGACATATGGAAGTATATTGTTACTTGGGGGAACAGTGATTAAATGTTTTGACATAGCCTTTTGTCTTTTCTGTGTGGATTGCACTTGAACATGCTACAGCTTGTGTTAACTAATGCATTGCACAGGTTGGTTGTGTCTTCTGTCTGTGAAGTTCCAGTGATAGCACTGCAAAAATAATTACTAACAAAACTCTTACAGTATCTACTTGGGAAACGCTAATGAATCCTGAGAAACTTAATGACTTCTGTCATGTTAAGATTTACTTAAATAGGTAGGATTTTAGTTATTGAAATCCAGGGATGCAGATTTCACTTTGGAATACTGCTTAATGCCATGTCTGTGCCTAAGCAGCAATTTGTGAAAAATTTTGCATCTGCACACAAAGTTGTTCCTGTTGATCTCAGTGTCTGTCAACCATAGAACAACAAAACTTCTTCAAGAGGTCTAAGGACTACTAACTCAGTATTAAAATATTAGACCTGGATCTTATTTCTTGAAAAAAAAGAAATAGTCTCAATACAGTCTTCAGTTGCCATTTTTCTCATTCTTCCATTGCACTTTCAACCTCCCAGAGTCCAAGGGGTTTGTGAATTACATCTAGAAGCACTATAAAATGAGGATGGGTTCCTGGGTAAACAACAAGGATGTATTGCTGGGGTAGAAGAATCCTTGGCTGATATTTCTGCTGGCAAGCAGAGCAGTTTGGTTCAGTAAATAAAGTTGTCATAGTGTAGTAGAGGATAAAGTAATAAATGTTTTCAGCTATTTTTTTTTTCTCCTGGCAATCCTGATTTGAGCACTTCCTTCCTTGAATTGCTTTTGTTGATCAGGCAAAGTTCCTCAGCTGTTCAAGTCTCCACTCTCTTTGGTTTAGCAGTTGTGTTGGAGGCTTTTATCTTAAACTTAAAAGGGTTGATCAAAACCATCTTTCCTTTCAAATGGGCCAATTTGAATCAAAATGTATGTATTTCTATGTATATATTTCTCAACATTTCCTAGTTGTAGGTAGGGGTAGGCATGTCTTATGTAAATTTAGATGACTAATGAACCTGCCTTTTCCTCATGTTGTCTTCTAGTCAAGCACTTAGTTTTCTATTTCAGAAATACTTATATCCTTCATAGCTGAAAAGTCAAGTTTTGTGCAGTGTATGTTAGTTCAGAGCTGAGTTACTCTTTCCCCTGTGACTGGAACATATAAGTTATTCTCAGCGTGTAACACGCAGATACTTCTGAAGCGTGTGGGCACAAAATCAGGTAGAAGAGCTCTTGAAAATGCATCTGGTTTCAAACAAGGAACTTTAAATGTTTTCTGTAACCATAAGTTATGGGATTAGTTTGATGGTAAGAGTTATGTTTGCAGTGTGTTCTTAGTTCTTGCTTTGAAGTATGGCAGCAAATGTAAAAATCAAACTCCTCCTTGTATTAATCACAGGTGAATCTAGTTTGACCTTTTGCAAATAGCAGTATGTTCAGTGCTAGCTAAAGATAGGAATGGTGATCTTGAAAGAGCTGTTTGTTCACAACAGTCATAGAACTGGCTCTTTATACCCCCCGCCCAGCCATGGCCTGCAGAAAGCTGAAACAGTGAGGTCCTGGGGACTCTGTGCCTGAGCCACCTCCCCTGTAAACTAATGTGCTGGCTTTGGTGAAGTTATATTCTTTTCAGGGTTTGCACTCTTCTGACAGGTGAAAAAATCATTACAGGTTGTGATATCCATGTCAGCTGCTGCAGGCATTCACTTTGTGTATCTTCCAGAGCACTTCCAGCTGGAGCCACAGGAGGCCAGCCCGACTTTCACCTGGGCAGTCTGAGCGTCTATGTGCTTGTGAAGTACCTCGGTTACAGAGGTCTCTATATGAAGCACTCAGAGCTGGTACTTTTAAAGAAGAAGAAGGACCACTAAGCCCTTTCCCTCCACACTCTGTGGTCCTTGCATCCTGCCTGCTTTGGGCATGGCAGTACTGCCCGTGACCCACTGTCCTGGCTGAGTATCCAGGAAGAAGGGATGTCGTGGCTTTGCCTGTTCAAGCAGCTGACAGTTTTAAGTGGGACCTAGTTACATCCTAGATTTCAGCCCAGACAGGCAAATTCTCTGCATATGCAGTTGAAGAAAGATGCCCTTGGAGTACAATTTCCAGCGTTTAAGTCAGATGCTTAAAAGTAGACAGTCTGCGCACATCTTAGTAGCCTTCCTCTGTCTGTATTTTGTATACTAACCTGAAAACCTGGATGATAGGAATCTAATGCTTCCTGAGCCTGTGGGCAAGACTGGCTAGATGATCCATTGCATGGATACTCACACAAATACACTGCGTTATCTTTCATCAGTTCCACCAGGGAACAGCAGGACTGAGGCTTGTGAAGTTTGCTGCCCCTGCATCTCAGCCTTTCCCAGGCATGCAGTCATCAGAAGTGCTGCCCAGATAGGACTGTTTTGCTTGCCATCTCACAGAATGCAGAAAATTAAGGTTTTGCCTATAATTAGTGTTTCTCTTAGCAGTTATGAGTTTCTGATTGGTTTAGAGAGTTTTATATGACTTAGTGCTGACTTTGGTTTGAATCTCTAGATCTATAGAAAAGAAACAGAAGGGTTTTGTGCTTTTGGTGTACTTTTAAAAGTTGCTTCTTTGTACTCCCTTAGATGAAGCTGCAAAACGACCTTTCAAACTTGAACACAGCAGAGTACAGTATGGAGTAGTGCATTCTGAGTACAAGTTAGACTAAAATTTTTAAACCAAAATCAATGTGTATCACAGATTTTAAAAAGAGCTCTTTGGAAAGCGAGTCACAAGCTGGAGTTTCAGATTAGCTTAATGACTTGCATAGGAAAGTACGTACCTATACTTGTAGTTATTTTCTCTGATAACATCTCAGCTTTCAGTCTATGTACCTAAGTGATAAACATGAATAGATTCTGGCAAAGGGACATCACAGCACAAACGCCCTTTTCCTTTTTATGAGGATTAGGTAGACTCATTCTTGTCCAAACTGTAAAAAGTTGGGTTTAGGCAGTCAACAACTCAAAAGAAGTGTAGCTGTCAGAATGGGTTTCCAAATATAGTCTTCCCATGTACAACACACGAGACCTGACTGTTCTGGCATCCAGGTGGAATATATCTGTGGTTCCCTGGTATAAACCAAGCACAATGCATCACTTTTAACATCTTGTTCTGAGTGTCTTGGGTATGTATAGAAAATGCTGGTGCCAGCTGGCAGATTGCTGGTGAGGCTGAACACATGAGGCTGCCACTCTTGCAGTGTCATTGCAGCCCCACCGTTCCTTCATCCATTCTTCTGAGTTCTCTAATTCAAGAGAGTGCCTTTGCATGCACCTTCTCTTGGGTTTCCCAGGCCTGGTTTTTTTTATCAAACATCACCTTTGCTGCGAATTTTGGTTGTAGGATTTTTAAAAATTTCCTCTTATATCAAATTGAGGCAATTAGTTTCTTTTTTTTTTCCTCACTAATTGCTTTTACGTTAGTCTCACTAATCCATAAGTGCCAGTAGTCTCTGAGATACTGGATCTCATTTAATTTCCAAAGAAGCAGAAGAGAGCTAAAACAAGAAAATGTCACAGCATAAACAGACAACAGAAGGGAAGAAAAAACTAGATAAAACAGTTTCTTATCCTCCTACTTTACATTCATTCATTCAGCTATATCACATGTAACATCAGAGCATTATCATCTCTTGAAACTTACTTATCACAAGAGGAGTGATAAGTTGATCTCCCTCTAATTTGCACAATTGCTCAACATCATAAACCTGAGAAGCGAGGATTATCATCCTGCCCAGTAACCATTACAGGTTTAAAGGTTAGTAGAGGCAGTCAACATTATTTCTACATTTTTTCCCCAGAAATGAGAGTATGAAATCAAAGATGCATTGTGGTTTGTTTTTTTTTGTTTGGTTTGTTATTTTTTTTGTTTGTTTTGCAAAAATGATTTTTGACACAGTGTTTATTTAAAAAACTACAGAAGAAAAGCTCTGGAACTATGGAAATATTTCTTTGGATTTTTTTCTTTTAAATTAAAAGTTACATTTTTAGTCCAAGTGACTTTTCACTTAGGAATTTAAATTGATTTCAAAAAATTCAAAGTGAAATGTTTAAAAAATCTTGAAGGATTTTGATTGACTTAATCTGTGTTGTATCTGGGTCTCCATTTGTGGAAAGTTTTATCTTTTTATTCTGATTCCATTATTTTCTAAAAATAGAGGCAATATTGAGGAAACTTAAGTATTATAAATTGAGCCATTGAGAGGAAGAGCTAATACTCAGACTTGAAATTATATTACCTCATTTACTTGAAAAGGTAGCAAAAAAACCCTGGGATTTTGCACAAGTTGTAGTTCGCAGGAGGACTTGGTTAAAAAAGATCTTAGCTTATGTATATAGGGAGTTTCACTGTGAGAAGAATAGATCAAAGAATCAAAAAATAATTTTCTTGTTCAGAGGCACAAACCCCTTTCAGCCAGTGCTGCCTGTTATAGATTAAAAATACAGGGGAATTTTTCTTCCCCTGCCCCACTCCAAAGGGAAAACGGAGGGAGCAGGGGGGGAAGGGAGGTCATTAACCTCACAGAAGATGTACCCTGGCTCTGCTGATGGGCCATTTAGGTAGACTGGAGAGAAAGGAGGGGCTGGCTCTGTTCTGAGAGGGGTGGGGCAGACGGCGTTGTGGGCTCCCGGAGTGAGACGGCGGAGTGCTCTGGCCAGGACAGAGACGGGGACTGTTTTCAGGCATTTCTAGAGGAAAGCCTGGGAGCCAGCTCTCTTTTCCTGGCTCTTTCGTCCTGGTGAGACCTGACCACCGGCCCTGCGCCGCCAGTGCCTTGTGACTCCCGCCGGGACCGACGAGTCGTTTCTTCTTCTTTTCATCGGAGAGGTCTGTGCTTGCTGGGAGAAAGAGGGGAGAGCCTTGGAACGCTACCATCTGGGAACAGTGAGTCCTCTTGGGGGGTGAACTTTTTTTTCTTACCCCTTCCTTCCATTGAGGAAAGGGGCCCCCTATTCCCTTCTCGGCTTCTCCTGGGGGCCAGGACTGCTCCCTCCAGACCGCTCTTCCCACGTGGTGACTGCTGGAGCCCGACAGCGCCCCCTGCTGACCACGACAGGGTACTGCAGGCTCTACACCTCTAGCGATCCAACAGCGCCCCTGCAGGCAACGATTAGGACTGCGCTAAGGGACAAAGAAGTATTCCTTAAGACCTGTTTTGTGTTTTGTTACTGTTGTTGCCAATATATATATATCTTTTAATAAAGGGTTGTTATTTCTTCTGGTTTTTTCCACACTTCCTCGATTAAAGCCCCTTAATTTTGGATTCACAATTGCTGAGAGAGAGGAGTTTGGTCTATTTCATAACTCATCCTCTTTAGCAAACATTCTAGTCTCTTCAGACTGAGACATTTTTGGCGCCCAACGTGGGGCTGCGAAAGAGGAAAGGTGGAAAAAGAATAACTACCCTTTTTGTGAGTTACGCGCATTTTGAATCCCTTGTGTGATTGACACACGGTTTGAACTTGTAGGCACCATGATGTTAGGGGTTGTTGCTGTCCTCTGGCATATAACCATGCCAAGATATCTGTCCCACCTGTCAATGTGTTTCAGTTCAGATACTAGTACTCTCATTGCAATTAGTACCTTTGAGTTTGCACATTGGGTATATGACATGGCAAATTCAGCACCTGTGATTTTCATCTGGAATATGTCCTCAAGGATGCACTACTGCTCTAGCCTAAGCTGTTTCCTCCGGGGTTTTAAAGATAATAGCACCCATTCCTATGGAGAAACACAGGGGAATGCATACGCCCAACCCTTTATTCAGTTCCCTTTTGGATACAATACAATGGCCTCTGGGAAGTTTAAATCATTTTTAGATGTCAGAGACGTTTCAATTGTTGGGCTTTTCATCCTAGTTTGTGCCATTATAGTATACCTGATATACCAAGCCAAGGCCAAGAATTACCGAGAAAGCGTCCAGGAGCCTGACCCAGGGGTGGAAAACCTCGAGTGGCGTGGGTTATGGGGGGACATGGGTAAATTCCTAGAAAGCTGCTCAGCTCCCATAACATGGAAGCTCACCCTTGAACAACTCTTGAACCCTACAAAAATAATGAAAGCCATGAGGGAGAGAGGTCATGATGGATCCATGGAGAGGCAGTTGGCAGCTGCATGTGGGGCTTTGGCCATTGCCTACAGGAAGTTGCTTGGTATGGTGCAGCACTTCCAGGGGAAAGAAAAGGATGAGAACAAAATGCCTAATACCAAGGTGACTCAGGATAAGGCCAAAGCAAAGGGGCAGGCCAAGCCAACGGAGGTTGCCCCCATCCAAAGGAAAAAATATAAAGCCAAATCAGCTCGCCCAGTTGACAATGATGGGGAGGCAGGATCCTCACAGGCGGCTACTCCAGAGCCAGAAATCATCACTGAGTCTTTATCGTATAACAACCTCCAGAACTTATGGACAGATGTTGCTCATCGACCGAATGAGCCCGTTCTGGCCTGGATGATCAAAGTTTGGGACTCTACAGGTGATGCCGTAAACCTTGATGGCGGTGAAGCGAGGTTCTTGAGGTCTATTGCCCAGGATGTGGGTATTGAGGAGGCATTCGTGAGGGAATTGAAGCCCCTGTCTCTCTGGGCACGGCTTTTGGACGGTGTGAGGGAGAGGTTCATTTACAGAGATTCTTTGCAGGCAGATCATTATACCATGGGCTGGAAGACCATAGAAGAAGGAATCCTACGGCTGAGGGAAGTGGCATTGCTGGAAGTATTGTTTGGAGGGGATGGGCAACCCACCAACGATCCTGACAAGGTTAAGCTCCACCACGTGTGGTGGAGCTTCACACGTATGGGGCCGTCCACACACAAAGGTTACCTGACATCATTACAGGCTGGGGAGAAGAGGGAGCCAGTGATGTCTGTAATAAATAAACTTCGGTTGTATGACAGTATGATCGAAGGACCACTACAGACCCGCATCTCCTCCGTAGAGACAATGATTAGCGAGCTCAAGGAATTAACTACAGGGTTGAAAGAGAGGATTGAGAGAAACAATCTCCATACGGCCCCAGTGAGAACCCGACGCCCCCCAGCACGAGAGAGCAGACAGACCTCACGAACTGAGTTGTGGTACTTCCTAACTGACCATGGAGAAGATATGAGATGGTGGGAGAGGAAACCTACCCAGACCCTAGCAACCCGAGTACAAGAGCTGAAAGAGAAAGAAAAGGGGAAGTCTGCGAAAGTGAGTGCCGTACCAGTATCCTGCGGGCAGGGTGCTAGAGGGCACCTCCTGTCGATATTCACAAGTTCAACTGTGAACTTGTGACTGGCAAGATGAAAACAAATGTTAGAGGGGCCCTGCCTCTAGCCAGGTAGAGGCACGGGACAGCTGTGTCTATTGGACTGTGTGGATCAGATGGCCTGGCATGTCAGACCCACAAAAATACTAGGCTTTGGTTGATACTGGTGCTCAGTGTACATTAATGCCCTCAGGACATGTGGGACCATAGACTATTTCCATTTCTGGGGTGACTGGAGGGTCTCAAGAGTTGACCATGGTGGAAGCTGAGGTGAGCTTGACCAGGAAAGACTGGCAGAAACACCCCATTGTGACTGGTCCAGATGCCCCATGTATCCTGGGCATTGACTATCTCAAGAACAGGTACTTCAAGGACCCCAAGGGACATAGATAGGCTTTTGGAATAGCTGCTGTGGAGATAGAGGCGGCTAAACAGTTGAACTTGTTGCCTGGTCTCTCGGAGAGCCCTTCTGCTGTGGGGTTGTTGAAAGTTGAGGAACAGCAAGTGCCAACCGCCACTACAATAGTGCATCGCCGGCAGTACCAGACGAACTGAGACTCTGTGATACTCATACATAAGATGATCCGTGAGCTGGAAAGCCAAGGGGTGATCAGCAAGACCCATTCACCCTTCAACAGTCCCATCTGGCCTGTGCGTAAGTCTAACGGAGAATGGAGACTGACTGTGGCCACCACTGAGCGCTGCTGTTCCAGACATGTTGGAGCTCCAGTATGAACTGGAGTCCAAGACAGCGAAGTGGTATACCACTATTGACATCGCAAACGCATTCTTCTCCATTCCCTTAGCAGCAGATTGTAGGCCACAGTTCGCTTTCACCTGGAGGGGTGTGCAGTACACTTGGAACCGACTGCCCTAGGGGTGGAAACACAGTCCCACCATCTGCCACGGACTTATCCAGGCCACACTAGAGAAGGGCGAGGCTCCAGAACACCTGCAATACATTGATGACATCATCATATGGGGGGACAGAGCAGAGGAGGTTTCCGAGAAAGGAAAGAAAATCATCCAGATCCTCCTGGGAGCTGGTTTTGCCATAAAGAAGAGTAAGGTTAAGGGACCTGCCCAAGAAATCCAGTTCCTGGGGGTGAAATGGCAAGATGGGCGTCGTCAGATCCCGACAGAAGTCAACGATAAGATCACAGCCATGGCCCCACCAACCAGCAAGAAGGAAACGCAAGCTTTTCTGGGTACCATAGGTTTCTGGAGGATGCATATCTCGGAGTACAGACAAATCGTAAGTCCTCTCTATCTGGTAACCCGCAAAAAGAATGATTTTCAGTGGGGCCCTGAACAGCAACAGGCATTCGAGCAGATTGCACACGCTGTAGCCCTTGGGCAGTCAGGATGGGGACAGATGTGAAAAATGTACTCTATTCTGCAGCTGGGAATAAAGGTCTCTCCTGGAACCTCTGGCAAAAAGTACCTGGTGAGACTCGAGGCTGCCCACTTGGGTTCTGGAGCCGAAGCTACAGGGGATCTGAAGCCAACTACACCCCAACAGAGAAGGAGATCCTAGTGGCTTATGAAGGAGTACAAGCCGCCTCCGAGGTGATTGGCACAGAAGAACAGCTGCTCTTGGCACCTCGACTACCAGTGCTGAACTGGTTGTTTAAGGGAAAGGCGCCCTCTACACATCATGCCACTGATGCTACATGGAGTAAGTGGATCGCTCTGCTCACACAGCGTGCCCGTATTGGAAATCTGAGTTGCCCTGGGATCCTAGAAGTCATCACAAACTGGCCGGAAGGTGAGAGTTTTGGTCTAGCAGGTGAAGAAGAAGAAGAGCAGGTGTTACGGGCTGAGGAAGCCCCAGAATTTGATAAAGTACCAAAAAAGGAAATGCACTACGCCCTCTTCACTGACGGCTCCTGTCACCTTGTAGGAATGAAACGTAAATGGAAAGCAGCTGTATGGAGCCCTGCCCGACAAGTTTCAGAAGCTACCGAAGGGGAAGGAGAATCGAGTCAATTCGCAGAGCTCAAAGCTGTCCAGCTGGCATTGGACATTGCTGAACAGGAGAAGTGGCCAAATCTTTACATCTACACTGACTCATGGATGGTAGCCAACGCTCTGTGGGGATGGTTGGACAGATGGAAGAAGGCCAGTTGGAAACGCGGGGGAAAACACATCTGGGCTGCTGATACGTGGCAAGACATCGCTACCCGAACAGAGAAGCTCACTGTGAGGGTCCGCCACGTAGATGCCCATGTGCGCAAAGGCCGAGCCAATGAGGAGCATCACAACAATGAACAGGCAGACCGAGCTGCACAAGTCAAGGCGTCACAGGTGGACCTGGACTGGCAGCACAAAGGAGAGTTGTTCCTAGCACGGTGGGCCCATGATGCCTCAGGCCATCAGGGCAGGGATGCTACCCATAGATGGGCACGAGACCGAGGGGTGGACTTAACCAAAGACATTATTTCCCAGATTATCCATGACTGTGAGACCTGCGCTGCCATCAAACAGGCTAAGAGACTCAAGCCCCTATGGTATGGTGGACGTTGGAGTAAGTACAGGTATGGGGAGGCCTGGCAAGTTGATTACATCACACTGCCACGAACCCGCCAAGGTAAGCGCTATGTGCTCACCATGGTGGAAGCCACCACTGGATTGTTGGAGACGTATCTGGTGCCTCATGCTACTGCCCGAAATACCATCCTGGGCCTTGAAAAGCAAGTCCTGTGGCAACATGGCACCCCAGAGCGCATCGAATCAGATAACGGAACTCATTTCAAGAACAGCTTAGTTGCCACCTGGGCGGAGAAACATGGCATCAAGTGGGTGTACCATGCAGCAGCTGCAGGGAAAGTTGAACTGTATAATGGACTGTTGAAAACTACCCTGAAAGCATTGGGTGGAGGGGCAGACAAGCACTGGGATCAGCATCTAGCAAAGGCTACATGGTTAGTTAACACCAGAGGGTCCATCAACCGAGCCGGCCCTGCCCAATCCACACCGTGGATGGAGACAAGGTCCCAGTGATTCACATGAGGGGTATGTTAGGGAAAAAGGTTTGGATTAACCCTGCCTCGAGCAAAAGCAAACTCATTTGTGGGATTGTTTTTGCCCAAGGGCCCAGCTGCACCTGGTGGGTGATGCAGGAAGATGGAGAAACCCGGTGCATACCCCAAGGGGACCTCATTCTCAGGTGAACAGGCTGTAACTGTATATTTGCATCTGTATGTAACTCTGTATCCGTATCTGTTTTTTGTATATATCTATTAGTAGATGAGTACATAGATAGAATAATGCATGTACTTATGAGGATCAAAGATTTAATCTGATAAAGTGTGGTAACATGGGAAAGAAAAATTAGGGGTGGATAATGTTATAGATTAGAAATTCAGGGGAATTTTTCTTCCCCTGCCCCACTCCAAGGGAAAACGGAGGGAGCAGGGGGGGAAGGGAGGTCATTAACCTCACAGAAGATGTACCCTGGCTCTGCTGATGGGCCATTTAGGTAGACTGGAGAGAAAGGAGGGGCTAGCTCTGTTCTGAGAGGGGTGGGGCAGACGGCGTTGTGGGCTCCCGGAGTGAGACGGCGGAGTGCTCTGGCCAGGACAGAGACGGGGACTGTTTTCAGGCATTTCTAGAGGAAAGCCTGGGAGCCAGCTCTCTTTTCCTGGCTCTTTCGTCCTGGTGAGACCTGACCACCGGCCCTGCGCCGCCAGTGCCTTGTGACTCCCGCCGGGACCGACGAGTCGTTTCTTCTTCTTTTCATCGGAGAGGTCTGTGCTTGCTGGGAGAAAGAGGGGAGAGCCTTGGAACGCTACCATCTGGGAACAGTGAGTCCTCTTGGGGGGTGAACTTTTTTTTCTTACCCCTTCCTTCCATTGAGGAAAGGGGCCCCCTATTCCCTTCTCGGCTTCTCCTGGGGGCCAGGACTGCTCCCTCCAGACCGCTCTTCCCACGTGGTGACTGCTGGAGCCCGACAGCGCCCCCTGCTGACCACGACAGGGTACTGCAGGCTCTACACCTCTAGCGATCCAACAGCGCCCCTGCAGGCAACGATTAGGACTGCGCTAAGGGACAAAGAAGTATTCCTTAAGACCTGTTTTGTGTTTTGTTACTGTTGTTGCCAATATATATATATCTTTTAATAAAGGGTTGTTATTTCTTCTGGTTTTTTCCACACTTCCTCGATTAAAGCCCCTTAATTTTGGATTCACAATTGCTGAGAGAGAGGAGTTTGGTCTATTTCATAACTCATCCTCTTTAGCAAACATTCTAGTCTCTTCAGACTGAGACGCTGCCTCAAATTTTTGCCTTATTGAGAAGCGCTTCTGTTAGTTTCCCAGGTTAGCAGACTTGGATTTGCTTTGAAGAAGTGGGATAAGCTTTGTTGTTTCCAACTGGTTAAGTTAGACACTGATTGATTTTATTCATCCCCACAGTAGTTAGCTTAACCCCCAAATTATTTTGTAGCTTAAGGAAAAAACATGTAACTGAGGATCAGAATTTTGGAACCTAATATTCATTAAACTTTGACAAAAGCACTAGAACTTCAGATTTCAGTCCTTGTCTTTTATAAATTAATACTAGTAGCAATTTTTACAGTTGAAAAACTACGCTGTTCAAAACAAAGAATTTCCATTCAAAACCAAATGTGAAGTAAAAAACGTAACAATAATATGTTGTGCATTCTAGAAATCGATAGAATAGTACAAATAGCATTGATGGGAATTTAGTATTGTTTTCATTCAGAAAATGTTAGTATTTTGGCGTTTTGCTTACACTTGAGACAGGATTTTATATTTTTGAGATTTTATATTGTCACAAAATGGAGAGCACATTTCATTCTGAGTGGAAATTATAAATGTAGTGAGGGTAGCTCTGTGATTTATCCTTCCCAGAGACATTGACTTAGTGGATGAGTCTAAGAGTGAAAACTTAAAAAATGTTAGAGACAGCAAACGTGAAGACAGTTCTTTATCTAGGTATTCATCTCTGAACAATGGTGTAGTGGAGAAGCTAGTTGGCTCGCACTTGCTTAAGGCTTACCACATCCACTGCTGCTCTTCATGTTTTGTAAGCTATTTTTCCAAATAACACTTGCATAACAAAGTATTCTCTTACCTGAAGCTATTCTATGAATCTGAGAGAAATGGCGAAATCAGCTGCTGCACGAAATTTCAGGAGCCAAAACCGAGGACAGCTGCTGATAAATCAAAAGGTAAATGCCAGAGTATGAGAAGTGTAACTCATAGTATAATTTTGGAGGTAGTTGTCTGGCTGAGGATCTATAGATTGAGGAGGTTTTACCTGCTGTGGATATATAGTCATGGTAGCAGAAAATTATTTTGTAGTCAGACTGTTAGCATGATACAAAACTGCTCAAAGAATTATAGCTGTGAGAACGATTGTTAAGCACATACATAAGAGAAGATGGTTATGTTCACCAGCCTTTGTTCTCATGGAGGGAAGCCAGCCGTAGTGTAGTACTAATTATTGGTATGGAACTTCTTACTTTTCTCATATCAACATAAATTATACTGGTGAGAAATACTCCTCTGTCTTTTAATTTCTTTTGGTGATTACCTACATGGGGGGTAATAGTGCCAGTGCTCTTTCCTCTAACCTCCAGGATGGTCCCTGACCAGCTATTTTATAGAACAGCCTGTCATGGACAGGATTAGGCCATCACAGCAAAATAGAGCTTTTTGTTTATCTTCACCAGCAAGAAGATGTTTAGAAGCCCCTCAGCCCACAGGCTGTCATACCGACAGTCACCCTCATCCTCTTCTTGCTGCTCTGCCTGGAGGGTTGGTCTTGGGGTCAGCCTACTCCAGCTGCAAAGCAGCAGATGAACATGGGACAGATTTTTATTGTTGAAGGGGAAAAAGACTGCTCCTCCAAAAAGCTGAATATTTCCCTCCTACCTGGGAGCAGTTCAGGGCATTTAGTACCTCACAGGAACACTGTGAATCCAGCCAGCTAGTTAACATTGTTAATGCTTTTGAGCAGGTCTGCTGAAAATGGGGATTATTTGTACAGTAGATGAATAACTGATAGGTTTGCTGTTTTTAGTTTAGAACATATTTTGTGGTTTAATGGTTTTTGACAAGCAATATGAACAAATGCTAAATTGAGAGAGGCAATAATATATGGAAGCTCACAAATGTGAGTGTCAGTGGCAGCAATTCGTTCTTCCTTGTTTGTTACCCAGCCACCTCTCATTATGTTATTCTTCATGTCCTAAAGTCGACCAATTCCAGGAACAAATCAATACCAGGGAAATCCTTTTGTCTTCTTCTAAGGCATAACATGTAAAGAAAGCTCAGTCAATATGTCTTTTAATAACATCTAATGGAAATGCCTGGATTTCCCTTCATGTTCTATAATTAATTGAGCTCCTTGCCACCCACAACGTATAGCTGTTCCCCTCTATAATTCTCTTTTGGCCTAATTGTCATTTGTTTTTCTGTTCTATTTGTCTTTAGCTTTTTTTTTCCTCCTTTTTTTTTTTTTATGGTGTTGGATGTGCTTTGTACTTAGTTTTATCTTTCTGTGCTTTTGCTTCTAAATGTCAGCATAATTTTTCTGCCTTATAATATCGGAGAAGTTATAACCATCAATCAGTCCAATAGAAGAGCAGAAAAGATTAGATACCATTTATCTGTATTGGTTGCCCATTGTAATGACCCAGTGGACAACATGAACAGATAATCTGTTGCTTTGATGGAAACTAATTATTCTTAAGAGTGACAGCGTCGAAATAGCTTTTGTGACATTGTTTTTAAAAATTATGACTACCTAGTCATTGTGAGTGTAAGACTGCAATTTATGTACTGTTTTCCCTATATAAGCAGCAGGAAACTTAGATTTTTTTTTTTTTTTTTTTTAAGGAAAGAACCCTATTTGCAGAGACAAAAATATCCGACATCCCATGTAAAATGCCTATTAAATTTAATACAGAAAACACTGAGCTAGCTGCTGAAAAGTAAAAGTGCACTGCCATCTTATTTCTGTCGTGTGTAGTCGATCTTGTTGTTCTGTGAATATGAAGCCTGTTTTATTTTGACAGCTAATGGTTCTGCTGGTGTACTGTGCTGGCATTTCACCTCTTGAAAAGAAAGTTTCCTGAAGCTAAAAATATGTGTCTAATTGAATGATGGAATTAAAAGCAAGTGATACAGTTAAAAATAGCTGCTCCCATCCTTTCCAGGCACATGTAAATCACACAACTTTTGCTGCATGTCAATTAAAGGACCGGGAAGGGGGAAAAGGCAAAAAAAAAATAACTGTACCTTGCAAAAATTTTCAAGAACTTCCTTAAAAATTGCTTGTGTGAGGACTTGGTAAATGGCAGGATTCTTCAGTGTGTCCTAGAATTCAGCACACACAAGCCATGGTCGACTAAGGAAGCACGAAGGAGGAGTGCAGAGAATGGGGTGCCCTCACTTGTACAGAGTCTGTGACCTGAGACCCTTTTGCAGTTGCAGGGCTGTGTGTGTCATGTGTTGGGTGGCAGGTGCCATGTGCCTCAGCCAGGAGACAGCGTCTTCTCCAGTCTCCTACAGCTGCTGCTCAGCTTGTGGAACTGCAGGTCCTTGGGGCAAAGGGAACAGGGAAGCGCAGTTCGGGAGGTTTGCTTTCAGTGGCTCTTTGGGTGTGAGCTGAGCAGCTGAAGGACTGGTGCTGTGCCCACTCCCAGAGGTGTATGATGGGCAGCTGGAGTGTTTTTATCTCTGCTGTCTGGCAAATTATTGACACGACTGGGAGGAAGCAGAGCAATATCCCAGTCTACCTAAACAAATGAAGGGATGTACTAAGTTGAGAAAATTAAGCTTGACTTCCTTTGGTAGATGAGTGCTGTTCCAGTACTGTTATTTGATTTCTCTGGTCAATAGGTGTGGGATGTTTGGAGACACTACCGATGACCTGACCTGGTCAAAACATCACCCTAGTCACTGTTGTGCTCAGCTCTGTTGTGACTTAATCTCACTTGGACTGTTGTAAATCAAGATGTCAGTTCTCCCATCCTGCAAACCCATGGAAGTGGGATCATGAAGCTTTGACCTCTGCCGAGCACTAAGTGCAGATCACCACCAGAGGTCCAGGCTCTTCTGTGGTCCTGGGGAGCCCAACCACAATTTGAAATGCCTGGAGAAATCTGAAGGCTTTGCAGCAATATCGAGGCTTGGTTGCTGTGCCCTTCTCTGCAATGCTTTCTTCAAGGGATGGGAAAAGGAAGGCCAGAGGTCAGAACAATGGGCTGACTAATTTGAACAATTAAAACTAATGTGTATTATGAATACTGTAGTAGCCGGCACTAGACTAGATTTATTTTTACGGGTACTAATGAAAATTTCTTACTTATATAGTTACTTGGAATTGGGAGCAAGAGGGAACTGTAAAAGTGTGGATCGCTAACCAACTAATAACCTAAGATAACCTAACTCCATAACCTAACTCCATAAAGAAAATTAAATACTCCACAGCAGAGCACCTAGAAACCATTTTGAAGCATCCAAGAGCTAAATTGTAGTGGTATTCAGGACAGAAAGAGTCAATGGTACAAAAAATTTCAAGTGATTTTGCAGTGAACACAACACATTGAACATACATATTTTAAGCAGCACACTTACTTCACTGGGGTCTCTGCTATTCAGATCGGTCCACTTCTACTTTCTTCTACAAATGTCTCTTCTTTCCTCTGTAAAAACAATGTAAACCTATGGATTAATGAATTTTTCTGATTGCTCAAAATTGGCTTCACATGAGTTTTCAGCAAGGTGTGCTTTAATCCTGTATATGTATTTGATTAGAAATACATTCAATAGAGGCATCTCTGCACACATTTCAAATGTGCTTTTATGGTGAATGTATTTTTAAAAAAGTCTCATAGAAATTCCTCCATCTCTTCCTGTATTTTTCTCATTCTTAAATTGCTCTGGTGATAGAGCCTGCTGTAATCAGCCCTTTTTAAAATACACAAAGCAATCTGTCATCTTCTACACAGCATTTCAGATCTTTCCAAAGTGTCTATCTTAGCATCCTTGAAAGAAAAAAAACTTGATGCTAAGAATTGCAAAGTTAATGGTTAATCAACAGTGTCTGGTCCCCATCCATGGGACACCTTGTAGAACAATCAAGCCCTGCTCCATCATAGTCCCAAGCAGTGACTGCTCCTGCATCCTATGAGGCATGAGGCACTAGGGATGAAGATGGAACACCTCAGTAGCTAATTAAACAAGGCAACTTACAACTGAAGTACATGCCTGGCTAAATAGGCTGGAGTGCAGAATCTGTCAAGCTGATCTGTCTTTAAGTGCTTTGCACCCTTCACTGTACCTGGTTGAACATTAACACCCCAAATTTGCTGATTTTCACCAATATCCTGCCACATGCAGAGAACTAGTTGAAAGGAAGCTGGTATTTTTTGTAATGTAGTTTCCTTGAAGCATTATCCTAAAAAAGACATCAATCTTCACTGTTGCAAAGAAAGAGCACAAGATGTTTTAAACATTTTGAAGGGAAAATGCACTGTCTGTACTTTCTTATTTCCCTTCTACTATTTCCTTGCTCACTGGAATGTATGTTTTTATAAGACTTCAGAAAAGAAGTATCTTAAAGAAAATGAAGGAACAGTAACAAAACAAGTTATCTGCTCTTCCCTGCCTGTTCACTACTTTCTAACCTTGTCTGTGGCTGAGTCTTCTAAAATTATCTGTGCATTTCAAAGGTCACTAGGATTTCTTTCTGAAGAGCCAATGAAGAGAGCTGTGTAAAATAAGGAGGGAATAAATACAAGGGGAAAGCTTTTCCTCAAAGCATTTTGTCTTCATCTCCTGATCCTGTCTGGATCAAGAGAAATATATATGCAAAATCTAAAGGAAATAAGCAAAATATTTGTTTGAAATAGACATTGAAAAAGGACTGGGGGAGGTTGATTAAAAATACAGATGTAGAAGTGTGAATGTGAGGGGAAAAAAGCATCAAGAAGCTACAGCTATTGCGGTTGTGAATAATGATCTGCTCTGAGAGGACAGCAGAGATCACAGAGTGGTATTCTAAAAATCTGTGGAAAAGTCTGTGCTGTAACAGAAAGATGTCAATGTAGAGAAAAAATATTTAGCAAATTTGGCGATAGCTACTGAAATAGAGCTGAAAATGGAATTTTCCTTTCTGTAGGAGAGGTTGCACCTTTAACATTAAATGATCTCCTTAAATTTACATGTTGACTTTGGACAAAGGACTGTGCAAAGCAGTCGGAATATATAATATTGGTGCCCAAGACTCTTAGATGATTTTGATAAGAAACTCAATTCTTATTAAGAGTTAAGACTCGTCAGAATAACTGGAGATTTTGGAAGGTTTGGGCTGAGCACTCAATTGATGTGGGAGAGCTTTCTTGAGTTAGTACTGACTGTACCAGTGAAGGAGTAAGGAAGGGTTTTTAGTGGAGGATTTTGACCATCTATTGAGTGATGTGAATTTTAAGGGATAAAAACAGTTAACATGAAACAGGAAGATGCTTGTGCGGATAGCTGGTGATAGTGTGCAGATAGCTGTCATGAGGAAGTGTTTAATGTGGTGGAGGAATGGAACAGATATGGCAGGATGGAAGTATAAAAATTGTAACTGTACACACTTATGTTCAGGAGCCCTTCCAGGGTATGGAGCGGTGTTCCTAGGAAGTACTGGCAGTCCTGGCAGATAGGAGTTCTGAAAGTTCACAAGTGAGACTGAGACCAAGTTCTGTCATCAGAAAAGGTTTAGGTCACAGAAGGATCTGCAGTGTCTGAGCTGGAGTCAGGATGTCATGTAGAGTACCCAACCAGTCCTGGAGCAGTGCCTGGGCTCCAAGCCTTGCTGGGAGTGTTATGCTACAGTTCATACACACACTTTTCTCTGGCCCCTCTTGTAAACCAGCTTAAACAGGAAGGCTGGAAAGTGCCCATCGTGCTGAGGAGGTGAGGTGATGGAGCTGAGCACAGTCAAGCATTTGGCAGTTGCAAGCTTATGGCATGGACATGCACGTTACTGCACGTAGTTACTCCACCTCAGGTGCTGAGAAGGAGCGAACAGAGTTTGTTGAAAGACCCTCAGAGCAAGTCACTCTCTGGGCACTTTGAGAAGATCCCAGTTTTGTAATGGTAAAAGTTCCTGGATGTTTCTGCCCCCAAGAAAGTACTTTGGGTTTGTGTAAATGTCTCGATCCTCAAACGTCTATTTCTGTTTGGTTTTTTTCAAAGCTAAGATATTCCTAAGCTGCATTTGAGACCTTTTATAGAAAATGGTAGGAAAAGGGAAAGCTAAATTTTACTAAACCATTGGCCAAGGAAGTACACTATAAAAATACTGACATAGGCTAAAGTCTGGAAGTGCAGATGCATCCTTGCAATAACTTTCATCTTAATTGTCTGTTTTCTGTTAAATCAGAGAGAAAATGCAAATTACCATGAGATCGGACTTAATTTATATTCTGTGTAGCTGAAGTGGTTTGTGAATGTTTTCCCCTACAAAAAAATGCCTTTTGAGATATAGAAAATATTCACAGCAGTTTTCACGTGGAGATATTCCTGCTTTCAGTACAGTAATTCAAAATGGAAAATGTTCTAAATTAACCTGAAGCTAAAATACAAGCATCTGGGATTTGATTTACCCCAGTAATTCCACTACTCTTTTCACAAATGGGAAGAGGCAGAAAAATCCCAGTAGCACAAAACCAAACCATTAAAACAATTTTTTTATTTAATTTGTTTCAAATCCTCTTTTATAGCTGTGCTAGGATCCTAAAATTAAAAACAATCACAAAATAGATGGAAAAGGTTTTAATCCTATTGGCATTATTTGAACTTTTCTACTTGTTTCTTCCAGTGCAAAACCAGCACAAGACTGAGCCAGACAATCTTTCTTTGTTCGGTAAAAAGCACCTTTCAAATCAGGTGATGTATCAGCCATGTTTTCAAAGGCAGTGAGGTGCTTGATGCCCTGTGTCTCTTGACGGGTGTGGAGATTTACCTAATCGTTCTGCATTAGCATAACTAACTGCCCAAACTAGATATATAGTGAGTTTGTCCCCAAGGCTTAATCTTACAGCTCTTGCATTTCAACTTCAGGGAGAACATTGTGTGCATAAAGAGAGGAAAAGTGATGTCCCAGTTGAACACCAGAGCCCAGTTTTGGTCTGAATACTGGATGTGCGGAGTTTGGCTAATAGCAGTCAAAGTTTTCTCGTTATGTGGATACTCACTGAAACACCCAAACTAACCCTGGACTGATAAAATTAGAAGTGGAATCAGCAGAATGCTGCAAGACAATATTTCATTTCCTGCAAATGTTTTTTCTGGCTAATAAACATCTGCCAGAAAGGACTCCACAGGGGCAAGAACATCTGAAAATATGGGAAATTTAAAGAAGTATTCTTCCATGTTGCTAATGACTTGGTCAACTGAGAGTGTGAAACACAGCTCATTTTTGTTTGTTGTTAGGCAAAACATGCTTGATTCCTATGTGCAGAAAATATGAGCTTTTGATATCACTACTTAGTCTAATTGACTCATCTGAGTCCTGTTTGAACCTTATGATTCATCATTTTTCAAATTAGTAGGGACATAGGTAGGATAATATGTGGGTATAATCAGTAAAACATTCACAGTGCTTCCCGCTGTAATGGATTATCCTGTCATTTACAGTATCTCTTATTTCTGTTATTATCAGGGCTTCATATCCCAATTAAAAGCCTCATTAGTTCGTTCTTGAGGAAGCTGCCCCTCTGCGTTGCTGCTGACAGCTGAAGGAAGTGTGTCAGCTTATTGTGCAGAGCATTATTTGCTTGAAGCTGGCAGCTCACTTTAGCATAGCCATCCTCCTGCTACACAGGAGATACTTAAGTGTCAAGTGTTTTTAGGCCATCCATCTTCTTTGGCCATTCCACCCACCCATGCTCGAGCCACGTCCACCAGTGCTGGTGCCCCTCTCTGCCTTCCCTTTGTCATTATGTCATTGTCAGTTGTTCAGTTTATTCAGTGATTAATCATCATTTGGAAGGTTCTGCTGGGAGTAAACAGAAAAGGGGGTATTCCTGCAGGTGGTTTCTCTCTGATTAGTTAAAGCCACAATGGCTGGCTGCTGAGCCTTTGTCTCGGCTTCTTCTGAAGATTGCACGGGCTTTTTCCTTACCAGAGGCTAACTGGGCTGGTAACTCTGGGCCTGTCTTGGATATCTACTGGTGTGTGCTGAAAATTAGACCTGTTAAGCTCAGTGGATTTGTGCCACTCTAACAGAGGAATCAGCTTTTCTGCAGAGATTGGTGGAGGGTTTTTGTAAGGAGGCCCTTGTTACACGTCCACACTAACCCTGTTACAGGTTTAACAGCAGAGCTTTTCACTATTTATTCAGAAACACCTGCCTTGCTGCTTTGTGCATAAAGGATAAAATGTAACCTAGAATGAAGGAAGTTCAGCATCTCATACCTCCTTTCTATTTACACCAACTATTTGATGAAATAAAGTAATAATAATTTTCAATAACCTCTGAGAAGAGAGAATGATAATATTCAAAACTAGAAAACAAGGGAGTTCTTTTAAACTTTACTTATGTCTTCTGCTCAATGGCTTAAATGCAACTTCTTTCCCATCCCGTAAAGCATGGTTAGTTTTTGGGTCACATGAAAAGTACATAAATATTCCGTATATTCTCTCTACTTCTGTATTCCTTGACAATTGTAACTTGCTGAAACCTATGTTCTGTTAGAAAGCTGGTTGATGACAGTAACAGCTATGCCATGGTTCCAGATCTGTTAGCTTGCCTCAGTATTAAATTGCTCTTCATATTTCTCTTGCAGATTAATATTTCTTTTTATGCTGCAGCAGCTTTTAATGTCATCAAAAGGAGACAAGATGAATAAGATATGTGTGGGAGGATGAAGCAGTGGTCACTCAAAGTATCCTGCTGTTTATTCTGGCTGCAAAGTTTATAGTCCCTCCCACAGGGCAGCTGGCGCTGGGCTATGATTTTAGTACTTGCATTATTTGTAATTCACAGCCTCCAGTCATGAAATGACAAACCCTGAGCATTCAGGTAAACCTGCAGCAGCTGTATTCTGACAGGCAGACTTGGGAATGTGATGGGGTGGCTCTGAGTGACACGGTGAAAGCATTCTGTTTTTCCATGCTTACTGTTTGTTTTATTAAATGTGTAAGAAAAGGTGGATGGGTGGGTAGCTGTGGGTGGAAACAGCTTGAAGAGCAGCACAGCTAAACTTACTGAAACCTGAAGAATGTGCAGTCAGGGGCTTAGGTGGTTGTATATTTAACTGAAAGCATTCTCAATTCTTGTGCCGAAAAAGCCCTTCTTCTGGTGTGTTTGCCCCTGATTCACAAGGGCTTTGCTCCACACCTTCTCCACATGCAGGAAGTGAGAGGCAAGAAATCCAAGGCAAGCAAATAACAGTGGTGAATGGGATAGCTTTAAGAAGAGTTTTGTCATGCAGACCTGCTATTCTAGCTTGACTGGGTACAGCCATAGTGAGCATTCCTCTGCCTGGGAATGATTCTCCGGGGGTGTTTCAAAGAGTGAAAAAGCAGCCTGCATGCCCTTTATTGTCCCAAGGCCTGAGCTAGGACATTTCGGGGGAGGGAGGAGGGATAAGGCAGGCCAGCAGTCGCATGTGTAAGTCTGTACACAGCCCCTGTGCACACCAAGTATGCAGGCAGGGGTGGTAGGTAATGTGCCAACAACTGCTCTGAGCTGCACCAGCAGCTCTTCCATTCTGCTGAAATCGTGAGTCAAATGAAGGGGAGGGGGGAAGAAGAAGCAAGCTTAAAAATTATTTAGACTTTGAAATCAGTTTTTTTGAGAGTTTATTTGCCCATATTTCTCGAAAGTAACTAACATTTATCACCAAGGACAAATTTGATGCCTAGCAGCATTTTAAAAACATGGACGCAGGGATTTTTCCAGAACCACGTGCCTCTGGGAGGGAGCAGCACCTTGAGGTAAAGCACCAGAACCCACATGGCTTTTAATATCATCCCAAGACCTGGTAATAGCACCAGCTATCTCTGTAAGAGGGCTCAGCCACCTGGTTACACACACAGAGCCCTCTTGCAGTTTGTGTCTGTGAAGCACTCCCAGGGTACCTCCACAGATGGGGGTGTCCATGTGCTAACAGGAACCCTTTGGCTTTTGCAAACCTGCCTAATTGTTAGGTCCAAAACAGGAGGCTTGGACTGAAAGTCAAGCTGGAGGGAGCCTTGAGAGCCAGGTCTTGCCAATCAGAAAGACTTTTCTTCCAGGAGTTGCCCAAAGGAGCCTCCTCTGGAAGTTCTAGCCTTGGCCCTTCTTTGCACTTACTCTAAATTGTCAGAAAAACGTCTGTAAAACACTTGTCACTCATAGTATTCATGTTTTGCTAATTAATATCTGACTCATGCTATATCCCAGCTGTTTCAGAGTCTTTTGCAACTTCTGCTTATTGTAGTAGACAAATAAATAAAAAGATTGATAAAAAGGCATAGACAGTAATGGAGTCATAGGGACTTACTCTGAACAGAGTGCTGTAGGAAAGACTTGAGTTGCATTTTTAGGGCTCTTGTGGGTCCTTCAGATCAAGTTCACAAGGTTGGCTGCAGTTTGTTTTTCATGAAGCATAAGAAAACAACAAAGATGGTGTAGTTATCATAAGACCCCTTGCCCTTCTGGTGCTTCCCCTCTCTTTTCATCCCACAGCCAGCATGGAGGAGCAGCAGTCAGCAAAAGGCAGGATTCAGGGACTCCTGGGGATACAAGGGACTTTTCTGCTTTGGAGCAGCAGGCATATTCTCTTTCTCCCCGAAGCAAGAGCATCCAGGAGGTGTAGCCAAAAGTCATCCTGGTGTTGGGGTCATCATTGGCATGTGCTGTGCTTGGTGGTGGCTCCCCAGGGCTGTGAGTAGTCCCTCCACCCCAGGCCCAGTTGGTCCCTGCAGCCTCAGGAGCTGAGGGGTTCACAATAGCTGATTAATGCTTTTGCATTAGATCGTTTTTAACGTTAATATTTTCCTTTTGTGATTATTTTTTTTTACTCGAGTTCTACTTAGTGCATCATAAAACCAGGTGAATACCCTATTGTTATGGTTATTGTTTTTTAGCTGAGCTACAAAATTGGGTGGACTTTGTGTGCAAGTAGAGGTTTTATATTTTTCAGTGAAAGGCAGGTTAATTTTAAAAGCATGCCAATTAAGTTGGTGTGTTGTCTATAAAAGTCATGTAATTTGCTGAGATTTTATTTGAAAAGTAACATTATTCTTTAATGATGGATGTGAAGGATATGAGGATGACACTGTGAAATTTTTTAAAAGTTTGATTTAAAATAAAAACACTTAAAGACAAAGAAGTGCGATAACAGAGAAAGAGAGATTAATGAAGCCAGCTGACTGCAGGCAGCAGATCCTAATTTAAGAAATGACAAACTATCCTTACATTAAATACACAAAATAAAATACTTTTACTCTTGTGTATATCAGAGAATCTGTACATATTGAGGGATTTCAAAAGGTTTTGGTTTTGATGGTTTTGTTAATTGATTAATGCTGATAATATGCCTGGTACTGCAGTGAGCTCTACCCTGGATAAAAACACACCCCCCTCAATGTAGAGACTATACTAAATTAACATGTAGCTGCAGGTGACATGGCATCCTATTTTTACATAAATCAAATATATACTCTGATCCATCTCCTTCAAAACTCTTAGATGCTTTTCCTCAGACCTCCTGTCACTGAAGCCATTTTGGGAATGGAGTATGATGCTGTGATTAATTCTAGTTCAAGCAACTATTTTTGGCATTTGCATATTTCCTATAGAGCAGAGCCCAAGACTTCACTCAGATGAAATCTAAACTGATCTGGTCACATGTGATCTGTGTCTGAAGGATGCTGGAATAGTAAAGGAGTGTGTCATGCTTCCAAATGGAAGAAAAGCCATGGGTCCTCATCTCAATTTTTAAATGTGATTAAACCAATTTTTATATATATGTGTGTGTGTGTGTTTACACAGACATATATAATATAGAAGGATGTCTTTTTGTGTCCACATAAACCTCATGAGTTGACTTTCTGTGGCAGTGGGTCAGCAGTGCAGCTGCATTACTGAAGAGCTGAGGGTACCTAATGATGGGTCCTCTCACCTCTTACTCTCAACCAAACTGTACTTTGTAAATGGCACTGAGTTTGTCTTAAATGGGAACATCTTAATCAAGATACTGAAAAAATTTCATTTATTAATATTTTACTTCAAGGATAATTTCACCCCTCAGTTATTTTCATTGTTTCTCTCAACATCTTTTATGACCATAAATCCTCAAGTGAACTCATTAATGCGTATCAGGTGCATCGGTACATAAATAGTTTCCACTGTCTGTAGCAGTCAGACCATGTTTGTGGACTGGAGCAGGCAAATAATGTTGGTTGTCTTTATTCATTCTCACACTCTCTCTGCTCCAAAAGTTTCTGCTTACATGTTCTCCCCTGCTGATGCAATTTTGACTTTGGCAATGACTGAAAGTACAACTTTTGGTTTCTTAAATAAAATAATGAAAGAAAACAGTTGGTTCACTAAGCACTGCTACCTTCATGATACATGAATTTTTAAGGGAAGTATGATATGGATCAAAAGTACAAAGGCTTTTGATTAAGGTCAGCTCTCTGGGAACAAGAGAACAGCGGAACAAAAATGAGTGTGCAAAAATATGCCCCAGAAAAGATTTGCAAATGCGCTTATTGTGAAAAAAAAGAAGTGTATTTAGCTGAACACATAGCAGACTTTGAACTGCACGAGGACAATTTCTATATAATACTTCTTCCTATAATGATGAAAAGGGAAACAGGCACTGATTGGCATTTCATTTCTGGCCCAGTAAAACTGATGAAAGCTTCTCAGCCAAAACCACATCCAACTGGAAAATAGAATTTTGTTCAAAATTATTTTTCCTTGGGTAAAGGGTGCAAATTTTGAAGGAAAATTTTCTTATCTTTAAATGCAAGAATTTCAATGCCTTGGGTCTTTTATTCAAAACTACTGGTGACATAAGTAAATCTTAATTTCAGTTCTTTTTTTCTTCCCTTTGTGGCTCCTTTTCAATGCACCTGTTTCTCAGATTTCAGGAAAATGACAGAAAAATTTAATTATTTCTCGTTCTGCAAATCTTAGAAGTTGCTGGTAGTAAAAAAAATAATTTTGCCTCTCTAGGTTCAAACATCCAGCTGCTTGACCAGATCCCTCCCCAAACTGGACACAGACACTAACTAAGAATCTAGAATAAATAAAAAACTAGAAAAATTAAAGGAATTACCTGCTTAAGTAAGAACTATTAGTATGAATATATATTGCAGCTTGGGGTACTGTCCCCTCAGCTGATAAAATGTTTTACAACAATGATCATGAAACTCCATGTCACTTCCTTTGTTTATCTTCTTTTTGAGCTTCGAGAATACGCTCAGGAGATCTCGAATCGTGCCTCCTGAAATGGCAAACCTACACAATTCAAGTGTTGTCATGCGATAGGTGCATGAAAGAGCGGAAATCTCGCAGCTCCCGCTGGCAGCGCCGGTGCCAACAGCGTTGGCTGGAGGTGCAAATGTTCCTGCCGGAGCCGTTGCGGTGGAAATGTTGCACCAGATGAACAGCTGCCCTCCCCGCTCAGCAGGCAGAGCCGGAGAGCTGAAATAGCTGCTGCAAAAGGCACAGGGAGAAAAGAGCAGATAAGCACTATTTCAGCTGTAAAGAGCAGGAAGATGTGTTTCCCATCATAACTATAAAAAGTGTTTCAATATTTATGCGGGGTTTTATTCTCGTCTCCGTGAGTGGGGGATTTATATAGATTATTTGCTGTGCATAAAGATAGGAGAATATCCCAGATATTCCATTATGTTATTTATTCCTCCACAAGCATCCATTACGCAGTTTATTTTCCAATTAATCTTTACTATCAAACAAATGTTATTCTCCTTCTCCGTTCCCAATGGTAACTTCCTTCCTGTGAAACAGTTTTTCAGTGGGTGAATTAATGAAATGACGCTTGGTGATTTTGTTGCCAATATAAGAATAATTGTATAAGAGCAGCTGGGAACCTTGCTATTTAAGAATGACCATCTACAAAGAGACAGAATGCACCAGTCTGCAAAAAAGATCATTTTCATGGCAGAGTGTAACTGAGATGCGTGTCTGAATTAGGGAAAGTCGGAGATAAAGTGGTTTGTTATTTCTCCTTTCTCCTCTTCTCCAGTTTTAGACTTCTTTCAGCGAAGCTTCCTAAAGAAGCAGAACTGTGAAAGATGGAAGTTCTTCACATGGATAAATGAGTTACTTAAAGGCAGAAAACAAGGAGCAAGAATAAATTATTGGGTTGATCAATGAAGAGACAGGAGAGTCCTTTGAGACTAGTGCTAGGCTTGGGCTGTTCTACATCTTCGTAGACAATCGCTTGTAAGTGATGGTGTAGTGTGTGTATTCACTGATATAATAACAAAATAATATAAATATTAATAAATATAATAATAAAATAACAAAATATAATAGTGTGCGTATTCACTGATAATAACAAAAAATATTGAAAGAGTAAAGGTTTTAAAAGGTATATAAAACAGTTTCATGCTACAGAGTGTCTAGGAAATGAACAAGGCAGATGAAATTCAGCACAGATTAAATTATATTAATGTACATGGGGAAAACACACCTGATGCTGCATGCAGAGTAATGGGCTCTGAACTGATTACTGTCATGATAACATTATCATAGGTCTTGAAAACATGTAGTCAGTGCTCAGTAGCAGGCAAAAATCAAACAGAATTAGAAAAGAACAGGAAACACAAGAGAGGAAAACCGGTTTGGTCATTGCAGTTAACCACGAGTGCAGTTGAAAGGCTAGCACTTCTCTGCATGGGAGAGAGAGAACTGAGGAAGAGATTATAGAAAGCTGTAAAATCCATTAAAAATTGTGTAGGGAATTACTACTCCTGGTCTCCTCCTATACAACTGTCGCTCTGACTTTCTGCCGTTGGCTGCAGCAGGTCCACGGGATGGTTTAACCTCCTGACTCGTGGTGGCTGTTACTGGCAGGTGGTGAGTACAGCCGGGAAGGAGGAAGAAGTAGGTTGCCTTTTTTCAGAGTTGTGGAGGTCCAATTACAATGGGTAGCAAAGACCTAAATGGTAAGACAGCTGCTTGATGCATTTTCAGAAAGGAAGTAAGCGGTGGTTTTGGGAGAAGAGATGGAGCAAAACACAGTGAGAAGGGAAAAGCCAAGCCTCTTGAGAATTGTGAGAATCTTCATGGCTACTGGCATTGGCTTTTGCAAGGAGGAGGTGGATGTCAATGTGTTTTCACAAAGAGTTTGCGGGATGTGAAAATCACTGCTGCAAAGGGCTGAGGTAGGTCATCACCTGCCATGGTGACCACGGCTCACCTCCTCAGGTCCTGCACAGACAATGCTCAGCAAGAAGTTGACTTGTCAGGGCTCTTTGCATGGAGACAGGACCTACTTCCATGATACAGTTTGAGTTCACAGTCACACTGGCTGTGAAACCTCATGTGATTGGAGGTTTGCAAGGCTGCATCCACAAAGGGCCTGGTGAACTTTGGTTATATTCTTATCTGTTTAGCTAAGCATGACTTCATCTTAGTTTATTATTCAAGTTTATATTTATCTTAGGAAGAACAAGAGTTCTGCTTTAGTCTCCAGAGAAGAATGCAAATAGATGGGGAGTATGTTTTTTACATATTGAGTATCTGGTGGCATAAAGGTTGAGCTCAGTTGCATAACTTGAGGGCTGTGTGTCTTGGTGTACTGAACAGTTACAAAGAAGTCATTGTTTTCTGATTATTTTTTTTAAAGTAAAATTCAAATTTTAAATCTCTTTTGAGAAAGGCCTTGAAGTAGAGTGTAGCTCCCAGAGGTGGGTAATCTTCATGCTAATTTACTATACAGCAATGTGCATTATTAAAGGATATGTGAATGATTCATCCAGTGAATGAAGAAAAATTACTCCAAATTATTATTGATGAGTTAATCAAGATAGCCATGTCAACTTTCTTCTGTCCATTAGAGGGAACAGTATCTCACAGTCATCATAATAAGAGCCAAGTGTTAATGGCTGAGGTAATCAGACTCTAATGAAGAGCAAGAAAAAGTGCTCTCTTTAAATAGTTTACAGCTTTCATAATCACTGGAGTGGACAGTTGGTCCCATGATTCTTCATATTTCATAGTGTATGTTTACTATCAGCTCTTGGTTTTAATTTACCTTTTCTTTCTCTGGAAGGTGAGTGAACAGAAAAATTAAGAAGCATAAAACTGTGTAATAGCTCAACAAATAAAACTCATTTTGTAATATGAATCCTTTCTAAGAGAAAAGGATTTTACACCTGGAATTATAGGTATCTGGGAGCATGCTTCTGCCTTTAATTTCAGTTCTTCGTATAATTCTTTTGTTGAAAATAATCACTATGATTTTTAAGAGCTCGACACAGGCTTAAACCTTATCCAGTAGACAAAGATCCTTGACCACTTCGGTGTAGGGGCCTTTTGGGGAGGAATATTTTAACTGCTATCTGTCTTTCCCAAGCAGTATGCTTGTGATCCACAAATATGCAGCTCAGGAACTGGTTTGTGTGACTGATCCTGTGAGTAAATTTACTCAAATGGCTTTTCAGGTTCCATGCTTTTTTTCTTGCTGGTGTACTTGACTTGTCTTTCTCTCCCTGTAGTCTCTGAGACTGTTCTTTGAAAGCATGTTTTCTCCTTGAATGTAACATTTTAAAAATTAATAAAAATTATATAATTTTGTGTCATTTTAGGCCAACAGACTCACCAAGTACTTGTAGTACTGACTGGTCCACAAAACATCCATCCAGCTTCCTGCTCCTTTTCCCAAGTGATGAAACTTTCGAGCACCATCTAATAAAATTGAGACCATTAGTGTAAAAGATCAAAAGCTGCTAAATTAGAAAGTGCCACAAGAATGTCTGAGGTCATTGCAGTGGCAATAAATAGCAATAAAAGGGGAAAAAGACAATTTGGCCTGGGGGAAAAGGCTTTTCTAACTCCAGTGGTCCTTTCCAGTTCCCTTCCCTGGACAAAAACATTTCCATCCATAAGTCCCTGATTTGATGGATTTCTCTGAAGGCTGGAAGGGGTAACTTGAATGGTTCAGCTACTCACAGTTTGTAAGGTGGGAAAAACAATACCTTACTGTGCTGCACTACCTCTGGTGATATTTTGGGCCAGGACAGGCCATTGTGGAGTTATTCCTCAGGGAAACAGCTTCCACCAGCAGGCCCAAGCCAAACTAGGTGACACTGACCCTGTTCTTGTGTGAGGCTGATGGCTCAGAGCTGGGGGGATAGAAACCTCCCACTCCTACTGTCAGATACATGCCCAAGCCATTTTTCCTGGAGGGGAAACAAAATCCCCAACAGTTTAGAGCCTGCCCAGACTACAAGGAGGCAAACTAACATTATACTTTGTGGTTTAAAATATTTTACCTGTTTTTCAGATTCAACTCTTAGGGAATATTCTTGGAATTTTGAGGGAATAGTAGTTTCTAGGGACACATAACATACCATTAATTACAGGAGCTGTTTGCTGTGACTCTCACCCACTACAACAACCTGAGACAGTAGAGACAGTTACAGTGTCAAATAAGAAGTGAGAAGGAAGATCTGCCAAGGTTTGAGAAGCCACTATGCACATAGTAAGTGTGCACTGTGCTTAGCATGGCTTGCTGTTTCCTCCCGAGACAGAGAACATCTTGCATTGTTAGAATTAACAGTCCTGTAGTGTAGGTCAAAAATACCCTAACAAATAAAAAATAGAGGCAAAATTTCCTTTAAAATTATTCTAAACTCTCCTGGATGCATGTGTGTGTGTGTGTGTGTGTGTGTGTGTGTGTGTACACACTATCATGGCATTAGGAAGGTGAGTATGTGTTTGATATTTTTTCTGTTAGGGCTTGCAAATAATAAATTTTCTTTTCACGTTTTGTTAGCTTCTGTTGCTAAGCTGAATTTGTTGTGGGGGGTGTGTGTGCATTTGATGTGCTCCCTAGGGAGGGAGGGAAAACTGTGTTCTGAAAGTGTGGCACATCTAAGGCATAAGGTTACATGTGACACCAGGCGCTGTCGCATGTACTTTACAAGGACCAACTTGTCCTGGCCTGAGAGCAACTTTGGAAGTCAAGCTTGTCTGGCAAGCTGTACAATGGAGGTAGTCTTGTAAGTTCACTGTTCCTCTGATTCTGGGTCCTGCAGGTTTTGGAAAGTGAGTTTCATAACTAGTTCTCATTTTATGTCCTGAAATGACCCATTCAAAACATAGGATGTGGCCTTTCCCAGAGTCTGGTGGGAATGAAAATCAGATCTGGAGCCAAGTCCGATGGTTTAACACATCTGTACTGGAAAGAGAATATTATACTTTTATGTTATAATCATTTGATATACTTGCATACTCTATACCCAAGAGTAAGCTCTCATGCTGTTTTATGCAACTGTAAACTTGGAATGAACTGTCTTAATGGGAACTCCCTGCATCTTGATCTTGATCCTGTCACACTACTTATTCCTTCTCACTTACATAATGCTTAGTTTCTTTTATATAAGCTGTTAGTAGGATACTCAAATTATCACCTGTATCCGTTTTATGTTTTCCTTCGGCATTATCTGACCTTTAGAAAAATACCATTACAATACATTTTAAGCTGTACATAAATGATTTTAAATGAATCGTTGACTAGATGTATGACATTTCCATGCAGTGTGAGTTACTTATGCATGTGAAAGAAGAGATTAGGAGAGCTTTTTTATCTCAGGTGTACAGCATCACATTTATGTTAAGTGTCCACCTGCCATCAGTGGCCTTGTAAGACCTTTGACATTTGATTTACAGGGTACAACAAAACTTCTTGCCCGTTGCTGTGCTTTTGCTGATTTTACTTTCATAAACTCTTGTTATCTTCTTGAGATACTTTTTTGTATACTTAGAGATGCACAGTGACACTGAATTCTACTCTCTCTCTGCGAGTCATTAGTTTCAACCTATTCGTGTGCCCATCTGGTTCCCTCTGAGGTTGCTGCCTTTGACTGAACCAAAGCTTTGCATTCACGCAATATGTAATTTGTGTAAATACGTATATTGTTTAGTTCTTAGTAACTAATCTGTCTGTAGTAACTAATCTGTCTGTAGCAACTAATCCGTCTCCCAGGAAGGGAGGTGGGGCAGCAACGGTGTTCTTGAAGACAGCAGCCTGGGAATGCTGATGGCTTAGAGCAGCAGCCTGATGCCAATACTCCTGCTGGAAGTTCAGACCCTGAGCTGTAGGAACGAAAAGCAGGACTCCAGCCTCTGAGAGAAAGTGCAGCCCAGGAGCTGAGGCAAGCCAGGACAGAGTATTTCATGCCCATTCCCTGCAACCTCCTGTTGCATCTTCATGCCTGACTCGATTCCCTGTTTGGAACAAAGTCCTGTTCTCCTACGTATCTGGTCAAACATGACACATCAGCAGCTGGCTGTAACCCAGCATGAGACTGAGGGTGTATGTGAGAAAGACAGAGGTAAAATACAGTAGGTGAAAGCCCTCCTCAACTGTTTTGGACCACTCCAACATCTTCCAAAGGGATCAACGCTCCTGTTTACAAGTGAGACAGCAATCAACCTCTTCCTGTCTTTGGGGCCTTCATCACTGAGGTGCTTACGAAAAACATACAGAATACAACATAGGACTTTTATATTTTTCTGTTTCTTCTGTACTTGGCTTGGCAGATGTTCCTGTGTACCCATTCAGTCTGCTTCCATGCATCCTCTGTGGATGCTAATATGCAGCACATAGTCCTTGCAATCATGTTGGCTCCTACTTACAGGCTGCTCTCAGTTCTGCTCCCTTGCCTCAAAGCCATTCCCAAATGGGGGTACAGTGATATCAGGTATCTCTGAACAGAATGGGAAAATTTGTGCTTGGAGAAGTGTCTTTATTACAGCAAATCCTCTGCTGATTTTCTTTGGCTGATAACGTTAGCGCTTGCTTTATTTGAGAAATATGTTCTGTCAAATTACTCAGTGTGCCTTCCCCTCTCCCCCCTCCCCCCAGAGCTTGCTCTTCTTTGCCAAAACAAGATGACTTACAATTCAGCCGGTCTGCATTTTTCCTGTATCTGATCATTAATTTTGCTAAAAGAAAGAAAAGTACAGGGAGTACCGCTGACCATCAAAGGCAGTTTTTGTGTTTCATGGACTTAGCCAATGGTTGATGTTTGTATGTCTTTGCTGCTTCAATTCAAGCAAATACTGGGGTTGAATTCAGCAAATTAACATGAGAAACTCAATGTCAAGACCCATTACAATAGAGAGAGAGAGAGTTCTTATTTGCAGGGTAATTTCTTAACAGCCTGGTTGCAGAGGAACACTTTTCCTTCTTGAATTGTGTGGGTCATGTTCATGAGGAAAACAACTCAGTGGTGATTGTTGATTTTTTTTTTTACACTGCTTTTTTTCCAAAAGAATTCCTAAGAAGGCAGCAGAGCTGTCTTATCCTGCTCCCATCGCAATCTTCTAGCTTAATTTTTCAGAAGGCCTAGGTAAGCTGTTTTTCATTCCTGAAGTTTTGTTCAACGACTTCAGCTGAGGAAGACTGGCACCTGCCTAAAGCTGCACCTGGCAACTTCGAAGTTTTCTTTTTCTTTTCTTGGGAGTGTGATTACGCTGTCTGGAGGATCTCCCATCTGGCTCTCTGCAGCTTTCAGCTGGCTCCGCGGGCCACGTCCTGCTCCAGTTGTATCTGTGCAAGGTTTGTTACTGTAATTTCATTGTGCTCACCTGCATGTCAGAGAGTTGGGTCTTAAAGGCCTCGTTTAACCATGACATTTAAGTGGGTTCTTTCTCCTGACTGTGAGGACTGACGTGTCTGTTGACTCCTGCAGTTCTTCATCTGGCAAATAGCCTTGTAAAATCAGAGGAGCAGCACCTGTGCTTAAACTAAGTGACCAAAACAGGGCCCCTACCATCAATACAGGTGCCTTTGCAGGACCACTAACCTAATGCTAGTAATCTTCATTCTGTTACTGGAAATACCACATTTTGTTCTGAATGTGCATAGCTGAAGAGATTTTGGGGTATAACTGTTCTTGGAATAGCATCCAGAAGAAGCGTCTTTAGACAAAAGTCCCTAGTCTCTGTCCTTGCATCCACCCTGCCAGCACCTTGAGTTTTTGGCAGGTGAAAATCCTCAGTGTGTTGCAGGATCTGAGTAATTGGCTATATGCTACTTTGACACAGAGCTATTGACCTCCCTTGGCTGTTTTCATGCTCCCTTTGCATTGTTTTGTGACTGTTAAAACCAAAGGTAAATGCTGGTGGTTTACAGTGCTGAGGCCCTGCTGCATGGGGACATCGGTGGGGAAGTTTGTCAGCGAGTTCTCAGAAAGGCTAAGGATGAGCCATCAGCTGTCTCTTCATTTAAGAAAAATTGTTCCAAGTTTGTTTTAGTTCCCCACTGCAGAGAATTAATTAGTTATAAAATTAAATACTTAAAACGGTTATTTTGTGGCTTATAAAATCTGAATAAAACCAAACAGGAATGATTCAATTGTTTATATAAAGGACTTCTTCCAGGAATATTTGATTGCTTAACTACAGTCCTCTCTAGTTCCTACAACTCTGCTTAAGGAAAATAGACTCCTAGAATAGTAGTTTTAAATCCTCTTCCCTGTCCCTTCCTTTTAATTTCTTTTTACTGTGTTGTTGTGCAGTCCCATGAATACAACACGGTAACAACATGTAACTGTCTTCTAAATACAGCTCTTCTGAGGAATGCCTTTTTCTCACAGTTAATATCTGGTTTTGTTGCTCCTTTGGCCCCTCCCTTTGGAGCTGTGAGGCTGTTCTGCCAGCTGTGGGTAAAACCAGTGTGTGTTTGTGTGTGAGCATGAGTGGGAATGCAGGGGGGGGTTGTCCTTTTAGGTACCGCTGTGTCAGTATAATGAGTGTTTTGTTATGGGTTAAATTGATAAAATAAATATCTCCTGTTTGATAACAAATACTGCGGTGGTTTTTAAACTTTATCTTGCAACTTAAGGCACTGTGTTTTGGTAATAAAAAAATTGTATTTCTAGTGATAGCATTTTAATTCACTTCAAAGTGCTGTGGATTCCAATTCCGTACTGTTAGGTTTTAATAAGATGACATGACTTTTCTCTTCAATGGCAATTACTCTGTTTTATTGTTCAGTATTGATTTACATTTTAAAACAAACTGAACACAAGAGTTTTGAACAAGAAAAAAATAGCAAGTAGACTGAAATATTTTTAATTATCTTTTTTAAGCAGGCAACTTTTTGGAAGGTTATATTCTGTAGTCTCCAAAATGTTTAAGTTCTTGTCATGTGAATTCATGTGAGAGAAGGATGACAGAGAACTCAAGTGCCTCATTCTATAGTGTGAAATGAAGTTTGTGGGTGGACTTTTCACAGGGCTGCATTATGCTTTGTCTCCATGTGACACGCTGGTTAAATGGACAGGACAAGCCTTTGTAGTTTTGCAATGTCCCATTGTTGTTTAGCACGTAAGAAGAAGGCAGGGCTGGTGCAGCTGTTCATAAGTGGTGATTGGAAAACCTTGTTCAGGGCAAGACAGAAAATGCTATATCATAATTCTGAGTCTGAGTTTTGAAGATGCTTCTGACAATGCGAAACACTCCCTTTCCTTAAAAACATGATTACCTCTAATCCTTGTTGTGTGATGCTACAGATGGAGTCAGTACTGAGCATCTATTAGCAATTCAGATACACACAGGGCTGAGGTTGAAGTTTTGATCTTTTATGCTCTCCAAGGATCTCTGAAGAGTATTTTTGGCCTGGGGGTTTTACACAGCCCTATTTTGTGAGAAATGCTGAGCTCCCATTTCTTTTCTTTCTGCTTTGCTGAGGGTGGGGTTCTGAAAGCCGCTGCCGAAAACTTCAGTTGTAGCCTGTCTTTTTGAAGTAGTTGCATTTTAAATACTTAGTGAGCTTCAAGTATTCTAATTTCCCCTGTAATAACAAGGACCTTCCTCTAACGGCAGACAGAGGAGACTCACTAACAACACTTTTCACGCTCACTCCTCAACTCATGTGGAATCTCATACCCCAGGGTACCAGACCTGTTCTTCACTGCTGACCTAGACACTAACCTTTTACTTTAGGAAGGAAGGGAAGGTTTGGCCTGAACTGAGAGTTGAGAATGTTTGCTAGAAGGCAAACATACACTGTTTGCAGTGTATGATCTAATAACTAGATGTCATCTGTTACAGCTGCCACCTTGCATCAGAGGCTCCTGGGAGGTTTTGCTGTTTGTAGAGTCCCAAACAGCTGGTGCCATGCAGGGAGAGCAAGCTGAAGGGTCAAGAGGATGTCAGGTATGTGCTCACCTGAGGGGTTTCAGATGTTGTGGAAAAGTCATATAAAAATGCTAGGATTCATCTGACACCGTCTCATATTCCTTGCCCAGGCTGTGGACTGGGAGAACACCACTTTGTGGCATTTCAGCCTTGACCTGGTGAAGTTGAGATCTGGCAGGTCTGTGCTGGTGATTTGGAAATTCAGATTTTCTGTACACTGAGACCTGTTTTCTGGATACTTGCAGGTTTTATCATGGTCACTGAAATTCAATACACGAGGACAGATCTATCCTTGCTCTTGGTTTAGGTGCTTGATTTAGGAAGCAGCTATCACGGAACAAGCTGAAAATACCAACTGGCATGTTGGTGAAGGCAATACGTCACACATGCATTTCTTCTGCTGGATGTGTACAAATATGAGACTCACGAGATGACACACTCAGTTCAGTGGCTGCCATATAAAAGATTAAAGCTTGGAGTTTGTTTGATTAATTCCAGTGTAGCAGAGCCCGTTGCTAGTATGTGACCAGAGGCACAGAGACAAAGGAGGGTCTTCAGAACGTGTTAACTGCAGGGGGGCGGGGGCGGCTTTCCCAAAGGTCACAGAACAGGGTCCATCCCGGCTCCGTGGGGAAGTGATCTCCCTGCAAGAGACAGCAAACGCTGCTTTTGCATACACCAGGCTCTTATTTGCTCATGATGTGACAGCACGAAAGACAATCAAAATTAGTTCATATATTAATTCTTCCCCCCCCCCTTTCTTGATGAGTCATTGTAATTACTGAAAACTAGCATGTTTTCCAACATTAACATATTGCATGGGCTATCAATATTCTAATGGACTCTTTCATATTCAGAATGTGGAAGAGGGTTGCTTGAAGATAATTTCCTGTATTTAATTAAGAGGCTTACATGTACATGGTACTTTTCAGAAACGTGAAATGGCTAATCTCAGAAAGGGTATTGTCAGGGTGCATAGTATGAAATTATATATTGCACCGTCTTCCCATATCGGTATTTTCCATTAATGAAAATCTTAAAAAGCAACAGAAAAAACCCCATATCATGAAATGATTATTCAATAATTTTACCAGTGAATGTTCTCACATCTGGGTATTTTGGGTTTCTTCTTACAATCAGAAAATACTGCCTACAAAAACTCTGTTGGTCCTTTTATATTTGCACAGGGTCACCTGGAATGATCTCAGCATTTCCACACGAGCAGTAGAGAGCTGCTATTTCTAGTGTCAGACTTGCTTTCTGGTCCAACAGGTATGGGAGTACATGCTGAGGTTCAATTACTGTGAATTGTATATTTATAATCTTTAAAGCACCTCTTTTCAGAAGCAAATTAAACTCCTTGGACAGGATTTGAAGTGTTATTGAGTTTCCTAAAATGCAGATAATCTCTAGCTGGGACTTTTAGAATATAAATTAGGACTCCTAGATACTTCTGAGAGTCCAGGCTGGTACGTATTTGCATCTTTAGGCCAAATGTGGCCTCACTTCTTGAGGGTGGGATTTAGGAAATGCTATCATTTGGAGATGTGTCTGAAAGCATGCAAATATTTTGCTGAATAAGACCAGACTTTAGAACTGTGTGTTTCAATGTTTTGTGTCATTTGGCTGACAGACCACACTTTGAATTCTGCGAGATGTGTGTGGCTGGCTGAATTTCAGTACTGCAGGCTTTGTGCAGAAAATGGTGGACTTCACTGCTGGCATCAGTGTAAGAAAGGAAGGTTTTCTTAGAAGCTTCCTGATGTGTTACCCGAAGTCCCTTAAGGTAACCACTTTGCTGGTGAGCCTGGGCTTGCAAGCAGCTTTAAACTCTCTGTTTTTATCATGTCCTAAACTCTCTGAGATAATCTCTCAGATTGGAATGTAAAGACCTATATAAATCTGTCTTTGTGGGCATCCTTCCTCCTTGCTGAAGAATAAAATAATCTCCTTAACATATTTAATAGAAAAATGAGTCCATCTTTGCTTTTCTTTCCACCTATTTCCTTCTCCGTGCTGAGAAAAAAAATTAACCTTTTGATGACCAAGGTACTGGGTATGTTCACAGCTTGTACATGTTGTGGTTTTGGAGTTCTTGGCATTGCCAAGGACAAAAGATTTAAGATTATGAGCAGCCTTAAGGCTCAGCTCCTGAGCAACAAGTTTCTCTGCAAAGCTGCTGTTGCAGTATCTTTAAACAAACTGAACTATTCTAACCTGATGTTGAGATTAGAGGTAAGGATTAAAATTCTCTGGTCACTCCCATTTTTATATAATTTGGCAATATTCAGGGCTGAATATATTGCAGTTGGAGCTTTGCAGCCAATGTTTCGTTGCAAATGTACTCATTGTTAGAAGACAACATAGATCTGGTTCAGAAGCACTTTGCATCCACTGAAATAACAATGTATTAGAATTAATTTTAGTGGTAAATCTTCAACACAAGAAGGTGGGCAGCTTGGTGGCTGAGACTTGTTCAGGAATGGTGCCTGCTTTTTGCATTTTTAGAAAACAAACAACAAAACCTGTGTAGAGTAGAATAAAAATCATAGTGGTAGAAAGATTCAACAGAAAGCCTGACATTCTTCTGGTGTTCAACAGCCCTCATAACAATGCACATTGTTCTACTGCAGCATGTCAGCCACCCAGGGGATTCAGATCAGCAGTGGAGAGATTCATGGTCCTGCAAGAAAATTTATAATGGTGACCAAAATGGAATGAAATCCAATTTCCCCCCTTTTTACATATTTTATCTTGAATTGTACCTTATGTGACAGGACTGCAATTAATATCTCTTGTAAAACAGAAGGCTCGTTAAATTGGCCTCATTATGGTTGCTGAGCTGGTGTGCTGCTGCTGAAAGGGATTCCCCCATTATCTGTGTTTGACACGTGCTCCTAATCAACTAGGCCAATTCTGCTCTATCAAAGGTCTGTCACACGAGAGGAGATAATATTTATTCTGGCTTGTACTATTAGCGTAAAAAATGTAGGTTGCGTTGGCAGACACATAACCCTCTGTCACAACTGGTCACACAGAGCATTTATCGAGGTGTTCCCTTTCTGCAAAGGTGACCCCAAATATAGCTCACTTCACCTTTCACTGCCGAGGACCCTGGTCGTTTTAGTTTTTTAAAACCTCTGCTTTAAGGGAATATTTATGAAATGAAACCTCACAGCAAGAAGTGTTAAGGTGCAAGATTAATGTCAATTCTGCAATTTCCTCCACAATTTATTGATGAAAAAAAATCCATCAGCCCTACATATCCAGCTTGCTTTGGAAGCTTGTTAGCAATAAATGTTCTCCTTTCTGAGAGATCTTAATATGTGTCACAATATAACCTCATTTGCTGAAAATTTTCTGAACACTTGGTTTTGTTTCATGATGATACTCAGTTTAGCTGGGACAGCAATTTCCACTGTTTAGAGAACTGTTCATAGAAAATGGATGAGGTTTAACATAGGTGATACTGTTTCAGTCCATAGGGTTTAGCTACAATAATACCCTAATGCAAGGCTTAAGAACATCACCTGTAAAAGGTTTGCACAGATATTTTCGAACTGTTGCAGTGTTAACTGCTCAAAAGAAACATTTGTAGCTGTAATGCAGCCTCATATGTTTGAGTGGGAAACCAACTGCCCCAAAACACAAGCCAAATGCTCTCTTATTTACATGTAAGAAATTTTGGATAACAAGCTAGATCCATACAAATGCTATATATCTATATATACACATATATATGTGTGTATAATCTATACAAATGCTACAGACATATTTTTAATTTTTCATCCTTTTCTTTATATGTATGCAGCATCTCTAACCAGAGGAGGATGCTTCCTTGTCTCCAGTACTACAAAGCAGTTTCTGATTTGAGGCAGAAGATGGGAACTGGGAGGAAGGGCAATTGACTGTGCTCATGCCAACTGTTGGGATGATGCTGCAACACCCTGGCCTGGCCTGATTGCTGGAAAAATGACAGAGAATTGAGGTGGAAGGGTGTTAACTATGCAAGTCCTTATTGGTTGTTTAAACTCTTCTGGTTTTTTTTACATCAGTACAATTTTTCTTGGATTACCAGGAAACTGAGAGAGCACCGACCTGCATTTTGCAACAGAGCCCTTGTTACAGCAGTGCTGAATATTGGCAGATACTTCAGACTCTGCAGCCAGGAGAAAACAAGCATCCTTCCTCCCCAGAAAGTGTGGGAGTGTGCCTGTTGCAGAAGTTGCTGTCACATCAAGGAGAAAGTTGGGATGTTGTAGGGGTGCTGAGCCTGAATGACCTGAGTGAAAGCAGATACTGTCCTGCACGTGCCTGGAAGAGGTTTTGCAGGAAGGTCCTTATGAGCACAGCTTAGTGCCAGAGCCCTTGGCCTCCCCTTTCCTTTTGTCTTGGGGCTGATGGCTGAAATGCCGCTTGTCCAGGAATCGGATGATTTCCCAGTCACTATTCTGTTCCTGGAAAAGCTTTTTCTGCTAATGAGGGCCTTATGTTTATGATTTGCTTTGCTATGCAGAAAAGCTTCTACTGGGACTGTAATGCAGAAGACAACATTTGTCTCCTTCTCCAAGAGATGATCTGAGTCAGTGAGTTGATGCCAAGAGACTGGGCCTTTTATTTGCTGTTGGGAAGGGAACTCTCCTTTTTTTTTTCTTTCTTCCCTTTCCAAAGCAAAAAGCTCTGTAGTGTTTCTCTGGTCCCACACAGAATGACGAAGAAATAGCTGTATTTTACAAATGAAGAGACAGAACACCACACTAGGAAGACTTTGTTTTTAGGTACAGCGTACAGAATGTTGAAATATTTAAAATCAGTCAACCACAACTTGGAAATTATTAATACATTTTTCAGTCAAACCACCCAAAACAGATGAAGCTTAAAGCAAAATGAGGTTTCTGATCATGTAGATAATAATCTTTCCTTTTTGCAGACTCATCTTCCATGAGCTCCTAGTATTGTGTGTACTTCCAGCACCATGTAGTTGATGCATAATTAATGAGGTTAGCATAATGCCACATTTGTTTATTAGATGAAATATCCTTAAAGTCAGCGTTGGAAAGCAGAAAGCATGGAGCTAGATTTTTGATGAATAATTTGTTGTGAAGCTGATGCTTTTGCAGATGTAGATCATCAGTTAAATAAACATGACTGCAGACAACAGATTGGTCCTGATGGGGAAGTCTGTGCTCCCTGAACCTTTACCAGTCCCACTTGCAGGAAGTCCCTGCAGGCGCTGTGGTTCTGCTGCCCTGTCCATGCAATGAGCTGCCTGTCAGCTGCACCATGGCAGTCTGGGGTGGCAGAAAGTCCCCAGGCATTGCTGTGCTGGGAGCAGTCAAGGCCTGCACCTTAGCTCGGGGTGTTAACTGCTCCTGGCTCCAGCAGGGCTTGGAGCCAGACCTCTCTTTAGTTATTGACAGTTCTCAGAGAAGAGGACAGCTATGTGAGCTGCAGTTTGCATGGGTTATCTCCTTGTGCTTTCCAATTTTCATTCATTTTTGTTGCACAATGCCTTATGCACTTTGCAAGATGTGGCAGGAAGGATGCAGAAACACGTGTCCGTGTTTCCTGCAGTAAGTCCATCTTTCCCACTGTAATGGACTGAGGTCTCAAAGGGAAAGTCCAAGAGTTGATAATGGCAGGGAAAAACTCAGTTAACAGGACTGAGTGGGAAAACATTGAGAAAGTTGCAATTCCAGGCATGGTCTGATGCAAGAGGTTGATGTTCTGTAGCAATTTTTGAACATAATTAGCAAACAACCGTGGCCAAATTCTTTCCTCTGAGTCTTCCTAATTTGGAGGAAAAAATGGAAAGAAAAATCTTGCACATGCAGAACTCAGAAACGTGCATTATTTCAAAACAGTGGGCTAAAAATACAGTTTGAAGTGTTTAGAGCAAAGATAACCCTTTAAAAAGTCTTTCATTTAGAGATCTGGCAAACTGGAGAAACAGAAGTGAAGATCTCTGCTTGCACTGAGAGCTGATTCCTCAAGGTCAGTGACACTGGAGTCAGTTTTAGCTGATTGTGGAGGACTTAAAATTTTTTAGTAATTGCACAGAGACATCTCAATATATTGTCCAAAGAATTTAATGAAACCAAACTTAAGTTGTTTATTTGAAAATTCTGAGGCAAAGTATTTATGTTGTGAATGTTAGACTGTAGGAGTCAGGCTGGCATTTTGCCAGAAAATGTGATTTTTTTGGGAATTTTGTGGAAATTTTAAGAGAATATAAATAGAAGCTGTCTAGCAAAAGGTATGAAATCCAATGTTTCTGTATACTGTAATATAGTTAATTAAGAAAAACTAGAGTTGTGAACAATTGAACAATGCAGGGAGCAGAAGAGGAACTCCTGTTCATCCTTTAATCCTCTGTAATTCCCTTCTGATCAACCTAAGTATTACAATGACTGATTTCTAACTGCATCCAACCAAAAATAAAATTGTTTCTTTTTACCCTTTAAATTTTAAACCTGGCATAGATTTTTGGAGAGGAATGTCTTTATGGAAATTGGCTGTGCCAATGGACTTGGAGTTTTCAAAGGAAAGAATTTAAAGAAGTTAGACTCCAATTCAGCACCTTATCTAAATATTCCCCATAGGTAGCTATGTACTCAGCTGACTAGCTGCTAAATAGCCCTCCTGGAACCATTATCCTTACACTTTACTATCACAAAGGCCTTCTGTTTTAATTCCTTATATGTAAGGAAAACCAGAATGGGTTCCAGTGTGAATAGGACAAGAAAATGGGATGCACATGTGTGAGAAGTTTAACATATGTGTAAGTGCTCAAAGTACTGCAGCCTGTACTAATAAAAATTACAGATTTTTATTACAATTTTCAATTACTTTTTCACTCAAAATAGTTATTGAATGGCTTTCTATTTTTATTTAGAAATATATTTTATTTTAGAGTTTATACAGTATTTCAGGCTGCACAAAACATACAGTTCTTACTTGCACAGCAAATAGAACAAGTCATTATGCTGGAAAACTGCTGTGTCTGCCTGAGTCTTCTCCCAGTTTCTCTCAGTTATTACAGACATCTTGAAACACCTTCCTTTTATACACTTATGCCTACCTTGCATCCATATTTTCTATCCTCCAGATCATACCATATTAAAACAGTGTGAAAGTGAAAAGTGATCGTGGCAATGAATCAAAGTTATTTCAGGAGTAACCTGATTTTTACTTTTCTATTAGAAAGTAGTATTTTTATAATAAACTAATTTTTTTTGGCGGTCATTACTCATCAAAAAGGATTTTTCGTATCTCCAAAGGGGTGGCTCAGTGTTTTTTTATTGCCTCTAAGCCTAAACTTCAGCAAGTGTGTGATCAAGTATACTGGAAAAATCCTTTGTCCATTGCTAAACCTTATGAAATTGTAGATCAAAAGAATTTTCCTATCTTGCAAGGACTGTGGTACTATTCATGGGCTAAAAATGACTGTCAGAGTAATAAAACAACTACTGTTGTCAGGGAAAGATTAAAAGCAGCAGCTGGATTGTACACAGTCAACTTGAAAATCTTTCTCTAGGAAGGTAGACGCTTTAGAAAATGATCTGGCTTTTCAGTTGATTTGCCATGATTGGCAGCCCCATAAAATGGCTACTGACACAGGAACTTACAAAAGAAAGAAGCCTTTTTTTCCCTGTAAAAGTCCATATTCTGCTGCTTGCCTTCTCCCAAATTGGACTCTGCACTTGGAAGTGAGATGTAATGCAAGTGTCATGGCGATGATGGGTGCCAGCCTTTTCCTCTGTTTTATCCAATTTACCTATCCTTGTTTTTTCTGAAGTCATTCCTGCTGTCAGCTTTCTGCAGCTTGTGTTTTAACCTATGCTCATTTTACCATTTTAGTTGTGTTCCTTGAGTTCATCTGTACGTTTTGCAATTCTCCTTGAATTCAGGATATTGCCACATCAGTTTCCATGTAATTTTTCCAAGATGATAATCAGATGGAACAGTACCAAATACATCTAACCTCCATTCAGGTTCTACCTTTATCCCAGTATAAAGGAGTGAATATTTTTAATTGTCTCCATACTTATAGACATCCTATTCCTCAAATTAGCATGTGTGCAATGTTTGAAACTTTATTTATGCAAGGTCAGCGTAATAATTTCTTTAATTAATTCCTTCCATTCCATTTAATTATCTTTCTTATTTATAGTCATCCAGACTTTCTTGTTCTACTGAATGAAGCAGAGTATCTTTCTCTCTGTATGACAAGATTTGGCCATCTGCCTTCCATTTGTTGGTGATTTTTCCTAGACTGTATTTCTCTTTGGGGTTTTCTTTCCTGATACCTTTTTGATTTATATTTATTTATTAACATCTTGCCTCAAATATTTCTCACTACCTAACTTGCTAATTTGGAGAGTAGTTTATCTTTCTTTTATCCTGACAGCACCACTGGAAGTTAACTCTATGATTTGCCAGCCCTTTTCTCCCTGGCTTTTGATTCCAGCCCTCCTTGTACTGTAACTTTGGGCTCCACGTTCCACTATGGGCACCGCTGCACCTCCCCTCATGTCTGCTTGGCCAGATTATCAAATATAAGACCTGTTTGTCTGTGCTGTTTTCCCTTAGGGTTATGTGCAATGGAATTGTGAGTAAACAACTTTGTTCCACTATATCTCATTTTCTGGGCACTGGTCTTAAACCCACGTATATGCTTGGCTTTGCGGGTCTAAAAATGCATGTGGGTTGCCTAATTTGTCCCATCTCAGATTCAGTGGTGGTGCATTGTCTTCTTGCCCATTCAGATGCTGGGCTTGGGACACACTGCCCACAGCTCTAGGTAATATCAGCAGTGTTCCTCCTTTCTGTGCTGATCATGGAAAACTTCCACCAGGAGCCAAAACCCACTGTCCCTTCTGATCTCTCTTCAGTGCCCTGCTTGAGAAACACAAGCTCCTACTGTAGGTGATGGCTGAACCGATCCAGAAAGAATGGTGTTCAGGAGAGCTGCTGAGCAGAAGTGCTGGATGCAGCCACTGGCACATGGGCAGGCACTGTGGTCCACCCCCTGGGCACTTACCCTGCCTAAAACTCCTTTACCCAAACCCTTAAGTGGAAGGGTCTGAATGCCTTTAGCTTCTTCTTGGGCTCAGGCTCTAACAGCAGCACCAAACCTCACTCTCGCTGACCGGGGACCTTGGGAAAGAAAAGAACAATGTCTGACGTTTTTCTCAGATCTTTCTGAAGGAGAAATACAGATAAAAGCAAAGCTCTTTGTGACTTATTTTTTTTCACTATCTACTTGAAAGGCAGTGGGTCAGAATTAAGGCATTTTTGCTGCGGAGGAAATGTGTGGGATGTTGGCTGCAAGCCAGTAGCCACTAACATCCCTGCTGCACTAGGAATACTTGAATGAAGTGGGCGTCAACCTCGGGAGAGCGGGCAGCACTACCTACATCAGAGGAAAACCTCCTCATTGAGATTCAAGGAGTAAATATATTGAATGGAGATAAACCGGTCTGGTAGATTTTTCTGTGGGGGGACACTGAAAATTCAAGAATCATCATCCAGTCTGGAAGATCATCCTCTAAGCTCCTGTGCCTGTCAGGTCCCATTCATTCTACTGGAGAAGAGATCCATACAGTTCCTGGCTTTTCTGACAGTTTTAAAGTTTCATCTTCCAGTTCTGTTTTCTCAACACAAAGAATGATGAAATAACATCCGGAGCTTTCAGGCAATAGTCCATGCTACAGTCAGTCTTCTAGGTTTTTTTTTCCAAAACCAGAATGAAGATCTGAAGTGTGTCAAATGTTTCTTTAAAATATAATTTAGCCAAACACTCATCCTGCTTATGTCCAGCTGCATATCCCCTGGGAAAAATAGAAGTGATTTCTAGAGTTTCTTTGTATCACTAAATTATGAATCTGAAAGATCAAACAGAATACTCCGTGTTGTCTTTCTCGTTGTTATCTGCCCTTTCACTGAGTTAGTCACCAGTTCTATCCAGTCTAAATATAAGCACATTTTTCTTGAATCAAGTCCATCATCCCATCTTATCTGTGACATCATTGAATTATTAGAAACTAGTACATTTTTTTTTTTTTTTTAAAGAGGGGAAATGGCAATGATGGAAAAACGGAAAGGAAATGTTTTGGCTAAGTGTTGGCACTGGACAAAAGAGGCCATATCAAGGCAGAATGGCTAGAATAGAGCATCACAAGTACTTTAAAATACTCTTGTCCTTGCAGGGAAAATAAAGAGATCCTGGACAAGTGACAAAATTACTTCAGTGTAAATCTAAATGTTTATATGGTAGTGATGATTTAGATTATGGGTAGTTGTACATGTTGGCTCAAACATGTCTGGTCTAACAACACTGAGGTTACAGAAAGATGGGGGATCCAAAATGACAGCTGGCTAACATGGAAGGAAAAAAAAAAGTGAATTTGAGTAGGATTTGGGAAAAACTAGACCTGTGAACTGGAGCAGGTCTACCAAAGCAAGGTAATTATTTGCTTTGGTTTTATAATGGATAATAGCTTTGTGTTGACAATTTGCCTTTCAAATTCTGTTTTTGGGAATGACCTGTAACAATGTGTTTGTGGACAATTGGTTTGCAGTGTCCTACCCCCTGGACAGCTTTAGTGCCTTGGGGCTGCACAGTTCCCGTGGCTGGGAAACCAAAAATCACCAACCGACCGACAGAGCAGGTCTGGGGTGGTTGATGGGTAGTGTCTGATATGAATCAAGCATGAAAGATCAGGGAGACAAATGTACTTGCTGGAGCAAAACTAATTGTTGGTCTTCTAGTGAGTTGGAAAAGTGAACTAGGGCTGTAGCTTGAAAAAAAGGTGTGAGGCTGAAGGACTGTGCAGCCAGGAAAGGCCACTGACTGATGGGTGTGATGGAAGTTCCAGCTGCCAGCATAAATGTGGACATCTGTGAGAAGAGACAGAACAGAACCAGGAGTCCAAGTCTGAGATTAGGGGAAGGACCTGGGAGAAAGCTTAATGGCAGCAACACGGAAAAGAGAGATGGAGTGATGGAGGTTTGGACGCAATATTGGGAGATACTCAGACACTTCAGCAAGAAAAACGGCCTGAGGGGTAATATACTCAGGAAAATGGAAGAAGACAATGTAACTGTAATGTCTTCTGCTGTGAAGGACCTTTCTTTTTCTGACATCTCTGGGTAGTAAGCAGCAAATTAGCAAATCCTCAAAATGGATTTGGAAAGTAACCGCACTATCTGGTCTGAGAGAAAAGTTTAAAACGTAGGTTTTTAAGGAAAAGAAAAATGTGCCAGAGGGCTGAGAGTTCTTAAGACCAAGTTATAAACCTTTGAAAATAGGATTTTATAATGGAAATGCAGAGATCATTAACTATTGTAAGCACCTCTAAGAATGACACCTCTATAGTAAATTACATTCAAATTAATATAAAACTGTAAAGATTCCCTGACAGCTTTGATTATGTAAGTTGATTTTAGTAGTTAAATGTTGACTTTCTATAATGCATTCTCCAAATATTATACTGAATGCTGCATCATATATAACAATTACCATGTCACAGTGCTATTTTGTGTAAATTAAATTATTGACAGCAATATAATTTTGTATTCACTTTATTATTTTGATCCATTTTTCTGTCAAAATATACAATGACTCTTCACTAGATTTAGAAACCAGAAAAACTCTTTAGCTGGTGAAGTATTATTCTCCATACATTATTTTTCCTTAGCCTGTAATGAGTTTGGGGGAGAGAGGGGGAAGCAACATTTCATTCCTCCTCTGACATTATGTGTGTTTTTAGACACATTGTCAACTTTAAATTGTGTTTCAGTAAGTGTGCTTATCAGAAAGCCTGCAAAGTCCATAACATGCCTGGTCAGTTGTCCAGGCATGTGGCAGAGATGGTGTTTTTAGTGTGCTCCAGCACAAGTGCTGTCCTGAACCACAGGATAGGGTTTTTGATATGGTTATGATTATTCCGCATAGCTTTAAAGAGGGTCCGTTGTATATCACAGGGTCAATACTTCCTGTTCTTTGATATCTCTTAAGGATTGAAGTGAAAAACATCATCTGTGTGGCACAGCTCCTTCTTCACACCTCTTCCCACTTGTGGGATATGGCAACAGTGATTCTCCATCCTTGGATGCCTGGAAAGTACTTTCGGGTTGTGGTTGTAACTGCAGATTAATACTTGTAAATGTAGCACTTAAAGTTATCTCATTTACCCTTCTCCAGATGCACAGCCTGTCAGCTCCTTGTGGCCTGCTCAACACTGCAGTGCAGAAACTGGGACACAAGTTATGTCTTCCTACTGTATCTCGGCCTTCTCCAGGCAGGTACCCTGACCTCCAGTGTGGAGACGGTCCAGCTGGCTCAATTCACGTAAAGCCCAGTGAGAAAGACACAAGGAGGCCCCAGAATAACTCTGAAACATGTTTTTGGGTGCCATCCTACAAGGTGAAAGAAATGGGCTGAGCTGCTTTTAGGAAGAAAAGAGGGATGAATCCAGCACATCACACACCATGGGCAAGGACTCGAACTATGGGTATGAAAATTCCCTTCATTCTGAATGGTGGCAGAAAGGCCCAGAAAATGCTGATCTTCTCAGCTGGTCCAGTCCAGGGAGGTTGAGGAAAGCCGACTTTGTGGCTTTCCTAGCAGGGTTTAGTTCCAGCTTTGGTGCAGCCAAGCCTCAGTCACATCTGCATCTGCTCGGTAATAGAAAGCAAAGGCACACTGGCACTCCTGAGCCTGGGAAGCAGTTTCTGGTCCCTGGGCCAGTAAGTGCAGACTTGTTTGTGGACATACAGCTGTGGGCTAGTTACCTCTTCAGCAAACCGGCCCAGGTCTGTATCCTTAGTGCCCTGTGAGCCTTAAACTAAAGATTTTTGCGTAGTGAGAGTGGGACAGGGGATGAGAGGTAACTGGAGGGCACTCTGAGTTCACCATAGATTTAGCAGTGCTCTCTAAATATGTCAAAGTTCATTTGTCTGTTGTCCTGAGTTTGGGAACACATAAATAAAATATATGTGCTTTCTATGGCAGCACAAAACTCATCCGATACTAATGAAATGTGCTTAGCCATTGCACATGTGCTTAATTCAGTATGAAATGTTATTGTATTGTTATTATATTGTTATTGGTATATTGTCAGTTTTAAGGGACAGAAGCCCAGAGACACTTGGCAAGCCCTGATGGGCATTACTGGTAGTACTGAAATGTCACTTCTTAGCCTGGGTCATTCATTTTTCCCTTTGCTTAGACTCTGTTATTGATATACACTGCATGTTTAAGATCTGCATTGTGGTGGCAGTAGTAGCAGTGTGAACATGGAAAAGAATCTGTTTGCTTGAAGACTGATGTCTTTTTCTCTTACATGGTCTGATAGAAAAGCATTACAGCTCTATCTGCCTTGCCCTCCTAATATATTGGTATTGGCTTTTATTCTGTTGGCAAACTGAGCTTATTCACAATTGTTGCAGACACAGCTGTGGAAGCACCATGTCAGCATGACCATTTCTGTTAGCTGGTTTATAAAATGCCAGGAAGCCATTGATGGATGGAAGAATCACTTCCTTCTAGTTTCTTGTCAAACATTTAGTAGCCACTTGTAAGGAAAGCTCTTGTCCCTGCATCTTTCTGCATGTATTTTCATGTATCTTCCCCTGTAGGAAGCAGTTTCACACACAAACACGTTTCAGCCGTACAGTTTTAATAGAACCAGCTTCACTTGAGAGTAGACAAATAGACTTGGGTCTTCTTCTGGCACAGGCACAAAGCATTAAGATGTGATGCTGAGTTTCTCATTTGGCCTCATTTCTTGTTTGATTTGCCAGTGTGGGAGTTAATGGTATAAACACAGAAATATGGGGCATAGGGAGCAATACGTTCTGTGCTGTCCTGTTCAGGTAGCTCTGTTTCTTGCTGGCTTTGATAATATGTTGCTTAGAGTAGTTTAAATGGCAGGGGGGATGAGGAACAGGTGGTGATGAGAGAGAATTAATGTAAGAGGACATGGAGAAATCATATTGCTCCATAGCAAGTTGCTCCTCCCAGCATATTTCTGTGCTAGCCCATATAAGTGGGACTCTATAACAGTATCCTGTGACTACACCAGAAGATGCAATGGCGTTGAGTTCAGGTATTAAACAAATATATATCCTGGTTCATCTAATTTTGGGATCTGAAATTTTAAGTTGCAGTCATTCCCCTTGATGTATGAGTGCCCAGACACTGTGGTGATAAGCTAGGCCTTGTTAGCACCTCAGGTTACTAACCCGAGAGAGGAACTTGGCACAAAAGGAGGATTTAAAGCTAAAACAGAGCAAACAAGAACTGATAACTGGTAAAGTCATCCTGAGAGTTGGGAAAGATGAACCTGCTGGGCAGGTATTCCCTAATGATGTTGTTTTGACTTTACTAGCCTGCCTCCTTCTCAATGTATCTTATATTTGCTCAAAGAAAATCATACTGCTCTTCCCAGTTATTTCAAAGTAAAGTCACAAGAATAGCTTGTTCCCACTCTATTCCAAATATAGCTCTTGGCAGCAATTGCTGAGATAAGGGGGAACTACCAAGGAAGAGGAAAGATGGGAGGGGGAAGAGAGAAAAGAGAGCTGAAAAGGTTGGACAATAGAGAGAGAGATACATGAATGAGAGAGGAGGTGAAAGAACAAGGCCAATGCAGTGCAGCAGAGAAATATAAATCAAAGATAGAAACAAACTCCTGCAAAACAGGTGGCAGCAGCCCAAATATAGGATGAAAAGGACCATGCCCACCCCCAGGAGAAGCTGGAGTTTTAGCCTCGCAAATAACCAAACTGTAAAAAAATCACATCAAATTTTGACTTCCACTCAGATTGTAGGGGTTATAGCATCAGAAAACTTATGCTAACTTACACCACTTGAAGATCTGGCCCTAAAAATTTTAAAGCAAAACATCTTGCTTATTTTAATCTCTTGTGGCTTTTTTTTTTTTTTTTAAATTCTCTGCTCCAGTAACATTTGCTGTCAGCTCCTGACAGAAAGCCATCCATTGGTTAACTTTGCTGAAAATGAACCTGAATACCCTTGTCCTCAGGAATTTACAGTCAGGATGGTGAGACTGGAGCATGTAGACATGCCCTCAGGAGCAGAAAGTAAATGCTGATAAAAAAGTAAGGAAAAGCCAGAACCAAACTCAGACTGACTTACCCAGAGCAAAGAGCTGAGGGGTTCCAAGGCTCAAGGCAGACTAGTTTAAGACCAAAGCACAGAGAAATGAGACATAAATGGAAACAGGTTTTGAGAAGTGGCACACAGACAGGGCAAAGGCAAATGAGTGCCTGGAAATCTAGGAATCCTGTGAGTGGCTCCAGCTTCCCTGGAGGGGTGGGAAGTTTCTGAGAAACACCCCACAGAGGTCTTCTGTATCTCTTCTCAGAAGATTGCTTGGAAAATGGTGCCAGAGTTTCCCTGCTGGTCTGCTGGAAAGAGGTGCCATACCTGACCTTATTCCTCAGCTGAGGATTAAAAGCTGTGCTCGGTTCTGAAGGCACTGTTTCCTACAAACTGAGTGTGTCCAGAAAGCCTTCTGGCAAGCTTTCTCTGCACTCGAACACTAGGTAATGGGACCAACAGGAGAACTGAAAATGTGACTCTTGCTATACTTCTTTTATTTCAGCCCTTCAAGGAAGAAGGCCACTCGCATCATTAAGAGATGTGCTCAATTAATCTCTCTCTGGACTAAAGGCCCAGCCATGGGACAAGGCAGTATTTACAAAAAGCACAGGAGACACATTAAAGCAGGAAATACAAGGGTAAGTGAAACTAGTTTTGGAAGAAAGGACTGGAAACTAAAGCTTAGTAGGCAGACAATCACTATTCAGAAACAAAATCGTCGTTGAGAGTCTTGTCTCATGAATGATATGTGTATCCCAGTTATTTTCACAGTTGTGAGAAGCAACTTTTTTTTCTTTTCTTTTTTTTCTTTGTTCCCCTGGCAAGCAGCATGCAGAGCTGATATTTTAGCCTTCCAGCAGGGATGCCCCTCTGTGGGTTGCTCCCAGCACCTCTCTGCAGTATGTGATCCCCGTCTCGATACCTTTGGGGCTGCAGAGTCACAGCCTGTGGCTGGGATCTCTGACTCCACAGGGCTATATTTTCTCTATAGGTAGCACAACTGTGATGAAAACCTTTAGGGGTGCTGTTACACGGTGAAACACTTCCAGGGATGGGGCAGCTGCAGCTTCTTCGGGCAACCGGTGCTGGGACCTCACCCCCTCACAATAAAGAATTTCATCTTAAAATCTAATCTAAACTTGTTCGCTTTCAGTTTAAAGCCCTAAAACATTTTTTTTTCCCTGATACCATATTTCAAAGTATAATCTAAAGCAGAAAAGGTGTCACTTGGTCTGTTCAGCTGGAGGAGACTAAGGGGAGACCTTGTTGCAGTCTACAACTTCCTCGTGAGGGGAAGAGGAGAAGGGTTAGATGCTGATCTCTGTGGTGACCAGTGACAGGACCCGAGGGAATGCTCTGAAGTTGTGTCAGAGGAAGTTTAGGTTGGATATTAGAAAAAGGTTCATCCCCCAGAGGGTGGTTGGGCACTGGAACGGGCTCCCCAGGGCAGTGGTCATAGCACCAAGGCTGACAGAGTTCAAGAAGCATTTGGATGACACTCTGGGGCACATGGTGTGACTCCTGGGGATGGTCCTGTGCAGGGCTGAGGGTCGAACTCGATGATCCTTGTGAGTCCCTTCCGACGCAGCATATTCTGTGATTCCGTGAAACACCAGCAGCGCTCAGCCCAACGCATCGCTTTTTGCTCAGCTGCCGAGTCCTTGCTGGCTCCCGGCAGCGCCTTCCCCCAGGAGAGGGCAGTGGAGCCCGCACACGCTCCCCGCTCCCCTCCCGCCGCCGGCTGGGAGCACCCGCTCCCTCGGGTGTTCCCTGAGGAACGAACGGGGTGAGTGGAAGTAGGACTACGGATTTAATACGTGTGCTAGAAACCGTGTACGGGAACATCCAGGAAATGTTCTGCGTGTTTAATAACGAGAATAAGTTTTGAGCAAACGAGTTTGTTGTTGCTTTTATTTGACTGGAAGTTTGCTCTGCCACACACACTTGTCCACAGCCACACAAACTTAAACTAGTAGCTTGCTGATTCCACATGAGTTTGTTTAATTCCTATAGCCCGAATTAAAAAATGTTATTGACATTTAAATAGCCCTTCAGGATGCTGCTATAGCTCTCCTGAGCCAAATACTCACAATAAAGTCATTTACTTATTTCAAATTTACAGGCATTCATCCTAAGACAACAAGCTTGCTTGGCTGGAAACCACAGCGTGGTTTCAAGGCACTGTAATTAAGGGCAGACTGGGATGCCTTCTCCTCTGCTCCTTAACCATCCTATTTCCTCGGCATGCCAGCAGTCAGGCAGCTGTTTTCTGTACCTTCATGTTTACAGCAGGTTTCCCTGGCTGAATTCCAGGTTTTGGTGACTGGCCAGTACAGGCTGTGAGCCTGTATCAGTCCTGTGAGGGGCTGGCAGGGTAGACTGAAGGGAAGTGGCTTTTGCCTGCAACTTGGGAATCCAGGGGACACCCTGCCAAAACAGAAGGTATTAGTAAACAAGCATTTCATCCTGTGAGGACATGACAAATCTTTCTACCCCCAATGAAAAGGGACAAATTTAGGAAACTCTGAAATCCACCTTTGGAAAGAAGATCTCTTTTATATGAAATGTTAAGGAAGCACCAACCCCAACATGAATCTAGCCCAGACAGTTGTCCTTTGCTGTCGTCAGAGGACAGGGTCACTCATTTCCTATCTGAAAGCAACTCCCTGATTGCATCTGAGTTCCCACTCCTGAGGACACCTGCTGAGCTGGGGCCACTTTAACATTCCCAAAAACAGCAGGATGCACAGTGCATTTCCCAAGCAGGTCTACTAGCATCACTGCTGTTAGCACATGAGGTCGGTCGAGTTTTGCTGCAAAAGCATAGTAAACCCCTGGAGAGATGACTCAAATGTGTGATGTTACACTGGTGAAATGTGTTGCCAGCTCCACAGATGATGAGCTGCCTTTTCTTCCTCAGCCACTCTCAACTCATGGAGGCAAGGACAATTTTATTTCTACAGCTCCTGTCTCAGGTACTTGTGGTAGAGAATGACTGCAGGAAAATAGAACCCCAGTGCATCAGCTAGCAACTTGTTAAAAGAGCAAATGTAGTAAATCCAAAGGAGCCTGGTTTCAAAGAAATTGGGAATAGAAGTTCTGCCCTTCAGCTCTGAACCCTCCTCAGTCAGTGCTATATCCAGTCAGACATGTCAGGCGCATTCGAGGCTCTTGGTGCGAGTGGGGATTTGGCAATTTGCACCAGCAATGTCTGTCATATGAAACCACGTGGTTTATAGGAACCACAGAAATCAGTATTTTTGCGTATAAGGCTCACTGACGTCAGCGCGAGGTGGACAGTCCAATGCTCAGAGTCTGCTGTAAGCAGCCAAATGGAGATCAAAGGCACAAAGCACATGCAAAGCAATACAGCAAGAATATCTGAAAAGGGCCCAGAAACACTGGAGTCTCATCTGTCAACATCTGCCTGAAACTGAGCATTAACTACGTCTCCATCTTGCCCCACACAAGATCCTACTGCCACTCAGACAAAGCTCCCATTGAGAGATGCTGAGTGATTTGATTGTTCCTGGAAAGGCTGGAAATCAGACATAATTTACTCCATGCTTAAGAAGGCTTTTAAAATTAACCAACAAACCCAACCATAGTAGTATTCCTCAGGTGAAGTAAGCCAGGAGGTACAGTGGATTTTATTTGCGTCGGTCTTTCATTAAATCCTTCTCCATAGTAGAAGAACGTTAAATTAGCCAAGTTAGTTCAAAGGTGGAATTGATTTGTGGTGAGATTGAGGTGGGGTGTGGAACCTTGGTTCTTCTTTCTCCTGTGTGCATTATGAGTTAGTGTCATCAGTGGGCTTGTGCTATTTTGAAACAATACAGGAAAATTAGGTAGAATATCCATAAAACTGATACATCAGCAATGTTTTGCAGTAAGGAGGATACTGCACTGTTTCTCAAATTCATGTAAAGTAATTCGCCCCACTGCACAACAGATTCCAATATTTTGTTCTTTTATAGTAGCGATTAGACCAATTGCAGCTCAGCTGTAATGGAAAGGTACAATACAATTGCTCCTGCTTCTCAGTCAAATTTCCCAGAACCTGTCTCTCTGTCACAATTTAATTTTTAAATTCAGATGGGTCTTTCAAACAAAAATATCTAGAATCCCACTGAAAGCTTTCTTTCAACTAAATCTCATATGTCAAACTGCATTGGCTATATATTAAGTGCTAGAAAGGACATATATTTACTAGTTACTGTGCACACTTCTCTGATCACCCACAAAGGCAAATATCTATGTTTATGCCTACTATTCCTTAGAAAGTACAACTAATGTCCCTAAAACTTTCACTTTTCCAGAGACGCTCCTGTCTAGCCTGGGCTCTGCAGTGCCTGGACAAGTAGTGCACCTGGAACCTCACCAAAGGCAGTGAAACAAAATTGGAGGAACTGAAAGAGCCTTTCTCAGCTGCGGTGTGAGGTGTGTGGCATGGATAAAACGGGGCCTGGGAGACACTGTGACAGCACTTGGGACTGAAGGCAGAGGTAAGTGCACGTTCCTTAGGGATACCTGAGCCCTGGAATGCACAAGACCTGTAAATATTGGTATCTGCAGTTAAAAATGAAAGCAAAGATGTTTTATCCTTCCTATGTATTCTCTGCTTGTTGCTTTGGAACAAGAGTGCACACTCTCATAGCATCTTTCATATGTTGCCACATCTTGCTGCTCTTTGGGTTGTTATGTGGATTATTTGCATAAAAATCCAAATGGGTTGGATTTTTACGGCAGACCATTGAAAAGGGGCCTCAAACGCTTCAGACCATATGTGAGTTGCTTTCCTAAATGCAGGACTAAATAAACACGAGATGAAATATCCCCAAGTAAATGAGATTAGTGACATGGGATACAGCTTTCAAAAATAATTACATCTGACACCCTCATCAGCAAGAAGATGTAGGGGCTGCAAGCTCTAAGCTTGGGAACAGCGTATGAAAGATTGGCTTCTCCTGGGAAGGAAGGCACAAGGGAGGTTATTTTTAGTACTTTGGAGGGAAAAAAAAAGAATTTAAGCACTCTTCGGTTTGATACCCTCGTTATGGAGGAGATCATGGAGAAAGAAAGCAGAAGTGGGAATGGAAATGTTACTGAGGATGAAAGCTGTGGAAGCAAAAGGTTGATCCGAGCAGGGTGGGAGCGGCGGGGACAAGATGGGACGGGGGCGTGGTGGGGGCGGTGGGGGGGGGGCAGTGCAGTCCCCTCCGTCCCGTCCCCGGTTGTGCCCGTCGGTACAACAACAACCCACCGACGGCGGAGCGGGTGGTTCCGTTTTCGCGACGGTATATATAGATCAGACATTTTCCAAAAAAAGCAGCGCCGCCGAGTCGCTCTGCTCGGTGGCTCTTTCCACCCGTAATTCAGAAAACAAAAAATATTTTTTTAATATTATTTTTTTCTTTAAGAAAGGAGAAGCTGTATTCCGTGAATGCGGCTGTTTTCTGACTCGACACCGGCTTGCGGTTACGGGCTGCTGAGAAAGCGAGCGGGGTCCGGCGGGGCGGCCCCGGGACCTCCTCTGCTTTTCCGAGCGTTTTTAAAATTTTCCGGAACGGGTTCCCTAAAAAGGGCAGGGGGGCGGGGCCGGATCCTCGCCTTTTTAGGACAAGGGCCCCGCCACCGGAATACCCTCCTGTGCGGCGCGGCGGGCGGCGGCGGGGGCCGCGCGGGGCCGGGGCGGGTCGGGGCCGCCCCCGCAGGGCGCGGGGGGTGTGCGGGACGGGAGGGCCGGGGCAGGCGCGGGGCGGCGGGTCCCGCACGCCCGAGCCCACGTGACCGCCGGGCCCCGTTCCTCAGTCCTTATATGGGCAGTGACGTCCCGGGCATTCAGGGGGCCCCCATAAATAGTTACCGCCAGACTTGTGCTCCAGCGCGAGCTGCGGCGGGAGCGCGGCGCTCCCGGGGCACCGCGGCCACCGCACCGCCGCGACGGGGCGGCCGCCCGCCCGCACATGCCGCGCCGGCTCCCCGCCGTCCCCCCGCGCCGGTAGTGGGAGGCAGGGGGAAGCGCCCCCTCCTCGCCCTCCCCTTCCCGCCCCGAGCGCCCACCGCCGGCCGGGAGCGCCGCTCCCGCGGCCGCCCCGCTGCCCCCATGATGACCGCCAAGGCGGTGGACAAGATCCCGGTGACCCTCGGCGGATTCGTGCACCAGCTCCCCGAGGGCATTTACCCCGCGGATGACATTTCGGCCGCGCTGCCAACTTCGGTGGCGATCTTCCCCAATGCCGACCTGGCAGGGCCGTTTGACCAGATGAGCGGTGTGGCAGGAGGTAAGCGGAGCCCGCGCAGGTGCGGGACGGGCCGCCAGCGGAGGGTGGCGGGGAACCGGAGTGGCGGGCGGGGGTCGGACTGGGACGGGGTGCCACAACCCTCCGCGGGGCTCCCCTGGCGGCCGGCTGGGGTCCCCCCTGCCCCTCGCGGCAGCTCTGCCTCCGCTCCCGGCTCTGGGGGAAAAGTTGCAGTCGGCGCGGAGCCCTCCGGCAGCCGGAGCGCAACATGTGCGCGCCGCAGCCCCGCGCGGGCGGCGGCCGGGACCGGTGCCGGGTGGCGGTGCGGAGGGCTGACCTGCTCCTTGCCCCCCCAGACGGCATGATCAACGTGGACATGGGCGACAAGCGGGCCCTGGACCTGCCCTACGGCGGCGGCTTCGCGCCCAACGCCCCGGCTTCCCGCAACCAGACCTTCACCTACATGGGCAAATTCTCCATCGACCCGCAGTACCCCGGCGCCGGTTGCTACCCCGAGGGTATCATCAACATCGTGAGCGCGGGGATCCTGCAGGGGGTCAGCACGCCCTCCTCCGCCACCTCCTCCGCCGCCTCCTCCGCCTCCTCCGCCGCCTCCTCGGCCACCGCCGCCTCCGCCGCCTCCCCCAACCCGCTGGCCGGGGCCCTCGGCTGCACCATGGCACAGGGCCAGCCGGCCGACCTGGAGCATCTCTACTCGCCGCCGCCTCCGCCCTACTCGGGCTGCGGTGACCTGTACCCGCAAGACCCCTCCTCGGCTTTCCTGCCTGCCGCCGGCGGCGGAGCGCTGCCTTTTCCCCCGCCGCCCTCCTACCCCTCCCCGAAGGCGGCGGCGGCCGACGGCGGGCTCTTCACCATGATCCCTGAGTACGGCGGCTTCTTCCCGCCGCCCCAGTGCCAGCGGGAGCTGCACCCTGGCCCCGACCGCAAACCCTTCCCCTGCCCCCTCGACTCGCTCCGCGTCCCGCCTCCCCTCACGCCGCTCTCCACCATCCGCAACTTCACCATGGGGGCGCCCCCGGCGGGCGCCGCCCCCGGCAGCGCTCCCGGCGGCGGCGGCGGGGGCGAGGGTGCGGGAGCCCGGCTGCCCGCCGGCGCCTACAGCCCGCACCACCTGCCGCTGCGGCCCATCCTGCGGCCCCGCAAGTACCCCAACCGGCCCAGCAAGACGCCGGTCCACGAGCGGCCCTACCCCTGCCCCGCCGAGGGCTGTGACCGCCGCTTCTCCCGCTCCGACGAGCTCACCCGGCACATCCGCATCCACACGGGCCACAAGCCCTTCCAGTGCCGCATCTGCATGCGGAACTTCAGCCGCAGCGACCACCTCACCACCCACATCCGCACGCACACCGGCGAGAAGCCCTTTGCCTGCGACTTCTGCGGCAGGAAGTTCGCCCGCTCCGACGAGAGGAAGCGGCACACCAAGATCCACCTGCGCCAGAAGGAGCGGAAAGGAGCGGCAGGCGGCGGCGGGTGCCCGCAGTCCGGCGGCGGGAGCGGCGCGGCCCTGGCCCCCTGCGCGGCGCGGACGCGGACGCCCTGACGGCGCGGGGCGCGCAGAACCCAGCGCGGAACCGCCGCCGAGCGCGGCGGGCGCGGAGCGGAGCGGAGCGGGGCCCGGCGGGGCGCGACGAGCACCTGGCGGCGCCGCGGGGCTCCCCCGGGCAGGGGTGGGCCAGAGCGGGCCGGGCCGGCGGGTGTACATAGGGGCTGCGGCGGGAGGATGGATGCATGCAGTGCCGTCGTGGTGAGGTGTCCTTGGTGCCTTGTGTGGTGTAGAGCCCGGTCCCCTGTCTGCATGTGGGGGGGGTGCCTTACCTATCCGCTCCGACGACAGCGGCGACACCGAGACCGGAAAGTTTTCCCCTCCCTGGTTTTAGTATGGCTGTACATTTCTGCCTATTAATATTGAGATTTTTTTTTTTTAGAGACTATATTTTTGTACGCACTGGTTTGGGGTTTTGTTTTTCTTTTTCTTTTTGGTGACTTAAAAGTGTTCCGTTTGTAGTAGGACTTGGGACAGGATGTAAATACTCGGGCTGGGACCGGCGCCCGTGGTCGGCCGGGACCCAGTGCGCCGCAGGTAACACGAATAATGCACAACCACTAACGGGGGCTGGTAGGAGAGGGGGGAGGGCTATCTTTCTGGCCACTCTGTAAATAAACTTTTCGACAATAGGGTAGGTGCTTACAACGTTTATAAAAGACGACAAATAAATCTCTTAATTATGCTAAATCGACATCTTTATTTCCTTAGGTTGCTTGGCCCGACCCAGGGGCGGGGGTGTCCCCTCCTCGTCCCTGGGCCCCGGGGGGTCCCGGCGGCGGGGTGCTGCGGGGCAGCCCGGCCCGGGTCCGCTGGGAGCCCCGCACCGCCTCGGCGCGGAAAACCAGCGGCCCCGGCGCCGGCTTACAAACACTCGCTCTCGGGCGCGGGGATTTCCCTCGGAGACGAGAGACGGGATAATATTAACCAGGGAGCGGGTTGGGTTTTTTTTTGACTCACTCTCTTGTTTTGTTCCGCGGTTACGATCCGCCCCAGGCAGCCTCCGCGAGTGGGCTCCGGAACAGCGAGTACCGCCGCCCCGACGGCCGCGCTCGGGGGAAGCGGCTCCCGGCGGCGCGGGGGCTGTGCGGGCGGTGCCGCGCCCGGGGGCTCCGCAGCGGCCCGGGGCGGCAGCGCTCACCCCCGCGGCACAGCCGGACTGCTTCTGCCGAACCCATCTGGCCAAAACATAGCGCTTCTATTTTTTTTGTTTGTTTGTTTGTTTTTTTAACCTGTTTTGATTATTGTTTTTTAAGATGTTATCCCAGCCTCGGCCCACCCTCGGGTCCTGCCGTCGGTGCAGGGCCGTGCCGGCCCCAATGGGCTTGCCCTCTGCCGCAGGGATCCCCGATGTGGCCGCACTGCAGAAGTGAGCTGAGCAGGATGGACCTCGGCACTAATGCCACAGCCCAGCACCTCAGGGCACGGGGGCAAAGCCGCTGCCTGGCGGCTCCCAGTGGCTGCTTCCCCAGTGCCGGGTCCTGCTGTGCAAAGCCCAGTGGCACCTGCTTTTTCTGTCTGAAATGTCCTGTTCCCCATATTCTGGAACTGGTGCTGGCTTTTGGGGCAGCTGTTCTTTGCTTGAGAGAGGCAGTCAACAGGAGCTGAAGCGACATGCCTGATTCTGAATCAGATGGGAAGCAGACTTCCAAAGTTGGTCATGGACCAGCCTGTGCGGGATGGAGAGGCCACAGAACAACGCCAGCTCCAGAGCTGCCACACTCACTGCCCCCCCATCTACCTCAGCAGCTCAAGTAAACTTGCAGCTGTGTTGCAGCTTCACCACCTGATCCCATGCGCTCCTGGCCCCCAAGAGACCACGGCCTGCTGCTGGAGGGATGTCACATGGGAGCTGCAGCCTCCATGGTCAGCGCCGCTGGCCTGCAGGACAGGGATCCAGTGCTCTCAGCCTGCTGGGCTTCTGGATGTACCACCACAGCCTCGGATAACCACAGCTCGGTCGTAGCCAGAGCATCATGAACAAAATTGGTATCTCAGCTACCTAGACGCACAATCCAAGGCTCCACTTGCACACTCCCAACTACTGTCTGAAGCCACGCTACAAAATCAAAACCCCAGTCAAAAGCAAAAAATGAGGTAAACACCACAGAAATTGTAAAAGAGCTGAATTAAGAAACTGTTGGTGACCAGTGTACAGCCACAGGAACACCTCATATTGCGTAGCAGTACCAGCGGTCCTACACCTCTGCCTTTGTCTTACAGTGAGAGCCAGCTTCAAAAGCAGCAATAGTGCATGTGCCTGGATTTGCCTGCAAGGCACTGGTGCAGGATTTGGGCTGAGAACCCAGTGCTACATCTCACCTCCCAAAGAAAGGCCGGTTGCACTGTTCGGATTGTGAGGCAAAAGAAACTAGTGCTCTGTACTGTACTTGGTTCAAGGCTGTCGTACTTGTGAAGCAAAGTAATGACTGCTCAGTGGTGAGATATCCTGTATTTATTCTATAATTCAGCAATAACAGTAATTTTGCTGTTGTGAAAACACAATAACCAGACTGCAGAGAGAAGGAACGGCATTACAGACTTAAACCTTCTGCTTACAGATATCCAGAACATATGAAGTAAGTTTCAATTACTGAGTAAGCAAGAAGTTACATAGAGGCGCTTTTTCTTAATGCATTTGAGGTTTTCTTTGCTGTTTTTCTCAGCTTTTAATACTTTGATGCTAACACCTTAATAGAAAAAACCAAATAGTTTTCCCAGGGTTGCTAACAGCACTCCGCAGCGGAAGGGACCATGCTGTCCTCTTCAGAAAGATGCATTAAAAGTCCTGTCCCATTAAACATCTTGACTACGTTTTACACATGGAGGGAAAAAAATTAAAAACCAAGCAGAAAGACCTAAGGGGGGGATACCGCAGACGAGATAAAAAATGCTCTCTGTCCCAGTTTGTTTTTCCAGTACAGCTGTTGGCCCGCACCCTGCTATCTTCTTTGTGGACTTCTGAAAACGGATGATGGTCTTTATTAGCATCAGAGAGAGGTAGAAACAGGCTGTAACACAGGGAGGCATTGCCTTATAGTTAATGACTACAGTCGATTGAGAATCATTAAACATTAACTACTGCTAAGCTGCAGGGGAATTCCAAGAAAAACAGGTAAGCCAGCTGCAGAAATATCAGACACTTAAAAAGTGCTCCAAAAATAAATGGAAATCACCTGAAATAATTTCTACCAATTTTTCCTTGCAAAAGAATTATTCCATGCATGCATAATGCTGACTGTATTTTACATTCATTCTTTTGCAGGCCAAAGAAAACCCAACAAAAGACAAAAAAAGCAGCAATGCCGTATCAGAATCATTTAAAAATTCACATACAAGCCACTGTACAGGAAAAACAAGTCTGCTTTTATAAATACACAGAAAAATTAAAGCCAGTTGTGGAATGATTTCTGGAGCAGGTTGGTACGTCACTTAGGAGGTTGGTAATCGTGTTTTCTTACTCGAATTGCCACATCATGAGTAATATGGCCAAGGCTGCCCTGGCCTGGGTTTGTGGTACCAAGTGTGCGTTATGATGAACAGGCACGAGACCAGTCCCTGCAGTACAGACGGAGTATTTCACTCATAGAAAAAGTTTCTCCCATGTTAGAAAGATTGCATTCCCTGCCATGGACAAACTGCATCTCCAGACCACTTCCATCATAGCGAGGTGAAATTCCTGGTGTCTCTTCTACTCTACGTTGATTTAAAAGCTTTATGAAAAAGTAGTCTTTATAAATAGTATAAAGACGGAAACTGCAAGGCTTCAAAAGCCCGAAGCATTCTCTTGTCCATATAAAAACAAAGACCACGCTTTAAAGAGAAGACATCAGGTCCAATGTTATCAGTACCTAGGGTATGTGCTGCTGTACGTGTAGGGTTTGCAAATACACTGTTTCTAGAGTGGCTTCCACAACAGTGGAGAGTTGTTTTTTCTCTTATGATGCCCACAGTTTCTGCAACCTTCTGCTGCGTGAGAGGTTCCAAGCGAGGTTAATTAGCAGCTGACAGTCTCCTTCTCCTTGCTGAAGGAAATATGCATAGATGCACTCAGTAATTCTCAGCTGAAATAGTGAGATCTTGTACACAACGCTTTAAATAACTGCTGAAAAGTAACTCTGAATTTGACAGCAACCCTTCAGAGCGGGAATTCCCTCAACTCCAGCTCTGGGGATCACTGGCGTTTACTGGAGGAGCATGTCCTGGCTCAGGAGTTGTTCTGGGTTGGTTTTTTGCTACCAGGGTACAGCTCTTGTTGAGAATTGCTCTGGAGACCGAGTCCCCAAAGGCTGCAGCCGGACCAGCCCCTTGCCCAAGCTGGGTGGGCACAGTCCCCTGGCCCACCACTGCCAGCTGGCTCTGGCGGTGGGAGCCCCTTCGGGGGAAGCCGGCAATTCTTATTGCGTTGACTCTCCCTTCAGAGCCTTAATTCCCTCCCTAACGTGCGGCCCTAACTATTTACATGGGATGCCGGATTATTCCCCCGACCCTTCAGCTGAGCAGAAGTTTAACCGCGCTGCTCTCCCACATCGGCCCAAAGGACATAAGCACGTTCTGGCGCTTTATTTCCCCCGACTTATGCAGCCCGCGGTCAGCGGAAGGCTGTGACCCGCGCAGCTCCGGCCGGCGCGGAGCTCCGTGTGCCCGCGGTGCCGCTGTGTGGGGCCTGGGGCGCGGCCGGGCGGGGGAGGCCGGGCGGGCTCCGCTCCCCTCCCCTCCTCTCCCGGCGGGGCGAGCGCATCGTCCCAGCGGCCGCCGCCCGGCCCGGGCCGCCGGCGGCGGCGGCTCAGAGGTAGACGCGGGGCCCGGGGTAGGGCTCGCCCCCGCACCAGAAGTCGGCGGCCTGCGGGGTCTCCACCAGCCACACTTCCCGCGGCAGCGCGGGCGGCTCGGCGCCCGCCGGCGGCCCCTCCAGCAGCCGGTAGTAGTGGCAGTCCCGGCCGTGCTGGGGGTCGTAGGGCGGCGCCAGGATGTCGAGGAAGGCGGCGGGCCCGTCCACGGCGTCGATCTGGTGGAGGTTGTCGGAGTGCGGCGAGAGCAGGCAGGGCGGCGAGGCGGGCGTGTAGTGCTGGCGGGAGCGGAACAGGGCGCGCAGGCAGGGCCCGGAGCCGGCGGCGGGGGGCGGCGGGGCGGCGGCGGCGCCGGCGGGCAGCGTGTCCATGCAGGCGATGCGCAGCGTGCCGTACAGAACCTTCAGCATGCCGTTCATGCCCGGGTGGTCGTGCAGCGGGATGCAGGCGCCGCTCCGCAGCAGGAACACGCCCATGCTGAAGTTCTCCGTCTCGCAGATGTGCATGTAGCTGACGGGCGGCACCACGCCGGCCCACGGCGGACCCCCGCCCGCCGCCGCCGCCGCGGCCGACGGCCCCCGCGGCGCCAGGTGCAAGTCCTCGGCGCGCACCTCGTCCAGCAACTGCTGCAGGCGGTGCAGGTTCTCGCCGAAGGCCGGGCCCGCCGGGCTGCGGAAGGTGAGGCCGGCCTGCCGCGCCACCCGCTGGATCAGGGAGGCCATGTTGTCCCGGGGCATGGCGGCGGCGCCTCGGCCCGGCCCGGCCGCGGCGGGCGGAGCCCGGCAACGCTTCCGCCCCCGCCCCCGGGCGGCCGCGCAGCCGCGGCGCCGCCGGGCACCACGGGCAGCGTAGTCTGGGACGGGGGAGGAGGAACGAGCGGCAGGAGGAGGAGGAGGAGGAGGGCGGCGGCGGCGGCGGAGGTGAGGGGCGTGAGGTGGCCGCGGTTCAGCGCCGCGGGGTGAGGGGAGGAGAGGGGAAGGGGGGGAAGGGAGAGGGAGAGGAGGGAAGCGGTGGGAGCGACCGCTCCCCCGGAGCTGGAGGAGTCTGCCCGGGCAGGGGCACGGCCAGTGCGGGGGCTGTGCTGCGTCCGGGGAAGCCGCGGTGATAAGTCCCCGTCCCCCCCCCCCCCCGGTGCCGCCTGTTCCCTCCCGCACTGCCGTGGGAAGGGCGAGAAGGCTCAGGAGCAACTTGTTTCTTGACTGGTAGTTAAGCGGTGTGAAACCGAGCAGAGTAGCACGAGTGCTGTGCCACGGATGTGCAGCGACTGCACGAACAACTTATTTTTTTATCGCTGACTGCTTGGTACGGCTAAGCCGTTTGGGCAGACTTATCAGATCTCAGCTCTCGAGCACTGCCTCTCCCGTTGCGGTGTTGGGTCGAGGTCGGGCTGCGCGGCAGGCTCTGTCCCGCACGCATCCCCTCGCGGTCACCTGTAAGTGTGATTGTGCCTGAATTCATTGTCTTTAACCGCAGATGAACCGACGAGCACATGGAGTTCCAGATACTGATCATCAGAGAATCCACGTGTGGCAAAAAGGATGGATAATCTTCTGGCTTGGTTCCTGGTGGAGCCTGCATGTGGTTGTTTCAGGCTAATGTAAAAAAAGGGTACAGCATTTATTCTGCTAGGGCATTACATGTAATGTTTTATTTAATTCATATATCTGTGGTAACAGTCCTATTACCTTCTTTCTAATTGGCGTGACTGTGCGTAGCAGATCATGCCAAGAAAATCCTTGTTTTTTAAGTAAGAAATTAACCCGTTAGTGCTGAGATTTGGTAAACAAAGTTAGGCTCTGGTCACAGAAATTTACAGGCTCTGTGTACACCTTGAGTTAAATTACTTGAGTGGGTTCTGCAGCATGTAAGTACCATGGTAGGTGTAGGCCTAGCTGGTTAGGATTCTGAAAAACAGCTGAATGATAATACTTAATCAAATATGACTGCAGGGGCTGCAGCCTGCCAAGTTAAAAGATTTTATTTTAAAACAAGGAAAACCATTGTGTCTCCTTGATTAAAGGCATTAAAGTTTAGTAAGAGATATGTGGCCTTATAGTGTTCTTACACATTGGTTTGCATTGGAAGGGATCTCAAAGATTATCTAATCCTTGGAAATACCCCTGTGGGCAGGGATGCCACCCACTAGATCAGGTTGCTCAGGACATCGTCTAACCTGGCCTTAAACATTGTCAGGGATGGGGCATCCACAACTTCTCCGGGCAACCTGTTCCAGTGTCTCACCACCCTCATGGGAACCATAAACACTGTACATGAATCATAAATACAAGTGTTGTGGGCCTGGGATGGCCCAACAGAGGATGAAATACTGATACTGTAAACAAAGATTGGTGTCTTGGATTTATCTTCCCAATCCTATTTCCCACCTTCCCTAGATAAGTTTGGTGCACAGGATGCAAATTCAAGTCATGGCATCATTGCTTCCTCTCCCCAGAGAAGGATGTTCAAGTTTCACCTGAAGCTACAAATCATTGCAGTCTTTAGCTGTTTCATGTTCACACTGATAAGTCTGTCCTGTGCCAGTGTTGGGAACACAGGTGAAGATGCTTAGGATGAGGGAGCATCATCCCGAGTGGAGAGGAAGGGTCTTTAATGGCCTGTGAACCTGTCTGTATTGGAGTGAACTGCCAAGGACTCCGACAGTCTCAATGCTGCTGCATTGGGTGGCAACTGGCAGATTTGGAAGGCTCCATGTGAGCTTTTCTATTCAGTCCCCTTCCACAGGGACAGTCAATTTAACTGTGGAGGTGTGGACTGGAATTTTTGGCAGTTACCATTATCAGTGATAATGATAAATTCTCTGTTGGCTGTCCATTTGTGTCCTGCCTCAGCAATTGCACTTAACTTGCAGGTGAGTGCTACAATGCTCACTTTTGAACACACTGGGTTTTTTTCTATGCAGCACAAAAATAGACCATTTTGTGGAAACAAATGCTTGGTATTTGTAGGACATTGTGCGCTTGGAGTAACATGCAATTGTAGGAAAGATCAACATGGAAAAACAGAATCCTGAGGCTGAGCTCAACCTGATCTTGACTTGCTGAGTGGTATTAGGTGAGTTATTTGACCCTTTCAGTGCTTATCACTCTAAACCATGAATCACATGTCTTGTGTACAAGGACATTTATTAAGATTTTAAGAACATCTTTATGTGGATGATTCTGGTGCCATGTTAAACTGATGATGAAGTTTATATTTTTAATAATTGATCACCTTATGATCTCCAGTGTTTTTAACTACTCTATTGATTGCCATTTCTAACAGATACAGACAAAAATAAGTCCTTGGCACTTAACGTTCCAGTTAAATGCTATATCACACCCACATCTTTTCAGTGCAGTAATATTCAAATAAACCCACAAACCAACCTCAACAGAAAAGCAAGCTGTCCAGCCAACTGACAATTAAATTGACATGTTTTTTTCTTCTGAAAGGCCATATTCTTAGGTGGCCTCTACCATCTTGAGCACATGTGAAAAAAAAAGTCACAGTGTAGTTGGCTGGTCTTCAAGGCTGCGTTGTGTCGGTGACGCAACGACCAAAGTTCAGCCCAGAGGTTTTGTGTGAGAGGGAGGTCAGGTTCAGGTTATGGTTTTGGTCTCCTGCTGTGTTTGTTTTTTTCCTCCACACGCGGAAAGAGGTGCCACAGCCATTTTCTCCTGCCCAACCCCGCTATTTCCAGCCTCCTCCCCTTTCTACTGTGGATAGCTTCTTGCTTCTTTATTGCTGTTAGGTATTACAGCTCCCCCCAAGTTTGTGAAATATTCCTTGCTCATTTTCACTCTCTTCCAGGGTTTGCTTCTCATATCCTCTTATTTCATTTTGAGGTATTAGAATTCCCTGTAACCATCAGATAAAACAACAGTGTGTAGTGGACAGAAATGACAGCCACTCATGTGGAAGGTCAGTTGTTGGCTGCTGTTAAATCTTGTGTCACAATGCCAGAATATTTTATAAGGTGTAGAGCCTGGACAGCCAGTACAGAAACCATCCTCTGTTATAATGTTGCCAACAGCTGCAGATGTGTGTTTACATAGGACAAAAACCAAGAATCTTTGTCAAAGAACATCTGTTTTGCACTGCTCCTGCCACTTGCTCCGCAAGGGTGTATATTTTAATTTTTTTTTTAACTACCACCAGTCAAGGAGCTGGATATGAACGCTAGCCAAACGTGACTCAGATGAGAACAGGACTGAAAACAGAGAAGACAAACAACATGTCTATACTATTTGCTGGCTCTCCAGTAATGGCTTACGTAAAAGATAAGTTTATCAGTTATTCATCAGAGACTTTATATATCAGTAGAAACACAGGGGAGTGCTAGATATAACTGTACTGAAATTAGAAGGGGAATTGGGTTCATATATGCACCAAACATCAAGCAAGTCTATGTAACATTAAGACTCCCACCCACCTTTACCACTTCTTTACTGACACACATCCTGTATTCCATTAACTGCTGGAGCAAGTCCAGAGGAGGCCACTAGGATTATTAGAGGGATGGAGCACCTCTACTGTGGGGAAAGGCTGAGAGAATTGGGTTTGTTCAGCCTGGAAAAGGGATGGTTTAGGGATGACCTTACTGTGGCCTTCCTGTACCTGAATGGAGGCTACAATAGAGATGGAGGGGGACTTTTTACAAGAGCATTTAGTGACAGGACAGGGAGGAATGGATTCAAACTGAAAGAGAGTAGATTTAGGGTAGATACATTCAAAAAAATCTTTACTGTGAGGGTGGTGAGGTCCTGGCACAGGTTGCCCCAGGAAGCTGTGGCTACCTTGTCCTTGGCAGTGCTCAAGGCCAGGCTGGATGGGGCTTTCAACAACCTGGTCTAGTGAAACATGCCTCTGTCCATGGCAGGGGGGTTGGAATGAGATGTAGATGAACTTTAAAGAAGTCACTTCCAGCCCAGGTCATTCTGTGATTCTATGAACCACTTAATTCACCCCTTGCTGCACTCTTCATTTGTTGTCGCTCCTCAGTTAAATGCACTATTTCTATATAGAGCACATAATTAATGAGTTTTATTGACAGTTTGCTACTGAACAGCCTAGAGCAGGAGTTGGAGTGACTCAGAGTAGGAAAGGCTGTGCAGCATGCAACTCGCTCTGCATGAATTTGCAGAGATAATGAGCCTCATTCTGATCATCTGAGTTCAGCTCCACTGATTTCATGATGTCCACTGGTGCAAATAAGATCTGTGCTGCTCTCCCTGACACCACCCAGGTCAGACTGTAGTGATGGGTGCTGTGAGTTATCCCCAGCTTTACTCCTTCTGAACTCGCTGACTGTCTGGGGCTGATCCTGGATGAGAGGAAGGAGGCATTTACCAGCATGGTTGGAAACTGCCCTCCCTTCTTGCCCTCCCTTCTTGGTGTGCAGTTTGCAGGAAGGCATCTCTGGCCAGAAACACTTTTGTAATGTCACTCTTAGCCCCAGCAGCTGAGGAGCCACTGTCACCAGTTCTATGCAGTGGTGACAAAAAATAGAGGGAGAAATCCCCTTATGGTTGTGGAAAGAGTTATTATTTGACTTGTCTAAGTTTTTCATGTCTCTTTAATGTTTCCTAAAGATAAGCTGATTATATAATATGGAAAAAAATATAGCCTTCATGTCTAAAACTTAAAAATATATTCAAGAATGTTGTTGAAGCGTCCACAATTCTGAGTGCTCAGCTATGGGCAGGAAGGTAAAAAAAGAGGGGTTTTGTTTGATAATTACTGAGATGAAAGAAACCCACAGCTCAATTTGCAAGTGGATTCGGTGGCCTGGCACATCAGAGCCACAAAGATATAAGGCCTTAGTGGACACCGGCGCACAATGTACTTTAATGCCATCAAGATACGTAGGGGCAGAATCCATCTCCATTTCTGGGGTGACAGGGGGATCCCAACAGCTGACTGTACTGGAAGCTGAAGTGAGCCTGACTGGGAAGGAATGGCACAGACACCCCATCGTGACTGGCCCAGAGGCCCCGTGCATCCTTGGCATAGATTACCTGAGGAGTGGGTATTTCAAAGACCCAAAAGGACTTTGTTGGGCTTTTGGCATAGCTGCTGTGGAGACGGAGGAAATTAGACAGTTGAACACCTTGCCTGGTCTCTCAGAGGACCCCTCTGCTGTGGGACTGCTGAAGGTTGAAGAACAATTGGTACCGATAGCCACAGCAACAGTGCACCGTCGGCAATACCGCACCGACCGAGACTCTGTGACCCCTATACATAAGATGATCCGTGAACTGGAGACCCAGGGGGTGGTCAGCAAGACTCGCTCACCCTTTAATAGCCCTATATGGCCAGTGCGTAAGTCCAGCGGAGAGTGGAGGCTGACGGTGGATTACCGTGGACTCAATGAAGTCACACCACCCCTGAGTGCTGCTGTGCCGGACATGCTGGAGCTCCAGTACGAGCTGGAGTCCAAGGCAGCCAAGTGGTATGCCACCATTGACATTGCCAATGCCTTTTTCTCCATTCCTTTGGCAGCGGAGTGCAGGCCACAATTTGTTTTCACTTGGAGAGGTGTGCAGTACACCTGGAATCGACTGCCTCAGGGGTGGAAACACAGTCCCAGCATTTGCCATGGACTGATCCAGACTGCACTGGAAAAGGATGAGGCTCCAAAGCACCTACAGTACATTGACGACATCATTGTATGGGGGAACACAGGCGGGGAAGTCTTCGAGAAAGGAGAGAAGATAATCCAGATTCTCCTAAGAGCTGGTTTTGCCATTAAACGAAGTAAGGTCAAGGGACCTGCTCAGGAAATTCAGTTCCTAGGAGTGAAGTGGCAAGATGGACGCCGCCTAATTCCAATGGAGGTGATTAACAAAATAGCAGCCGTGTCCCCACCAACCAGCAAGAAGGAAACACAGGCTTTCCTAGGTGCTGTGGGCTTTTGGAGGATGCATATCCCCGAGTACAGTCAGATTGTAAGCCCTCTCTACCTTGTGACACGGAAGAAAAATGATTTCCAGTGGGGCCCTGAACAACAACAAGCCTTTGAACAAATTAAACAGGAGATTGCCCATGCGGTAGCCCTTGGGCCAGTAAGGACAGGACAGGACATGAAGAATGTGCTCTACACTGCAACTGGGAAGAATGGCCCTTCTTGGAGCCTCTGGCAGAAAGTGCCTGGGGAGACCCGAGGACGACCGCTGGGATTCTGGAGTCGGGGATACAAAGGATCTGAAGCCAGCTATACACCAACTGAGAAAGAGATCCTGGCTGCCTATGAAGGAGTTCGAGCTGCCTCAGAAGTGATCAGCACCGAAGTGCAGCTCCTCCTGGCACCCCGACTACCAGTGCTGGGCTGGATGTTCAAGGGAAGAGTTCCTTCCACACATCACGCCACCGATGCCACATGGAGTAAGTGGATCGCTCTGATCACACAGCGAACCCGGATAGGGAATCCTAATTGCCCTGGGCCAATCACCAATTGGCCCGAAGGTGAGAGTTTCGGACTATCCTCTGAAGAAGAGGAGGAGCAGGTGACACGGGCTGAGGAGGCCCCACCATATAACAAGCTACCAGCAGATGAAAGGCAATATGTGCTCTTCACGGATGGCTCCTGCCGCATTGTAGGGACAAACCGAAAATGGAAGGCAGCTGTATGGAGTCCCACACGGCGAGTTGCAGAAGTGACCAAAGGACAAGGTGGGTCAAGTCAGTTTGCAGAGTTTAAAACCATTCAGTTGGCTTTGGATATAGCTGAACAAGAGAAGTGGCCAAGACTCTATCTCTACACTGACTCATGGATGGTGGCCAATGCTCTCTGGGGATGGCTGGAGCGATGGAAAAAGGCCAACTGGCAGCGCCAAGGGAAACCCATCTGGGCGGCAGAGATGTGGCAGGACATCGCTGGCCGGGTAGAGAAGCTGAGTGTGAAAGTCGGTCATGTAGATGCTCATGTACGCAAGAAACGGGCTAATGAGGAGCATTGTAACAATGAGCAGGCGGACCGAGCCGCCAGGATTAAAGTCTCTCAGGTAGATCTGGATTGGCAGCACAAAGGAGAATTATTTCTGGCTCGATGGGCCCATGATGCCTCCGGTCATCAGGGGAGAGATGCAACATACAGATGGGCTCGTGACCGAGGGGTGGACTTAACCAAGGACATTGTCTCACAGGTCATCCATGACTGTGAGACATGTACTGCCATCAAGCAGGCCAAGCGGGTGAAGCCTCTATGGTATGGTGGGCAATGGTCAAAATACAGGTATGGGGAAGCCTGGCAAGTTGACTACATCACGCTCCCCAAAACCCACCAAGGCAAGTGCTATGTACTGACCATGGTAGAAGGAAGTACTGGATGGTTGGAGACATACCCCGTGCCTCATGCCACTGCCCGGAATACCATCCTGGGCCTTGAAAAACAAGTCCTGTGGTGACACGGCACCCTGGAGAGAATTGAGTCTGATAATGGGACCCATTTCAAGAATGGCCTCGTAGACACCTGGGCCAAAGAGCACGGCATTGAGTGGGTGTATCATATCCCCTACCATGCACCAGCTGCTGGAAAAGTTGAGCGGTGCAACGAACTGCTGAAAACCACCCTGAAGGCACTGTGTGGGGAGACTCTCAAACACTGGGAGCTGCATTTAGCAAAGGCCACCTGGTTGGTCAACACCCGAGGCTCTGTCAATTGAGCTGGCCCTGCCCAATCAGAACCTTTGCATACTCTAGATGGAGATAAAGTCCCCGTGGTGCATATGAGAGGTATGTTAGGGTAGACTGTTTGGATTAGTCCCACCTCAAGCAAAGGTAAACCCATCTGAGGGATTGTTTTTGCCCAAGGGCCGAGTTTCACCTGGTGGGTAATGCAAAAAGATGGGGAGACACGTTGTGTACCACAAGGGGACCTAATTTTGAGTGAGAATGGTCTGTAATGTTTCATTGTATATATATAGATGTATATAGTTTTAAAGGGATATAGTTTTTAAAGGGGGTTAATTTGGGCATGACATGGATGGCATAGAATAATTGGTGGATAATGTCCTAGTTAGGACAGCTGAGACCAGTTCATCACTGTATGGGTGTAACCCAAAACTGTGTATTCTGTAGCCTTCCATGCCATTTCCCAAAACTGTTATCAATGAACCATTTACACCATCTGCACATAGAGCCTGACTCCTCAGGCTATAAACTAGGTGTTGAGAGGCCTGCGAGATAGGAGTTGCTCTTGTCCTCACACCCATTAAGGAACCCCCCGCCCTGAGGGAGGTAGTGAGCATTCCTGCCTGAACTGGAAGATACATAATCTTGGAGTCTTGGGACCTTTGGAACAACTCGTGTGATCCAGAGGAAGACTGCAGCTCACCGCTCTCAATCAGACTGAGACCACCACTCTCAACTGGACTGCAACCACTACTTTTCAACCAGACTGCAATCACCACTCTTGACCAGACTGCAACAGCACTCTCACCAACAGGTTTTCCCCTCTCCTTTTCCTTTGGACTCAGGGGGCCAAAGAACACCACTCTGTTCATGCCCCAGGGTGCTGGGTTATATATTTGGGTTTTGTGGGTTAAAACCAATTGTTTATCTGTATAATCGTACTTATTGTATTATTTTATTAAATTGTTATTCTGATTTATAATCTCTCTTTTGAGTTGAGTTCATTTCCCCTGCTGGTTTACCTTTAAACCAGCACACTTATTACTGGCATAACTTTCAAAATAAAAATCAACAGGCATGCATATGGATACTATGTTATGAAGAATGTAACTGAAAATAAATGGGAATGATTGATTAAGCTGGTTAGTCTTACAACATATGAAACACTGTAATTTGGACCTTCACTTGGAGTCTTTTAACTGGCAGCAAGGACACAGTTAAAGATGTGGTATGTTTACTTGTGATTTCTTCTCTGCATATCTTTATCTCTGGTTGTATTAAAATAGTTTCATATTTGATATTTTACATTCAAAAGCAGCAAAACACATAGAAGTAATTTATCATTTTATTGGCGCTACTGTTAATTTAAATGCTGACACTACCTGTTGGGAAAGTTGAAATCTGTTTGCTGGGATAGTTGATACAGGGTGAAGGTCACGCTTGGCTGTAGTCCTGATTGTTTTGTTAGCACGAGGGGTTTGTCTGCTTGGGCAGCTCCTGGCTTGTGGTGAGGTGGAGTGCCCAGTGTCCTTCCGGCTGTTGTGGGCAGTGAGTGTGAGGTGCTGTGTCACACGCCTCTGCTGCTCCACGTGTGCCAGGAGGAGCCACTGCTGCCAGGGATCACTGCCACAGGCACTGGGCAGGATTCTGGGCTCAGAGCATGGCCCTACACCATTTTTGAAACCAGTTCCCTGTGCCTTTGAGTTTGCTCACTGACTGCTGAACCCATAAGGCCCCTCCAGCCTCTGTTACATCAGTGCCAAACTCCACTTGGGTTTGTTACTTTTTTAGAGAATCCCGAGGGTCCCATTTGGCTGTTCAGTGGGAGAGTGGAGGGTGGGCGACAGCTTGTGAGGTCACCTCTGCTGGCAAGCAGCTCCCATGGCCTCCAGCCGTCCCGTCAGCAACTGGCTTTCCAATGGCAAGGAAAGATTTTGTTGAGACGACCCAGGGGAAAGGCCTGTATAGTGTCCGAAGGCTCTACAGAGTCCTCGTGCTGGGCAGTGACAGGAAAGCTGCTCCCCTGCAGGGAAAGCCCTGTGTTTCTGTGCTTGTCTGCTCTCCCATTATCACTGACCTCAGTGCCATGTTTACCTTTGCCTGCTGTGTGATAGATGTGGGATATAAGCACATTTGTCCAGGGTAGGGTGTGATTCTGCTCCCTTGGAGCCTGAGGGTTGGCTGTAGGTAACAGGAGATCACCCACTAACTCTGGGTTCCCAGAGGGTGTGAGCTGTGGCTCTGCCACTGCTTGTGCTGTGCCAAGTACTGATCACACACCAGCTCTGGGACAATCTTACTAGCGAGGTACAAAGCAATCCTATTTCAGTGGCTTAAAGAGGTACTGCTGTGCCACTGAGTCACCATAACCTGCTTGCTGCTCACTCATAGCCTTCCCTCACTGCCAAAAACACTTCAGCACAGACAATCCTCAAGCTAAGCCTTACTTTTTCACAGTCAGGAGTGAGGACTTGGTTGCCTTTGGTTGTACACGCAACACAGTATTTAGGGAATCTCTTTTTCAGCAAGAGAGAACTATTTAATTTCTTAATGATTTGGGATCAAATTTGTCCCAGTGGGGATCTATACAGGGCTAATCAATAATGCCAAGGTTAAGAAGGAAAGAATACCCAGGGAAAATTTTTCTGGTTTAAATAAATAATTTTTTTTTTTTTAAGGAAAGACTTAGTGTTCAGCAGGTGAATGGTAAAATGTAGTGGGTAAGGTATTTAGTAGCACGGGGAAATTTCTTTCAGTGTTTTCAGATGTTTGTAATATTTAGGTTAATTGGTAAATCCAATACCATACTACTTTGTCCCATAGATCCATATTAAACAAGGCAAGGAGCGAACAGGGAAGTTTAATTCCATGACACACAGCTGCAGATGCACAACTATTAAAGGGGACATACAAAGGCCTTTGGAAAATCAGTATTGTGTGTAGGCTGGGTTTTGAAGTGTGGATTGAAATGATGATACAAAAATTTTAGTTTCTTTAAAAGTGAGGAAAGTAATTTTAGTGGTGTGTTTGAGGACAAAGTGACAAATCACAAGTTTGGCATTGACAAATCCTTGCCAGAGCCTTAGACGTGACCTTGGCTGGTTGTGCTCCAGTGCTCAGAGTATTTACCTGACCACATGTTCTTTTTAGGTTAGAATTGTATTCTTGTCAGTAACATATCACTTCTGCATGGGTATAACTTCAGATCATTGAGGAAAAAACCCCTGAATTACGAAGGTATGATGTTAAATTAGTTCACATACTAAATATCTAGATTTTACTTTTGCATTTCACAGCATGGTAACAGAAGTGTGGCAAATTTTTCTTGGAAAATTAGAATGAATTCCAGAAGAAACTGAGGCAGACACTCTACTTTTTCCTAAAGCTATCTTCCACTATTCCCCATAGCTAAGTATTTAAAGCTTGCAGGATCAAGGCCTAACAAGCCACACATCCTTCTTACTGTTGGGGGTGGTTTTTTTATCTCTAGGAAAACAAAATTCTCCATGTCTCTGTGTTAAAATGATTGGAAATTGAACTTAGGGGGATCTAGCATGTGATTACTTTTTTTAGACAGGATTTTCTTCATAACTGAATTGGACTGAGTCTTTTTTTTTCTCACAAACCAGATGGTAAGTGATTCAGTACTTTTAGCAGTAGAAGAATGATTTGTTTTCTCTCCTCAGTAGTTGATGTGAATGTACTTTTCTTTATCTATTTACATATTATGTAAACACACTTTACCTGCATTTCTGTACATAGGTTACAGTCCTGATCCTGCAAAGAGCCCTGTATAGGCAAGGCCCTGCACACAGGAGTTGACATTGCTCACAGAGATTGCATGGAACTTGTGGCAGGGTTCTAACTGTATTTGTATTTTTAGGTAGGTGCTTACATTTAGGGTACTGTATGAGGATGTCAGCACAACTGTAACTCCACAAAACAATTGAGAAACTTTGCACACTTTACTTATTTTCACCCGGCAGCATCTCTGGGGTGCCCTTAATCTTTTCTGCTGTCTTCCTGCAGTAGGCTGTAGCCCTTGTGACAAAATTCTGAGTTACAGCTGAAAACTTTATCCTTTAATTGTACAGTATTGGGGTGAGTTCTTCCTGGTGTGCAGGGGGAGCAAGGGCCTCATTCATGTAACCTTTTGGACTTGTACTGATGCTACTCCCTTCCCTCAGTGACAACTATCTGTGAGAATATTGAAAAAGCTGCCTTTCACGTGTGAAATCACCTGATTTCTTACGGTTGTCTGCATCTATGTGTATATGCAATATTAAATCTGAATGCTAAATGCAGGCTGTTCCTTGTTTTGTGCTAAATAAAACATACACTCAACCCATATATAGGCTGTGTCTGCATATGGGTATTTGAGGCAGAAGGATCTGAAGCTGATAGCAGACTATAGGCAAATACTATGTTACAGTGTCCAGCCACTGATCCCGTATAGGAGAAGGTACAAGCAAGGTTGCCCAAGCAGCCTTACCTATGTCCTTTCCAAGCAGTTCAGAGCTGTTTTGTAAATTTGATGTGCTTTTTGCTATAGCTTTGCCTGAGAATTAAAACGTTGAATGCATAGAGTTGTACTGAGACGATAATACTCCACTTCAAAAACAGTGACCAGTTTCTCTCTTTACAGATCTGGCTGTACACAGTTGGAATGGAATTATCTGATTCTCTTCTTGGTTCCTGCCTCATCTAGGCAGGCTTTGGTTGAGTCACTGGGGGTTTGCTCACAGAGAAACTGGCTGGCCCCTTACCTTGTTTTCCAGGTTTACCAGAGTTGAAACCCAGTTCTTAGCGTCTCCCACTTGAGAAATGTGACAATCTTCTCCTTCCAGGTGTTCTAACAGGGAAAAAAAGACATGTGAATTAGCATCAGAAATATTGATGTCAAGTTTTCCCCCTCAATTAAATTACTCAGTGGAAGGGTGGCAGAAGGGGGCCCTTGAAACTAGCACTGTTTTTTTGGCACAGATCAGTAGTCAAGCTGTGGTGATTCACTGTGCCTTGTATTTGTGTGATAAATTACTTCTCCCTTTATGTAAGGGAAGCATTTTGGGTTTGCCTCTCGGGCTGTGTGGTCACACAAGGTGGCAGAAAACTGTCTGCAGGATGAAACTGCATGGGGTGGCATGGAAATCCTGTCTGAGGTCAGACTGCCTGATGGGAGGAACGGGAGCTGGTTCGGCCAATGCTCTGTGTGCGTTGTGTACCAAGGGCTGTTCCTCTGAGCCTCACCAGGGTCACAAAGTGGCACATTTTTTGATAACTGGGAAGTGCTCTATTACATTACCAGAAAGAAATAAAAGCACAAAACAATGATTGTGAACTTCTAAAAGCTGTGTCTGTAGAAGAGCAGAGCAGTGACTCCTAACTCAGTGGTTGTGGGCATGCAGGGACAGTGGGATTAAGATTTCTGTTCTCTCAGGCTGGCTGCCCATGCTCTTGCACTTGTTGTAGTTGACTGGCTGGCAGCACTGTGCTTGTTTCTCAGTCCACAGTTCCTAGTGTCCCCTGGCACCAACTACCTGTCCCTCACTGGCCAGGGAGTGTGACAGTGGCTGTGACATGTTTAGCAAATGAAGGGAGTCCAGGAGAAGTTAAACCAAGATGATCTGTCAGTCAGGGAGAATGAGCAAAGTCTGCCCTCAGTGTGGAGGGCACTGAAGAAACAGGGTTGGAGACCAGTTATCTGTTGACTCTTTTGGGTCCCAGGGAGTAAATACCGTGGAGAAAACTTGGCTCAAGGCTTTGAGGACCAAGTAATTGCTGTAAGCTCTAAGTTATGTAGGACATAAGTGTGCATTTATAAGTACTGGAAGTAATGAAGAGGGTTTCTTCTGGTTTCAGTTAATAAAAGGGCACGTTGTGTACAGTTTGTTTACTTGATTGGTTTATTTTATTGTGTGTAAATACACTGTAGAAACAATTTTATCTTTTGTTCAGTGATACTCAGCTGGTGTGCTTCTTGTAAATCCAGTGAATTAAGGGGAATGAGTAACCTGTTCTGGTCTGTCTGGGAAACAAGGTCCATTTCTAATTAAGGGCCATGAGGGATATGGTAGGGCTGCAGAGGAGCTGGAAGGACAGTGGGCAGAGGGGGCAGCGTGTGCTACAGAACAGAAACATCCAGACCGTGTGTGCCACGGGCACAGCAACTCACTGGAGATGGCAGTTATCTCAGTGGGAAAGGAGTTCTACTCTCCCATGTGTGATATGAAACTTTGGCTCCACTGATCTTAGTAGAAACAATGTGGTTTTGCACTGGGGCAAATGAGAGCAGAATCTGGCAAACTGTTAATAGCTTTTTGTGTTTGGGGCTGAAATAAAGTGGCTGTGTATGCAAATAATTGTGCAAGAGTGACTCCTGAGTGACTCCTGAAAGGAGAATTCAGTATTTAATTGTTGGAAATACAAACTGGCACAAATCTCCTGGTTTGGCTGAACTATACTTGACCTGTGACAGAGAGAGCAAAGGTGATTTTAAGTCCTGGGATCCGAGGGGCCAGTGTGTAGTGTAACTCAAGGCAGAGTCAGCGTGTTGGCTGCTTTGTAATTACAGATGCTTATTTTGTGTACAAAACCAGTTGATTGATTATCTTTTGTTTCCATTATCTTGTCTCAATCTTTATGTGTGGATCTGAGCTATTTGAATTCAAGGGGATGGCATATAACCAGAGTTAAAAAAAAAAAAAAAACAACAACAAAAAAAAAAGGGTTTGATAACAAAAAGTTGCTTGTTCTAATATAAAGATGTTCTGATGTAACCAAAATGATGAAATTGATTAAGCCTATGTGCAGAATCTGAAAACTTTGTGGGAAGCCTAATAAGTTGAAAATAACCTTTCTTCTGCTCCATGACCTGCATTTCTTGCAGTATTTTGCCCCCTGCCTTGGAACAAGGATAGTTTAGCTCTTAGAATATAAAAGAGACAATTACAAGCAATCACAATGCTGTAGCTTAACACTGTCCCTCCTCAACTGTGCTTCAGGAACGAGCTGAACTTCAGGAACTCTGCTCTCCTGCAGAAATCACGTGGTGAATTACGTTGGCTTAAGTCATCTTCGTTTTGTTAAATTCTTAAACTGTGGTAATCTCACCACAAGTTCTCAGCTGTCCTTATGCCTAGAAATGTGGCCATCCCATTTTAAACTCTGGAAAGCAGAGAATGTTCTTCCTGAGGTCAAGATTTAAAAATACTTCATCTTTCAAAGAGCCCTCAGTATCTGATGAAGTAAATTTTGCTTACGGGCTTAATACTGTCACTTAAAAGTGACAGTGCAAGTGTGGATGGTGTTGGGAGACATGAAATTTTGTTGGGATAAAAGTGTGAGCCCAGAGCTGATGGGGTATGTTTGAAAATACTTCCTGGGAAAAGTTGTACTGGCTGAGGATCAGAAGCTCACACCCGGTTGACATCACTGGAAGATGCACACATGAAGTGAAAGTGTGGCCTTTAACTTCTCTTCCTGTGGTACGTGAGGTTTTATAGTACACAGAAGAATGGAACCATTCACTTTTCTGGGTAATGGTTGCAAAATGGGTATCTGTGATCTTTTCTGGTCTTCTCTAGCCTGGGTATGTCTCCATGACTTTAGAGGAGTGCTGTGCATGCACAGCAAGGAGGCTTTTTGGATGGAAACTAATGTTAATTAGTTAACTTGATAATTTTAGGAGAGATGAGTACAACACTTGCTGCTCACCTAGATCATATACCTTGAGGGAATATGTTCACCAAAGCAAAGTGTTCTCTAAAATGCTTGCTAACAGGTTACTTATGCTTCTGTAGGCCTAAAGCAGTAGATTTTTCTCTAAACAAAATAGAAAATTATATTTTCTTGTTATTTAATTATACGAGGAGTAACTGTAAAAGTTGTTTGGGTTACAAAAATGTTGAGTGAGAGTCACCAGTTGAAAATCAGGCCCAGTGCTTTTTTAGTGTTTGGCTTAAAAAGTGGCATTTGCATTTTCTGTTTGAGTTCCCCCATGGTCTTGTCTAATATATTGAAATCATAGAATCACAGAAATGCTGAACCTGTATCAAGAATATGGTCTCTCTTGTATCCTACCACACAGAAAAACCACTCAATCAAGTTCCTGATTGGAGTGTGTCTCCTCTCTTTGGCTGTGTGTCTTTTCGGAAGCAGCTCTCTGGGACAGGAGCTGTTGGTCAGTACACCAGAGCCTGCGGGCCCTGCCGGGATGGAGGGAGCAGCTTTCTTTCCATCTGCTCTTCTGGTGTGACTGGGCTGAGCTGGAGGACTGGTGGATGCCTGACTTGCTTTTCTAGGTGAACCCAGTGCTGTAGATGGATTGATTGCATGAGGAGTCCTGCATGGCTCTGGCTGGCTCCAGGTGTGGCTGGATACATCAGAAATTCCAGAGTGCTCAGCTCTAAGCCCTGTCTGTCTACAGCACCAGTCTCCAGGGAACTGAGGTTATTAGATTGGAGGATATGAGTTGCATTAAAAGGCCAGTCCCTAGGAGGTTAGGAGTGATAGAATAAATACTTACAACTTGCTTTCATGTTACATGGCATGGGACTTGCTCTTCCTTGCAGGTGACTTCTCCAGTGCTGTTTCGATGTGGCTGTGATTGCTCCTAAAGCCTTGATTTGACAGCAGCCTCTGGCATGCTGTGGGCCAGCAGATCTGTGTAGCAACAGGCCTGGCAGTCTTCCTGCAGAGAGTTAAAGGAGTTTTGGAGAAAATGAGTGATTCAAAAATTTGCCACTCTCTTCTCTGGCAGTTCCCTGGATTCAGTGTCCCTCGTCTCTGGCACAGGTGGGCAGCAGGCTGGAGAGGAAAGCAGCACTGGTTTTATTGTCATTCCAATGCTTGGGGCTGTTGATGTTAGGTGCTCTAAATGTAGGTTTTTGAGAGGTGAGGGAGAAGCATCAAGTGAACTGGAGGGGTAGTACCTTGACGTCTTGGAAAACAGAGCAAGCTGAGGAGAAGGAATAAGATTAAAAGAAAGAAAACCCTCTTCCATCTGGGTGATGTCAGCTTGTCATTGCCAGTTTGGTGGTTCTGTAGCTGCAAGCCTACTTCTGCCTGTTGTGGAAGGAGCAGATCATTAATTAAAAGGCACAGCAGAGTGCAGCATACTTAGGGCTTTGAGGTGCTGACAGGCTGACATCACCCAGAGTAATTGCAGAGAGCATGTCCAACACGAGGTATGGTTCTAAGAACTAAAAAACCTGTCATCCAGTGTGTCACCCTTGAAGACAACGTGTGGCATACAACCTAAAACTTCATTGCCTTCTGCCTCCCCAACAGCTTCATGCATATGTCTACCTTCTCCTTAGTGTGACCATGAAGTGAGAATCCCTGTGTAACACAGGGGTTGGAAGAGCTTTGGGGTTCCCTAGACCAGCTGGATGTGCAGCAGTCCTGACCTGAGGAGCACTGGAGCACCTGTAATGGTGCTGAGCAGAGGGGAGGAGTGGGTATGGGGCTAAGATGTATGGATCCCTGGCAGGACTGAGTTTTGACATGTGGAGACAATATTGTGGGTCAGAGAGTGTGGGACTGAGTCAGGTAAGAGAATGTGAGAACACACTCACTATATGGCTACTAAAGAGGGAGCAAGAAAGGATTTTACTGTTTGTGGCTTGAGGGATGGAGCAACGAGTGATGGATCAGGTGGAAAAGAATCTGGCCAGGCTGTGGTGTAATTTGTACAATATACCCTCAGCTTGCAATTTATCGCAGACCTTTTTGGAAATGTTCTGGCATTCTTCAACAGTGCTTACAAGTATCTGATAGTCACTGGGCTGGGCAACTGGCTCACTGTTCAGAGCGCTGACAATCTGCCCCTCTCCTTTGTCATACACACCTGCAGATTTAATGCTTTTATTTTGAAGTATACAGCACTTTCCTGTTCTGTGAAACAATGTGTCTCTTCTGCCATTCTCATGGAGATGAAATGCAATGATATCACTTCCTAGTGAGGGACTGGTGAATCATTTTGATGGTGTTCATGAATCAGTCTTTTGCTACCAGTTTCTGCACTGGTCTTAATATAATATTCAAAACCGAAAATCATAATTTCAAGGACTTTTAACTTTTTGTTAAAGAGACAATACTATCATTATCTCCTTGCATACCATACTGAGCATGCTGCAGAAGTGCTCTCCCAAAGATATTTGTGTAGCTAAAGGTACTGACACCTATCCAATCGATCCCTCTGCAATGGTGGGGAGCTTGCTTGCAAAAGGGTGGGGAGAGGGAGGGCACATGTTTGTCTCATGGGCTCTGGTGGGTGGTCTGACAGCTTAAAGTTTAAAGCTCTCCTGTGAATCTGATAACCTCTTGCACAGGAGCAGAAGCACCCTGAGTTGTCATGGCTGGTGAGCAAAGGCTAGTTGAGAGCCTCTGATATTGTATTACCTGCCTAGGAAGTGTGACTGGTTGTTCATCAGCTTTGCACCTCCAGTGCTGTAAAGAAGGCAGAAAGCAGGAGTAAGTAGGTCCCTCAGAATTTCCTTGTTGAACAGGAGAAGAGTTGTGGTTGTACTGAGGCAATGGCAAAGGTCTTTGACATGTATCTTGTTATGCATTGGCACAGGGCTTTTCCCTGGGGAAAAAGGAGTTGCTCATGGTGTGAATATGATCCTGTGAAGGTAAAGACACTCGTGGTTTATTCCTGGCAAGGCCTGTAGGTGCTTGAAAGGTGCTCATGGTGTGAATATGATCCTGTGAAGGTAAAGACACTCGTGGTTTATTCCTGGCAAGGCCTGTAGGTGCTTGAAAGTTGTCTTTATGACAGCACTAATCTTCTGGCAACTGCAGGGTCGGGGAGTTGCAGGAGAAGCACAGAAGTGCCTTAGCACATTACCTTGTTTGATGGGCCAAGTGTCCCTCCTCACAAAGATCCAGCCTGTTCCTCCAAGGAAGCACAGAGTGCTCTCCAGCAAGCCCACTGCTGCCCTCAGAGGGTATTTCCATGTTGCTTTGTCCTGACCATTGCACGGTGCCCTTTTTCTGTGATACATTGCACCCGGCCAGCTGGTATTTGTAACATGTTCCACAGAGTTCAAAAATGAAACTTCTTTGGGGGAGGTCAGTGTGCTGTGCAGGACATGTCCCGTGTGTGGGCTGCCTCTGACAGATTGCTGTCACTGTCACCCAACAGGCCTGTCAAAAACAACAGCACCTGCCCGTGGACTGCACTAACGCAGTGATACCAGCCAAAATGGGAAGTGTTAGCAGCATTGTTTGCCCCTGTGTGTTCCTGTTTGTAGTCCCTCTGCACTAGGAGAAGCGCAGTGTAAATGTCTGGGTGGATGGTTATGTGTGTTAGGATAATGATACCAGGCACCATTCAATTCTGAGCAGTCGATGTGCAATTATTGCAACAGAAAAGCAGCACAGAACATTGCTTAAGAGTTTTTCAGTTATCAGTGACTTTCCTACCCACAGGAAGGTTAAGGAGGTAACTTGCCTAAAAGTTTTGTCATTCCAGAATCAGTGCCAAGGATCAGATCTTCCTGATCCATGTCTGGGAAGCTGTGTTCTCACACTTGGACTATGCCTACACGCTGGAGATTTTTCTGTAACATTTCTCTTTTGTGATGGATGAAATCCCATTTTTATATCATTATATAAGGTTATTTGACTCTTCCTGCCGATGCTGCAGCCATTGGTGCATCTCACCTGTGTCATTAGCACTCCATAGCCAAATGCTGTTTTGTGCCCAACAGGGATTCTCAAAATAACCATTGCTTCACTCTCTCTCTAAGCTTGTCTGCATTCCAAGCCACTTAATTTTCCATGTGGTCCACTCTCAACCTCCCATTGTAAATTACTGCCCTTGTAACCCACAGTCTAATTTTTCTCGCTCTATTCAGTGGAACTACTGACCACTGGTAGTAGCAGGTCAGGTTGGTGTTATACCTGTGAGAATTTCCTGGTTGCCTGATTTGTACTTATTTTGTAAGGCTTTTTGATTCCCTGCTGCCCTGATTTCAAATATGTGACCTTGAAATTGGTCGTTTGAACGTGACTTTTATTTTCATTTGGAGTCCCCAGAGGACTGTAATTACAGCACTGCCTTGTGACTGTGCTGAATGAGAGCCCAGCTGAAATTCCGAGACCAAAGGATACGATAGCTTCTAGTAACTGTCATGCCTTTCTTATGCTTTTTTTTTCCTAAATAATACCTTTTTGCATTGTTTAGGGTTAGTCATTCTGAAAAAAAAAGTTATTTCTTAGTTACCTATTAAAATTTAAGAAAATAGCGTGTCCTCTTCCCCCTTATGTGTGCACACCTTCTCCTTCCATATGATTTGCTGTTGTAAGTTGATCATCTCTTTCCATTGTTATGGGAAAACATTTCATAGGCACCATTTTATAGACAGAGGAAGGGAAAATCTAGCAACTTGTACTCTGCCTTTAGAAGCTCTGAGTCCAAATATGGGAAAATTAGCAAATATGAAGTGCAGGCCAACAGTAAGGAGAAGGAAATGGAGTTACAGATTCTAAAGGCAGGATGAGATTGTTCAAAGAGGCAAGAGGAAGGACCGAGGATCCTTGGCAAAAAGAGACCCAATGGTATGGGTCAGCTTCATTCCCATTGAATCTGAGTGTTATCCCAGATTTATGGAGATATGACATCCAAAGCCTTTCCAGAGAGAGAGATCTTAGATCAGAGGGTAGCGTGGGATAAGGCTTAGAGCACAGGGAAGAAAAGGAGACATGAGAGGACAAAAGGAGTAAGAAAAGTTGAGTGAGTGAGTGAGTGAGTAGGGAGGAAGAAAAGCAGAGGGGTTGGGAGCAGCCTGGGATAGTACTGTGTAAATGCAAACTGGGGTCTTGAGCAAAGTCAAAGGGAGTTTTCCCCAAAAATAACAGTATTTACAAGCCCAGCACGAGAACTTGAATTTGACCTGAAGGCAGAGAGAATGGCAGCATTTCTGCTGTGTGTTAGGTCTGCATTTGGAATTTCAAGCTTTGTTTTGCCTCTGGAGTCCTCAGTCTTGCACAGTCCCATTTTCAGTGAGAGTGAGTTCCTTGGCAGCAACACCAGTCATGTTCATCTTTAGTAAAGCCATCTCCAGAATGAAAATAGCTGGTGGAACTAACAGTGGCTTTTTGGGAAGGAACACTGAGTGTGCCACAGTCACAACCTGGGAGCATTTTTTCCAGCCAAGCACAGGGACCATGTGTGCAGAGCTGTGTTTGATGATATCTGGGGCAGCAGCAGGGCAGACAGGCTTGCATGCTGGTGCTTGCATGTCTGCTGGAGAAGGTGGAGGTGTACCTATGCCACATGGGGAAATAGTGGTACACAATGAAAGCTCTAATTAGAAGATGAAATGTCATGCTATAAAAAAGGTAATTTACTGACAGAAGAAAAATAGCAATTATCTCAACAATTAACTTACCTTTCATCTTTCTAGAGACTTTAACAGCAAGAGATTTAGAACTAATCTAGAAGAAGCTGGAACATTCATTCGAGGCTGCATAAGGCTTCCTGATCAATTTATGGTACTCTTCCGGGGGAAGAGTCTTTTACTAAAATTAGCTTAACCCTCACTTTATTGTTGTTACTGGTCAAATTAATTGCTGACTTTGTCAGAGATCACAAACCCTCCACGAAACTGATAATATTTTCTTAGGTGTCTTCATTTCTTGCGAGGTGAAGATGGATAAAAAAATAAAGGAATTTAGGTGGCCGTTTGTTGAAGTGAGGAATCAAAACTGTATTTTCAGCACATCTTAGTGATGTACATGAATCTATAGAACATATCTGAAATTTTATATGTATTTTAAGGTTTGCTCTTATTCCACTTGTGTTTTTTCCTCTCTTTTTCCAGTCATAGTTTCAAAAATGTCAAAGGAACCACAACTGAGCATTTCTTCTGTTCCCACCTGTGCTTTGGGTTGTGAAAGAATAACATTAGTACATAGAGACCTTGACTTCCTCTTGGATGCATCTGGAAGATTTTATTAGGCAGTCCACTGTGCCTGTGATCTGTCTGAGAGCAGCTGATGATGAGCATCGCCAAGATATTGCACTGGGCTGCTGATAATTTTGTGTCTTTTCAATGACTTGAAAAACTGGATTCATGGAACATCACTCTCACAAACCACAGCCTCACCATGGGGACATCGGGGCAGCCACAGCTGTACTAAGTATCTTCACCAACAATCTGTCACACTCTGACAAATCTTTTCTTCTTGAAGGTGACTGTGGGTGGTCTTCCCTTGTCCAATTTCTGTAAATTCGGTGCATCGCTTTCTAGTCATGCAGCTGATACTTGTGTTTATATGAATGGCTGTTAAAAAAAAAGGAAAGATCAGATGTTTGTTGTTTCATTTCAACATAAATCAAACTTTGTACTCACATAGCAATTCTACTTTAGCCCCAGGAATAGCTTTAGTATTGCTAAGTGTCTGGAGAGTATTGACTACAGAGACATGATTTTAAGCAGGCTATAATAGTTTCTACAGCTGTTAACAGTTCTCAGAAGAAAGGCAGTATTATTCACTAGTGTTTAAAATGTGCATGACTTGCATTGCACAGAAGTCAGATTGGGAGAATGTCAGAATTTTTTTCTGAAATTCTGCCAGGAAAGTCTTCAATAACTGGAGAAATTCTTTTCACTGGTGAAATCAACATGCAGCACATTGTGTTATTATACTTGCTTATAGCTCACCATGAAAGTTGTCTTTGTATGCGTGGATGTACGGCTTGTACTGTTTTGTTTTTATTTATTCTACATTCTTTATTATAATGTTCTTTCCTTTTTTTCCAGACCAGAAAGATTGTTATTGAGCTTTCCACAAAGCTGAAATAATGCTGTGTGTTAAAAAAATGTTAACAATTTGAAGAAGTTATAAAAATTTATAAGTTGGCTGAATAGTTTAGAAATTTCTGCATATTTTAATATAAATAGGTAATGCAAATGTTTGTTCTTTGCATTTAGAGGTGGGTCTCTGTTTTCTAAAGGTCTTGTATATAAATTTGATTCTTAAAATTACATTAGAACAAAACCAGTATTTTTTTTCAGATTGTATAATAGGAAAAATGTATTCCAAAAGACATAGAACATACATGGTTATCTCTGAATGTCATATAGTCATGAAATTCAATATAAATAGCATCAGTTGTTTGAATGGCTTCATTAAGTACATTTAGGGGACTGCCTGTTGCAGTCAGCTGAGGTCCTTCCATTCAGTTCCACGGGTGCTGGGTTGACCCACAAAGAAAAGACCAGTTAACTGAGAGATAAAAGGAGGTGATTTCTCTATAGATAGTGTGAAGTTCCAAATGGTGCTGGTGTAGGTTACATAGAAATGCAGTCACATAAAACCAAAGAAATCACAGAAAATGAAGTTATTTCAGGTGAATTTGGTATTAGTGATGAGTTTGAGCTTTATTCATATCTAAAAACATAGAACAAGACAAGTGAGTCCAAAAGAAAGAAAGGAAGAGTAGAAATGGGTGACAGAGAAGAGGTGAGTGACAGGATACTGGCAGGTGGGCAAGGACCTAAATGGTGACAGACAGTTTTAACAACTAGTCCAAAAAGATCAAATGTTCAAAGGTTATGATCCACCAGAGGTGCTGATTGGGTAAATAACTGAAAAGACAGGCATTAAGCTGCTTTTTGGAGGGGGTGGGGAGGGAGAGCAATGCGAGTTTTGGGTGATTGTACCACAGAGTAGAGAGGGTTTGTTAAGTTTCCCTGGAGGAGAATGAATGTCTGATACTCCCAGACAATTTCTTCACAAGCAGCTGTAGCAGCCATGAGGAGTGACCTGGAGAGCTGCAGCTCTGGTGATGTCCCCTGGCCTGCACACTGTGTGCAGCTGGGGTGCTTTGCCTGTGCTGCTGGGGTACCTCTTCCAGCTTAGTCCCATCTGAAGGGAATCCAGGCTGTGCTCAGGGACTGCACAAGGAGTGGGGCATTTGAAGGGCTGGCTCCAGAAGCTCACTGCTGCTCCAAACCTGGACACTGATGGAGGTGTGCCCTGTAGAACTGTGGGGTGGCAGTGGTGGCGTGGCACAGGGCAGAGGGAATACTCAGAATGTACTGTTCTATGTTACAGGTGCTAGCAGCATGTGGAGCCGAGAGCAGTGAAAGCCCAAAGGAGTACTGCACACACTGAAGAGGTCACCAGGAGCTCTTGTGCAGGGTAAACCCTTCAGGAAAGAGAAAGGGAGAATGATTGATGCAAGCCTCTGTAGGAAAAGTTGGTGCCTATCTGAATTTTACTGTGATTTAGTATTTCAGGATGGATTCCCTCCTGACATACTGCCTGTGAAATTTTGATAGGCCTAGAAGCACTTTGTAACACTAGCTTCATTTAGAAGTGTGCAAAACTAATGCACAAGAATGCCAGGCTTTTGATGTGCAGTTTTTATAGATCTTTTTTCTTAAGACGTCCTGGAATATGCTTTGCCGAGTTGAAAGGCTTCCCTGGTCATTGACACCAGTGCTATGAAAGACTGCTCTCCAGATGGAATCACTATGGTAAATGAACCCTTTAAAACCTACACTCACAAAACTGCATTCAGTTCAGGAAAGGGTGTTGATTCTTCAGTCTTCTGTGAGTCACTTCCACTGTAACATTCTCTGGAATCATTCAGTTTTGAGTGTTAAAAATGGCTGGTTGGTAGTGTGGAGTTATCATAGATAGAGGTATTTCCATGTTCCCTGTCAGTGCCACTTCATACCATATTTATTCTCACACAGCCTGTTATATAAAAGTACCATTTTACAGAGCGGAGGCACAGAGAGAACAAATGATGTAGATAAGTCTGTGTAAGGAAATATGTTGCAGAGCTGGTAACAGGTTTCCTCAGCTTGCAATGTTTAGCTGCTGGACTAGCTCTCCTCTTGTTCTGTGGTGTGTATACAGGTATATTCCTTTCCTGCTGCAGCTCTGGGTCGTTCCATCCAGCATGGACAAAAAAGGCTGCACAGCGTTCAGGTGAGTCTGAAAGCTGATAGGATTCTTGACTTTAGTGGCAGCATTATGTCAAATAACATGATGGTCAGTTGAGACAAGTGTGTTTTAGTGCCTGAGTGTAGCATATTTCTGTATGCCAGTACTTTGGAAACAAGGAAAGCAAAAAATGAACGGGGAGGTTATTGTCAGGAGCTGTTCTCCTTCCTACAAGCAATGGGCACAACAGTTTGCCCTTTGAAGTTTGCTAAAATGATTCTCTGATAAGACTTTTGGCTTATGAAATGCGCCAGCACAACACAAACATCTTTACTAGATCTTGTCAGTAGTTGTGAAGATACATTTTAACAATTTTAGGATTTCCCGGACCTCTTTCGAAATGGCTGTGTTGCCTCACTAAATGCACTCATTATTGTATGTCCTTGTCTAAGAACATTTGGCCTTATATGCTTCTGAGCAATATTTCCTTGGAACCTCTCAGATATTAAAAGGCAAACCAGAGAAGTCTGAAAGAGTCTTTACTTAGAAACTGGCCATGTTCAATCTGTAAAGTATGTAGATTTTGGTTTTTTTTTCCCGGGGAAAGGCCTCAAAGGGCAATAGGTGCAGGATGTGGAGGGAAGAAGCAGTGCCCTGACCTAAAGCATTTCTGTATGTTGAGTCAGGGAGTGACATTTAAACAATTTTCACTGTACCCAATATGAAAAACTGTGATGCAGATCAAATTGCTGGCTGTGCTCAGAGAGAGATGAGGAGGAAAAAGGTCAAGGCACCTATCTATAGGTAGCCTCTCCTGTGTTTCCAACGTTGGAAGAGCTTACCAGCAAGCCAAATGGGTCTTTAATGCCTCTTTTTTCCCTTTTTTTTGTTTTTCTTTCCTTGAGGTAATGAATGGCTCTGGACTTTCCATCTTTAGAGCTGGTGGTTTCCACACCACAGTGATTCAGCCAGCATGAACTCTTGACCAAATCCCAGTTTGTTTCCTGGTTTTGTTTTTCTAAAATATTTTACATTTAGCAGGGCATAAAGGCCTCCCTACTGCGTGACAGTGGAAGAAGGAGAGCCATGCTCCTTTTACTGGTTAGGTCTCAAAGGACAGTTCTCTGTTCTTCTGAAAACATTGCAACTGAAGCAATATAAAAGGAATCACTGGATTTTGACTGAAAGTCTGACTGAATTCTTCCATGCTCCTGGCTTTTGGATGCTGTGTGTTTATGTGGAATTTCCTTTAAGGGTTATTAAGGTCTTATTTTTATTTGAGAAATATGCCCTGCCTGGGCACATGTTCTAAGTTTTAATCAGTGTGTTACTGCATGGGAAAATCATGTACAGTTGTTTACTGGCAAGATAAATAGATCAGTACTGCCAGTGATTTCAGGGGATAGTAGGTTGTTAAATTAACATGAAGGGCCTTGTTCCTTTGCTTTGCTGGATATGTTTTGTTGAGTGAATTCTCTGGGATGCCCTGCTTAGGGAATACGCTGGTGGTTATCCCTGTTACCCTGTAAGTGGTGGGCTCAGTAAGGACTTAGAGTGGCTTGGCTCTGGAGTTGTAACACCAAGAGGGAGATGACAGACAGGAAATCTATAGCCTGGGAAAGCTACGAATGAAAGAAATCATACTCTGCAAATTAAAACCATAAAATGTTATTTCAAAAGTTTATAGATTTATATAGATGCTTTATCTCCAGTGATATATCATATGAGGGGACAAAATATTGCTGTAAATAGGTTTGAGACCTAAGACAGGGACCTATTTCAGCTTAACCCTGTGAAAACACAGCATTCCTCCCTTCACACCCTGTGTCATCTTCTTGTTCAGCAGACAGAAATATCGGTAGGTACAGGTTTATTTCAGAGCCCCCTTCATGCAGTGACCCCCATTGTCTGACTTCTTTTTCACACTACTCTGCTGTTATCTCCACCATTTTCTCCCCATACTCTGGAAACTTCTTGCCTGTCTCAGATTCTGCATGGGTTGCCCAAGGCTGTGGGCTGAGGTATGGGTGTGTGGGGCCTTCCTTTTTTTCAAATACCCGCACTTCTTAAGTGGTATAGAGCATCCAAAATGCAGGGATACATATCTCCATACATAGATTTATGGAGATACTAATAACATTAACAGTGGATAACAAATATTCAGATCACCAGGTGTTCAAAAACAGCAAAGTGTCTGCACCAAGGGTGTCCTTGCAGTGGAAGCTCAACCTTGTTGTGCTTGTGTGCAGTGAGGCAAGGTTTCATGACATGATCACACAGGGGGTTTTTTCACTTTCTCACACAGCCTTTGAGTAGAGCAATTAGGAGGCAGCTGGAGCAGCCACTGCAGTGTGCACTGGGACTTAAGAGTGACTCTCTGTCCACCTCCACATGGCACTAACACTGTGTCACCTTGGCTGTGCATGAGATTGAGTCTGGTCGTGGTGGACACACTGCACGTGGAGCCTGTGGGGAAGCAGGTCAGCATCCTGCTGCTGTGGCTTTGGAATCACTGATGATAGGGCCATGTCACTGAACTCAGTGATATAAGATCAAGTTAACATCCAGAATTATCTCCAAAACCTCAGATTTTCACATTTCAGGATGTAAAACACAACCCCCCTTTCTGCACTCAGTTTTCTAACATGACTGGCCCAGTCTGCGTGTCTTGTTCTGGAGCTGGAAGCAATTGCTGGACAGTATATGGAAGATACCATATGGTATTCCATATTCAAATATATGGTATTCTTGCTGAACAGGGCAAGATGAAAAGGAAGGAGGAAGTTTTTCAGCCAAGTAAATAATTCACGCAGAAGAATTTTCCCAGAGTATCCAACCTTCTCTTCTGCTCGCATCATGATGATGCAATTGCTGTTCCCTGGTATTTATGTACCTTTCAATATTTCTGTTACTTTTTTAGCTCTGTGGATTGTTGTGAAACAGTGTTCTGTGAGCTATCATGAGTCATGGTGTTGGCTTGGTGGGATTTGGGTGCTCTTACTGTGTTGTTGGTGCTTTCTGTTTGGATGAAAGACCAGACACTTCCAAGATAAATGCTCCTGAACTAATATAAACTTCAGTTTCTCTAAAGACTGTTCTGTGAAGGTCAGACACTGGCTTTCTTTAAATGCAACTGCTGGTACAACTCAATTGCACAAATGTTTGCAGATAGTAGAAAGAAAAGAGTCACAAAGAGAGCTTGAGATAACAGAATGGAAGAAATGGTCTGCAGTACAGATTTTAGCTGTTAAAGGGTGCTGAGCTCTTTCTGTGCTCAGAGATGCTTATGGTGCAGAATCTTCATATGCATCAAAGATTAAACTTAGGCAAGTGCTGGAAGGATCACTCCTCTGTGACCTGTCTCTCAGAGAGCTTTTTCAGTCTCGTATCTGTTAGAATGTGGTTCCTGTTCCCCAGGCTGCTGTTATCTGCTCCTGCAGATAAGGATGGTGTGGAATGTTGTAGTGTATGTGATGACTGTTCACTGTGGCTGGTTCCTTCTGCTGAAATCAAAAGATGTTTTATGCCTTTTTTGCTTCCCTCATTGATCTTAGGGCTCTAAGTGTTAACTGACTTTCTCTTTCATGCTTTGCAAAATCAGGGAGTTCACTGAAGGAGAGCATTCCAAGCTGCTTTTGAGAACCCTGATGTTTGCGTCAGGTGACAGAGGATATTACTAAACTGGCTTCTTGAAAAGGATCCTTGAGGACCCAGTGCTGTCACTGTGTTAGAGTAGGATGGCCTCAGGTAGGACTGGTTGGCTCTGGGGCAGCGAGTGCCTGGGCCAGCACAGGAGCTGTTCAAGCGGTGCAAGGTCCCAGATTAGCCAAGGCGTAAGTGCTCTGCTCCATTACAGCCTCACTGCAGCTCCCAGGGAAAGAACCTGGACCTGGTGTGGTTCAAGCTGCTCACCTTAGTCTGCTGAAGCTCAAACCCCCAGCCTGAGGACCCTGGTGAAGCTGTGACCATGCCAGCTGCTTCCTCTGGCTCTGCCGAAGGCCTCTGGCTTCCTGTTCGGCTGCCTGTAAAAGCATCTTTCTGCCAAGAAAGTGTGAGTAATCTTGCCCAGCTTCTTGGCATTTGTTGACATAGAGTTAACCTTATGACTCTGATGTAGGTTTCAAGGGACACCCATTCACCCAGGGATCCAGTGCTTCTGGGAATGGGTGAGGCATGGACAGGACATGGTTAGGTTGGTTCAGAGGTAAGGAACTGGTAGGAGGAGACACCTCTGCACCAGGACAGCTTTACTGCTCCCCCTGAGGGTCAGGGGAGAACACAGACCTCCAGATGTGGAATTGGAATGGGGAAGGGAAAAGCCAGAGGCCAGGGCATGGAAGACTGACATGAGGGCCAGGGTTTTCAAAGGTGTTTCTTGAAGTAGAGGGATGTTGAGAGAGATGAGTGGAGGGGGCTCTGGGGGTCAGTGGTGGAAAGAAGGGCACTATGCACTTGCAGGACTGTAATACAATATATAATATACTGTCCAGTACCCACTTGCCCCTACAGGCAATAGAGAGATTCCTGTGTGGGTCTGCAGTGTTGAAAACGTCTATTTATTTTGTCTGCCTCCATGATTAGGAGGCAAATTTAGGGCTTATCTACTTGGGGAAATCCCTGTAAAATAGGCTAGGGTATGAATTTACAGCCTACTTAAAGACCCAGCAGTAGATGCAGTGTAAATTCACACTTCAGCTTACTTCACAGGAACTCCCCCGCAGAAACAAACCCTCAGAGTCACCTCTGTACCTCAGCCTGGTGCTAAAAGTGAGTGGAAGCTTTGCAAAATATGGGCCTGCAGTTCCATTTTTATAGCTGGGTTTTTCTGTCCCCTGGGGCTTTTTGCAGCTGTTGTAAATCACTGTCTCTTTGCTGAGGCTGGAGAAGCTGGGCCACTTTACACTGCTCAGGATCTGACCCTTTGCCTCAAGTAACCTTTTATTATCAATCGGCCAGAGGGTATTTTCCTTTTTGCTGGCTTCATTATTAAGCTTGTTCATTCACTCCCACCACTACTGATGCCTTTTTTTCTCTTTCTTTTTTTCTCCCTGTGAATTTTGTGTTGTGTCTTTCCTCCCATGTAATTTCCTAATAGTGAACTAGTGACAGAGTGGGCTGCTGGTATTTCATCTTGTGGCTGGAGAGGTCAGGCTGTTTCTGATACAGACAAACGCTCCATTACAGTAAACTCACAGAAAGTTTCCTTTTCAACCTTAAAGGAGAAGGAAATGCACTCTCCACCAATGGGCTTTCAAGAATGACTTCTGTGAGCTGAACTTCTACTAAAGGCCAGTTTGGTCATGTTCTGTGAGCAAGGGGGAAAAAAAAAGCGGAAGACGTAATATTTTTTCTTTCTCTTTTTGCTGAGATTTGGCTTGACTCTTGGCTCCTTATCAGATTAGAGTCCTGCAGGGAAAACAACAACCCTTTGCACTGTGAATTGTTGAAGAAATGGTCATTGCTGATGTCCAGCTGAAAGAGCATAAGGGTTTAAACCTTCGAAGTTCTCTGCTTCTGGTATTTAGGGACACTTGCTTCTTGGCAGGAAGAACTCACTAATAAGGCAAATACATAGCACAATACATTTCTTGCTGTACTCTAGGGCAAGACTAAAAGGACTGCCCCTGTCTACTTTATGGCAGTTTAATTTAAATTTATTAGACAGCTCCAGGGTATACACAGGAGTCTAATCCTGTAATCCATGGTGGGGCTCTGTGTACCCAGTATTACAGTGTTCCCTGTAAATGGAATAATTTGACATAAAATGTGCTCTCTACTTCTCAGGAGAGAGCAAACTTAACAGAGTATTGTCTTACTGTTCACTACTTGGACTTAGCTGAGTTGCCCTTTATTAGAAAGGCATGAATAAAATTAATCCAAGTGTTGAAGGAACAGGAGCTGCAAGATAATAAATATTTATGTCCCAAACACGACATAGTATCATAAATCAATAATTTCTGAAGATATTTAATTCTTCTTTCTGCCTAATTACTTGATTTGTGGCGCCAGTTTGCTTAAATTTGTTTCTGTGATAACTTGAGTTATTTTATGCCTCTCCCTTCTACAGAAAATTTGATTTGCTGATTTCCCCTTTAAATGCAGTCAAAAATCCCCTATTTGCGAAATTAAGAAACCAATAACATGGAATGAAAACATGCATTACATTGCGTTGCCTGAACTCTGATTTGCTGATGCTGACACGTGCTGCCAATTACTAAAATACATGTTGTTGTTAAATATATACTGGTTTATTTTCCATACTATCCTGGCATTTTACCTGTATGAAGAAAATAGGTTAAAGAGTAGTTAAAAGTTTGGTTCATTAAAGTGTGGGAGCATATTATCAGTTGAAAAACGTTATTTGAAAGATGACTTTAAGCTTGAAGCTGTTCTATTATTGGAATGAACATGGCAAGGTCAGATGTAGACCAAGTGAAAAGGAAGTCAATGGATGTGTTGGCACACATTTGTGGTGGGTGTAAGTCACGAATGTTGAGTACACTTGATAGTCTTCTCCCATCTTTCATAGACTGATTTTTATTATTTATGAAATACTTGCAGAGAAGGGACTGTGTTCTCCTGCTGCTCTTGGTTTGTGGTTTGCCTGCAGCAAATGCAGCACTTGCTCTAGACAGCCTGGTTAATTTATAAGCGTTGGAAATAGAATCTTCTGAGGAGCAGTACAGGACAAACTGCTGTAAGTAGTGCTTTCAGAGGATTCAGTTCATGTTGCTTGATAGCCATGTTTCAGCTGGTGGCATGTGCTTGGATGTGACTGATCTTTTAAAAGCTGGTTGGTGAGGGATGTTGTCCTAAGCTTGGGGAGCCCAGTGGAGCAGTCAGTGCCTGGCTGCCTGACACTGTATGCTGACTCAAACAGAAACCCTTTTTTCTTTCCAGATGTAGGTGACATAGTCACTGTAGACATTTGCTCTCCTGCCTCAGCCACAGGGTAGGTACAAGCCCAGCCAGGTCGGTATCTCACTGCCATTGCAGACAGACTCTGTGCCAAATCTATGTGTAAAGACATCTCAGTTACTCTGGTCAACATTCCCATGTGAAAAGAATGGGTAGGATATTTCAGAGGGATAACAATCCACAAGTCAGTGATCAACGAAGCGTTAAATGAAGAATGATGTGTGCCATTCGCAGTCTTCACACCTACAAGGAATCTTTTCAGAGCCTGACTGTGTCGTATTTCATCGAGATACCTGCTGAATGTGTTCAGAATATAAATGCACAAAATCCTATTCCCCTCAGGAGATAAAGGGCTGTGTGACACCAAACAGCTGAGTGTTTCAGAGCCAATGGACCTTGATCCAGTCCCTGGGCCTGCTCCAATGGATCTTGAACTGCCCTCTCATGGGCATGGCAGAACCCCCACTGCAGAACAGGCAGCCAGGACCACTGGAGGACAAGGTCTGTGTGTGCAAATCTTGTCCCTCTGTGTGATGTAGTGGATCCCTTGGGTCATTTTTGCTTCCTGGCAATGCAGCTATTGCTGAGAGAAGCCTGGCAGCCTGCCCTGCCTGGTGTGCCCCCGCAAAAGCTTTGAAACCAGCAGGAGGGTCTAGCTGCTTTCCCACTGTCAGGGCCTTGCTCTTCCCTGCCACTTCCCCAGCTGTGCAGCTTGGGCCCAAGCAGACCCTCTGCAGAAGGGTTAAAAGTACTGCAGAAGCCAAGCCAAGGATATAAATCAAAGCTGTGTTGAAAGCATGGGGTTACAGGTGTTTGTCTGGACAGAAAGTTTTGTGCAGGATACCAGGATCATGCACAAGGAATCTCATGACCTGATTTCCAAGCTGTTGGGTCAATAGTTTCTTTTCTTTGACTGAAAACATAGGCAGCATGTGAATTGGCAGTGGCCTTTCTGTTGGACAGATGTGTGATACACATCGGCACACAGGTAGGCTGTGGCACACTTGGGTCTCATGTGGAATAGCTGGTGACTTCTAAGGGAATTACCTTCTGTTTCATTGTCATTGATATTAGTGGCTTTGGATTACTGCTTTCATGATAGTTTTATAGGTTATTGTGACAAGAAGCCACGGTCTGAGCTCCTTTTTCATTTGCCTTGACCATTATACACATTCAAAAGAAAAGGCCATTCAGGTAGGATACATCTTATCCTCCTTGAGCTGCGTGAAGGCCAGGACTCTAGTAAATGTGTATGGGTGCTCTCTGTTTCTCCCTCATCACTGAAGGTAGCCAGAGTGATTCATTAGGGATGTATGAGAGTGAATCATCCAGCAGCACTGTCTGTCTCTGCTGGTGGTGGAGAGAGCCAAGCCTAGGCATTAACTCTAGGCTAAAGGGGCATGCTTTTCTTGCTCAGAGCCAAGTGTGAGTTTAATTTCCAATTCGCAGTATTTAGGTGCAAACGAGCATAAAAAGAGTCTGGAGTGCTGCATGTCTGCAAAGGCATCTGTTGCCCACAGAGAGATCAATGTGCTGCCGATGCTTGAGCATTCTGCATATGCCCAGAGCTCCTCTTTGCCACGTCTTCAGTGAGCATCTCCTGCATGATGAGACACAGAGAGGCTCCCTTTTGCTGAATCTGCAGGGGCAGCTGTGACTTCTGGCAGGATGTACATAGACAGCTAGGTTGGACATAACATGGAATCACAGAATCATTAGGGTTGGAAGGGGCCTCTGGAGATCATCCAAGGCAGGGTCACCCAGCACAGGTGACACAGGAACACATCCAGGTGGCTTTGGAATATCTCCAGAGGGAGACTGCACCTCCTCCCTGGGCAGCCTGTTCCAGTGCTCTGCCACTGTATCTTAAGGGCTAGTAGAAGCTGCTAGTAGAGTTCATCTATCAGAAACCTCACTCCTGGTTTCCTCATGCCAGCAGCATATCCAGGTCAGTTAGAGGCTGGAGAAGATAAAAGTGTACTGGACTGAAGGTTTGTACCCCTTCCTGTGGGACACATCAGCACCTCTTAGGTTAGTGTTGCTTCACTCATACCAGGCAAAGCAAGGGCTACCTCAGAGTTAGAGACCTTTTATGATGTTAAGCATGGTGCCAACAGGCATTTGTTTTAAATGAGCGCTGGAACATAATTAAAATGGTATCTTTACAGTTTCTGGAAGATCTCTCTCTGGGAGAAGGAGGGCTGCTGTGAGTCTTATTTCACTGTGATCAAGTTATTCCTCCCGGACAGTGTGAAAGACAAATCGGGGAGTTTTGGATACCATCTCTTGAAGAGAATGAATCTGGATTCAGTGCAGCTGGCTGTAGAAAGGTGAGGCCTAGCAACAACTGCAGGGCACAGTTGCTATTCCTGTTGTCCCTCTTCATCTTCTTTTTATACATAGATTATCTGATTTTTCTAGCTCAGGCATGCTTTACTTATGGTGTTGGCATTCAAATCCAAGACTACTTATGGAGATAATCTGAATTACTTCATAATTATGAGAAATCCTGGGGAGGCTTCTCAGTGTTTACAGAGGAGCATCTTGCTGTACCACAGTCTAGATATGTCAACACAGCCAAATCTCGTTTTAGTGTGTTATAGTTTAATTAGCTCCACATCTTGAGTCATAATCTGCTTCTCTGGGGCTGAAGCACACACACACGCACACACAAAAGACAAAATGCAAAATGTAAAGAAGTACTTGTGGTCTTTGCCACTTGGATTTGGTACCATTTGTTAACATGGCTTCTCCTAAAGTCAGTTTCTAGTTTGTTTGTTGAATTGGAGTTTCATCTCATGGATAACATTTCCCATCATTGTGAAGCTGTCAGCTGTAGCTCTCCTGAGAAAACCACCCTACTAGTCTGAGATCTGAGGCATAATTGTCTCCTGCTCAAAACCGTCTTGCTTCCAGAAAGCAGCAGCACTGTTTGCTGTAGCTGAAGATCTACCCCATAAAGTCTTTACAGGGCAAATTCTAATCGGGCGGTGAAGCAAAATGTCATTCCAGAGGACCAATTGTCATGCAAACCTTGACAGAATTTCCCCAGATGTGCTAGATGCATCTGGACTTCCCAAACCAGAGATCAATCTTTGGCTTCTCTAGAATATTACTTTACTATTAACTTTTTCTGTTTACTCCTCTGTCAGAAGGGCTGCTATTTCTGATTTTGCATCCTCTTTTTCACTACCCCTGTCTTTCAAAGACAAGGTGTTGGAGGGATTTGAAGAGCTGAAATATAGAATGGCCAGCCTGTGCCTTGGAGATGTGTGTAGCGATTGAGTGTTTCGAGCGTGTCTCTCACATTGGAACATCACACACAGAGGTCTCTGTGCTGGCCAGGGGGTTCGGTTGTCTGCTCTGCTCTGAGGTCAAAGTGATAGATTGCTACACCAGCATCTCTGTGGTGTGGGGACATAGGGTCTGGTCAGCCTCTCCTGCCTACCAGTTCCTCCTGGACTTCCCCCACCTCTCAGCTCACTGAGATCAGTGGTACATATCTCATTGATCTCAGCAGTGTGAAGTCTTTGGCGTGTGGTTTGTTAACCTGGCTACTCCAGGGCAGTCTGCCTCTCTGTTGTGGTGGTATTCCTGGGTCTGTTCTTCCAGTCCTCCACTTTGAACCCTCCTGATGCTCCACCATCAACTTTTTGGGAGATTTTCCTTGTGTGTGCGCTTTTCCACACGGTTACCACTTCTCATGCTTTTCTTATTATTTTCACTGGTGTGCAGAGCCATGGCACCATATATGACAACTCTTTCCTCTGTCACTGTCATTGCTAAGCAGCAGTCACATCTCACTCATCTTGCCCTTATAAACTGCAGAGACTAATGGCATCAGGTTGTGTGTCCTCTTCCTGTGTAGAATTTTATGGTCCTGTTTTTTCTTGGTCGTGTTGACCAAGCAAGGACAGAGGGAGCATGAAGCACTTAAATGAGATCAAAGTCTCTCTTGAAACCTGCACAGAGGGTACCCACCATTCTCCTAGAACAGGAACAGAAAAAAGCAGCTTGTGTCACTCTGTGTAACGATCATTAAAATAAGAATGGGAAATAGTACACTTCCCTCATGTCTTTTTGCAGTTCAGGAGTAGATGAATGACAATTTTGGTTCCTTGTCCTCAGATCGAGGAGTGGATGACTAATGTCATTGTGACTGGTGCCATCTAATTGGTTCAAAAGAATTTTCTGGTTGTTCTCATGATTAGCATCACTTCCCATCATGTGCCAACCACTGGAGTGCAAAGACCTCCTTTTGAACTGTCATATTATGAAGAAGATGTAAAAGTACTGGGTTTATGAAGCAATTCAATGTATATAAAGTATGTATGAATCAGTATTCTGATCTTCTTGTGCAGCAAGTCATGATGACTGATCTATTTCTACAGTTGCTAATTATATTATGTTAAGAAATACTTGGTGTTGAAGTGACTTTTATGCAAAAATTCAGTGAAGTTGAAATTTAAGAAGGACTCACCAGGAAGGTATAACTGAAATATTTTGCTTTGAGTCAGTTTGATCCATTTCAAAACAGTTTGTTGTGTTGCTGTGGGTTACTTAATGTTGAGTCTGAGCCATGTGTGTGAACTGCTCTGGTATTTTTGGGACAGGTAGCATTGTATCTTGATTATTTCTTACAGCAACCTCTGCATTATCTAACCAAGGGTGTGTTGCAGTCTCCCTTCTTACCTACTGTAGTGCTGGATCACGGGGAAAAAGGGACAGAGAGTCTCACTCTGGACAGATGAGACAAACTGATGTCAAACTGGGTCAAACCACAATATTTTGCTTTGGTTCAACTCATTGAAATGAAGTGTTTCAATTCAGGAATACCAAACCACTTCATTTTTTAATCAAAAGGAAATAACGTGTTTGGCACTTGCTAATGTCAGATTTATGAAGGCAGGGGTGTGAATTTCTCTTAGATGATGAAGAAACAGGGCTCCACCATAGTGCACCACACACCAGCCTAGGGAGAAAAGGGCTTTTATGCTCAGTTTGAAAGGCAGAAGTTACCAGTTCAAAGGAGCGAATATTACAGTAGCACCTTTGGAAGGTTAAGAGGGCAATGTCAATACAAACATGAGAAGAGAATCTGACATTGTAGCATAGACTCAAATTAAATACTTAATAGGCATGTTAGAAATTTGCTGGGATCAGTGACAGGACTGAAGCATTCATACAGCTCACTCTGTAAGGACAGGAGAGGTAGAGCAGCATTATCCATGCTTCTCCTGAAGCTGTGGACTGATGAAGGACAGACTTGGCTGGGTGGAGTTAGAAAGAGAGAAAGAGCAGAGCCTATTTGACAGGTGGGTTTAATTTAAGCCACCTGCCTGGGACGAGTGGAAAGATGCTTTTGATTGACTCTTGGAAGCACTTTTTAGCCAAATGTCAGTGGCAATGGACACTTCATGTGGATATCGCACGTAAAGGCAACATGGCAAAAAAAAATCAATGTATCACCATCTTGGAATATGTTGAGGCAATTCTGTTTCACAGGGTGAAAGTTACTGGGGAGCTATTTTAGCTGATCTTTAGCGAGGAGGACTTACCTGTGCACAGAATCGCAAGCTGGTTTGGGTTGGAAGGGACCTGTAAAGGCCACTTAGTCCAACCACCCCTGCAGTGAGCAGGGACATCTTCAACTAGAAAAGGCTGCTCAGGGCCCTTTCCATCCTTACCTTGACTGTGTCCAGGGATGGGGCATCCACCACCTTGGGGAGCCCGTGCCAGTGTTTCACTGCCTTCATTGTAAAAAACGGCTTCCTTACATCTACTCCAATTCTGACTTCTTTTAGTTTAAAAACATCACCCCGTCCTATCCTACGGACCCTGCTAAAAAATTTGTCTCTGGTTTTTTTTTGTTTGTTTGTTTGTTTGTTTTTTACAAGCCCCCTTTAAGTATTCTAAAGAAAGAATGGTTAATGACGTTGGAAATATGAATCCACGTAAGAAAGAGGTTTGGATTCCTGGACAGACTGTCAGTTTGTACAGACCTGGATTGTAAAATTATTTTAAAACATTAAAATTGCCAAGAGTAGTTAATGTTTAACTAATGTAATTTCTCAGTTTATAGGGCAACTAATATGCAGTAGATATCAGACAGATATTCATTTAATCTTGATCTTGGCTTTCAGCATCATCCTTCGTTATGTTCTCTGGGTTACCAGTCAAAATCTGAGTGATAAAACTGGGTAATTTGACCCAGTCAGAGTTGTCTGGTTGGACACATATGTTGATGAGGTGATAAGGTGAGGAGACACAACTCAAGTGTTCTAATTACATGGCACAGATAACTTAGGGAGAAAGTGGAACATTCTTGACTGAATTTTTGCAAGAACGAGTGTGGCAAATGTTTTTCAGAGATGGTCTAAATTATTTATTCTGCTTTACAGCAAGGGAGGAGATTAAATAATCCCTCCAGATCACCTCTAGGCGTGGATTTTTAATGTTCTATTAAGTGGGCACTTTAGGGTCTTTTAAGATCACCGATTCTCAGGTGGGGTCAGGACAGGGAAAGACAAGGTGCTATGGAAATTTTCCTCAGGGCAGGTGTTCATACAAGTACAGTTTTTGTGTTTTCCTGAAAAGAATTATTCTTTACCTGCTCTGCAGAACCTAAGACAAGAATGCCCAACTTCCTAGGTTGAATACTGCACATCAGACCAGCAGAAGCATTCCTAGAGGCTACAGCAGTTTATCTGAAAATGTTAAAATGTTTTTGCATAAGCCTGATTTTATTAAAGAGTTGTGCTCCAATGATGAGGAACAAAGGAAGGGCATGTGATAGAAATGTGCCATGTAAACAGCTCAGATTGCTCCTAGCAATTGCATGGTTCTAATTGGGTAACAGATCATGAACTGTATTTGTAAAGATTATTCAGCAGTTTCAAAACCCAAAAATATTTAAAAAACCCGTGCCTTTCTGGAGGTATCTGGCAAACAGATAAAGAAACAAAGTTCATTAATGGGTGAGTCATTGCTTCTGTGTCCTTGCCTGAGATACCCACACAAAACTCTTACTGGCTTCAGCAGGTGATGTGGTCAGCCCGAAGGAGAGCATGGCCTCTTGGCCAGGCTCTGGCCTGATTTCAGTCTTGCATTGCCTAAAATCACCAACAAATCAATCAGAGAGGAAAGATTGCCTCAACCAAGGTCCTTCAGCACTCTTCTTTCTCCCCTTCCTGTTCTCATCCTGCTCATTGCATCTTCTGCTCCTCTTATGCCCAGGGTCTTGCTGACCCTTTTTCAGGGTGGTGACCATGTGGCCGATCTCTCTGCAAAGCCCTGACTTGTGGGTGATAGCTACAGAACTTCTTGCCTTTGCTTGGCCATCACTGCTTTCTTCCAGAGTACCTTGCCCTTGCTACAGGGATGGTTGTTGCTCATGAAGCAGGGGCTGATTTGCAAATTAAAATCTTACAGTAATTCTATGTACTTTTATACAGAATTACAGAAGTACTGATTTAATTGACTCCATGGATTTGCAACCAGCAGTTCAGCAGCTGCTTCATGAGCCATCCTTGCAGGAGGGGAACGTCAGAGGGATGGGTGAGTTGGATGCTAAGAAGTGGGAATTGATCTAGTCATCCCAAGAGAAATCATCTCCATTTGTGAGTCAAAGCCTGCCGTCTCTTGCCTGAGATGAAGGGAATCTCCCAAGGGCAACTTATCTTGCACGATCTCATCACTTGAGATCAAACATCACGATATGGGGTCAATAGACAGTTCTAAAAGTGCACGCAAACCTCCGTTCAAATTCACATACAGCTCTAGCCAAAACACAACCCAAATCATGATCCAAATAACCTCCTCCTCAGCCCACCTTCATCGCTGTTCTGCTTCAGTGGCAGATGCAGCACAGAAAAGATGCCTGAATGCTTAATTCAGAAATTTACTGTTTAAGGCATTACTTGTATGAACACCAGCGTAACACATAGAATACCAATGCCCTAAATTTAGTAGTTTTGTCTGAGTCATTTTCACTATGTGGGAGGGCTGTGAAGACACTCCACAGAGTGGAGAAACTTGCTGGTGGTATCTGTCCAATGAGATTATTTTTTTTTAAAAGTCAGAACACAGCAGAACTACAGATATGTTTGTGAGTAAAATGCAGTTTTGTTGCAGACTTCATCACAGGAGTGGGGGGGGTGTTGCTCTCCACCCACTTCAAAAGCTGAAGTCGGGTTTGATTGATACGTATCTCTGACACTGAAATAGGTACAGAATTTTTCATGACAGCAACACACAGACACAGGTAAACACTCTGGCTGCGTGACTGGGAGGGATATGGTGTGGTGTAATCCCCAGATTTGTCTGTGCAGTTACAGCTTATTTTCAGATCTCCTAGCAATGGCAGCTGAGTTGATACAATCCTACATGTTACCAACCAGCAGGGAAAAGTTATTCCTGGACTTACTCACTGAGGGATGAAATGTCCCACTGAAGAGCAGGTGACTTTTGCTGCATAAGTCATTCAGTAGGGCTAGAGATACATGCACAGGCTTTGAAATAGATGTGGGTGCAAGTAATTAGGTGTGGATGTGAAGGAGGCATTTAGACTTGGTGTTCTGAGCTGGTAACACCTTTCTACCAGTCTGGATTTTATCCTTTCTCCATTACCCTTTCTGCATGAATGCAGCTGATTTCAAGTTGATATGAATTTAGCAATTTCGTTTTAGAGATTCCTTCTGGGACCCTGTGGAACAAAACTGCTCCTCTCCTCAAATAAAAACCTAACTTCAGTGCCTTATTTTAGCCAGAATCGGTCATGTTTTTATTCTGAATAAAAGTTAGTTCTAGCTCGACTCCTGCACTCTGGGTTTGGAGCGGACTCTTCCTTGGGCAGAGGTGAAGGGTGTTTTCATGCACTGTATCCTGTCTGATATCAGCCATGGCAGATATGTAAACATACTTGGGCTTGACCCTATGAACCTGATTCTCATGAGTGGTGCCACAGAGTTCAGGGCTCTGCTCACACACACCAGAGGATTGATTGTAATGTGTTTAATGCCAATGAGATGAACTCTGTTCCTAGAGAAACTCCAGTAAAATCAAAGGCTTGTTAATAGAAAAAGTAGTTAGCTGTTATCCTAAACAGAGCAAAATGCCAAACAAAATCCTGCTCTGCTATTTGTTCTCATGCCGGCATTTAGCTGCCAGGAAGGACCAGTCTTATAAACATGAAATTATATCCATGGTAACATGCAAGACTTGTTTAACTTTGAAGCATGTTAAAAGGTACATTAAAAAAATTTTCTATTTTACTGTTGAGAATAGCACTTATGACTTCTAACTCAACCTGAGAGCTGTTGACTGGTGAAGGTAAGGGCCAGAGGCACAACTCCTTCCTCAGAGCACTTGTTGTTGCTAGACATTCCCAGAAGGTATTATTGCTTAAATACAGCTTGTGTTTTCTTTACGCAGATTTCTTTAACTGGGAAGATATGACAGGTTGTGATATCGGACTGCAGTGAAGCTCCACCTGTGCTGTTCTACCCTTCATGAGTGAGCAGTGCTGGGCAGTAAAGCAGGCATGCTCCTGCCCTTTTCAGGTAAGTACTGGATTCGAGGATCCTGCTTTGTGATATGGCATCCTGCGATTATAAGCACTCTGCTCAGGAGCTTCTTAGTGACTCCTGCATCATGCTAGAAAGCAGACATTGCTCACAGAGCAGGAGAGCAGCTGGAGCAGGGTGTAGACTGAATTAGTGTCTGGGCTGGAAAATGTATTGGGAAAAGTAGCAGAAAGATCCCAACTTTGAGCAAAAGCTGAAGCTGAAAACTGCAGATGGTTTTCTTGTCTGTACGATAATGTCAAACCCAAAAAAAGGGAGTTTTCACACACTGTTGTCTGTTTAGCACAAAGTGAAAATTATGTACTGGAAAATGGAGTCCCATGTCTGGAGAAAACAGCTCTGACTGTACCTATACAATCCCATACAGGGCTCTGTGGAAGCTGGGCTTGGCTGCTTTGAGGACGTCTCTGAAGTCTTGAGCTCTGTTTATTGTGGAGTGAAGGGAGCGAAAAAGACCAATGGGATGTGCCCTCAGTAGCTTTTATCTATTGGCACCTGCATGATAATGCCACTTGAAATGAATTGTGCCAGGAACCACTTCTAAAAACTAGAAATTCCATCTGTAAGGGCAGCAGAACAGCCTGTGCTGGTTGTGAGGGCAGTGCCAGAGGTCACAACGGTTACAGGTGGATTCCACAAAGCATGTGGAAAAGAAGGACAGAAGAACAGGGTGTTCTGGTAGCTACTCTGTGTCCCTTGAAGCAAGGGGCTGATGGATGCAGTAGCCTGGGTGTGTCTGGCTCTGAAAAGAGAGCAACATCTTTGAAGAATACACATATATTTGCTGTCTTCTCTTAGCTGTTCTTCAGGGTTCTGCTTTTTTGTGTAGAAATTTAACAACACATGTGCTGGCATGAACCTGTCTTAAAAGAAAAGTGGAGATAATGTATCAGCACAGCCTGTCCCCTTTCTTGGGTAAATCCCTTTTTTTTTAGGAGAGACTCAGACCTATCTCTAGCTGGACAAGGAGGCTGAGCCACTTTTGTAAAGTGGACACAGACCACGTGTTCCAGAAGGGTGAATGATTTGACACTGTACCTCAGTTACTGGAGGTCTTGTGTTCAGCCTGGGGAGAAGGGAGTGTCTGAGATGCCTTGCCACTAAGTTGTTGGATGCTGGTGCAAGGGGAGAGAGCTGAAGCACCAGGGAGTACCAGAGTAGCATCCTGAGGGCCTGAATCCACAGTAACTTTTTACGTGCGACTTCAGTGAGAGTCGTCTGTTCCGTATCTTTTAAATACTTTATCTTCAGGTGCCTAGGATGAGAGCCTAGGAGCCTGAAGTACCTAATTTTGGAAAGAAAATGACTTTTTTGTGGGAAGTTTCCTTAAGGGACTTTAATGGTCATTGTGTAATGAACTTTGGATTCTGCCTTGGGTGGTGGTGTCCCTCATGGGATATGCACAGATCAGCCTGCAGAGCTGTCAGTACAAGGCATATTGCTGTGTCAGCCCTGTAGGTGCTCTGGTCTTTGCTCTGGATCTTAAATCTAGTCACGCAATTCTTCTCCTCTTGCAGGATGATGGTATCTCTAGCCCTGTCTGCTGGGTTCTTCCTGCTTTCGTGCTGAAGAGGTGTGTGGGAGAAGGTGGCCAGGCATATAGTGTTGTAACAACCTTCTACTGATGGAGGCGCAATGCTGGTGTGTGCTGGCAACACACCCAGCAGTGGATGCAGCTATTTCAGCAAAACTGTGCCATCTACTCCTGAATCTAGTGGGAGCAGGAGAGAAACAATATTTGCAGAAGTCTGGGTTGGAGGGCAGTGGTGTGTGTGTAACAGCTGAAACGGGGTGCAATGCTAGCCATGGGTTTTAACCTTCACATTTCAGTGCACACAGCCAGTTGTGTGCATCTAGCTGGGATGTCTCCTGCTGCTATCATTTCTGCTGGGGAAAGCCTCATTTAAAAGGTCCTTGAGCACTGGCCAGGAGAACTGTGGCACCCATGGGGACATGCTGGGACTCAAGAGACTCCATTAACTCAAGGACTTCCCCTAACCTTAGCAGACCTCAGGGCAGACGTCCAGCACTTGGATCCTGACCTCAGACCAAATGCCTCTGTCAGGTATCTCTGAGGGGAATTTAATTGAATTTTTCTCATTTCGTCATTAAATACCCATTGGTGGGTTCTTCTGTTGAAGAGACAACAGGACCCACTGAAGGGCTATTTTTCCATGAGGGTAACTTACTGGTGACAGCTTTGGTGGGTGGCTACTGAACCAAGAGTGTCAAAGCCAACATCTAAAATGACCTTTAGGCTGTTTACTCAGAGCAGTAACAGACTCGCCCCCGACTTCCTGATAAGGCCATCACTTATCAAGAAGTAAGAAGAGCAAGCGGCTAGATATGGAAATCATTGTGGGAGTGAGCCTAATTAAAAACATACAGCATCGTACAGAGGCAATATTACTACACTGGAAACCTTTGCCTCTTCTGTGGAATATGTATACAGAAAACAGGACAATTACCAGGAATTGGGAAAAAAAGAAATATCTATTCAAAGTCAATTCCAAAACAAATGGAAAGCCTTCTCTTAGACAGACAGACATGTATAATTTAATTCAAGTGTCTCCTCATGACCCATGATTCTTTTTCCTAGCTATGCAGTAAAGTATCAGAAGTCAATGATTTTCATCTCACTTAGGTGAAACTTTTTAGTAGAGCAGTCTAAAGTAAGCCAAGAGATTAAGTAGACACTAAAAAAATTAAGTAAGATCTTAATTTAAAAGCTGGATATGCAGAAAGCTAAGTATCAAATAGAAGCCAGTGAGTCTGGTTTTCACTCTGAATTAGAAAATTAGGTTCTTACTTTAAAAAAAGTTTCTCCATAATCATAAGACAAATATATACTTTAATACTTGCCTTGAGAATTGCTTGGGTTTTTAATGGATTTATCTCAATAAGCTAAGCATTTCACCATCTCAAACTAAACTTGTTTTTTTTTGCTGATGTTCACCTGGCTTTGTTCAAGAGTTTGTTTTTTCTTTTAATTAATCTTTCTGTTTATTTGAGTCAAAATAGCAGCACCCTCTAATCCCACTTTTGTATTTGCTAGAGAATGTCTAGACCGGCTAGCGTGAGGGTTTTCATCCTGGAAGGTTTTAGTAAGATCCTTCTCCACTTGCTATAGACGTCACACAAGCACTGAAACTGAAAGTTTCAGATGCGATACAACACCTAGCAATAAACTGTTTCGCCTTTTTTTTTTTTTTTTTTTTTTAAGGGAAAGAAATACCATCTTTTGGCAGGGTTTCCTCTCAAACCTCAGAGACTTGCTGATCTGTCACGTAGATCTGTACCGTGGTTGCAAAATATCAAAACAGAACTAAGGATTTTTATATCTACTCTTCCCACCCAGCACTCACAGCTCCTTCCCCCTTCCCTGTCTGTCGGGTAGTTTCTGAAGGCGTTGAGGAGACGGGAAGGGAAGGGACACAGAACTGACCATTGGACAGATAAATGGACAGCAGTGCCAACAACTGAGCCCCATTTCTTTAGGAATACAGCCTGAAAATGCCTTGCTAATTAGAATGGATGATGAATATTTTATTTCTTGAGGAAAACTACAGTTTTTTTGAGGAGAGGTGGGGGAAAGCGAGGTAGAAGCAACTGGTTTCCATGTCAGATTAAGGAATTGCAAGTCTTCCGGGCAAATGGTCCATTCTCTTCCTTAAACTCTGGACTTTTTTAATGTGAATGATGGTTTTCTGTTGTCATGTGCTGTTGTGATACATTGTGGGAATATTTGGCAATGATGCATGTTGGACATGGAGTCCAGTTGCAGCTATTGGTCCATGAAGGATAATGACATCCAAACCATAACTCCAGTTAAGTCACTGAGATATTCTATTACTTATCAATTTTTGGAATTTTCTTTGCAATTTTCTATGCAAAGCAGGCACTTGGAGTGGAAAAGGTCATTTTGATAAAAATCCAACTTTTCACTAAAATCAGTTCTCTTCTGCACCCTGTCCCAAAATCTGTTATGTTAACAGTGTTCCAGAACAGCTTTGCCATCTGTCAGAAGCAGTTTTAGGTAACAAATTATTCAACCTAACTGTGCCCTATCTTTGCCACACCAGTTGTGTGTGTCTTTGAACTTCCTTGGGATAGATAATCCCGAGGCTCCCCAAAGCTGGCAGGAATCCCAAGACACTGAGGGGGAACCCCTAGAGCCAGGAAACAGAATTGTCCTGAGGACATGGGTGTTTCTGAAGTACCAAGCCCCCTCCTGAGGAGAGATATCTTCACCTACTACTGCAGAAAGCTAGTGTGTTCCAGCACGGAGATAGTACTGTTCCAGAAAGGAGCGTACGCCTTGCTCTCCCTTTAAAATGGATCCTCCTTTGCATATTGGGTATGCTGGTAGGAGGTGGGAGGTCACACTCAGACTCTTTCTGACAAGATCCAAATTCATATTATCCACCCCCACTTACTGCCTAAAACATGTGAAAAGTGCTCAGATAAGGGATTCTCTTTCAGCCATGTGTCCTAATCACTGGGCTGAAGATTCAACCCTCTTAGCATCAAAGCCTGAATTTTTGTTGCATGATTTCAGCAGGGGAGTCCCCTATCCAAAACACCGTGGTTAAGGCATTTTTTGAGGCGGTGAGAGACAAAGGTTTGGACTGATGAATACATATCTTATGTTTCCTTTCAAGAGCATGCTAATTACAAGAGTGTGATATGAGAAGCAGACAGTGTTGCCACTACAGAATTGGTTACTCAGCCTGGGTTTTAAAAGCAAGTGGCCCCAGCCAGCTTTGAGAGGCCAGGCAGCGCTGGGTCAGTGTGCTCGCAGCTGTGCTGCCTTGAGTGTGGCCTTTCTGGGGCTGGGCTTCAGTCTGGAAGGGATTTCAGTCAAGCCTCTGAGCCTGGGGAATATCTTGGGAATATGGGAGGCAGTCAGAGGGCAGGGGCATGCCCAGCTCTGGGGAGGGCAGAGGGGAAGCCTTTTATGTCCGCAGTTTAGGGCTTAATTTTCTCCAGAAGCTGATTTGTAAATGCAGCATGTCACTATGAGAGTTGTTGAATATTTTGTCCTAAGACCACTAATGAATTTGATAGCCACCACATTCACCAGTTGGTGCAAGAGATTTACCCATCATTTCTGAATTTAAGTGAATGAGACTTAAATGTCGTTAAAGTTTGGGGGGGGTGGGTGGGGTTTTTTTAAGTCTCTTGCTGGACTGGGACTTTTAAAAGTGTTATTTTGTCTCCTGAAGTCTCCTTCAAGATAAGGTTTTCTTGTATTCTGAAATGATGTGGCAGAAGGCAAAAAATAATCTTGTGACTCATTAGGAAATAAACAGAGGCATAATTGCCATCTGTGTTGCAGTCCATTTAATCTTTTCTCTCTCCAGTCATGGAAAAAAGTTCATAAAAAAAGTTGAGGTCTGCTTTTGTGATATTTTTGAGAGAAGCTAGCTTAAAAAAAATTACAGAAAAGACAGGCAAAAAAAAAAAAATCCCCAATACTGGCTCTATACATTATCTTAGACAAAATGGATTAAATTTCTGACACCCTACTCATCAAATTCTGACCTTGATTTGACCCCATTGGCTTTTTACTGTTTGATGTTCTCAAACGATTTGGTGCCACTTTTCCTTAGTAGTGCAGTTAATTTTGAGTGTTAGATAGAGATCAATAGTCATAGCTTGAAATTGGCACCTTTGGACGAAAAATATGTTGTGTGGCAGTAACATAGATTTGATAGTACTTCAGTTAAGAAAATGGTGTACTCTTTCATTATTGTTTTCAATGACAGTATCCAGAGTGTTACTTCATTCTCCTAGCAAGCTTCTGACAGTCTCTAGTAATATCTTATCTATCAAAGAGTTTTCATTCCTCTCCTTTCATGCTTGACTTCTGGAGTGGAACTTTATTTAAAAGGTCCCTGAAATTAGAAAGAATGACCATGGCACTTCTGCTATCAAGCTACTCAGTAAGAAATAAACCACCTTACTTCTAGACTTGTACCTAGCCTCCTGCTTGCCCACATTGAAATCTCATTGACTGTGCTGGCCGTATGGGGGAAGCTTGGCTGTCAGGAGGAAATAAGTGGCCTGTTGGATAAGATCTAGTCTTCTCATAGGTAGCTGGTTTGCATACTGGCATTAAAAGAAAGGGTGGGAATGCCATTCCTGCTTTTGTCCATATGAAAGTTCCCTGTGCCTTGCTTTTAGCCCATTGCTGCAGTGAGAGGTGGGCCTCCATTTGAAGAGGGTGTTTATTCCTTGGAGTAGCTGCCTCTGGAGTATCCAGCTGCTCTGGAGTACTGGCTTGGGGCTCAGGCAGTCTCTAGGGCACAGATTTGCCGGGACTTTGCTCCTTTCTGTGGAGTCCCACTCCAGAGCACCTGGTACTGTGGAGGTGTAATGAAGCTCTTCTTCAGGCTTCCATCAGTGCAGGTGCTGAACATTTTGGGGAGTTTCAGCATGCCAATAAAATCTGGCCTCTAGTGTACCCTTCCTCCAGTGTAACTTTGGAAGTCCTGACTAGTGTAATCCAAATTTGACAAGTGGTTGGAAATGTCTTTTTGACCAAATTCAGTTGAATTATATACATGGAGATGGGGAAGAAAATGCAGATAGGCCCAGGAGAGGAGAGGCTGTGGAGAGCAGCAGTGGGGAAAGAGATGTCATGACAGTCTTGGGTACAAAGAAATGTCAGCCATGGCTTGTGCCTTCTTTGTACCAAGGAAGAATCCAGTCTTTTGACACAGATGAATAAGGAACCTGGATGCAGTGTTCTGCTGCTCCTGGAGTTATTTGATTAATTTTGACATATTTCCTAGGAAAATTGGGAGCACCTCTGTTTCAACAACTACTTGAAAAACATTCCCATGACTCTCCCCAAATCTTGATGAAGTAATTTGTTTGTCAGGTGCCTTCTGAAGAGCTTGTTGAATGCCAAGCACTAACGATTTCAGATCAGCAAAGTCCTTAGGGTTTTTTAGGCTATTTACTTGAGAACCAAGTACCCAAACACTTTTTACACCAATCACACACTTTTTACACCAATATTTTTTACAACTTGGAAGCCAAGTTGCCCAATTTAAAACCATATCAGCTCCTGTTGATTTTACTCCCTCAGTCACGATACCTAACCTTGTTGGGGAACAGCGTGCATAATGTGCAGAGCAGTGGTTTGAATGGTATGGGGGATCTTTGAATGGTGTAAATAACTGACAATCCAAGAAATTCAACAGAGCACTGAAGATCTACCCCATGCTATTAGTAGGAGAGACTTCCAAGAGGCAAGACTGTCTTACTTTGTTAAGAAACCTATGGTATGTCATTATCAGCCCTTCCTACTCAGTAATCAGAAGTGACGGAGTCTGAACGCAAATACAGACTGCAGGGAAAATAGAAGGGCAACCAGGGCCTGTTTCCAAAGGATTCCTCCTGCCTCTGGAATAGTCACCTCAGCAGAGATGGAAGCAGTAATGGCAGGTGCACAATGATGCTTTTTGTGAAGAAGTGAGGACTTCTGGCACAGGGACAGGCTGCTGAAAGTGGTTATGTTTTCCTTTCTGCTTTTTTAGAATTCAATCTCTGGAAAGTGTGTGCAGATAAAATGGGGAAGAAATAGTTCTCCATGAACCTAGGGCTGTTTAGCAGAGGAGCAAGGGCAGAGTGAGAAGGGATATTGTAGGTACCCATGACTCATGCTCTTTACCTGACAGCACCTCTGAGGCCTGTGGATATGAAAGGGAGTTAGACCTTGTACTAAGGAGCTCCACACTTTGGTTCTCTGACTCAAGTCTGGAAATGCTTTGTGTACTGCTTTCCTGACATTTATCACCTCCTGAAGGCAATTACATTTAGCATCCCTTTCAACAGGCCTGTGTTCTTCCAGCCACAAGCCCCCAGCCTGCTGTCAGGAAGACTTGGACCTGCCAAAGCAATGCTCTCCTCCTGTGTGACCTGAGTTTAATTGAAGCTGTCAGAAGAGGTTTTCCCTGGTGGTCACACTGTGAGTGTACTGAGATACCAACTTCTCAGATGTGTGGCTGGGGATCATCCATTATCTTATAGAGGGAAGCCTACAGATGCACATGTACATGAGGGCTGAAAACTTCAGTTCCTTTCCAGGGTCTGTCTTTGTGACAGACTCCAGCCATAATCAGTGAGCTCATGATAAATCACAAATGCCTCTCTGGAGACCAAGCCTCAATGGTGCTGAGTACCAGCAATTCCCATTGGCTTCAAAGGCCACTGCAGGTGCTCAGTGTCCTGGTTGTATCTGTGGGACTGGCCCCAGGCCTCACCTCCTTCAAGGGTGTCATACTGTAACACTGCAGCCATTGGTTCCTATCTGGTGGATCCAATTGCCTTTAGATACATGCTGTTCTCCTTGGCTGGGGTTTGTTACTGATGGAATGAAGTTAACACACTGCTTTAAGTCCAGTGTAAATCCAGGAACAAAGATTTAGGAAAAATAAACCTTTAAAAAAACTTTATCTTGACCACAATTTTCACCATCCCCTGAAAGATTTTAGATGGGCCATCTTCTCACATAACCTCTGTGACACATCTGGGTCCCTGGGCAGCTACGTTCCTTCCCAAGTTCACTTTTAAACCTAAAAAAAGGCTCAGCCTTGGCTCCCAACAGCCATTAAGTGTGTTTTGAAAAACGGTGCCACTGTAGCTGCTTCTGCTCCTCTTGTTTACACTGTTTCTGACTGATACGTTTTCAGTGCCAAAGTACATTACTTGTGAGTTTTTCTAGAGCAGCTCCTAAGCTGTGCCAGAGCATTTTCCCAGTTTATGTCATCAGCTGTTCAGAGAGGTGTTTAACAACTTGATTGACTGTATTTTGGGTGATGCCATTGATTACTGAAGCAACACATGCACTTACAGGTAAGACAGGCTTAAAAATGTCTTACTTGGTCTGGAGTGGAACCCTTAGTGTGCTCTGCATCCTGCAGTTCACCAGGAGGGCTGGATGGCTCCACAGAGCACAGGCAAACTCCAGAGCCCTGAAGAGGTGAATGGAAGAGAGTAATCACTGGGAGACTTTGCATATGAGATTTGATTGCCTTGCTGAATCTGGGGATTCTTCAGGGATGGGATCTGTGAGAAATCCCTGGCATGCTGCTAGTTATATAAAATTGCTATTAATAGTGAATTGTTTTTAGAAGGGAAGCTGGCATATTGTAAAAATGTCAAATGATAATGATGTGGTAGTTGGTGTATGTAATGCGCATTTGCAGACAGGATTGTTAGGTGCTTCTAGGCTTCCTAGAAATTTCAGGTACTCCCTTACTGCAACTTTTAATGAGGGAAAAATACCCAGCAATATTTAAGTAAATTAGTTGGAAAGGAATTGCAAAGTCAAAAGAAATGTCTGATTTGCTTTATTTCTAAAGACTACACATGTGCTGAAGTTGGCCTGGTTTGTTGGAGCCAAATGTAAAAATGCTGCCTCTGGATAATTCCATCCCCTGCAAGCTTTCTGTGAGCGCCCTTCCTCCGTGCTGCCCATCTCCTGCAATCCCTCTGCTCTCTGCCTGGCTGGTGAGTGACTGCTCACCCTCTCACCTTCACAGACCTTTACCTCAAAGTGCCCACCCCCTCTGTAGCAGAGGTCAGTTCTTCCAACTCTTATCCAAGTGTACAGTGTTAGTTGCCTGGTGTATGCCTATGTTGGTGTGACATGGTTGCACTCCTTGCTTGACTGTACAGAAAGGAGTGTCTGAGTATTTGTGGATCTGGAAAGAACCGTTTTTGTGGCCACACAACTGGTATGTGGAGCATGAGTAAGAAGGGTTATGCAGTTTTATGGAGTGAGGGCAAAGGCTGGGAAGCCCAATGGTGCCTGTTTTGGTCTATGGCTGAGTTTGTCTGAATTATGCTGATAACTGTTTTGAACAATGTATTGCAATAACATCCTGGAGCTGATTGTAGCAATAGGATAAAAGAGTGGATTGGGATAAGTGGAGGAAATACTGGACTTTAGCACTTTTAGGAGTAATAAAATGTCTGCTCTACAATATGTTTAGCAATACATACAGAAACAAATAATCTGTGAGATTGCTTAGTGTTTGTCCAAGCTTTCATTAGGATGTTAAAGGTAAAATCTTGGCCATCTTGAAGACAGTGGAAAACTGTCTTTGCCTCTTTTGGGTCAGGATTCCTCCCTTATGTCTGTGTCTGCCATATACTTGGCAAATCCTCAGAACCCTATCCCAGCTAATTTAGGAAAGCAGAGAGCATCTGAGCTGTACTTCCTAGATAAAATGGAGTGTCCTAGGCAGTGCTCAGGGGCAGATGTTGTACCTGGTCACCCTCATGGCCTGTCTCCATGCTGAGGGTCTTCTGAGCAAAGAGGTGGGAAGAGCCAACAGGAAACAGAGCTTGAAAACAGGGCTCAGAGATGACAAGGGACTGATGGCAAGACAGGGGCAGAGCTGGAATGAGACTGTTGGCCTGACCACCTTTGATTGTGTAGCAGTCTGTGTAGAAGGAATTTAGAGAGTATCACAAGTGAGTGAAGCTACATCGCGTTAAATGCAGCCCAGAAGAAAGCAATTTCTGCTCCAAAATCCTGACAAACAAACCAACCAGAAAAAAACTCACAATTGCCCAGAAGTCTTGCTTATAAAGTGCATTAGTGCATGGAAATTCTCCAAATGTAAATGACAAATATTTTGAACTGAAGTACGTGAAATGGTGCCATACCTCATTTCTGAGCAATTCAAAGCTGGACCAATTTGACCCCAAGCACCTCTCCTCTCATGCCTTAATTCTGAGTAGATAGATGATAGTGACTGTTCCTACTTTTGCTCTTTTGACCCCAGAACACTTTAAAAAGGTGGGATTGCTGCTTCAGGTCGATCATGGGCTAAGAATTTCTGTACTGAGTTTTAGTTTAAGAGCAGTTACAACAGCCTGACTTATAAATCTCTTGAATCTCTTGAAGATCTTAAAACAGTGCTACTGATCTCCAAATGATAGCCTCTTAGATGTTATTACTGAAACTTTCTGGAAGTAGTGCACACCAGGAGGGAACAATTAATCCTCAGAGTAACCCCATTTACTCCAGCAGTTTGGCCCTGAGGGAGTAGCAGCACTTGATGTCTGACAGCAGCCCCAAATGTCAGTATTTCTCTGCTCGTTCGTTTGCGTGCTTGCTGTGGTAGATTTCATGCCATTATAAGCTGTTTATGTACAGCCTGATCAAAGTACTTAATGACAGGGTTAATTTCTACGTATAATGAGGAAGTCAAGACAGGAGACAGGTACTGTGTAATCGAATTTTTCATTTTGGAATTTGTTTCTCTTCATGTAGGGCTTAGCTTTGATTTTTATTACCATTAATGTCTGCATTTAGTGTTCTTTCTGGTTTGTCAGATGAGTTAAACCTACTGCGGAAACAGTGGAGGCACTGAATTGTTCCAACAGCTTCTATGGAAGTATGATGATAAAGTAAAGAGAGTCTATAACTTCTCTGCAAAGTGCAGTTTGGTTTGGGGGACCAATAAAATTGAACTACTTAAACAGTCTCCTGAGACATCTAATCCTCTTTTTCTGACTCAGTAGGTATATACACAGACATGGATGCTTAGGTATCTCTGTACATAACCAGAGAGACAAAGATAGTGTTAGAATCTGGAAATCTTATAGTTTATGAAGTGTGTGTCTTCAGCAAGACTTTGCAGACATAAACAAATCCCCAGAGCCTTGCTTTGAAAGAGCTCATGGTGAAAAAAATGGTCCTCATTTCTCAAAAGATGGAAATGGAGTGTTAGATCTGCATTCGCCCTGCTTATTTTGGTTTTCATTTTTAGATGCACTGAGCACTGTGAATGTTTCTGGACATTCAGAAATCTAGGGGTACAGAAGTGATGAAGGCCTTACAAAACACGTCTCTTGCTGAGGTAGCCATCTTCAGGAATCAAGCTGGAAGTGGAGATGAAATTAAACCTGGGCATATCCATCTCACCCTGCATCTGCTGTTTTTCTCTTTTTCTAGCACTCTGTAAATTCTTGAAAAATAAGGATTTAAAAGTTCATACGAAATGTTGTGGACCATTGTTACCCAAGTTTCCTTTTAGCTGAGGTAGAAATTCTTCTTTGTGAGGCAGCTCTATTAGCACCGCCATGCAAGCTGTAGTTTGTGAATGCCGTGGTAGGCTTTGCTCATGCTAATTTGGGCTCAGTCATGCACCTTCTTTTCCTCTTTTACATGCAAATAGCGGCTGTGTCAGTCTCTGGGATGCCTGCTTGTTCCTTTAATGGAGAGATTCCAGTTCATACCTTCAACCAGTGCATTTGTGCGTGGGCAGAGGTATAGCGCAGTGGTACAGTTGCTGACAAGGAAAGAGCTGTGATGGAGGTTGGAACAAGTTAGTGAAATAGAAAAATCTTAAAAGAAGACTGAGTATTTCTGGAGTGTTTTCATTTATTCCAAAATAAAAAAGGCATGGACGTGGAGAAGAGCAGAGATCTACACAAAATGATAATCCATAATTCTCCCCCCATAAAAAGGGATCTCTTGGTTACCAGAGATCCATTTCTTTCTTCTGAACCCAAGGGTTCAGGCAGCAGCCCTGAGGCTGGAACAGGTCAGCCACCAGTGTGTGCAGCTGGGACTGTGTGGGCTGAGTGCAGGTGTTTGGATTCCGCACCTTAGTACCCTGGAGCTGAGGGGGCTGGGATGGTGAGCTGTCCTGGTGGGAGTTGTGGTGGCTGCAGGCACCATGCTCCAGAGGGTCCTTGGCCTTCCCAAGCCACTGGCTGCTCTGCTGCTCTGCTCTCCCAGCATTGTCCACAGTGGGGTACAGCATGTCTGCCCTGTTGAGAAGACAAGGAGGTTCATGATATTTGCTTGGGACCACCAGGCAAATTGAGTATAAAGCATATTGGCAAGATGTTATTTCCTCATGTGTCTTTAGCCTTCTCCTCTGCTTTATGGTTATGGATACCTGAACCCAGCCACTCCCTTACTCTTCCTCTTCTGAAAGGCCTTTCCTGCTCTTCTGTCACATTAGTCAAGGCAAAACGAAATCAGATAAAATCACTTCCATGGCATTGCTTTGGATGCCAGTTAACTTAATGAAGAAAGTCGGCATTAGTAGCATGCAGGCCATGCAATGTAAGTGTTGTACAACAAGGACCTGTTTAAAAGGATGTTTGATTTAAGGTGCAAGGATTTCCGGGAATTTGGAGTGCAAAGTTTTCTAGGAACGTCAGGTCAAAGAAGTATGATGTCCCCGTGAAGTCTTTGGCTGAGTCCATAAGAGGCTTGCCACAGGGGTTTTCAGAAGGTGACAGCTCACCTTTTGGAAAGCCCTGGCTTGTGTTTGTCTGTTCTCCCCTGCAAAGACTGCCTTGCTGTCATTGCCACAGCAGGACTCAGTGTACAGCCAGGACTCCGTGTACAGCCAGAACTCAGCATACGTCTGCTTCCTTGTGTGTCCGTGGGCATCCTTGGGGGCTGTAACATGATAACTGTAAAATAACTGTACCTCTGACCTGCTTTAGAATCTACTTGATGGCAATCTCCTCTGTGTGTGTACCAGTGACAGAGGTGAGGTAAGGGGTAGAAACGTGCACGTGCTTTAGTCATAGTGATGGCATGAAAGTGATGCCATCTTTTTGTAGGGAAGGTCCTTAAACACCTCTCTAGCCTCTCCATTGATCCATGGGGAAACAAGGCTGTGACCTGTAGGGTTACCATTGACTTTGAATTTGACAGCACTAAATTAGGTGGGTAATATGTTGTGATACAATAGGATGAAATCCAGGCCCTAGTAATGGCAGTGGATTTTGGTATTGATTTTGGAAGTATTTTAGGATTTCAGCTGCAGAAATTAGTGGCAAACCCCACTATGAAATAATCTAGTTATTTCCTATCAAACAGGCTCTTCAGCAACATGGCTATTCCAGAAAATGCTTTTCAAATGGAAATTTATCCTGTTGCAAAGGAATATCTTGAGCTAATGACCCCACAAAGTAATACATGCATATAATACAATTACTTCCTGTCTATTAAAAACTTTTGTGTAACAATGTGGGTGGATCTGGTTATGCTGTTCTGTGCCATAATGACAATTTATCCAAAGTTGTTGTCTGGCCTAAGTTTTGCAAAAATACTTGGTCTTTACAACCTTTGAGAAAGGGAGATATTCTCACCTGACATGTCTACAAGTAACTTAGATCAGGTTATTGATCGGTCCTATATATGTTGCTTTCCAGTGGGAGGATGAGATGGAGAGGCCAATCCATTACTGCAGCCATCTACCACTGGAAAGCAATAGCACTAATGATACAGGTTTTCAATAGCTGATTTATATTATCCTGCAGTCAACAAGAACTCATGATTTTGTCACTGTACTGTTTAAAGCAACACTCCCAAATGCTGGCAGGCCCCAAATCTGACCCTCTGTAACGCTGCTGCTGTGTTACGAGGGGGTGAAAACTTAACAACCCCCCACCAGTCCTCCAGAGTATGGTCTGGACAAGCTCTTTGCTTGCTGAGCAGTGGGTCCTCTGAGCCCCCAGTTGTTATGAGGCTCGTTCTGGGGAGTGATTCCTGTTCAGACTCCCTTTGGCTCCACCAGCTCCTCCGGCACCGTGCCACCCAGAGGAAGGATGGAGGAGTTACAGTCCTTACTCAGGGAAATATTGCACTTAAAGTCTCGATGACTGACTGCTAATTTGGTGGTGATTGACAAGAAATGTGTGTTGGTGTCTATAAATGAGAGGCAGTAACTGGTTCCCCTCCTCTTCCTTCTAGTGATACAAGTACTTTTGGCAGCACAGAGGAAGTGCCCGCAGAATCCAGCATGGAGCAGAGCTCCTGAGAGAGAGAGGGCAGCAGCGAGGAGCTGTGTTTGCTGGAGAAAACGTTTGGTGAGCCGCAGGAGAGCCAGCCTGAGCAGGTGGTGGGCACGGCCCCATCCTCTCCTTGGGTTGTGTCAGAATCTGGGAATGGTCACCTCAGAGTGCTCCATCATAGCAGGTCAGCTCAGCCAGGCTGGGGGCTTGGTTTAGGAGGTGCTGGTGGTTCCCAGCAACACGTGCAGGAGGTAAAGGCTGTGTGCAGAGCAGCTGGGAGAGGGGAGTGTAGGTGCAGTGTGGAGCTTTGCACGCTCACGTGGGCTGACCTGCAGGGACCAGCAGTGTCTTTTTGGACTTGTACACACCCTGTTTTCACGCAAATATTCCATGCGGATTTGTAACATGCGATGGCTGCCGTGCGTATTTTACACAGTCACAGTCTAGTGACTGAAGGATCCACTAATTAAGAAGTCCCTAATTAGGCTTTTAAATGATAAACTGTAATAGCTGTAGTGCAGCTGTTGTAAACTATAGAGTAAATTATACCCAGTTGGAAGAGGCTTTAATTACATATTTATATAACATACTTTAAAGTCTTTGAAAGAGAAAAGAATTTTTAGTATCTGCAATTAAAAAAACAAGGGAGTAACAACAGAGCTCTCAAATCAATGAAAGCAAGGAAATTCAAAGTTAATCTGAAAAACTGTGCTGGTACTTTCTTTTATGCTCATGGTGTTCTAAATTTTTGGGGGATTGTTTTTGTTCTTTTTTGTTTTCATGATGGATGAGATAAAGGAGTATTTTCAGAGAGGAGTTTATATCCCCTGCTTTCATTATTCTAGCTTTTATAGGTCCCTATACAGCATTAATGATACTCGCCAAACTTTCTGCAGCTTTGTTTTTGCAGCAATCCTAGCAAGAACACCCTTATCAGCCAGCTTGTCTCCTTGCATTCTGATTTACAGAATGGTTGGTTGGACACATGCCTTTTTGAAGTCAACAGGAGCTCAAAAACTGGTCCTATTTGGGCCTTGGAGACTGTGTTCAGGCCAAATCTAGCCTGCATGTTTTTGGTGCAGTGTTGACAGCCATTCACCATGCTGGGAAGTGGAGAAGAGGGTTTGATGTGTCTGGGACAATTCACCTATTTGCTGCCACCACATATAAGGTACAGACACTAGGCTGTGGTATGCAGAGAGCTCAGTTCCTTTAGCTGCTCTTAGGGACTGGCCTTCCCAGCTGTAGGACCGAGCAGCCCATGACAACCAAGTGAGGTAGTGCTGTTTTGCTTATTCCAACCACATCTAAGTGTTTTTATCTGGAAATGTCACAGTGAGGGAAATAAGGAATACAGTTCTCATAGTTAATTTTTATGGCTGATTAATTAGCCCAAAGAGTATTAAATTGTGCTAATGTAGTTTGCCTCTTCGATGCTGTCTTTTGACTTCAATGGAACTAAATACATGCTTAAAGTTAACTACATGCCTAAGTGCTGTGGTGAATCGGGGCCTAGGGCATTAATTAGAACTTGGCTCAGATTTACTTTCAAGGCTTTCCCCCCCTTTTTTTTTTTTTTTTACTCTTCAGCGCTCAGCAGTTTAATTGGTATGCAGATGTTCCCCTTTATTGCTAGCAGAGGCCTCTGCCACTATTCTGAAGGTACTCAGACATCAAGGCTGGTACAGTGGGCAGGAAGAAACCCCCCCTGAAGGCTTTCAAGCTTTGTGGGAAATAATGATGTATGAGACAGGGATTCCTTTGGAACCTGAAGGGAACATGACAGACAGAATAATATGGGAGGAAAACATTGTCTTCACAATTGAGACTGATGGTCTCATCTTGTCTCCTTGTTATTGTTACCAACCAAGACTGAGATGAGCTTTCTTATGAAGAACTTCATTTTGTGGCAGGTCCTATATGTTGGACACACTGTGCTCGGTGGTAGCTTTCCATCCAAGGTACAGATATTGACAGGCTCTGAGGAACCTTTTGAGGTGGTGGTTTAGCTTAAAACCTAAAATTCCTTCCAGCATTGAGATGCATTTTGTCAGGAATGACAGTTGCAATTTGATAATCTTTTACCACTTTGCCTGCCTATCTCAAACTGCTTGCTGGAGGGGAGAAGCCAGAGTTGTTGGGCACAGGAGTGTCAGCTTTATGAATCAGCTTTTCTCGCACTTTATTAATTTCCCTTTCCAGTGGTTAGTGCATGTTTGCAAGAGACGATTTGTACGGATCTGTGTAGGATGGAGCAAAGCTGGAACTAAAGCAGGAGTGCAAGTTGACAGCAATGCAATAGCTCTAATTGACAGATACCAAAGGCACTACTTAAAGCAACATTTCTTCTGGTGTTTAGGTTAGAAATGACCCTCAATTTGTCCTCAAGTTGCCATGTTCAAAAAGAAGTGTTTTCGTGTATATTCACGTCTAATGGATTAACCAAAATACCAAGTGCTCATTTTCTACACTTGTATTTTCAAGTTAGATGATTCAAAATGCTGTTGTGCAAGGTACAGGAAGATGTCTGCTTCTTAACTCCTCCAGAGTAAAAACTGTCTTTCAGGGGACACTTTGCACATGTGAGATTTGTGCTAGTATTTTTTGGCACCCACAGTTTGCATTTCAGCTAATGGGAGGCAGAAAGACTAATACACATGCTGCATGTTGTGGGTGCAAAACTGCAAACAGAAATTGCACCCACCATGGAAAGGGCTGGGAAAATGTACTTTCTTGGATGTGAGCAGGGCAGGTTAGGAAACATCATCTTCCTTTTACAATTGTCTGTTACTCTTTACATTTCTGGAGAACTGGGATCTTGCTGTTAATCTTACAAAAATAGGTGCTGTGGTGAAGCCTCAGGCATGAATAAAATTGGATGTTAATCTTAAAGCAGATTTTTTACAGCTATGCACTCAGAGCCAGTGAATCCAAATGATTTTGGAAACTCTGTGTTTGTTACTTATTTAGATCAAAATACTGTGGAGAAAGAGGTCAGTGGCACAAGTACATGTGGGGCTTCTAAAAGTTGAGGGGATAAGCACAGCAAGCATTAGACATCTCTGGCTTGACACAAATAATAGGCAAAGCTGAAAAAAGCCTGCTGACAAGAGGTGTGGGTGTTGGTGGGTGACTTGCTGCAGTTTTAGAGCTGTTAAGTGTAGGTTTTTTAGCATTTTCATTATTTAAAAGTGGAGTGGTAGTTTCTTCACTCCCTCTGAAAAGTTACTAATTTACTCTGAAATACAGGGTAAGCCACAATGATTTAACAGATTTGTAATGTGCTTTAGAATGATTTCAAGTAACAGACGCTCTCCTTCTCTTCAAGCTTCCCACTGTCTCAGCTCTGCCCTCACTCCTTTCTCTGTGTACATCTGCACCAAAAAAGCAGGGGCTGCCCCATGCGTGGCTTTCATCTATATCCGGTGTCAGCTGGAGAGCCTGGGTGGCTCTGACCACTGGTGCTCCTGCAGGTTTGCCTCATTCCTGGAGTTCAGAAACAGAGTGGCTGTAACAGGCTGAGTTAGCTACGTTTGGATGTTGGGAATGACATCCTAGACTGTGGAGTGGTTCAAAAGCTGCTGCTCTGCAGATACTGCTGCAGGTGGACAGACCTTCCCTGGAGGAGCCCTGACATGCAGAGGCTGTTTTTTACCTAGTGCCTGCAAAGTGCCTAGCGGAGCATGGTTAAGGACTGTGATTAAGTTTCCCAGGATGCTCCTGGGATACAGGCAGCATTAAGTAATCTGCAGTCTTCTGTGTCTGATTCAGAGGAGGCAGCAGAGTTGTGTTCCTGAGAGCTGTCCAACAAAGCAGGCAGCCTGAAGGGGTGGAAGGTGCTCAAGGATTGTCTCCTGTTGTCAAGCTGAACAGGTCTCAGCTATCCCCCGCTCCGGCTGATTCATGTCCATGTACTGCTGTGCTGAACAGCCATGCCATGGCAGGATGCTCCAGCTGCAGGCCTTCTGCATGGGTGATACTTAAATCTGATGGAGCCTCGCTGAGAAAGAGCTGACCTTGCATTTACTCAGAGAGGTCTCTGGTGGTTTGTGGTAAGGAATTGGGACTTGGGGCTGAAGCCACAACCTCCAAGACCAAACCACAGAATTTACACAACTACCAAGGCCTGCCCATTTGCCTTCCCAGCTGAAGGTCTGTGTCATCACACAGTTGTTGCTCTTCTGTCTGCTCTTGTCATTGTTTGAGGGAAGAATCCATTTGTTCAATATAGCAATGATGTCTAGCTCAGTTTAATTTTCTTGACTGCTGCTGTTTTGTTAATATTCAGTGCGTCCGTGGGTTTGTTTAGTACCAATAACCAAGGGTAGAAATACTTGAATGGAAAGCTAAGTGGAAATGCAGAGGTTCTGGAGGACTTCAGGGTTTCTTTTGCTCTTCTTTGTTTCCCTGTACTAGAAGGCGTGGAGAACACTTGTCCAGTCATAACTGAAACTATTCAAGATGCACAGGCCTGAAATGTCACCTTAAGTTTCTGTTGGTCTCTGATGTGGATCCTGTCTTCTAGCAAACTTTATGGACAACAGCTTTTGTTACAAGGAGAGATGGTAAGTTTGTGCACTCAACTTCTTTTTGGAAGAATATTTTATTGTGAAACCTTTCTTTATCCAAAGGCTTGAACCTTTGATCTGGGAGCTTACAGGGTGGGTAAGTGCAGCTGTATTGGGCTGGATAGATGTCACCCTCAGGGATTCACACACATAACTCTCCTTGGCCTGAACTGGAGAAGGGCCAGAGTTTGTTCACTTTTGCTTTCTGACATTGAGAAAAGTGAATGCTGTTCTACAGAACCTATAATTTCTTCCCAAGTAGATGATGACTAAAGAAGACCTGAGCTGACTATAGATAATCTTATATTTACTGGAAATGAATGTAGCTCATAACTCTTATTTTAGCACCAGTCTGGAACACTACAGTGAACAGATTTATAATGTCTGCCTCTTCCTTACCTTGGCATTCTGGCATTTGTTCACTTATTGCACTGATACTGCACATTCTTGCACTGGTAATTGGGAATTTAATGAAGCCCAAATGAAAGGTGAGGGGGTAAAAGGTAGATACTTTCAGAAACAAAACTATTCCTTTTGTGTGCTCCATAATCTTATTTTAGTTCTTAAATATGGTTTTATTCTTCTGATACTAAGGGTCTCAGCACGAATTTCAGTATATGTGTCATCAGCAGAGTTAATAACTGTTTTAAAAGTTGCATAGTCCTGTGTTCCTGCATTGAAAAGATCTAAATAGGCACTTACAGAAAGGCCTTTTCTGTGTTTATAGAAGAGCAGATTTAATCTGGAAGTCATTGAGATAAACCATTGAAGAACTTCCTTGATGTGATTTTTGGAGTTACTCTGTGGGACTAAATTGCATGTTTTCAGGTACTGAACATAAGGGCACTTGAAACCTTAAAGAAGTTTAAATGTAGATGATAATGAAGATGTTACTGGTCTTTGTGGATCGGTTGATAATGCTGACATACTAAAGTGATATGAAATATGTCTTAGATTTCCTGGACAGTGCTTTACTTTATTGTAATAACATGATCCTTGATATACATTGATGATACATTTACCTTTATAAAAAGTTTTTTAGTAATCCAGTTGCCCTGAAATGCCATATCCAAAGTATGTTTATTACAGAACACAGAGTTGCTGTCTGCCAAGTACTATCTCAATTATAACAACCTAAGCCAAGAAAACACATTTGGAAAAAACGTGCCAAGCAGTGGTGGTGGGGTTTTTTTTGTTTTTTTTGTCTTTTTTTTTAAACATTCATGAATAGTTGGAGTTGGTGTTTCAACTAAATTTCTTTCACCCAGATTATATGCAAATTGCAGGATTCTTCAAGCATAAGTCATATGCCAGAAGTATGGTATTAGCATTTCTTTTAATAAAAATAATTTTGTAATAGGTACCTTATTTGGTGAAGTGCCTCCCTTGTCATTCATCACTGTGTAACATCTCTGTAGAACTGCAGTAACTATAAGGAAGGAAAATACTGGAAAGTGTTTCTTGGAGCTGGGTTTGGCCTTTATGTAAAAAAAAATAAAAGCCGGTTTTTGTTCCTTACTTTGCCCTGTCCTTTTTGTGCTGTTGTGTACTGGAAGAAAACAGTAAAGGTAAGCACTAGATGAGCTGTGAATTCCCTTTGGACTAGACTTTGGGAGTCTCTGCTCTTACACATGTTTTGGTGTTACTTTTTCCTGAGGGGCTTTATTCTCAAGATCTCAGAATATATTCTTCGAATGAGATTTCACATAGTTTGATAAATGTTTGGATAAATTTCATACCATCTTATCAAAGCAGACAATAGTTCTTTCTTGAGAAATAGAGCTTAAATAAAATGCTCATTTATGTTGGTGAGATAATAATTAAGACTACAGATCCAAATCAGTGATTTGTTTTTCTGTTGCAGGAGTAGGCTGAATAAAAGCCTCTGTCAACAACTAGGGCTGAAATACTGAATTAACATACCAAACAGTAGCACACCAGGAGCATAGTCTTCTACTTGGAATAGTGTTGAGCTACTGCTCACAGAAGCTCTGGAAACTTTGTGAGGCTCAGACAAACACAGGGCATCCTCAGACAGCAGGGATGTTGCTGCTCCCTGAGCACTCTATGCTCTGTGTTCATGGCTGATGGAAATATGCCCTGTTTTGAGGGAGCTTGGTGGTATGGGAGACAGTCACAGATGCTCTAATAGGATGGCTTATTGCTTCCTTGTGGAGCAAGGTAGAGCTGTTCTCTTTTGAACCTGCAAAACTGGTATAATATTAATTAGACTCTCATCAGGTTGCACTAGTGAAGCCTCATAAAACGAAAAAGGAAAGGCTCTATAGTGATGCTGAAACTTGGTGTGTCATTTATATGAAGTGAGTAAGCAGAGATCAGTAGCCATGAAGACACTGCTTCTCTGGAAATATGAAATATTTAGGTAAAATATCTAGGTAAAATCTGAAGGGAAATTTGATTACTGCCTGATAAAATGGTGCTTCTTCCCTTCTAAATAGGTTTGATCCTCTCCTTAATGCAAGCCCCACACCTTCACCTAGATTCCTTCCTGGGCAGCTGCAGTGGATCTGAACACCAAGGGAATTTGACCCACTGGATTCCTTTCCTTTCTCTGCAGTTGAATGAAAAGTGTGTGTCTTTTGAAGAACAGCAACTGAAAGAAATATTGATGACTGCCAGAGCATCTACAGAAAAGGATAAGAAAATTACTACAACAGTGGAGACAAAGGGGCTTTGTTAACTCTTTCTAGTAGGTTGTATATATTAATAGAAACAAGTAAAGTTTTGTATTTTTTAAGAGAAACACACAAGGCTTTGAACTGTATTGTTTTAATTGCAGCTAACTGAATGAATTAAGTGGTAAATTGCACACAGTACTTTGATTGTCTAACTCTCTGTATGTGAGGCTTTGGGAACAGTTTGTTATTATAAAAGAATAGTACTAACAAGAAAACAGCCAGCATGTAATTGCTGGGTTGAGGGGCAGTTTGGGGAAGGCTGATACTTATTTATAAATTATTAAATAAAAGCACATAATAAGTGGATCATCTCTCACTGCCTCCACACTGCATACATTACTCATCTTCCTAAATTTCATCTTTTTGTACTCCCTTAGTCCATTGCTTCTTATAACCAATGCAGGCATCAAAACCACCCACGTCCAGGAAAGGAGATGCCTGTGCATTTGTTATGATGGCAGTTTTGGTTATGGGACTCATCTAAGAATATGAACATTCAGTTCAAGGACAGAAATTTTGACTGGACTTTTAAAGGTTGTTTTACATGCCTAAATACACACGAGCACCTGGGACTCTTTTCAGGTAGCTTAAACTCTGACCAGTGTTTCAACTTGACTAGGTACCTTTGCTGATTTACAACCAGCCTCTACCCTAAATGGAAGGACTGAAGAGCAATTTGGGCATTAAATTTACCAAGGTTCTCAAAAACACATTGGTTATGTAATTCCCATCAATTTTGGTAAGAAAGAGGTAACTTCTGATTATCTTGTATTGTTCTCACTGCTCACTAGTGCCTTATTACCTTAGGAAACACAGCCACTTGCAAGACACAGAGAGGAGGTCGGTGGTGGTTGGGCTCACCAAGAAGGTAGAACAGTATTTCATCCTCAATGTTTTTGACTATTTCAGCCCTCCTGGAGGATGGAGTTGCCATTCGTTCCTCCAGTATAAATTTGAGGGCTGTCTTCTTGGCTGTCTTCTAGGAAAGCAAGCTGTCTCTGTCTCAGAGGACCCAGTTGCTAACCGGTTGCACTGACACATAAGCAGTTCTTCACATGCCTATGTAACGAGGGGGTGGGTAATGTCCTGGACTCACAAGTGAGGTGCATGTCCTACAGACTGAGGGAGCATCATCTGGAGATGGAAAGGTGTGCCAGCACCTGGATAGCTGGCTCTGCTGGACACATCTTTGAGCTTGCTGTGCTGCTATTATACTATGACATTCATGCTGTATAAACAAACCACACTGTTAAACCACTTAAACAGTGTTTATGCAACTTTAAAATGGTAGAGGCTTAATTTTTTACTTCATCCACAGGCTTATTAAAACTTACGTGTCCACACTGAAATGGTGTGAAAAGATTCAATTGCTAATCCTGGCTACCAGCCTAGCTGATGTGAGACTGTTGCACAGAAGGTGCCTGAGAGGTGGAACTGGGCAGAGTTTAGTTTGCATAGCTGTTGCCAAAGAGTTGCTTGGTATCCCTGTCACTGTTTTTTGAAGTCCAAAAATATTTTCCCCCAAATAATAACCTATTTTTTCTGCAAGAGAACACAGTTGCATCTATGAAAGGTCTTGGCTTTTACAGTAAGTCTAGTTTGTATAGTTTCCTCTCTATATGTATGTTGTCTGCAGAATTACCAACAGTCATAATGAAAAACACAGTTCTGTTACAGGAGCTTTCAACAGTGGTTTTTAGTAATTTAGAAAATATTGGAGCTACTTCCAACAAATGAAAAAAATCGAAGCAGCTTTGAAAATGTTGATACGCTTAGGGAAATAAATCTTTGGTTTTAGCCCTGCTCTGTTATTCTCTCTCTGATACTAAACCCAATATAAAGCACTACTGATTTCAATCAGCTCAACAGGGGATACTGTATGGCTTCCACCCCACTGTTCCCTGGGTTGGGGGACTAAATCTCAGCTGTGAACTCGTACAGCTTTGGCTGGGTTTTATGGGACAACCTCTCTTCAGCCTTTGCGTGCACTGTGAAAACTGTCCTCGTTGCACCTCTTTTTCCAGCACAATGTGGGAAAGTTCCTGGATTAAATTCTCCTCTATCAGAAAACTTGTATGGGAGGTGCTCAAAATGTAAGGCCTTTCAAACCCTTGTGAGTTTGCAGCATTTAAAGATAAGATCACGGTATTGCCAAGAAATGTGTCTTGTTGAGGCCCACAATTAACTTTATCAAAAGAAGGAATCTTTTTTTTGTCTGCTGTGGATAGAGGTTGCATCTCAATGCAGCCTAAAGTTAAAGATAGATATAGTGTCTGGTTCAGATCACGATACGATGAAAGATTCAGGTTAATTAGTATTTATTCTTAGTTTATACTTTATTCCTTTTGGCTTGAGCTAACAAGCAGGAGCTGGAGCCCCACAAAGTTGTGTCTCCTGGGATAAGAGATGAATGAAGGAGACGGTCTCTGTGGCAAAAACATATTTAGGGAGATGGGAATGTCAGTAAGAAAGACTGGCCATTGCCTTGGGCTCTGATAGCCCACAAGGGAGGATGCTCTGAGGGATGGCTCAGTGCCAGCAGGGAAGACTGAGTGTAGGCATGGACTGAGGCATCCCACGGGTCCATGGAGAAGGGGAGGTGTCCCAGGTCCCTGCCTCATCCAGTGCCCTCACACCTCCATGTCCACACAACCTCTGTCCAACCATGTCCACACAACCACACAACACCACAGTGTAAGTGCAGCCGTTCATCTTAGATAGAGCTATTTTCCTCCTTATGTCTCCTTACTGCTTCCACAGACAGAAGGAGCCCACTGGCTGGAGAGAAGCACTCCTCACTTTTTTGGTTCCCATTTTTACACACTCTTTTTTCCCCCTCCATTTGTGTTCATTTGAAGTTGAGATGTTTCTAACAGGATCTCCTGTGTATTTGAGCAGAGCACCTCTTTTACAGTAACCTCATGGGCTGTTTGTACCCTCAGGCACTCGAAGAGTGGGGGGAATTCTCTGGCTTTGCAGGTTCCAGTGGCCTGGGCAAGGGCAGACCCATGGTGGGCAGGCTCTGGGGCTCCTGCCCTGCAACCATAGGGCTGCACTTTCCTGCTGTCCGACACGACGGTCTGGTTGCCCCCAGCAGGCGAGGCTGTTGGTATGAAGGGCTATGGGGAGGGCATTCCTGAGGGGCTGCGGAGATGGCGGGCAGGCTGTGGGTGTCACTGGGCTGAGGCAATGGAGGTGATGGTGGGCAGGCTGTGGGTGCCTCTTGTCTGAGGGGATGGAGGGTGGGCTGAGGGTGTCACTGGGCTGAGGCGATGGAAGGTGGGCTGAGGGTGTCATTGGGCTGAGGGGATGGTGGGTGGGCTGTGGGTGTCACTGGACTGAGGCGATGGCGGGTGGGCTGAGGGTGTCACTGGACTGAGAAGCTGGTAGGCTGTGGGTGTCACTGGACTGAGGGGATGGCAGGAGGGGCTGTGGGTGTCACTGGACTGCGAGGCTGGCAGGCTGTGGGTGTCAATGGGCTGAAGGGATGGCAGGAGGGCTGTGGGTGTCACTGGGCTGACGCAATGGTGGGAGGGCTGTGGGTGTCACTGGGTTGATGCAATGGCGGGAGGGCCATGGGTGTCTCTCGGCTGCCATCATGGCATGGATGAAATCAGGCAGCTTTTACCTTGTGGGCATGGCTGCACAGGCCAGCCAGTGTACGTAGATTTGTGACTTCTCCCTTGCCCTCCTTTCTGGAAGTGTTTCCTTCAAAGTCTCAACAAGACCTAAGTTCAATTTCCTTAACATGCTTTTGACTCTTTCTGCCCCCAGGCCCTGGGGAGGCACTGGCCCCTGCAGCTGCCTCAGCCAGGCTGTGAGATGAGGCTGAGCTTGCAGTCCCCCTTCCTGATGCTTCTGTTTACAGGGGCCTCTCTGAGGAGCTGTGGGGTTCAACAGAGATAAGATAGCACAAACTAGGTTTTTGGATGCAAGTTCACTTGCAGAAGGGTGGTAAAAGGGCCTTCAAACTTGCATATAAGTAAAATAGGGGGTAATTCTCCCCTGGAAACACCATAGCAGTCTCTGAAGGGATTCCTGAGAAGCAAACTCCAGCCTCAGAGTGAGGTGCTGGGCTTTGCAAAACCATGGTCTCTCACTTCTGCAACCTGTGGCAGCTAAGCAGGAGCCTTGGTGAACAGAGCTTGTTGCTTTTAGCACATGAAAATCCTAAGCTTAAAACAACCTATGTATAAAAAATGTTGAGAACACCAATTTCAGTGCTTATGTCACCATAAAGAAACTACTAAAATAAGGAAAAGCAGGAAAATGCTTAATTGTGGAGCTTTATTACGTCCTGCTGTGCTGGCGATGAAGACCTATCACCTCCTGCAGCCTCTGCAATGAGTCTGACTTCTCTGAGAGAGCACAGACTTGTTCCAGGGTTGAACATGGACATAGTTGTTGAGTATTAATGTCTAATTATTATACCTGATTTTCAGAGTGAGCCTTTCTTTCAATATGAAATGTATATTTTTACCCTTTTCTGAACTGTTGTTTCAGACATTGTACAGGTTCAAGATGACTATATTGAATGTTAGTAGGTACATACTGAAGAGGATGGGGCTGAATTCACTTTTTGAAATAGCTCTTTTACCACAAGGATTAATATCTAGTGCCTTCCTTTTAACTGATGGCTTTTATTCTGTAGTATAAATTTCTGGTAGTGTCTCTGGAGTATATTTGTAAGTATATTTGCCAAAGTTATATATTGAATAATTCCTCTATTTCCAGAATGCCTGAAATGACCACATACAGAATGTAATTAAAAATGAACAGACTACATTATTCTGCTTTTCTATCAGCTTTTTAACATCATACTAGGAAATACCTTTTCCTGTCTTATTACATTTTCTATATAAATTAATGTCATTGACATGAAGAAAACAAGCATATTTAATGAAGGGGATTGGCTAAAACTATTAATTTGTGTTAGAATATTATGAAGCATTATTTCCACACCACCAGCTGTTATGGAACCCAACCAATCAAATATCATGGGGAAGCCTGTGTTTTCTAGTATTTGGGGTGTATGGAAAGGAAAAGATTATAGAAGAGACTTTTTTCGTGGGGTATTGACTGGTTGACAATATATAAGTCAGACCATATATATTTTTCTGTCCTCTGATGGCTGGTCAGAATTAAGCAAAAGATGTCTTGGAAAAGAAAGATGTTTTAGACTCCCAAACGTGATTAGTTTTCACCTGGTGATTATCATATACTCAGCTCTTTGATTTAAGCCTTTGATGGAGTTTCCACTCCAGAGAAGTGGAGCATGACTGAAGCAGAGATTGACACTATGGCAGGTTTTGAGGGCTTTCCCTCTGCCCTGAATGCTTTCCCATTCTGCATGGATGATGCACATGTTCTTGGTCTGTTTAGACTATTTTTCACCAGAAATAAGTTCTATTTCATGAAAGTGGAGAATTATGGAGAACACTTATTGACTGCTAATGCAGCTTGGGCAGATGCTTAACAGAACAGTAAAATAAAAACGTGCTTTGGAGTGTTTCACTTTCTCTCTATACCCCCCTCTTTTTTATCTTTGCTAAAATTCAGGCTGTCAGTGTTGGTACCCCGTTTTGTTGTTGGCCCTTCTGAGTGTGCTTGGTAAACTGCTGAGCTGAGTGCATTTGGGAGGGTGGGCCCTGTGCTGGTGTCATTGCAGCCTGTGATAGAATGAAAATAGCTTTTGTGCCAGTATTTTGGTGTTTCTAGGGAGGTCCTTGTAGAATCAGGAGTGGGCAGATGCTGTAGTGGGCGTGTAGCCTAAATCATGTTCTGTGGATGCTCACATGGATGAGGCTACCATAGCGGGGGGGTTATTGCCGTGAGCAGCAGCTCCTCCAGTGCTGTGGGCTCCGCTTTGTTTGGAAAGAGGTAGAAAAGACAAGACGGAGAATCTGCCCCTGACACCAGGTTTTCCTGTCTTTAGGAAACCAGCAGAGCAGCCCATTGCTCTCTGGCATTGCCAGTGCATTGCCCTAGAGAAGGTGGGTGTCTCATTTGAAACACACCACTTTCTCTTTTCAAAGAACTCTCTCCAAGACTCAAGGACCATATGTTTCTGTCCTCACCAAGGAACTGCAGATACCCAACTATACAATCACCTTTCCCTCTCCATATTCTAGGGAAAATGATGGACAATCAATTCCATTAAAGCCGCTCTTGTGCTTAGGTATTCAAGCTCTATCTGTTCAGACATATCTGTGAGACCAACAAGCCAAGTGAAGGCTTCAGCACTCCTGGGGCTCCTGCATTCCTCCCTGTGGACCTTTCAGCCTATTAAACTCACCTCTGGAAGAGCCCTGCTTTTCCCCTTGGAGACTGTGGTGTGCAGAATGGAAAATTTTATTTAAGTGTTAGACTTGTCATTCCATAGACTTTTATATCTATCTCCAAGTCAAGGTGCTTCTCTCAATTCTCCCTCTCCCCCAGCACAGTAGAACTATTTGCTTCAGTAAATCCCTTGACCACACTGTCTGTTGTGTGGCCCTTGTTGCACCAACATCCAAACTGTTCAAGATCTTCCATGAATTTTGTTTATGCTTCTCATAACAGTTAGAGAAGTGATGCTTACTGAGAAAACATTAAAGCAACCAAAGAGCCACTGAGGCTATAGAACACACTGAAGGAGCATTCCACTGCTGTCCTGGCTCCCCAGATGGGATGTCCTAGAATCTGCAGCTGCTTTCCCATCTTACTTTAGCTCTCTTAACAAGGGTGGAGAAGGAAGCAAGAAGAGAAAGATGTTTCCACAGTGATTGCAACATGCTGTGATGTGCAAATTCCCTCTCCCTGCCCTGTGACAAGCATGGTGTAGGTCATAAAGTGCTGCAATCCTTATCGGGGCTTTTTGGGCCATTTTTAAAAATAATTCCATCTTTGCTGTCACGTCTTCCTCCCTCGCTGAAGGGGGACTGACTAATTAGCAATGGTTCAGTGGCAGATGCTATTATGAAAAGGGTTTGATGGTGATTTAACTGGGAATAAAATCATCTTAAAGGTCCAGGCAGACATTTTCTAACCTCTCTGTGATGCGGACTCTGTTGGCTGGTGCATGAAACCAGCCCAAACAGTTATGAAAGGATGAACCCTTTTGTGTGCATATGACTGCTCCCCTTCCAAGATGATATCTGTGGCCTTAAAATTGCAACCTGTGCTAGTAGTCACTGGTGTATTAAAAGCAAAAATGGCATTGACTGATGTGCCTACTGATGTTTTCTGTTAGGAGAATAAAATGCTAGGGTTGATGGTAGTTACCTGTGTCACTCCTCTGCATGCAGTTAGCATGCAATCAGCATTGGTTGTTTTCTTCTCACTCTGAAATCACATTAACATTAGTCATGTAAAAAGCTGTATTTTGAAATAAATATTTATCAACATATCCTCTTGTGGTTTATTTTTAGTCTGCTGATGTCTTTGACTACTGTCTCATATGACCATGACATTTGTAAACAGAAGAGGGAGGGTGTGTCACTGGCCTTTACGTTGGTATTTTGCTGGTAATTGTTATCAGATCGTGATACTCACAGGTCTAACCCTACACACTAATTGTAACAGTGCAGATAGGAGAGCTGTAGCTTGAATTCCTGTGACGACCAGCTCTTCCAGTTGCTTTTAGTTTGTTTTGAGGAGGAATGATTCAGGTGTGTAAATGTAGAGGACTAGTGCCATTTGAGGTGCTCATGCGTGTGGTGCCTCAGCTCCATCTATTGCTGCAGAGAAGCAGCGGCCTCCCAAGCATTCTGTGCCATGGTTTCAGCCCAACGAAGGCACTCGAGGTGGCTAAACTGTGTTGGACAAATTGTGCAGGCAACTGTCCCTCATCCTAGCTTTTTGCCAGCTGTTTCCCGTGGGTGTCACCAGGGAGATACCTTCAGCACCCAGCCATCTGCTGACACCTTGTGAGGAGATCCTCATGCCTCCCACTGAGCAGGCACAGGCTCAGTCCTCTCAGCTACTCCCCAGCTACTGCGTCACTCACTGCAAACTCGGCGATTTGGGCATCCTGCAGAGAAAGATGTACATAGGTTTTTTTTCCCTTGTGCTACTATTTGGGAAAGCTTCCTCACATGCATGACAAAATATAGTGGTCTTGCCAGCAGAAGTAGGGAAGAGCCTGAAAGTGTTAAGTTAAAACTACCATGCTTTAGTGTGTAATGAATTTGGCTCTTTATACATAACAGAAATGTATACATGTAAGTCAATTGTATCCATTGGTTGGAGGCTCCTGGAGCTCTCCTGCAGATCAGTGAGCAGTTCGGAGTTGTGTGGGCTGCAGCTTGGCCAGCAGTGGGGGGCTGTGGGAGGTTGCTGCGAGACCCAAGAAAGCAGCTTGGCCCCTTATGTCCCTCCTTGTTTGTGATGACAAACTGTAGAGAGAGAAAATGTCTCTCCCATTTATTGCAGTACTTTCTCAGCACTGAACTGGTTTTCTCCATAGTAACTTCTGCAGCTGTCACAAGAGTGGAATGAGCATTGAGACTGTGGGGATGTGTCCTCCTCTATCTGAGGTGATGTTCAGGAGTTAGCTGGCCGATTTCATGCCCCAAACAAGAGACTGAGGCCACCAGTGGGGACATTTGTGCAGCCATCACACGGCACTGGACATGGTGTGAAATTCTATCAGGCCAGTCTGAAGAACACGGGTCTGGCAATGCAGCACAGGCATCTCATCTTGGGTACTTCTCACCAGTCATGTCTTCTCAGGAGAGGGACAAGGGCTACCTGAGTGTGGCATGTCCTAGGTATGGGTCTGCTGCTTCCCACTTGTGCTATTGCTCACAGGTGCTACTGCTGCACACACTTCCAGGCTGCAGAGGGGTGCAAAACTGCAGCCCTGTTCCCTTGCATGGCCAGGCTGTCCAGGTCACGAGTTTAACTGACCATGGGTGGTGTTTTCAAAACAAATTAAGGGGTCTGTCCCCACCCATCTCTATTCTCATCCTAACACAGATTGCTGCACACCTTCTCAGTTTGTGTGAGCACTCACAGGGATTATCCTGACAGTGCTGTGTCAGAACGAGTGCTTACTGTGCCTTTCCTAGCCTGGCTGATTTTGGCAAAATCCTGCCCATCCACTGCTGCAGAGAGGTATAAGTTCCTAAATCCCTTTGTCTGCTTCAAAAAATCATAAGCTGCAGAAATAGAGAACCTAGTGGGTGCATCTACCAGTTATGGAATAAAGAATGAATGAAAAAGAAACAAAGAAATGTAAGAGACAGTCAATCAGCTTGTTGCCTAGGAGAGGAGGATTTTTGGGATGCCAGAGTTCCTGCTGCATTAAGGAAATGCAGTGACAGGCCTGCAAAGCAAATGAGAGCCAGAGGGCCTCGTCACTGTGTCACTGATGGCTTGGTTCAGACCTCAGCTGGGGTGAGTGGGTGGTGTCTATTGCCTTTGCTTGTCAAACTCCTGGTCACCAAACAACAAAGTGATTGTTAAAACCCTTCAAAATATTCTACAGGGCATGCATTTGCCCACGTTCATTGTAATTGTTTAAAGGAGGAGTGCTCAGGCAATCTCTGTTCCTCCCAGCCCATGTGAGATCAGGATGCTGCTTGGATGCACCTGCACCGGCAGGGAGGTCAGTGCTCGACAGACAGCCCTAACTCTTGGTTCACAGGACATCCTGACTGACTTTCCTGCTCTCCCAGCCAAACTGAGAATGGCAAGAGGAGCCCCACTCTACTTCCCCACCTTTGGTTTTATCCTGAGGAATGGAAACTTTAAAATTGATAAAGTCAGTTCCTTCCATCAGCTCTTCTAGGCTACCTTTCTCAGTGTGAATGGGCATACATCTACTCCTGAAAAATGCACTTGCTGATTTAGTTAAAAAGAAACAAATCAATTCTTGGACTTCTGAGTTTTTAAGCTTCTTTAAGTAAGCAATAAATTTTTCAGAAGAAAAAAAATTTACTAGGAGGTAATTCAGTGAGTCTCAATAGGAATAGCAGCAGCACTGGGAGACCCAGTTTTAAATCTTAGTTTTGCCAGCATTTCAGAATACATTCCTAGAAAAAACAGCTAAATCATTTGTAAGACAAGAATTATCTTTCAGTGTATTCACAGTGTACTTTTCTGATAAACCCAGAATGATGACAGGTTTGTTAAAACAGGAATAAAATTCACCTTGCTGGTGGGGTAATGTGATAGCTAACTAAATAAAATGCTTTTGTAGTGGTTTTGACCCAGTGAAAAGGCAGCTGCTGTGAAATCACGGAGGATAATAGTATGTCTTAAAAGAAGCTATTGCTGAAACGACCCTGTAGCACATTTGCATTGATTGAGTGAAAGGATGAGGCTGTCTTCATGTTCTTAATATTTTTGTTATCTGTCCTCAGTGAACTGAGAATGCTGATGGAGAGGCACTGACTGATAAGTGCTCCTGCTGTACAGTGAGATTTTGGTTAGTTTGGGTGGGTTTCCTCCCTTCCAGGATAAACTGGATGCTGGAAGAAGAGAATAGGGAAGGTCCCAAACAGAGACCCTACTTTTAAGACAAACAAACAAACAAACAAACAAACAAACAAACAACTACAGGAGTTTTCTGTTCAGTCTGTGTCAGTAAGGCAGCCTTAGCATTTGTGACATGGAAACCTGATCAAGACAGGCGATGAGTAGGATCATGCTCTGCTCATGAAAGCACCTTCTTCCAGAGGCTACTGCCTGCTCCTGATCTGCTGCTAATTAGTCTCCGCCCTGTGATACTGAGTCATTATATTCTTTGCCGTTTTCCATGGCTGCTTTTGGTGTGGAAACAGAGACAAATATTGCTCCCCTTCTGGAAATCATCATTATGTCATCAAGTTTATCAGTACCTGTAAGCCCAGACAAAAAGGGAATAGATTTTTCTCTTTTTTTGGCCAGTGATCTCTGACAGGAACGTTTTGAGGTCCAGCCATGTTAGGTGTTATGGTGATGCACCGCATAAAGCATCTGGCTAGTTTATGTAATGTCACAAATTATTTCATTTCTTAAAGCATCAAAGCTATTAAGCAGCTACTGTAAGAAAAAGGTGAAAGGATTCCACACTCAAGGCTCTTCAGTGCTTCTGTCAACAGCAGGTGCCTGTGTTTGTGCTTGCCCATAGCCTACCATGAGGAGAATTGCCTCCAGTCATGACTTCCCAGTTTATTACAGGATTGTGCAGGATGTTGCTCTACCACTTTCCTGCATCCTCTTGTTCCATTCATCACTGGATTATCAAGTTCTGCTTTGGTTTGTTTTCTTGGTGAAGGAAGAAGGGGACAGGTTTCCAGGGTCACCAGTGTCTTTCCCCAGTATGACTGACTTCCTTGAATTCAACAGGCATTACTACTGGGCTGTTCTTGAGAACATGTCCTGCTGAACCGTGCTCGACTGAGTCTGGTTCAGGCTTGGTGTTGTGACTCAGATGGGCTGGATAGAGACCCTTGGGACTCATGGAACCAATTAGCTTTAAATGACTGAGTTGGAAAGTAGCAGATGCATAATCATCCCATTACACCTTAACCCCTGAAGCGGGACAAGAGCCTCCTGGTTGTGTTCACTGTGATGGGTGGCTGCAAAGCTGTGGTGGGTATGCCTAGCCACAGGAGTGAAACTGGGTCATTAAAAACTTTAATTAACAAGTTATATAGATGGCAGTTTCCCAAGAATCCATGTCCCATACTGTATTGCTCCTTCCCCTGTTATGTCTGAATCCCCAGTGTCTGCTGTTTCCCTTTCTTCAGCACTTTGGGGCTAGGTGGCATCTTACCTTTCCAAAGGGGCTTGTCAGTTGAAAGATGCAATTTGCCTGGATGGTCAGCATGTGCCTTTGGTTTTGCCAGCTGGGAATCCTGTGCTATTCTACATGGTCAGCTCTTGGTGGGGAATCAAAAACACCAAAACATGTCTGGGCAGTGCAGGGAGTGTAAGGGTGTTCTCCTAGAGGGCTGGGAGGAGGCTGCTGAGCCCTCTGCACAACAGCAAGTTCCAGCTTTTTTTCTTCATTATATTTCTGTGGGAATTGGGATGGCTGTGCCATCCTGGTGGAAGCAATTCCACCCATTGCACGTGTACTGGACTGATGGGGATTGTGTCTGAAAAGGCTGCATAGGTGGTGACAACTGCCAGTGACTAATTTGAAGAAAGGATAAGAAGATCATAATAAAATGATTTCTCTGTGGCACAGCAATTATAAGAGTTGGAGTAGACCAAACATCTAGTAGCACTCCAAAGACTGGTGGCTTTTTCTACTCTTTCTCCACATCCTTCTCTTAATAAGCATCTGTTGCAATAAAAACAAAGATACAGGAAGAGAGAAAGAGAAAGAACCATCTGCACTTGTGTGAAATGTTACAATAAAGGCAGCTTCCTTCAAACATACTTGATGAAACAGTTCTATGGTAACACCAAGAGTTACGAAACGGACTTAGTAAAATCTTTGCCGCTGAATATTTGTTCCTTTTGCAGTGAGCCTTGATAAAACTCAAATAGTCTCTGACCTTACAGTACTAGTTTACAGTATCAGTAGTTTCCTGCCATGACTCAGTGGCTGGAACAGTAATATCTGACAGTCGTTTTTTCCCTCTCTATTTCCAGATCTCTTTTGAAGCTTCTCAGAGTGGGTGGGGAGAGACGAGTGACAGATATAGTCCTGGTTCTTGCCCTTCCTCTTTTGCCCCCCCCCTTTTTTCTCTTAAACGACCTTCTCCTGCATTTTCTATTCCTTTCAGTCCTCTTATCCACCAAGTTTCCCTTTCATGCATGTCCTTAACCAAATCTTACTTTCCTTTTTATTCCTACTGGTACTGTCTATGCCTGCTGATAATTCTTGGGAAATACTGAGATCATTCCTCTGCTGGGTTTTTTCCCCTCACGGGTACTTTTCTATTCCAGATCAAACTTCTTAACATCCTCCCTTCCTCTGCAGTTATCTTGCTGAGCCCGTACTGCTGTAATAATCTCTGCTACCAGTAGAGATCGATTGAGTTTTGTATAGTCTGGGCTGGATGTGGTCCGTGAATAAAGTTGGAGTAAAAGTTGGCTGTAAGACTGGGAGCAACCTGGCCTTTGGTTCTTCCGTAGCTGGGATGCTGAGTCGTAATGGAGTAAGACAGTGGCAAGCCCCATTTCTGTGGAAAGGATCTGAATTATATTCCATGGCCTTGCTGCCATAAGGTCTCCCTGCCTCAAGGCTAAGCATCAGGAATTGATGTTTGTTCCTGTCAATTGTCAGCAAGTCCTGAGGTCTTCTCTAGAGCCCAGAGTAAAACCTTCCTGCTTCTGCAGCCTGCAGTCTAGAGGTGGCTGGCCCAGCAGAAAGCACTGGCTCAGGGTTAGGGCAGGGAGGGTGTTTCAGCACACCAGAGGGGCGGCCCTCCACTCTCCCTGCAGAAGGGGTAAAAGCCTCTATGTAGTCCTGACTGTGCCTTCTGACCCTATGTAGCCTTTTGGTCCAGACAACAGAGCAAAATGCCCTTCTTGTCAAAGTTATGAGAAAGACTCCAGAGTCTCCAGGTACCAGCATGAATTTAACTGTCCCTGATTTTCCAACACTGTGTAGTAATCCTGACTCTGCAGCTTCTCTTCTGGAGACCCCTGGTCCCACACCTCTGAACAGCACCTTGGGAACTTCCACATTTAAGAAGTCCTTTGAATTTGCAAGTGATGGCCCTGAGCCAATCTTCTAGATTGGCAAGATTATTTCATAAATTGAGTTCTGTAATTTCTCTTCTGCTGAACTTAACCCTTGTGGAGGATGTAGATTAGGAGGCCATCCTTAGTGGAAAGCTGAGCTTGCTTCTGAAGTCTGGAGTAATAATCATGGCTCTGCTGCCTGTATTCAAGAGGTGTGAATCTGGGAGGCTGACAACAGAGAGAGTCCATTTTCAGCTTTGTATGATCCTTTCAACTTCTGACTAACCACAGCAGGCCCACAGGCTATCTGTGCTTGGTAGAAGCTGATGGTGTGTGGAGTTGGCAGTTATTCCTCCAAAGTTACCTCTTCAGGGCATGTGAAGCTTGGGAACAATTTCGGATTTGCAGCTTGTGTGTTACTTGCTGCAGGGAACCCGAGTCTTACCCTGGTAGATGAGGTGTGAGCTGAGGCCAAACTGGAGCACAGGATGCTTGAATCTACTGAGAGCTGTGAAACTGACATGCTCTTGTAGCCTCCTTCTGAGATCCCTCATGCTCATGTAGGCAATGAATAAGAAATGTGTGTCAGGCCAAATATTTGAGGGGAAAGTTCACTGACACCAGTCCTCCACTTTTCCAGTGGGACATGTAAAATTTGGTAAAGGTCCTGGTTCTCCTCAACAAAACTCTTGCACTATACCTAGTCTGGAATCAGCCTAGGTGTATGTTGTGGGCTGGAGAGTCAGAAGATGAGTAAGGCTGCAGGTGCTGAGTTTTTTCTTGGGGAATATTCAACATAATTCCATAGTCTTGGTCCTGCAACTTCTGTTTTGGGGACAGAAACCTTAATTAACCTTCTTTTTTTTTTTTTCAAAACAGAGTTATAAACCTGACCCTGCTCTAAACACCACATCAGCAGTGTATTTCAGGCCAAAGTTACTTGGAAGCCATCACAATGTCTTGTTTAGGCTGTGATCTGAGGACGTTGTTTGGAAAAATTTAGAAAGAATTATTACAGAGTATTGAAATTGGCCCTTGATTCAGCTATGCAGTATTTGTCAATATAAGATATAGTCTTGCCTTTGTGACCTACATTCAGGAAACCCCATAACTGTAAAATAGACAGCAGAGCAGAATAAACTGCTTTTCATATGGAAATATTAAGAACAAGTAATGTCAGTGCACAGGGACCAGACTTCTCTGTAGCTTGCAGAACATTATAAAATTGGGTTTTTTAGCTGTACTCAAGGAAAAGTTTAGGGTAATTGTTTGGGTGAGAGAGGAGGAATGCCTTTCAGGACTACGTGAAATATAAATTAGTTGAATTTGCTTCATTTGAAACTGAAGAAGCCAACCCAACAGAAAAGGAGAATCTTTCATAATGTCTGCAATGGGGCTTGCAAATATCTCCTTTTGTGGAGTCTTACTTGTCTCCATATGGACGTTCACACCAATAGGAGTGCTGTTTGGGACCTGTTGCCCCTGAGCTGTGGTGGCCACTGGAGCTGCCTTCTCTGAATCCTCGTGGGCGGGCAGAGCTGGCCAGCAGCTCTCTTCTTGCAGAAGCACACATTAGGCAAAAGAATTGTTCAAAGCTGTTTTCAGTGTCTCCAGACTAGATGTAAACACATGGCGAACAACTATGCTTTGAAAATTGCTTTTTTGTTGTCTTTTCCTATACATCTCAAATGTTTATTTAATTTTTTTTTTTTACAGTATGTGCAATTTCCCATGAGAATTCAGCCCTTCAAAGCCCCGAAAGATGTTTGTGTATATAATTTAAAAAACAAAAACAAAAACAAAAAAACCCAAACCACAAAAAGGCGCCAAGGTGCTTCTCCGACTTCCCCTTTCCTATCCCTAGGATTTCCACGGGGCTCTCGCCCGGGAGCTGTGCGCGCACCTGCCCGGCCCCGGGCATCTCTCAGCCGGGCATCTCTCAGCCGAGGCTCCAGCGCCCTCTCTCGGGGCTGCGGGAGGGACGCGGGGTTAAGTCGCTCCATACAACAGAGAGGCCACTACTGGGAAGGAGGCAGCAGGCTTTCCCTTGCGTGATGCCTCCTTTTTTCCAGTTAGTTCCTCAAAACCACGTCCTGTCAGCGGAAGTCTTTCCATCTAGTGAGGAAACAATTTATCAACGCCCTGAAGCCTCTCAAATCCGTGTAAAGACAGACCAGTCAGGGGAGAGTCCTAGAGAGCTCTCTGGAGACATCAGATACTGAAAGTGAGCAGATCAGGTCTGGCTGACCAATAACAACCACTAGTGACCTAAATTCTCTACTGCACAGCACTCTTCTACCCAGTCTGAAATTTTGGATTTGCTATGTTTTTAAGTAGTGTGAGGTTGGGGCTATTATTCATGCTAATTTCAGAAAATCTTTTCCTCATGTTACTGTCTCCAAATTTAATTTTCATATTGAATACCATGATTTGCATGTGAAATCTTTTATGTTGCTGAAGATTATGAGAAAGTGAAATCGAGTCCTATCATTTCAGAGCTGTATATTGTGATAAGGAAAGTGACAGGCCTTCGCTTTCTCAAACACTCTGTGGAGCACATTAAGCCCAAGCACTGTGGAATTATAAAGCAGAAGTCAGACATCCCCCTCGGATCTTATCCTAAAAGTGTCTGTGTGTTTCTGTGGCTTTGTGCTATAGTTACCACCTATCTGATGTCTTTCTATGAGTTCTGGTCATTTGGAATCACAGTTGCTAGGCACGACCCCGTAAGCTGCTCTGAGGATGATTCTCACCACGTTGGGCGTTTGTACTTGACACCATGCTTGCTGTACTACAGAAACACCAATTCTGTGAGCAGAACACACAGAGGTCACTCACAAGTACAAAAGAAGGCTTGTAAGTGGGTGCTACATCAACCAAGGTATGAAGTCCTCCTTTTACACCACAAAAGTACTGCTGTAATGTGCCCTGGTACAGTGTCTCTGAGCAAGGAAAGAAAAGAGGTTCTGAATGGCAAGGGAGACAATTTAGAGCCCTGACCTTGGGTGCAGTGTTGCCTGCTGGCGTTTTGATATATTTCATTATTTGTGGAAGCTTTCCTTCAACACACAGCTTGTAAAGACAAGGTGTGGAGGGTTTTGCTCTGAGTAGGACAGCTGTCTGCCAGCCCTTGCCAGGGGCACGATCAGGGCTGGGGGGCATTACCTGAGGCACAGTGACAAGCTCCTACCTTTCTCTTTGGAGGAAAGCCCACCTAGCACCAGAAGAAGTTTGGTTTGTCAGCACACATTCAGGTTAAAATGTGAAGTATTGCAACAGTTAATATTTTATACCTTATCCTGCGGTTTTATCCTGCGGTTTTTATTATAGCCAAGATGGAGGTGAACAGTCAACTCAAATCTTCCCCTTGGCTCGTTTCTTATCTTTAATACAGCACATATATTTCTGCTATAATTTTTCTTGTTGCTATAGATCCTGCATTCATCCTGCTGTTCCTGTGGTGTTAAGGGACTGTGAAGCTGGTTTAAGAAGTCACCAGAGAATTTCTGTAGCATAGCCCAAGTTCACAGATATCCAGACTGCACTTATTCCTCAGTAAGGCTGGCCACTATCACAGTGGGCCTTTGCTGTTGTAGGGGTCTTCTGAGCCTTACTGAAGCAAAACCAAGCTCAGCAGTTTTCTGGTGGCCACAAGGTCTAAGATCTCTGATACTCTGATACTCTTCCTCTTACCCAGTTGCTTTGAGGTTTGAAAGCTAGGGAGAAAGACACTGTGTCCTCAGGACCAAGTGGGATCCATAAACCATACAGAAGCTTTGCCACATTATCCCAATCAACTTCTGGTTTTAAACTGCTTAAAAAGCAAATAAAACCTGTTTCTTCTGGCTAAGAGCTGAAGTGCTTAAGCAAAGGGCTGTCTTGCATGGAGAGTGGACATGCTCATGAACCATCTTTTTAATGGGACAAATTAATTTCCCAAATGATTCCCTGTATGGGAGCATTTAGAATTTTGTTTTTGCTACACACCCTTCAGTTTCTTGTCCCGTTCACTAGCAGGAAGTGGAAATAATTTTGGAGATAACATCTTTATCAGTGATCTGGATGAGGGAATTGAGTACACCCCCAGTCAGTTTGCTGATGACACCAAGTTGGCTGGGAATGTTGATTTGCTTGAGGGGAGGAAGGCTCTGCAGGGGGATCTGATGGGATGGATTGATGGGCTGAGGCCAGTTGTGTGAGGCTTAACAAGGTGAAGTAACAGGTCCTACCCTTGGGTCACAACAACCCCAGGAAGAGCTACAGTTTGGGAGAAGTGGCTGGAAAGTGTCCCAGTGGAAAGGGACTGGGGTGCTGGTCAACAGTGGCTGAACTGAGTGAAGTGATGGAGTCATCATTGCTGGAGGTATTTAAAAGTTGTGTGGATGTGGTGCTTAGGGACACAGTTTACTGGTGGGCTTGGCAGTGCAGGGTTAGTGGCTGGACTCAATGGTCTTAGAGGTATTTTCCAACCTAAATGATTCTACAATTCTGTCTTAGCAGTTTTCATGTTATTTCTTCACTTCCTACAGAAAAGACAGAGGGCTCTGAGATTTCAAGTCCTTAACCTTCTGAGATCTTCAGAAGATTTCTCTTGGCATATGTGCTCTGGGAGCCTTGTTCCTCAGTCATCCAAGGAAGCAGAGGGTGCAGATAGTGAAGGTGGATTTTTGGCACAGAGTTTGCTGCATAGACCGATATATCAAAATACCACCCAGTATAGTTTGTCAGGACTTGGTGTGTCACCTAGTAACAGACTTTGCAATTAGATATCTCTGTTGCTCCTGCACGCTGAAAAATCCTACCAACGTTGGGAGGACTCTGCTGCTGTTGTCTCTCCCTTGGAAGAGCTGCTCTGGCTGATGGGCATCAAGGGTTTTGTATTAAGTCCAGTAGCTGCAGTGTTCCAAAGCCAGGGACATCTGGGACATGTGTGTTCCCCAAATGCCTGCATTTGATATCTTTTCCTCCGGTGTTTGTCAGGCAGCTCCATGTGCTTTCACCTAAATGCCTCTGGTATGTTGCTATGCAGTGGGATATTTCTTCCCAGATGCTTTCTGGTACCTGCTTCTTGTGACTCACCCTTCAGTGGGAACTCTCCCAAGCTGTAAAGCATAAGAAATTTTGCTTCAGAAAGTCTTGTCACTTTGGGTTGATGGTTGCTTAACATCTGGAGCAGCAACCTAAATATTTATGTATGTGTCTACATACAGTGAGTCACCTCGGTAAAACATCCCAGTTAATGAATTTTCAGTCTGGCTTTAGGTAGCTGTTGTTTTTGCAAACAAACGGCTCTGCTGCATTTCTCCATGAGGGGTGGTTTGAGCCAAGTGCTGCTGACAGCTGGGAGCAGTATCAGTGCCATGTCAGACGTTTCACGTCCCTTTGATGCCACGTGTTCTGTGGTAATGCAGCACAGCGGTTGTTCCCGACAAAGTGGGGTGCACTGTCTCCTGTCATTCCCGCACGGGAGCTGCTGGGGCTCACTCGTGTCTCCAGTTCTGTGTATGAGCCCCCTGCTGAATCAGTGGGCAGCTGCAGGGAGACACTTTCAAGTGATTTGTTTTATGCAGCAGCGAACAAGCAGCCTGGCTCAGCACAGCTTCAAAGAATGACATTTTTAATATTTTGATTGACTCGATACAGAAAGGGATGAGACTTCAACAGCTTGGGAAGATGCAGTCACTGTGGTAGGTGTTACCCAGTGATTAATGTCTCTTACTTTAAATACAAACCTCTCAGCTCCTTTCATACAGTTTTGCTAGCAATAGCAGATCCTGTGCCAATCTCCTCGGTCTGAATTTCTTTAGGTGCAGACACTATTGCCAAATTGGGTTTCTTGGCAATTTTGGGCTTAGGAGTTCAGCTCTGACTATGCATTCATATACCCAAGTATTCTGCTTGGAAGTTGTTGATTCTTTGAGGTGATTTATAGAATGTGTTATTTTGCTTTCCTGCAGCATTTTTACTGTATGGAAAACATTTCATGCTTATTATCACTTGCCACATGCATTTAATCTATTTTTGGTAATTCTTCAGGGCCCATCACCATGGTATCCTAGCACCAGCAAACACAATACCGATATCCATTCAATATGAACCACTCCTTCTAATATTAACACAGCTTTGTTATGTTAGTTATTTTTCATTTTTCAAACACAAGGCATTTATGCTTTCTTAAAAAAGGACTGAAGCTAAGACCATGCATACTACAGCCAGAACCATTTCTATAGGGCCAAAGAGGATTAACAAAACCAGTGGACTAGGCCTGCCTGTTGCTGCTGGCTATGCCTTACTCTCTTAGTGATACACTCAAGATGCCTTTTCTTAATACAAATCTGTACTGGCACTATCTAAATAACTTTTTCCTTCACGCAGGATACTCTAGTCTAGTAGAGCATGTGACAGGTTGTCCATGTGATGAGAGGCACTGGTGTAACATGTAGGGGCAGATGGTCACTAAACCTGATGCACAGCAGTGGATCCAGATGAGTTGACTGCTGTCAGTCATCAGTGTCACTCAGTGTCCTACTTCCAGCCCAGTTGACTGCAGAATAGTAATTCAATCATTTCTAGCTTTCTCAGAGCTCATACTGTAGGAAAACAAACTGTTTAGGAAACATGAGTGTGTAGAAGAAACACTGTAAGAGGTAGTGATTCAGCTCTGTTTCGTTCAACATAGCACAGAATTTTACTAAGGTAAATTTCTCTGTACAAGACAATAATACACACATTTAACATGTTCAGTGTTTTTCTTGTTCCTGGTGTTTGCCTCTTGCTAAATCATTATGCAAATGATCCTGAACTAAGTGCTTCACAACTGAAATATGAATGAAAGCAAGGTTGTATTTATTCTTTTGGCAAGTGCAAGCTCAGGGTATCTTTAAAAGATGTCAAAGTGGACTGCGTGGGAAAAGCATAAAAACCTTTAGATCAAAACCAGAACTGTAACCTTGCACTGCTGCAAAAGCCTGTGGTGGGAATGCACATGCCTCTTGCACATGCTGGGCAGGTATGCAGGGAAAAGGCTGTTCTGAGAGCCAAGTGGTATCTCCTGGGGCTAGTGCTGGTGTTGGGTGTCAGCTGTGTTCTGCTCCTCGCGTGTGTGTTCTACCAAAAGGGTAAGGGGGGCTTGGTATTTTAAGGTTGAGATCTGCAAAGGTTCCAAATGACTTGCAGGCTAGTGAAATATGGAATCTCTTTTTTCTTCTCAAACAGTGGCAGGTCCCTTTCACTTTTTGTGGGTTTGTTGGTACATTTGAGCTCTGTTCCTGTGTCAGTGTAAGGCAAGTGGCATTTTATTTATGTGTCTGTGCTGGTTTAAGAGTTAACCAGCAGGGGAAATGAACTCAACTCAAAGGAGAGATTATAAGTCAGAATAACAATTTACTAAAATAATACAGTAAGTACAATCAATCAAACAAACAATTGGTCTTAACCCACAAAACCCAAATGTATAACCCAGCACCCTGGGGCATGAACAACGTGGTGTTCCTTGGGCCCCGCTTGAGTCCAAAGTAAAGGGAGAGGGGAGGAACCTGCTGGTGGGAGAGCTGTTGCAGTCTGGTCAAAAGTGGTGATTGGAGTCCAGTATAGGGTGGTGATCCAAGTCTGTTTGAGAGCAATGAGCCGCAGTCCTTCTCTGGATCCCACAGAGTGGTTCAAAATGTTCCAAGACTCCAAGATTATATATCCTGCAGTTCAGGCAGGAATGCTCAGCACTTCCCTCAGGGCAGGGAGTTCCACAAAGGGTGTGAGGACAGGAGCATCCTCCTATTTCACAGGCCTCTTAACACCTAGTTTATAGCCTGAGGAGTCAGGCTCTATGGGCAGAGGGTGTAAATGGTTCATTGGTAACAGTTTCTGGGAAATGGCATGGAAGGCTATAGAATACACAGTTTTGGGTTACACCCATACCCTGATGAACTGGTCTCAGTTGTCCTAACTAGGACAGTGTCTAGCTGTTGTGTGGCAACTTTTTAAAAGTAAAATGTGTGTACTTTAATTATGCATAGAAAATATTTTTTAAAGGAAGGTTGATCTCTTGACAGAAGACACTTTTAAAAGTTTCTTTCTAGCCATTGGTGTCTCGTCTCTGTTAATTGTGTGTGTTCATGGGGAGGGGGTGAGTATCTCTGGGGTGAGCACAACCCCCATCTGTCTCAGGGCTCTGCTTTTCCAGCTGCTGCATATCACTCCATGATTAACCTGTTCTTGCAGGAGACAGGCTTTTGTGATTGCAAAACAAGAAACTGTATCTAGGATGGGCTTAGGTGACAATTCAGTGTAAAAACTTGTACGCTGACCATGCAGGAGAAGGGTAAGTAAAGGCACTGTTTCCTTTCCTTAGTTTCAAATTGTGTCCTTGTTCTATATTTTATTCTCCTAATAAAAATAAAAGAAAGTTTAATGTTCCCAGTATGTGCTGGAACTCTTCATTTGCCGTGTTCCAGTTGACTCCCTAATTTCTGTAAGTGCTATGGTCCAGAGTGGCCTGGCTCGCCAGAGGTCAGGAAAGACCACTCCTGTGTCCTTGTGGAGCTAGGCAGACCTCAAACAGCTCTCCACCAAAGGCAGGATCAGCACTACCTCTCCTTCCTGAAGGGTGCTTGCACAAAGTGTTCTTGGATGCTGGAAACCTTACAGCTTTCCAATGCAAGCTGTAGCTGTTCTTCTCCCCCTTCACCACTGAGACAGTTTATCTCATATCTGAACTGCACCTTTCCAGCTGTGCAGTAAATTCACCACGTCCTACACTCTTCTGTATATTACAGACATTAGAAAGTAGATTATTTCTTTCCTCCAAGACACAGGTTTTACATATCCTAAGCTGTTTTGAGGAGTTCCCCAGTCTTCATTTCTTTAGATTAAATAATCCCATCTTCTTCCCTCTTTTCCCTGTTGGTGTTGTTTTCTGGCCTTTTAGTCATTCCTCTTGTTTCCTGAATTTTTTCCAGTCATTCTCATATTTTGTCAGGTGCAGTGCCCAGCCCTGGAAACAAGCATGAGGAAATTAGGACCTGTGAGCAGGGCTGTGTGCCCTGAATAGGTGACTTCATGAGCAGTGGAGGCTTCTAGCTCAGTCTATTCATGGCAGCGCTGTGTTGGACTTTCTGCAGCACCGCGGTGTGACTGACTCCTGGTTTCCCTGGTGACCTGTCCTTCTCTGCAGAGCTCCTGGACAAGTTATTTTCCTCCCTTAGTTGTGAACCTGATTCTTCCTGCCTGACAGAAGCATCTTTCAATTTTCCATATTGATTTTTTTTTCCCTCAGAGCATTTCTGCAAGCAGTCAAAACAGTTTTAAAGTCCAAACCTATCCTCCAAGATACTGACAGTCTAATCTGTCTTGCCTCCCGACTTGGGGTGCCTTGAAAGGTTTCCTTTTTTCTACCTGTTTGTATTTTTCTATCCTTAAGACAAAGCCCAAACAGCAAACTACAACCTGGACATATCTTATGAGTTTCAAACCAAGCAAATATTGATCTGGCTGCCATTTATTTTGGCAAGTAATGGCTGGAAATGATCAGAACTCAGCAGTCTCCCACTTAATGCATCCAAAAGCCCAAACCTCATGAGCAGCAGGACCTGAACAGTCCAGCACTGGCATGTAAAATCCTAGTATCAATAGTAAAATACCACAATATTCTACTGAGTGACAAATCAGTCGTCCTTTCCACTAATACTGAAACTAAGCATGTGTTTTGATTCAGACAGGCAGTTTAATTTGAACCTGAAACCAGCTTTCACTTCACAGATGTGTGACACCCTGACTTTTATTCTTGTCAACCTTTTGCATGAAACATATACAGTTTCTATTCAAAAATAATCACAGGCTAGCTTTTTTTCCCCTGCTTCTGCCAGGCTCAGGGAAAGCGTGCCATGTAATTCACATAAGGATTCACACTGAACACAAGCTGGGCTGGAAGGATCCAGTCCACCACTTCTGTGTCACACTACACACTGCTGACCCACTGACTCGGGCTTCACACTGTTTCCACTGGAGTTTGGTGGTGAATAATTCACTGGGAGCACTTCTAGCTCCAATAAGCCTTAGGGGCGACTCAGACTCCCGGGCACTCATGACAGTGTTTTTCCTCAGCTAAACAAGTGTCTTTGTTGGGTTTTGTGGTTTTGTATTTTGCTATTTTAGTACCAGAATGAACTGCTTTGCCAGGGCACTTGCCACTTGTTGTGACAGTGATATTTTGGTAAGATGTGTGTTGTTTCAAGAGGAGATTTATATAATTTGGATAATTTCAAGTAGTGGTCTAAGTCCTTGCAAAGAGTTATGGGACAGTTCAGAAAACCTAAGGCCAAAGGATGACTCCAGCAAATGTGACCTGTGTGTTACACAGCTCTCTTGCTCATTTCTACTTCACCAGCTGTGCAGGTCTGTTGGTAACCTCACAAACAGTGTCCTGGAAGGGCAATAACAATTTACAGCAAGGTTCCATCAGGTGGTCAAGGGCAGTGACCCGGGATCTTGGTCTCTTCTGCCTTTGGCAAGCTGACAATGGCTGCATTTTATCCTCGTGTTCAAACTCTCTACATTCTTCTGTTTTCTGTCTTTTCCACTGAAAGCCCACAAATAAAACAAACCTCCTAATAATTTCTTCTGTAACTATATAACTGGAAATGCAAGTGTAAAAGGAAATATAAAGTCTCTTCCTGTTGCTTATTAGTTAATGTAATACATTTTCTAGTCTCAGAGAGATTACGGTCATATTTTATGCCACTTTTTTCTAATCTGCTTTCGCAATTATCAGATTCCTTGGAGGAAAACTTTTCAATTCAACCATCAGAATAGCCAGAGTTGCTTTCTATGCTGTTTCCACTTTCATTACTCAGGCCTGTATCAGGAAGGGCAAAGAATAACACCTGTATGAGTGTCTATTCACAGCCCATCAAGGAACACAGCAAAATGTATGCTGCTCAAGTGCTGGCTCAGCCAAAGTCCAGGGGTGTTGTACTGTTCAACTCTGTGCATTTTTATCGACTTGTGTTTCAGGCTTTCTTTGTGTGAGAGAGTTTAGATTTAAATGCTTCTTTAAAAGTCTGTAAGCAAGAAGGAAGGAAAGATGTGAAAATAAGGCCAAAGAGACTAGAGTGTGGCTTCACTGTTATGGCCCTGTCATTCTTTCCATTAGTGTCAAGAACTACAAATTGATGACTCCATTATTTATTCTTTTTTCTCTCACTGAAGCATTTGGTTAAGCCCATAAACTGCATGAGTCTGTAAATATGAAGAGACTTGGCATTTGATGCATTCTGTCGTGCCAGCCGGGTTGCTGCTTTCTGTTTTCCTCTTAATGTTACTCTTTCTAAACCACCTTTCTGTAAAGTCCCTGTGCCAGGATTATTTGGAGGTGGTAGCAATCCTTTCCATGTCAGTCCAAGATCCACGCATGCTGTGGGAATTCATGACAATACTTTGCTTGCATTGCAGAGCTAGAGTAGTAGAAGAGGAAGGGAGAGATCATGAATGGATGCCAGACCTGGCTCTTAGTGGGTTTTACTCCAGAGATGCCTCAATGCTGTGGTGTGTAGCAGCTTCTTCAGAGCGGTGTGGTTGTGAGAAGCAATTGTTGCTACCTGAAGCTCCACTTGTGAGCACAATGGCAAGGCATGAGCTTCCTAGCCCAGGGAAGGAGCAAGTCTTGGCATTGACTGGCCCGGCTGTGCCAAGAACCAGTGAGGAGCTCTGGGTTGGTAACGCTGCGGGAAATTTTGTGAGAGAGGAGTCAAGCTGGGGATAAGGGAGGAGGCAGTGTGTGAGTATGACTTGAGGTTGGAGTTTAGCTTTGGACAGATGCTGTAGTGAAAGTGGACGCTGGCTTAGGAGCTGCCTGTGGAAGGGTGAGAGTGGTGGGGAAGAAAGCAGCTGTGAGTACCAGAGCACACTACAATTTTGAACCCTTGTTTTAATCTGTTCTGACACTCTCTAGCGTACATATGTAACGTGGAAACTGAAAAGCTTAATGTTCAAACCACTGAAGGGAAGACAGATGTTTCCTCATGGTAAGGGGAGCTTTCAGATAACAGATATTGCAAAGCACACTTTTTAAAAGTATTCAATTGGGTGCCAATTAGCCATAATGAAATAAGTTTAACGTGGATGTTTTCCTAGGGAAGTGAGCAGTAGGTGCTGCACTGTGCAGTGTGAACGACAGGATCCTGGATTACAGAGCCTCGCCCTGAGAGGGTCAGAGCTGTAATTGTTTGCCGCTGTTCCAGGTGTGTTTCCACTGTCAGTGTAAATACTGGGATGAGTGCACCGACCGGCTAGACTCTGGGCTGGCCTAAACGGCTTCTGGAAACTCAGGATATGCCATTCCTAAAAGGCTCTTAATTTTTCCCATCCCACCCTGATTGAAAACATTCCTCATTCAGGCAAAATGCAATACAGAGAGTGAAGAGTCCAGCTCCTGTTGAGGGCAGTGACTGATCTGAGAGCAGTGGCTGATCTGAGCCAAGGCAGGACCTGGCTGGCAGTGGGTGACAGCATCATGCTGCATCAAAACAATCCAATTCGGGCATGTAGAAATCCAGAGCAGTGTTTCCTGTATCCTCCAATTATCTTTAAAGCTCTGGAATCATTCTATTCTAGTACTGGTGTAGGAGCTTGCCAATTAGGCAACAATCTCCTTACACCATCTTAAGACCTGGTTCATTGCAACTACAAAAACCCCTCAACAAACATCAATAGCGCTCTTAGGTGAAGCACTCCATCCACTGCATGGTGAGCACCCATGGGTTATAGGAGCAATATCCTTTGATTGATTCAAAGAATAGTGTAGATTATTTCCTGCATAAAGAAAAAAAAAGCAACAACATTTTAAGAAAGAAACAAAGAATGAAAATGGGTTTATTGTAAGGAAAATGGTTTGAAATGAGCCTGGGCATTGCAACATTTAAAAAGTTGGTGTTCACTAGCTGTAGTAAGCACTTATTATCCACAAATGGGTGACAGAGGAAAAGCTGCAATTGGTGTAGTTGATTTTTTTTCTAAGGCTGATCACTGGACTTGTTAATTTCTTGTTATTTCTACAAATTAGTAAATTCTAGACTTGTATGTATAAACAAAGTGGATGTGTGTTTGATGAACTGTCTGAGAAGTGATTCATCCGGAGAGAAACAAATGGATCAGCCCTTGAAACAGGCTACTGAGAGCAGTGAGATCATCATGATCATCTCCACTGATTGCGGTGGATCCTCCTAATCTGCTGGAGCTTTTGCATGCTAAGGTTTTAAAGGCCTGCAATCCTGGAAATTTCTGCAGGAGTCTCTTAAAAACTGTTTGTCACCTTATTTCTGCTGTTGGGATGGAAAGTCTGGCAGCATCAACCCATGCTGTCAGTGCAACCTGGGGATGTCGTCGTGTTAGGGAGCCCTGGGGGCACGAGCCAGGCCTGCAGCACACGTGTTCTGGCTGCTAGTGCCTACACTGAACATGATACTTGTCAGTCCTGCCTCTTGTTCTAAGGACTGAACATGACCTCTAGAAATCATATCATGCCTCTGCAAGAGTTAAAATCCACGTGAAAAGGTTTAACAGCACTATCGAACAACATGTATTATCCACAGTAACACATTATGGCCGTGGCACCCAGCCTGGGTGAAAAGCGACTTTGAAACCTGATTTCTGTTCTCTCTGCTACACCCTGCAACAGGAGTGAGCGATTCTCTACAAATACACCTGCCAGTTACCACCTCTGAAATTATTGTCCCGCTGTGCTAATGAGGAAGAGAATGTAAGATTTTATACCTTATTTTCACCACGTGCAAGCTTTTATTTTTGCGATAGGAGCTTCATTTGAACAATGTGCTTCTGCGCATGCTGCTGCCCTAATGCCTGCAGCCAGCAACTGCTTTCATTTGGGCACAGGCAAATTGGCACTTCTCTTTGCAAACTCCTCCTCTCCATTTATCGCCAGTCCATGTGGAAGTATGTTCAGTTGGCTGTGCTCAAAGTAGAGTTTTCAAAGAAAAGGTACATTTGTTTCCCATAGTTAAATTATTCCTTTGTGGTATGAAAGATCTTGCTATTTGCTGTAAGGTATTAAACAGGCTTCTTGCTAACCTTTCGGGATGGAGGGAACCAGGAAATATTGGTGAGTCTTGTTGCAAGGCAGAGGAACTTGGCAGCACGCTCTTACATGGGAATGGAATTCTTCCCTGCTCGCTGCCAGGGTAACCCTTAAACAAATAAATAAGAGGACCAGTCAGATTGAAACCAGCTCTCCACCCTGGTGTGGAATCTGCTGGCTTTTGAAACTTCTGGTAAGGTGATTTCTGTTATCCTTTTTTCCCTTTCTGGTCACCGGTGGAAGATCTGTGTTGGATGGAAGTTGAGGTGCAGTTATGATCTTGGAGAAAGAGGATCATGCCTGCTCCTCTGAGGGCAGCTAGCATGAGAGCTTCCAAGTCAGGTAGCAGAGGAAGAATGGGACAGGCAGGAAGCCTTTGTTGCACCAGCCTGGGCTGTCACCTGGCTTGGGACAAAAGCTGGTCTGAAACCTTCACAAAGTCACTGTGGCTCTCTCCACATGGGTCATCACAAGGTTATTCTACATAAGGAAGATGTGCTCCAACAGTGTCCTTCATCTAGCATTGGAAGAGTTTTAGTGGGGGTGCTAGTTGAGTTCAGTGCCATTAGAGCATCTCTCCTTGGTAGTGCTATCCTCCTCATGTCAGTGACACAAGTTTTAGGGAGAAAATCTGTCCATTGATTAGCAGTTTGTTTTCCGCCTCATATTTGGGTGTCATTTCAGGGCACTTGCAACTTAAAACAATGTAAATTTTTTGTACCATTACCAGAATCACATCACCTTTTTAATATAACTTGCAAAAAACCCCAAATTTATATACTGACCCCCAAAATGAAAGTCATTGCTAGAATATGAATACTAGAAAAGCATACATGCATGTGTTAAAAAAAACAGTTTATCTCAAAATCTGAGGCAAAAAAAAATTAATTTAGCATCTTACTGTTTTGTTATCTCTGGGGCAGAGATGATTTTTTTTTCCAAAATTCTTTGTCACCAGATAATCAAACTTTACTTTTTAGATCACACTCTGGCTTTTCAAAGTTCTAAAATAGAAATTATTGAAATCCACTGGCTTTTCTAAAGAAGTGCTCTCTGTCAGGATGAAGTAAAAATAAGGATAGCAAAAACTATAGATATTGGGCTGCTTCTTAATGCAGTCTCTGCCACAGCTGACTTCCAAACATCTTGGCAGTCTTCACTTTAAAGAATTTTAGTGATTCAGTGTCACTTCAAAAATTCTGATTTTTTTTTTTTAAAACCAAAATTTTAGTAAAACACTATCTTGACAAATTTGCAAAGAGGAAAAGGTTATATAGTGTTGGGGTTTAACCCCAACTGAAAGCAGGACAGTCAAGTAAAAATTCATTCCTTGCTTATACATTGCTTCATTCATATTTTTCATAGAAACAGATGAAACTTAAATTCCAGAGCATGATGCTAATGAAAGCGATAGTCTAGTCACAAAAGTTTGTTGGTGTTGGGTTTTTTTTTCCCCGACTGTGTCTCTTTTTCCAATCCATGTTTATTTGTGTTGCTGTCTGAATTGGTTTTGGACGCTGACCTTATAATGTTTCCCTAACTTGAGACCTCACAAAGTGAAATATGGTTTCCTTAAACCCAAGAAGGAAACAAATTAGATGGGACTGGGTATTTAGATCACACTGTGCAATAAAACTGAAGGGAAAAGTCTTTGGCTCAGCTCCAGGCCAGCTGTGGCCCATTGGATGTAGCTGACTCAGAGCATATCAGACAGTCTGTGCTGGAAGATGCTGCACATGGTGACGGGGTGGTTTGGAAAAAGCTCCCAGCTTGTGTTTGAGCAGGCAGGGAGAGGAAAAACAGTGCAAAGCCAAGGTATTTCTTGTATAATTCAAGATAACCTGTGTGATGGGGGACCCACAGGTTAAAACACATGATTACAATACTGCATAGTAATAGTCTGTGCCTGGGTTGCACTCACCAAACCTTCGAGAGGACTCGTGTCAGCAGTTGGGCTGTAAAAGTGGCTGCAGTTGCTGGAGGCCGCAGTCTGTTGCACTTCCATTTGGAGCTGGTTGAAACCATCCCTAAAAATAGTTGCCTGCCTGTGAGTCACAAATTACCAGTCTGAAAAGAAATTAGATTAGTATCCCTCAACTTTAAGTATGTTGGGAGCCTTCCCCAGGATGTATTTTGGGGAGAGGGTCCTTTTCCCAGTCACACATGTACCCGTGGGCTTGGCAACAGCATGGGTTGGGGGCCAGCTGGGTTGCTGGCATCAGCAGTGGGCTGCTGGGTGCTCTGTTTTCTCACAGGTAATCTTTTGTGCATTCGTCACTTTTGAGTATGAGCTCAATGCCAAAAGAGTAAAGCCTCTGGGGGTTGCGTGTGAGAAGCAACCAATTCCTGCTTGTGGTTATTGCCTGTGAACCATGAGCACTCAGCATCACTCCATCCCTGTGTGGTGGATACAACAGGAGGGATTTGGAGGAGAAATCCTCATAGATTACTCTTGGCATATGCTGTCTCCATTCCCCCTTTTCTCTCCTCTTAAGGATGCTGCCTAAACCCCTGTTTTTCCTAAAAGCTAATGTGTTTCTTTGCATAGAAAACTGAAGCTCTTAAAGAAATCCCCTTCTGTTGGTCCATGTCATACTGTGTCTCTTTGGCAGAGGATCTAAGAGTGGAACTCCCTCCATTTGGAACATTGGGTTTATTGAACTGATAGGGTGCAAATAGTATTTGCTCCTACTTTGTTCCACCTCATTTAAAAAGGGGCAGTGGAAGTGTTGAGCAGTTTGCTTCTCTCAGGTGTGTGATCTGTTCCACACAGTGCCCCTCGCTTGGCACTGGCTGTACCAGTAACTGGAAAGGAGAGGTTCAGCTGCTGGAGTAACTATGCCATTTGTTGGGAAAAAAGTTAGTGTGGAAAATATTGAACCCGAGCCTCAGAACTGTGGAAAGAAGTCTGGCTGTCTCTTTAGGAAAACGATTGCTTTCTAAGAACAAACAGAAAATTTCCAACACCCTTCTCTTCTGGTAAATAAAAATATTGGCAACAGTGTTTTTCAGACTCCCTGCTTGTGTAGTTACTCTGCTGAAAGAGGAGGGGGCCAGGCGCATGTGCTCAGGGTCACCAGTGTCCCACCTTTCCGGTGCAGCAGTGTCCGGGCACCCTTTGCAGAGAGCTCTGCTGCCTCAAACCTTGGTGGAGCTGTGATTTCTGCATGGGGCTTTCCAGGGCATCCCAAAGGAGACCTGCGCTTATGATTCACATCTAGGGTGTGACAGTCTTTGGTTCATCCGGATTCCGGATGTGATTTAGGCTTGTGGCTTAGCAGATCAGATTGACTTTTCTTTTCTTTTTATGGTTTGCAAGACATTCATATTCAGGTCTTTCCAATGAAAACTCTTGGTGCGTTTCTGAAATTAGTATATTCAGAAACCATTTGTTTAGTTTGTGTACTATAATGTGTTTGTTTTCCCATCAAAGGCACTGGATAAATGCATGACTGACTTGTAATAACACAATTTTCTTTCCTGAAGTTGTCAGAAGGATCTTCGATTCACTTTCATATGCAAAGCAAGTCCATAGCTGGAATTCATATTAAAGGAAACATCCAGCAGCATAATCCATTTCACCTCCACAACTGTATTTACCATTTTTAATAATAGTGGTTACATATCTGTAGTTCAGTTTTGCAGTTCTCCACATATGTTAAGCATACAATTTCCTGTTCTATTTTAGTTGGCAAAAATAGAACTGACATTTTTCACACAACTTGGTTTTTATTTGCTAATATCTGTATAAAACAGTAGATTTACTGACAGAAAGTTTCAGAAGGACACCCTGCTTCCCCCAAACCTGAAACCTATAGAAGTTTAAAGTGCTGAGGAAAGAGGCCGACATTCTTCTCCTGTGCTGTGACCCCTTCAGCACTGCCAATAAAGCTCTGCTGATTGTGGGGTGCTCATTTCCAGCTTGGGCAGATAGCAAGAAGCAGGGCACACCCTCCCTTCACTGAGTTAACCATGGGCAGCACATCAAAAATGACCACAAGTACTAAATTATGTGAGTAGATCCCCTCCGACTGTCCCACCTTGCAGAAACAAGTTTGACTCGGTACTTCCGAGGTCACTGTTGCAGATTTTGACCACAGGACGTGGGAATCACAGTGACAGTGTTTTTGTCTACTAGGCCCTGAGAAAGGGTGGGTTTAGACTTCTAAAAGTCCAGATGCTGTTTCTGAGAGCTGTGAGAGGAGGAAATGAAGTCAGGGACAGACAGCAGCCTATGTAGCAGCCTCTTGCAAGGGAAAGTCGGACAGGATGGAGAGTGGAAAGAAGAGGTACAGCTGAAGCTGCTTCCCATCCTATTCACAGCATGGCCCTTCTGCCTGAGCTTGGTCTGAGGTTTGGTGTTGCAAGGAAAAATTCCAGACGCATTACTCATTTATGTTAGAGTCTGTTGACCTGATACTGTAAGCTGGGAAAACAAAAAGGCCAGACATGAGTGAACAGAATGGTAATGACTTTACAGTAAATTGTGTCGTTCTGAGGAGGTTAATATTATGCTCATATTTTACCAAATGTATTAAAACTCTTAGTTAAATATTGTATGTTACTGGAAGGGAAATAAAATTTTATTTAAGTAGGAGCATTTTAATTTTATCACATTTCCTTTGATTTCCTTGAAGTCTCCAAAATTGATTTTACAGGATTTTCAAAGTTGATAGCATATATATAGTTTTTCTAGGTTTTCTACTGAAAACAAAGAAAGAAAGGCTTCAAGATTAACATAGTTAACAACCAAGCCCTGCCAAAACTTACACATGTGCAGTTGAAAGCCTGCAAGTATTCTCCATGCACAAATTCAAACTACTCACATGAGTAAAGTTAAGAGCTTAATTGCATGCAGGTATTGTTTCCTCAAAATTAAGTAATTTGGTTTCTGAGGCTGTGAAGACCTGGTGTTATGCAGCTCCCATGACCCCTGAAATAAGAAAGCATTGTAAAGACAGCATAAAATGACTTCTTTTGTTAAAATATTGCTGAGACGAATGCTCCCCTCCCCGCTCTGATTGATATAATCTGAACGTTATATCATTTCATCTAAAAGAGCTGCAGGTTTATGTACTTCTTTGTGCAGAGCCATATGAAATGAAAACTAATGAGGTTCAAAAGGTTTCTGAACATTTCAAAGAAGTTTCATTTCAGTTTCCCATCTGGAAACTGCCAGAACTGAGGGGGGAAGGGCTCTTTATTTCTTCCACGAGATCCTCTTGAGATCTTTTGTTGCTGTGAATTTGCCCTCAAGAACCCACAGAAGGTCTATTCCCAGATGTTTTCCCACCCGCCTTTCGGAACAGACCCCCAGGAGTTTCCCCACCTGCCTTCCCCATGGTCCCTGCCATGGCACAGGTTAGTGCAGGGGGTGAATCCCATCTCATGGACAGGGCTGAGCTGGAGCAATAGCTTTTCCAGCCTCACAGCTGACTGGTAGCAGTGGGCTGTTCCTGCCTGTGCTCTGGGCAGGGCTGTGTAGAGGCAGCAATGGTCCCTGGTTCCAGCCACCAACACGCCAGCACTGTTCACCCTCCTTCCTCAGCCCCCAAGGAACATTGCTGTAGATATACCTCCACTCCTGGCTGCTTGTGTGGGTTCATACACTTTATAAAACCTCAGTGTTGGGCCCCCTGTGATACTTTCAGCTGAGACCACATTTATCTCTTTCCAGTGAAGTGATTTACCCCCCCTCCCGTAAACAGTTGAGAATCCAGTTAGAGACGACCTTCTTTCCTAAGTGATATTCTCAACTGTTCATTATTTCTCATGTGTCCTCTCCTGATGAAAAGATTTTCTCAGACACCTCGTCAGGCCAATGCCCGTCCCCTCCGTATGGGACAGGAGTCCTCTGATGACAGGGCTCTCCCATTTCAGACTAAATTAATTACTACATTTAACATCTGCTGGCTTGCTGGAGCAGTTAACTTTTAATATCTCTCCCCTGTTTCTGTAAGATGGCTGTTTTTGTGCCACAGCTCTGGCTCCTGGGAGCCCTTTTTCTTTCAGTTGTAACACCCAGTACTCTCAAAGCATTTAAACAGAGGGTGCTTGTGATCCATTTGTGACAGCTTCCCCCAGCTTCAGCCAAGATCTTTTTAGGTGTATATTTTCAAAGTTGATTATTGATTTTTGGGGTAGCCAGTTTTGGGCCCCTAAATTTGAGCTATCTTAAAGTTGTTCTGAATTCTGGAAGTAAGGGGCAGGAGTTCATCCTCCAGGGATCCTGGCATTATCAAGGGCCAGAAAAAGCTGCTTCAAGTCTTGAATCAAACAAAATGCTTTCCCCTCCCCTTGCAGCCCTTCCTGCTGTGTGTGGACTTCCACACATATAGAGTATGCTTGAGGCTGGAGATGGGAAGACAAGTGAGGTGCAGGGAGACCCACCAGGGAGATGCCTATTCTTCATAGCCCACTCAGGGTGGAAGGAAGCTCTCTGTCTGCTGCCTTTCTCTGTGCCAAAGAGGAGAAGAAAAAAAAAAGGCCATCGTTGAAAAATGCATCTCCTCACAGGTACTACTGAACTCATTTAAATGTCACTTAGCAGACATGTAGACACAACCCTGCTGCTTAAAACACTCTAGCTGCTCATAATCACTGCACGGGGAGTAAAGGCAGCTGTAATGAGCCTGTGGGATCAATGATTACTCTTAGGAGTTTGTTTCTGCCTGCTTCTACACACTGACAAATACAGAAAAATGCCCAAGCTAAAGAGCTGTAACTTGACTGCCAACTTTGCCGTGCTAGCACTGCCAGAGTAGCAGCTGCCTCCTGAGATATGATCAGGGCACGTGAGGCAGTGACTGAGTTAAGAGAAGGTACAGACCATCTCAAAATACACCTCCCTTTCCTCCCTGGGGCAGCAGCAGTACCAACCAGGCTACATGGCTCTGGGCTGAAGCTGCAAAATCCAGTTTTTCTTGACTTTACATATCCCCCAGCTCCAGTCAAGAATCATCTTTTTGAAGTTAGCGTATCTGTGAGGCTGTGACAGCTGTGACAGCACTGATGGGCAGCCAACCTCCTCCTTTCAGTCTTGGTCTGTAGAAGTGAACCTGGCTTATCCACCCTCTGCCAGTGTCTGCCCCAGGTGTAGTCTGACATCTGCTTTTTTCCCCCCCCTTCCCACTGAAGTTCACGTCTCATTGTTCTGACAAATCTCCGAGTTGTTTAAATCATCTACATTTATGATGGATGGCTCCTCATATTTGATATACCTCCTAACTCCTTGTCATTCACAGATTGCTGTCAAATCCACATGTTCCACCAATAAATAACAGAATAAATAATGTCACTGATAAATAGGGTGAGCGATGTTCACCTCAGCATTGATGCTGAGGGAGTTGAACTGATCCTGCTCCATGGCTTGCTGCAGCACCCTCTTAATGACTTGCTGCTCCCAGGATGTCAACTGGGTTTATATTCACCTTTATTTTATTAATAACTAGACAATAGTTCCTTGCTTTCTGTGAACCACCTCTGTGTCAGAGATTTTGTTAAAACCTGACAAATGACTGCTATTCTACCACTGAAGTCCTCAGTTTTACTACCTATGCTCAGCAACTGCTAAGCTAAAAAAGAGCAATCATTGGAGTAATGGGTCCTAAACACAGAGTTAGTATTTGCTACATGAGTAAAAAGTGCAAACAAGAACCGTAGGTGACTCACTGTAACACTTTGGTGTGATGTGTTTCCAGAGGTTCAGCAGCCAGCAGAGCACTGTAGATGGCTCAATATATGACTGCAAAGGAAAATAAATTAAGTAGCAGGAAAGCCAAGGAGAGGCTTGAAGCAAGATGCTGATAAAATTACAGCAGAAATTAAACCCAAGCACTCTCTGAAGAGCTGAGTAACACGTATGGTAGAACTGTTAATGTACCTGACACAATACTTTTAAAAGCAAAATCCTGTTCATTTCCTCCAGTCGATCTGTTTCATACCAAACAGGACATGTAACCAGAACACAGTATTTGAGGCCATGCAAGATGTGCTGGCGAGTGGCCAGCGGCCGCCTTTCCTCCTGGCTGGCCCCAGCACTGGGGCAAGGAGCTGGTGGCTGGCAGGATGCAAGCACCTGCAGGCAGGGCTGCCAGCTGGGGCTCCCTGCCGGACAGAGGGGTCCTGAGGAGGCCTCTTGGCCTCCATCCTACGTAGAAACAGCCTGAGCCCACAGGACCAGCGGAGGAGCTGCCGGGCACTGCACCCCTGCACCAGGGCAGCTGCAAGTCAGCACCATGTAGCGCATTGGAGCCATAATTCGGGAGCAGCTATGCTGCGACCTGGTTTATGCCTTTTGTCAGGTAAAAATTCTCTGCAGCTCTTGAGAGAAAGTTTTACTTTCTTTTTTCTCACCTGATTTCCTCATGGGTTACCATCCCCTTCCTTTTCTTGCCCATGGCTCCCCTTTGGTCTGGATTGCGTTTGGCCCCGTGGCACTGGCCGCCTCCTTGCCCTCTCCAGCAGACCCAGTGCTCTCTCCCAGGTTTGGGTTCTCTGCCACTTCAGGGAGACCTGGGGGGCAGCAGAACAGAGGGATAGCTCAGCCCATGGTCAAGGCTCTCCTCAGGCATCAAGCATAACAGATCTGGGTTTGCTGGCCACGGTATGACCAGCACAGCTCTGTCTGTTGCTGGGCCAACGGTTTCACAGGCTTGAGTTTTACAGTGCAATTTGAGCATGTAATTGCTTAATCTTGTAGCAACAAACCGGGTTAGAAACAGAGCCCAAATGATAAAGTACCTAAGAAAGGAACAGAAGTATTGGGCATCTATTCTCACTGCTGGTATTTTACAGTTTTTTCCAGTTGAGGGTGGAAAGTCAGATCACTGGTACTGTTCAGAAACAGATATTACAGTCACTGGGCAGGGATATGGAGAAAAAAAAAGAAAAAGCAACACTGGGGACTGTTACCTCAGCTGTAGATTGTTTGTATCTGTCCTGAGAAGCAATGGCTGCAGACAGCAGTGATGTAGAAGGAGGTGGCCCTGCCTTCACATGAGCCTCTCATGTGTGACCAAGTACACATCATCAACAGAGGGAGAACTGGGTAACAGTAGTGGTTTTCAATGAGGTTTTTGTTTGAAGTATAGGTGGTTGTACTGACAACATAGTCTCTGTTTAATTCTTGATGCAAACTATCTTCTCTAGAAGTTGCTGCTCTGAAATTTTGCCCTCTAGAATTAATCCCCAAGTACTCCAGAAGGAGCCAGAGTAAGACACATCACTACCTCTCACAGGCACTTTTTCTGGTTTTTTTACTGAATAGCATCATTTTGAGGAGGTATCCATTGTCCCCCTAGGAAAATGTCTTTAGGCATAGAGATTTTTTTTTTTTTTTTTTTGGAAGGAGGCAAATATTACGAGCATTCATTTTAAATCTGCTGGATTTATTTTTAGGCATGGAGCATTAATGGGACGAAAAATATTTTTCTGATATTTGAAAACACTCTTCCTCTTAAATGACATGCTATGTACTGGTGTGGAATAATACCATGAAGGAAAACAAATAACAGCAAACAGCATTTCTAATTAGTCCTATGGACTTGAATATGAGAGGAAACTAAGTGCTCTGGAACATTTTTAAAGGATGATACTGCTGTTTCCTAATGGTACTTTTATATTTGTCCATAATGACTTGTTTGTCTGTTTGGCAAAGCCACTTCTAATGGTCTGTGAGTCAGGTCCTTTGGTAGACCTGCAACATTTCCTGAAAGTGTGCACATGAGGAGACTCCCAGGGACTCCCTGGCATCATGTTTTCTCAGAAAACAAACTCCAACAGAGTGACTTTCTGAAGTAGAAAAATTCTCATGTTAAAATAAAGGACTCTTTTCACATCCTTGAAGGGCAGGTCCTTCCCCCAGTCTTGTTTTTGAGTCTAGTGCCTTCCGTGTTACAGCCTCCAACCCACTCCTCTGTGTCCTCGGGAAAGCCACCATCTCTCCATCACCACCAAGGCTGGCTTTAGGGTGCTCCCTGATCCTTCGAGGAGGCATGTCAAGCCCTCAGGGCATTGCAATCACCTCTGTCCTCTCTCACACTCCTTCTCCAAAGTGGGGGGTCCCTGAGCTCTCTCAGGAGGGATGACTCCGCTCTCCTCCCAGGAGGCTTCACCAACCCAAAGTGCAACAGGGAGAGCGAAGCAAATTGGCAGCTTTCCTACCTGCCTCTGTGTCTGGCTGGGCCAGGCTGGGAGCAAACACAAAAACCAGAGCTGGGCCACCAAATTGATTATGTGGATTACTCCCTCTTTTGCAGAATTACTGTTTGATGTGATTTTAGAGCTGAGTTTTGGAGCCTCGGTGAAGTAAGGGCATGAAAGAGTAATGAGAGAAGATGACACCGTGGTATTGCCATGGGCAGCTGTGTTGGCTCCCGTGTGTTGCCCGTTTGTAGTGAGAGATAGTGGCTTTTGTATTGGGAGGGTAAATAAAAATTGATATCAACCTAGTGTAGAAACTTGAAACTGCTTAGTAATATCCGGCTGCACAAGGTTGTTTCTCTGCAAGTTTATTTACAGAAGCATGAGGAAGTGCACTGTGGAGCAGCTCCCGATCTGCTGGTATGGGCTGAAGCGCCTAGACAGCAAAATTGCATTTCTATTTTTTCTCTAAATAACTGAAAGGGGGAAAAAACCCTAACACCTTTGTCTGTAAAGACTTTGTTTATATGAAGGAAAGTTTACACAGCTTGTGGAGAATTAATTTGTAGGAAATGAAACCTCTGTATCTTCTTCATCTTATATACATGGTCACTGCCTCATTCCAAATCACACCACCACTTGGGTTAAAACTTCAGGGTTATCAGCAGGATTTCAGGTTTCAGGAAGAACTGCTTTTAATCTTAGATTGAGAAAAATGAGTAGAAAGAAGAAATGTTAAATCTTGCTTTATAGCCTTTTCAGGCACGGTAGACTTAGTTAATATCTTTACTTAAATCTGAGAGATTCTGGGGAGGATGCAATAAGTCCAATTTGCCCTACTCTTTGTGCTGTGGGACCCAATTGCTGTTGGTGCCACCAGGTGTGGCTGGGAGTCCATTTTGTACTGTCCTTGCTCTGGCAAATGTGGGTGAGGGCTGTCTTGGTCTCACCTGGCAGTAGTCCTGCTGCTGAGCTTGGGACACAGAGGCTGTAGGGATGCTCAGCTGTGCCAGGCAGAAATGGGGAAGCATGGCCAATTTGTGGCCATGAGAATTGGGAGAGCTGTCAGAGTTGCAGGAAAGCAACATCAAAAGGATGGCCTGAGCTCTGACTTCCACTTCCCCCCAGCCAGAGGAGGGTCAGGAGAAAGCCATACTTTCCAGTCAAAACTGAATGGGAAGCTTACAGTGTTCAGGGTCACTTTAAGAATGTAAAAAAGACAGACTCCTGAATGAACTTTTTATATCCTCTAATCCTCTGCCTCTGCACATCCTGCTCCCGTGGGCAGTGGGAATGACAAAAGCCTGTATACTTGTAGTATACAAGTAAAAATACTTGTACTATTTTTAGCCCAGGCTAAAAATACTACAGCAGCAAGAGGTGCTGGACATCTTATGGGAGAGCACATTTCCATGGACCTTCACAAACACTTGTTTTTATCCATAAGGCTTGGTAGATGTCAGCTGCCATTGGTGTAGGTGCAGCAGTCAGCTGAAACAGGGATGCTTGTGCTCGTGAAAGGTACTTGTCAGAAATGAACATGGTACCTAAACAAAAACTGCATCCAAGGGCACTTGAAATCTATGGTCAGTAAGGATGTTTTGGTCAATGTGCAAACCTTCTCAAGGTGCAGAGGAGGAGTGAATGAATCCAAGAGTTCAGGTTTCAGCAGCAGCTGTGCATGATCAGTTAGAAGTGGTTCTGCACAGCTTTGGGAGGGTGCTGGGCTGTGCAATGCTGAGAGGCCTCGGCACCTCACACTGCTGCCCCTTGGGACTCTGAGCGTGACTGACTGGCCAGTAGCCTCCCGTCATTCCTCTATGGTGCCATGTGAAACCTCCTGTTGGTAGAAACCTTCTTCACACCTGGAAATAAAACCCCAGTTGGGTTGATTTGATAACCAGGAAGGAAGCAAAAGCGTCATTTCGATGTTTTTGGTAGATTTGCCTTGCCTTCTCTGGGGAGTTCAAGTGCTCTCTTGGAGCTGGCTGGCCTCTGCAGATCTCCTGGCCTTCCTTGTTTAGCCTGGCACAGCTTGAAGTTTTCCACTGAACCATTACCAGGCATTCGTGGCAGCATCCACTCCCCCTTATTACATTCTCCCCCCATCCCCTAGTTGTGGATGTCTTTTAAAAAACAAAGTTAGAGCAATGATAAATAAACAGTGCAACCCAGGACTCCTGTGAGAGAGAAGGATGCAGGCTTAGTAATAATTAAAGGTCAAGACATAAAGGAAAGACCAAAGAGAAAATAATGGGGGGGGGGGACGGACAGGTCGGGACACAGCAGGGGTTGAATGTGACAGGGGACATTAAACTGGCAGCCACGTTGCCAGCTGGTGGCCTCTGATCCAGGTTGTAACAGGTCATGGTGGGGGCCCTTGTGTTGAAGAGAAATCCGTGTAGTGCTGCTGTTCTGCCCAAAGGATTACCCCAAACGCACCTCCAAGTGGTGCTAGCAGTCCCACATGGACTTGCTCTCCTGTGGACCGTGCTGGAGGTCTACCATGGACTTGGTCCAGCACATCTCATGAGTACTAAATTCACTGCATTTTCTGAAGAAGAAAAAAATAGATTTATTTTCAAGATAGGTCATCATATTTTTAACTTTTTTTTTTTTTTTTTTTTTAATAAAGACCAGTGGTGCACAGAGGGAGGGAACCTCTACCGCACAAAGTCAATATCAATTACTACACTGTAAAAGACTAGGCTGTGCATATGTGCTGTGGCAATGACCAAGGCGAACCCCCTTTGTGCAGGGAGTACTTAGCTCTTTCATTGCATTTGTGGCTGCAGTGGTAGTCGAGCTATTACAGGAACAATTGATGAGGCTAGCTGACGTCAATACTTGAAAAGAACTTCACCTGTTTTAGAAGTAAAAATAAAAATGGATGTCTGTTAAAAAATATAATTTAGAATAATCAGGATGCTATATAATAAGAGCTCTGTTGCACGTAATTGGTGCTCCTCTCTCATTTAGCGTTGCGGTTTGTCTATATTCAATTTCCTCACATGGTTTGGTTATTGCTTTTGATTACTACTATCTATATCTAATGACAAGTAAACTTCTTTTTCTCCTCATCTCTTTCAAAATGACCTTGTGCTGTTTTGCATTTAAGGGGAAAATACACATGTACTGACTGGGCAAAGTCCTAGCTAAGTTTTGCAGTCACAGTTTGGCTGGTTGGCTTTGGTGAGCAGCTTTGTGTGAGCACAAGGAAAGATGCAGGATTTCACCTCAGAGGTAAAGCTCTCACACCACTCTGGCAGGCTGGTGCTTCAGGGTTAGTGGTCTTCTGTCAAGGTCAGGCTGCAATTCATCATTTTAGGCTGAGCACCAGAGGCCCCATCCTAGTTTCCTAATCTAACGTGTCACTCAGTATTTCCCTGGATCTCCTGAACTATTCTGCTGAACTCAGCATAATACTTCAGGCCCAAAATTTAGCATTTAAACTTTGATTGAAACTGCATGAAAGTTCACAGAAGCATGAGTTGAAAGGAAGGTTTTAAAACTTTCCAAGTAATGGTTAAAGAGCCTTTCAAGCCCTAAAGAAAAGTAAGTTTTGTCCTTATCCCCGGCCATGGCAGATCTCCCTTTGCTGGCCACCCCAAGGTGGTGTTGAACCTTGCATGGCTGATGGTGGGTGCCTTGGTTGCCATCACCCTGGGCAGTGGGCACCTTCCTCACTGTGGGAGCTGTACTTTCTCCAGGAAGACACACAGACATTGCTCCAGGTAGCTGAGGAAATGCCCAGCCCAAGGCAAGGGAGTGACGACCACTCTACAGCCAGCTCCTCTCACCTGCCTCAGCTCAGGTGGGAATTTCAGAGGCACTAGGCTCTTCTTCCCCCTGCTGCTGGCTGCGACCTCTCCTGCTTCTCCAGCAAGACAGGCTGACCTCTCTGTTGCCCAGTGAGATTGGGCAGGAGAGGCTTTCTTTTACAATCTCCCTTCAGCAGAACACTCTTCTCCCTCAGCGCCTCCACACTAGCATTAGCTGCTCGTGTTATTAGAGTTCACCTCCCCCCCCCACCGATGATCTGTTGCTTGGGTCTCTGTCCAGAAAAAAAAGATTTGAAAAAGAGGATCATCAACTTTAACAGCTTTCCTTTCCTGTGCCAGCTGCTGTAATTTCTCCTGTCACCTCTGGGGATTTTCACTCAAGAAGAGAGACCAAGCTGTGCAGAAAAGGCAAGAAAGTCCCTTGTTTAAATTGGGCTCTGTTGGAGGAATGTTCCCCCTCCCCAAGCAACGGCTGGATACTCTCCTCGGTTGTGTAGGAAGGGCCAGCTGAAATGTGTAAATCCAAGTACCATATTTTGCTGAATGTTGACTCTTACGAGATTTCTGATGAGATTACTAGATGACCTCTTAAAGCCCTTTCCCACCCAATTATTTATGATTCTGGGTTGCTCTAAGATTTCATAATGGCTCCTTTATGACTCCTTACATAGTTTACTTGCTATTGAAGTTAAATGAATTGGTTAGTAAATTCCTGGATGCCCCTTTTTATAACTCAGTTGAGTGCTGTATTTTGTGGCTCTGAAATCCTCTGGCACCTCATCTGTTCTCCATGAACTTTCAAAAATCACTGCTCGAGGTATCTCACTTCCCTCTATTAGCTCTGTTAGCAATCTTGGATGCTTGTCATTCAGTCCTGTGGGTTTATGAATACTTTCCCAGGAATTCTTTTCATCTTTCCTTTGAATTTACTCCTGATTCAACCAAATCATCTGTAGAATCCAATCCTCAAAGTTGTTTCCACCCTCAACCTTGACTGTAAAAAGGCAGCAGTAATTGGTGAAGAGACCTCAGTTTCCCAACACAGGAAAAATGCTCTTGGTTAAGGCTGTCAGCTAAGACCCAGAAAGACTAATTCCTGCTGTACATTGAACAACTTTTCTGTTAATGATTGCAAACAACACATTGCTCAGCACACAAATTAACCTTCTATAAAGGAAATTCATTGATGAACTACAAACAAATACTTGATTCGAAAATCAAGACTGTCATTGCTTGAAGAACTGACTGCTCTGACCACATCTCATTTAAGCATTTTGCCTCAAAATTCAAGTTTCAACATCTCAGCAGTTGATCAGATGAGCTATAACAAAATGGGATTAGTCAAGCTAATATCACAATAAGAAGCCCGTAATACATTTAACAATCCACTGATTTAAAATGTTCTGAATTCCCTTAACAAGAACAATGATAATGACATAAATCTGATCAAATCTTCAGTGAACTGGACTTAGTAAGGAATATGTAAAAGTTCCCTTGAAAGTGTGAAAAATCTTAAGTAATTTGGACAAAACTGTAATAAAACAAGTAAGTATTCAGATTAGTTTTGCCTAGCTCCCATATGTCACAAGCTAACCTGTAGTTGAATCTAGATGAAGGCAGTTCCCCATTATATAAAGGTACATTTAAGCAGATGAGAAACAGGTTCTGCAGCAATCAAAACATTAGATTAAAAAAAAAAAAGAGTTCCTAGTTATCAGGGGCACTTCTGTTGAGGGAATCTCATGGCAATCAGCCATATGGACCAGTCGTATTTCTGACTATGTGCTGGTCTCAAAACACTCTGGCCTGCAGCAAAAGCTGTTCAGTTGTGCTCAAAACCCTCCCTGCACGTTTAGAGTCAGAAAAATGTCCATGTGATCCAGGGAAGGAGGGTGCTGAGGTCATGATTCTATGCACACGCATATGTTTACACCCATGAATTAGAGTGGGTATGTTCATGTGCAGAAAGCTTAGCATATGTGTTAATCTTTGCAGGACTGACATGCCCAGTCCTGATACAGATCCTTGATGGAACTTGCTTCCCTGCCAAGTGTTTATCCTAAGCTCCAAATGGGCCAGTCCTCCCTCACGGCAGGGTGTGAGCTTCCCCCACAGCAAGATCTGCCTGCAGAGAGACATTTCCCGCAGCAGCTCCAAAAATATGTCCTTTGGAGAATACTTTTCCCCACCTTCTACAAGTCTCAAGCCATGTGACATTCAAACTTTTTTCTTCTGTTGCATCCCTTTTTTATAGGAGAGAACAACACTGGCTGCTTTTTCTCTTTCAGGCTTCTCCAGAGACTTGCTCTTTCTATTTCAGTACCTTTTCAGTATAGTTGATCTCCACCTATGGATATAAGGCACAGCAGAGTTTAGGGTCATCCATCTGTACTTGCAGATCTTGGATTTGCTCTCAAAGTGGTGAGAATGGAGAAGGACTTTTATAGAAATAAACAGCTCTTATTATTTCAGCTCCTGGACTCCAATAGTTACAAGTGACAAGAACTAGATTATTAGATTTCACCAAATACGGGCATATTTTGATGTGTGGGTGTCAGTTGAAAAATAGATCATGATCTTTAGAAGAGCCCATTCTGTGGTATTTCTAAATAGTCCAATATCATCTTTGAGCTCACTCCTGTGATTCCAACTCTGCCCGTGCCCTCTCTGGTGTGTACCTTGAATAATTTTGTTGTAAGAAATCCTATCTAGTAACAAACAATATTTTGCTGAGATCTTCAGTAAAGCACTCATCATTTCCCCTCCTTCCTCCCCCACACTTGCATTTGCTTTCACACTTGCAAATGTCCTTTCTCTACAGCTGATCTCTTACCATTAAATAAAAAATAGCCTGTAGATTTGTCTGAGAGAGATCGCAGGTGCTTACCATAACCATTGCACCCAAAGACCATACTGAGTGAGTGATGCACAGCTTCACCAACTGGTATTTACAGCTGAAATATTGCCGAAATGTTTGATGTGTATATGAACCACAACAAACATTCCACAGCCTATGTAAACAAAATCCTGTACAACAGAAACCAGGAGCTATCCGTATTCATGAATGCAGTTGAAGATTTTTTTCAGTTAGCCATTTAAGTGGTACTTAGTAGAGAAACTGAATTGAAATCCAGGCAAGAGGAAACTAAACAGGGTGGTAATAGAGATTCTTTAATGTACTTAAACCTATGTCATTTGTATTCCTAGAAGTATTTTCTGAGTTTCCTAAAAGTGTGAAGTTTATCTCTGTTTCCCACATACATTACTCCACAGACATAAGTCATCTGTTAAAACAGGCTCTGTAATAGTCTGAGAAACGCCTCTGTATCAAGCATGTTTGTTTTGGCATTCATGCTCCAGGCAGATGCACAGGAGGAGGGAGTGATGGCTGTGCAAGGGGCCCGTGACACTTGGGGACAAGTAAGTAGAATCAAGACAAGTAAAATCTCAAGACTTGTGAGAAAAAAGTCTGCGCTTCCAATCCCCTCATCTCTTACAAACACAAATGGATCAACAAATCTGGGTGACAGTAATAGCCAGATTTGTGTGTGTACATCCATAGGACTTCAGCCCCAGGACCTTTGCTTTGGCACCTCCACAAGCTTCTCTGATCTCTTATTAAGCAGCTGAGCAATCATTACTTTCATAGTGACCAGAAGCAGGCCCAGGACACATGAAATTGCAACCCTGGCCTCTAGGGTCAATTTGTCCAAACCAAAGAGACATCCCAGTGCTGGGGTAAGGATGTGCAGTAGTGTGTCTCTGAGTGCTTTGCTAACAGCCAAACTCCTCTGCTGCAGACTGCCTGGGGAACACACTGCCCAATCCCAGGTATGAGTCCGCTGCTTAGCACAGGATCTTTCCCTTGGGGATGGGTGCAATGGTACAGTTAACAGGAAAACATCACGTGGGGGCCAAAGAGGAGGAATTCTTGGAGTATTGTGGTTTTAACTTAGTCGTCCTGTGAGTTCTCCATTGAGTAAAACAGCGCATTTTAGATATTCAGTCCTTTATTACTTAGAAAAACTTCTTAGCCTATTGGAATCTTCAAAAGATCTCATCTGATGTCCACACTGGTGCCTGGTACTATTGCAGTGATTGTAGCTGGACTTGGATTTATGACAGATGCGTAAGCTGTGAGCTGAAGTCAAGGTGGCACCAGCTTGTACTGCCTGGAATGACTCACTGCAGCCGTACCAGAGGGGCGAGGGGCTGGTGCTTTGAGTAAGGCAGGTGTAACCTGCTCTGAGCTTACTCCGTCCATCAATTCAGCAAACTGTTAAAAAGAATCAATTCTGGTTTGATTCTCTACCTGCACAGACCTGATGAAGACGGGTATGGAAAGGGCAGCGTTCCCATGTAATTCAGTGGGGAAAAAAAAGGCTAAATAACAGGGTGCACTTTGCGTGTGTGTTTTCAAAAAAATCCCATCCCGGCAATGGCAGTATGGACTGTGAAAGAAGATAATACCTGTGACTTTCTGTTCTCAGATAACCTTTAGCTGATTAGCACTTGAGTGTGCTTGGACAGCAAGGTGCACTATTTTAGCCTTTTCTTTACATTTTATCCTACTGTGCTTTGAAGGAAGATAGTTATCAGTATCAGGAGGAGTTGGAAGCAGCAGGGAATGGCATAGTTCAGCGAGCTTCTGCTTCAAGAGGGTACTGTTGAATTACTGCATAGCAATCCAGAGGCTCACTGCATCACCACTATTCAACATGTTCAATTACCACAATCTTTGCATTTTGTTGAAGATATTATTCATCAGTAACATAAATCAGAGGCAAAACAAAGCAAGCAGCAAAGAGCTCTGTAGCTCTCATTTTTCCTTATGAAAGGGATTTTCTGTGCATGACAGTACACCTGATAGAAATTGTAACAAACTAAAAAAAATCCAGATCTGGTGCTTGCAGTAAATCTTTGTCAATAGCACACAAACACCAGGCACAAATCTTCTCCATGAAACATCCTCAGCCTTAAGAAGCAATTCCTACAATGATGTTTATTTTTGCCTTGTGATAGTACAACACAGCTGTTGCAGTTCGAGGGGTTCCTGGGGGGTCACTGCCAGCCGCTCTGTGAAGGTTTTCAGGGCTGGAATCACCCCCCCGCCGCCTGTCCCTCGTGGCAGGGACAGGCGGCGGAGGTACTTAAGCCAGGAGACAGAGACCACGCAGGGAATCCAGCAGCAAAGAAGACTTTATTCAAATTTCCCGCAGCTTATAAGGGCTGCTGGGCCAAAGAGGGGATTGGCCATTTGGCTAGCCAATGCAAGGAGACAATATAATAACTATGGCAACACAGAAACCAATGGTAGACAAGTGAGTTAACAACTTCCAAACCCCGGCACACGGCTACTTATGTAGACATTCCAGACATGAAATTACCTGAAATTGGATAGATGTCTCAGCAAAATAAACATTCCAACTTTACAGAAAGAGAAAAAAATTAGGAAGTATTCTTCAGTCTGCAGCAGTCAGCCCCAAACATAACATAGCAGGGGTTGGAAAGTATACCTCAAGTTAATAGCTTCTCTGTTGTAGGTTCCATGGTGGCAAAGGCTTTTCTTTTTGAAAGGGCTAAGAAGGAGTTGGTTCTCCCCATACATCCTCAGGCTGTGCTGTTCCATAAGTGCCACGACACACGGCCCTTGTCCAACTGCTTGACAAGTGGGCCATGTGTGCAGAGCATCCCTGTGAGAAGATGGCAGTGAGACAGAATTTCATTAAGATGTTCCTCTGAGCACATTCTGCTTTGCTGCACTGTCCAGACCTTTTTTGGTGACTGCAGAGACCAGAATTAATCAGGGAAATGAGCTGGGCTTTTTCACTTTGCAATTGTTTTTGTTACTTTACTCTTCATTCTTCGTCAGCTGTTTTTCCTTCTTCCCTACAACAATTAAGCAAAGAGGTGATGAAATGAAATGCCTTGCAGAAGGGTTCGCACACGAGGTTTGACCAGTGTTTTTGAGACAGGGAATTGTGTGAGTGGGAAGTGTTTGTAAGCTTTTGGAGACTTTTTTACACTGCTTATCTCGTGGTCTCAATGTTCTCAGTGCATGTTACTGTGAGTGCTGTGCCAGAGTAGCACATGAGTGCTGTTAAAGAGAGAGATGCATCACACATTGTGTTCAAATTTGACTTCTTGCCTTCTCCTATCTTGGCATGGATATACAGACCTGCTAATTTTACTGTAAATACTGAGATGCACCACAACAACCAACCAATCCAGCCATGAAACCGTTTAAAGAGCTTGGATATGAAGTGGTTTATGGCCAAGGCTTTAACTGCTCACTCCCAGCTGTCCATCGGCCTAGCTAGAGGGTCACTGAGATGTTCCACATGACACTGAAAAATACACAATGTCATGGCATTACTAAGGCAGTCAAATAATAATAATACCTGTATGGCCAAGGAGAGAAGCATCTTAAGACTTTGTGAGAGCCTTTTTGGTATACAAACCTGTATCCAGGATCCCCAGGGATGTCACAGGGATGCCAAATACCTGCCAAACGTAAGCGCAGAAATTTAATACTTCATGTGCAGCTACAAAGCAGAAGTGCCATCTGGTCAAAAAGCAAATACATGCAATATCTGACAGATCTGGAAGCCAAGGAGAAATATCCCATTCCACTTTTGACCATGCAAGCGTGTTTCAGGCAGGATTTATGCCAAATCATCTAGCCTTAGGGGGGGTGAAGAAAACAAGACAAATCCAGGCAGGCTCATTTCAGAGGTAGGCACTGTCTGCAGCGTACTGTCATTTGAAAGAAAGTGTACCATTTTTGCACAAGGCAAGAAAACACTTGAATTGGGAATGGCATTAGGAATTGAGCTGTTTTACTGGTGCTCTAAGCATGGCCAGGGAGCTGCTGGTCTATGGAGTAGTGGCCTCTCCTGTGACTGGGTGGTGGGAAGTGTGTGATGTGGAGGGAAAATCCAAGCTGCCTTTTAGCCATCCTACTTTTGGTCTTTTTTCTAAGTACTAAGTGTATTATCAGTGCAGTACTGATGCACACAAGGTTTGTGCCATGTTGGTGGTTTGGAAGTTATCCATGAAGTTATTTCCGTACACACCAGGGCGTCAATTCAGCCCATTCACAGAAACATGCTCGAAGACAAAACTAAGTATTTTTGAAATTTGGGAGGAAAAAGCACCTCTCACCCCTCCCCTTCCTCCCAGCTTTTGTCTATCACTAGTTTTAAACCATATAAATGAGTTGTAATGCCAGTCATTTCAGCAACACAGATGTTTGCAATAAGCATACAGCTGAGAAGTGTAAAGTGAAGATGAATGTATCATTAGTATGCATAAGTAAACTTTTGCAGCCCATTTGTCAGATCAAGCTGAATTGCATCCTGTCTTTCCAGATTACAAATGTCTTGTATTAAAGCAACAGGTTCTTAAGAAGGCTGGGAAAATGTCCTGCTCCAATTGCTCACTGTAAATAGTACAGTGCAGAAACTGCTCAGTCGCTTCTCTCTCTCGGCTTTGGAAGTAAAAGCTTAGGTAAAAGCTCGATTGTTCCCAGTCTGAGACCTCATTCTGTAAGAGGCCGGCAGATCCTTTCCTATCACGGAGAGGTCCTAGCAGCTATCAACTACTGCATCTATGACAAGATGCTGAAGTGATAGATAGATGTGTTCCTTCATTTGTTTTTAAGTTGCTCTTAAACACATTTTCTTTGGAGCAATGTTTCAGCCAAATGAGACAGGAAGGTAGATGATTTTTTTTTTGTCTTTAAACTGCTGAACATTTTTAAAAGTGAGCTATGCTTCAGTGTTTTTTAGCACACGGAATCCATCTTAATGTGAAGTACATAACAAAAAGTGCCATGCTTTCTATAAAGATCTTAAGGAGAAAGACTGAGCCCCAGTACCACATTGTAAATTAACTATTGTCCTTTGTCAGCATCGGGTGTGCCCCGTCATGTCAAATAACCACAGTTGGCATCCTGTCTATGAGCACAACCCCGTTCATTTCATTCACCCAGCAGTGAATAATTCATATAGCAAGTTTAACCCTGGGCAAAATACACTGACATCAAGAGTCACTAAACTATAGTCATTCACAGAACAAAATAGTTATTCATGCTTTCAATGTGAACCATTAAAGCTTGCCAGCTAAATTTAAGAATTAATCGAATTAATTCATTTAACATCATCTGAGCTCACAACAATGTTTTTGTATGCTTGCTGTGCTTTGCTTTACTTTCCCCCTTTCTTTTCCAAATTGTTTGTACCTGGAAACTGAAATGCTGTACCAAGCAAGTTTTAGCAAGTCCTGTAAAGGCAAAGAGCTTTACAGGAAAGAAGATAATTCCTAAGTCGTGATGTGGCGCCCTCAACTTATAGCATTAATCATCAATTATTAGATGGTAATGTGGTTATTGGCAGCATTTAATGCAACTTTAGTGAGCAATGACTGCTCCTAAAAACCTGGACCTGGCTCCCAGTGTGCACCAGGGCAGAGTGTGTTGCCTGCCCAGGCCAAGGGTCTGTGCCTGGATCAGGAATTGCCTGTCCCCTTGGAGATGGCTGCTACACATCCCGGGGCTGGAAGATGAGATGGGCCTGCATCAGAGATGGAGGGAGTGGATAGACCCTCCTGCTTTCCATGAGACCCTGCCTGGCGCAGTGCTCCTGGGTCATAAATAGGTGATAGCACTGCTCAGATGGCAGAGGAGCACAGGGAAGTGAGGTGGAGCAGATGAGATGAGAGGGGATTACACCAAGAGTCCTATTACCATCAACTCAAGCTTCTTTTTTGTTGTTTCCTTGCAAGAAAGAAAATGGTTCTTGTGTGCTGATGGTGGCTCTTCATGGCTGTCACCACATAACCACAAGCACGAGGGGTGGCGTGAGCCCTCACAGGTGCTCCTGTGCTGGCAGGCATTGGCAGGAGGTTGTCACAGAGGCCTGGAGAGGGATTCGTGGGTGTTTTCTCAAAACACTGTCACTTACAGGAAGAAAATGTTTCCTTTGGGGGTTTATCACATGGCAGCAAACAGAGGAAGTGAGTTTTCCTCTGCCACGACCAAAAGAGCTGGTGGATGGGTGGTGTTGGTACGGTCCTGCTTAGTCATGTGGGGAGGAGACTGCATTGTTAAAGCTCCACGTGTGGTCGCTCTGTCCTTTCCAAGCCCAAAGTGGGATGGGAGTGGCAGCTAATTAGGAATTAATAATTTACTCTTTTGTGAGTGATGGATGTGCAGTATTTGCGCTGCAGGCTCTCTACCCTTTCAGTGTAACTACTTTAACTTTTTGCCTGCTGGTTGCTTTGAGAGTGATCAGCATCTGTGGCCACACGGAAGAAGCATCTTCTGACTGTGAAGGGATTGCTGTGTGTTTTTTGTCTCTGTGGCTGACAACCTTTTCTCCCCAGCCAGCAATAGCCTCTGTGCGCATGTGCATCCCTTCACTATTTCAATCAGTCTCCAACAGCTTCTGTAGCACAAGGCCCCTCACATATTCCTGGTTTTTGCTCAGCAGCTATTTTTTTCTGTAAGTTGCTCAGTTTTCTTCACAGATCTGTTTAAGTTACTTTATTTGGAAAACAACAATGAAAAGATGCAAGAAAAAGTCTGCTTTACCTTACAATGGCTACAAACTGTGTTGGCCTTGTGTTCAGGGATTCAGCTGAGGTAGGATGAATCCCTTGCTGCCACCACCCATTCTGCTCTATGTTCACTGTCGAGTCTAAAATTTGGTGTAAAATCTTGAGCATCTTCCAAGCTGAGAAGTCCACTTTGGAGATGATTTCCTTATGGTTTGGCACAAAATAATTAGCTGAAAACTACTTATCATAGCCTGCTGGAAAAATAGATCGTATTCCAAAACACCTGCTTCCTTCTTAAAAATCACAGCTTCTGATCTGTGTAACATAATACTGACAAATCCAGGTCACCACTTTTATTGTGATTACGGCCGTATGTGCTGTGCTTCAGCCTCTGCTCGAGGCCTGCTGCCTGTGTGTGAGCAGGCAGCGTGGAAACAGGCAGTGGAGAGGGTTGGATTTGGTGCTGGACACCACGTGGCAGGGTCTTGTGGAGGTAGGACACTTCTGTCATAGACTCCGGTGGCTTCCTTGCCTCAGCACGGTACAGCAGAATTGTGCAGAATTGGCCTGTACCAGTGCCTGATCCCCTGGACAGGCTGTCTCACCTCAGCAGAAATGTGCCTGCAGCTGTGTGAGCCCTCTTGCCTCCATGTGAACTGAGCCACAGTTACTGCAAGAGCTCAGTCCTGCAGGCCCCGGGTTATCTATTGGGCATGACTGATCCATCCAGGTTTATTTTGAGTTGCAGTTCACACGGAAGAGCTCCCCTGGGGGTTGGAGGAAGCAAGGGTACGTGTGTACATGGGGCCAAACTTCCCCACGTCCCTTCCCACCCCTCATCCCCAGTGCCCGTCCACGGGAGGTGGCAGTCCTTTGGTGCCAACTTCCCAGTGTGACTCTGGCAGAGGAGCTCTCAGGGGGCTTCAACAGCTCTGGCAGAGACAGCAGCATCTCACTGGGCACCCACTGGATCTTAATACACACAGCCCGTTGGCCATCCATAAACCAAACCAAGCAGAGCACAATTCCCTCTCCTCCAGCCATCCAGTTGAAAGGGCACTTGTGTGCCTGTATGGGAAATTCTGGGGGAAGTGCACTTTATGTGGGTTATCTGAGGGCATGGGTTCTGTGTAGTCTTATTTTCTGGTACTTTTTTTAAGGGTGAGTGGTATGTGAGGTTATTGTTATTTTTAAAAAAAGGAAATTTCTACTGGAGGACTCATTTTCATTTTTGTAATCTGTCTTTCTGACCCTTTTAACTTGAAATCGCTCTGGTGCCCCTCCAAAAATCATGCTGGTAGAGAGAATAGACCCTGCCCTCTCCGATGGCAGGCTCTGCTTTAGCCTCCAGGAGAAAGATTGCTGAAGAAGGCATGAGAAGAGACAGTGAAAAAACATTAAAGCTAGACAAATTCAGGCTCAATAAAGGTGTATATTTTTCACATTGTGTTTAGTTAACCATTGAAGCAACTTATGTAGGGATTCAGTGGATTTTCCTTCACTCGAAGGCTTTAAATCAAGCCTGCATGTACTATGATATGCTTTAAGAAGAGCTTGCAGACTTGATTCATAGTTGCCTGAGTGAGGGTTTTTGGTCTGTTTTGTGCAGCTGGACAGAGCAGATGGTCAGAAAAAGATCTCCCTAAGCGATCTGTGTTTAAATAAGCAAACAAATAACCCCCTTGAAAGTGATATCCACACATACAGATGGATGAAAATCGCAAGTCCTTTACAATGCTAGAAAAGGAAATGTTTGTGTCTACTGTAACAGACCGGTTTTGGTATTCCAGATGCTAATTTGCAGGGAAAAGTGGTAAACAGTTGGTGCTGAGAAGGACAGTGTTAAGATGTAGCACTTGTTAGGGGAATGACCCTCACACCCTGCAACCCAGTGGTGTTGACAGAAAGAGCTCACGGTGGTGTATCCCTGCTCCCTGACTTTTGGATTCCCACCAAGCCTGAATGAGGTGCTTCAGGTCTCTGAGCACCTGGAGGGGGTTCAAGGCAAGGCTGTCCCAACTAGGCAGCACAGGGGGAGGCTGAGCTCCTCTTTAAACCCTGCTGCCCAACCTGGATCAGTGTGTACAGATCTCTGAGCACTTGGATCAGGCCCCTCTCCCCTAACAGCCAACTGAGAAGGCAGCAACCCTCCCAGAGAATGTCAGGGAACAGTTGGAGTTCTTCATTAGAGAGAACCTAATTATTTATGTGATTTTACATTAATGACCTGGCAACAAGATTTATTTCTCAACTTATTTGTTTCACAATGTGGTTTCTTCAGCAATCAATTGATATTTGGTTAGCTTAATAACTATCTTGTTAAAATTAAATTAAATGCTACTCTGATTTAACTGTATTAAAATAAATGTTGTCATTGTTAATGAAATGCAAATAACTATTTTAATTGTAGCAGTGCTTCATTGAGTTGCCACTGTTGGGTGGAAGGATGTTGAAGAACACACCAGTGAGGCGGGAGATGACAGGAGGTGCTGAGAGCAGGACCCCAGCCAGCACCAGCATGGCAAATGGGAGCTTCCCCTGGCTCCAGCAGGTCCTGGATGACAACTGCAATGGGACATGAAATCAAAGTTTCTCTGTTTAGATAGGCAATCTGATCCTTAATTTTCATTATTTGATATGCCTACTAGTCTACAAGCATCTAAATCCAGATGCAGGTTCCTGGTATCTGAATAAATGTTTAACAGACAATGAGTTAAAATGAGGGATCCTCAAGCTTTCCCTGTAGTGTGGGTCAAAACCTGACAGAACATTGGTCCCCATGCTTATTTACTTCCTGTCACCTTGGATTCCCACGGACAGAGACTTGTGCCCCCTGCTTTGGCAGACATGGATGGAGGCAGGGATAGAAGGAGGGCTCCTCTGCAAGTTCCTGCCTGTCCATCCCACCTCCCCATCACACCCCATTCCTCTGGCAGGTAACAAGAACAGACAGGGAAAAAGTCATCAGTGAGTTTGGTCTGGAAATAAGGATTTACAAGCAGACAAGCAGCTCACTTGTCTCTGCTGCTCCTTAGGTCTGAGGAGAAATCCCTGGATGCAGGCAGTGGGTTATCACACACCAGCAAACTGTGTATCTCTGCAGATCTTTCCATCTCTGTAGATGGAGAAAGCGACGTCCATACAAAAGTTACAAAATGAGAGCTTTCCACTGATATGGATGCCTAAGTGAAACAGTAGAAACGGTAGCTGGAGTCATCAGGAAACATGTCCCGATGTGTTGCTGAAGCTAAACGCTGAAACTACGGAGCCTGAGCTGTGTGGTGGGCAGGGCTGATCCAGCTGCCTTTGTAGTGGGCACTGATTCCACTTGCGATGCAGCAGGAGCCAGGGCAGGGCTGCCCGGGGAGGGAGAGAAGGTGAGTGAAAAGACCAACCTCCAGAAGTAGGGCCAGGTGGACATCCCTGCATTTGAAGGGGTCTGCACATTTCCCGGAACAACAGAGAAAATTAAGGTAATAATGCTGCAGAAGCAAATGGTTTCATCTTTTGTTTACACGTGCAGATAAACGATCCTTTGTATCCCTATTGGCCGAATTTGTATGCACAAGTCTTTGTTACTGAGTTACAAGTACTGCAAGAACAGCACAAAGTTTACAAAGTTTGAGCAATACCCACAGAAAAATCCTTGAAATAAACTAACTACAAAAAAGGATCAGCCACAGGGTGAGTTCCCAGTCCTTCTCTCTGAAAGCATGACCCCATCCAGGCATTAAATATTTACACAAACTGTGTAACCAGTTAACTGGGCAGCAAAGAGTAGACTCCTAACACAAAGCATGCTGCAGTTTATAACACTTGTACTTTCGCCTATGTGCATTACCAGTTATTGACAAAAGTGCAAGGTGCACACGTGCATGCTATAGGTTATTCAAGATGAAGTGCAGTGCTGGATCTGCATTCCCTCCACAGTCCAGACACGGGCATTTCATCATAGACATTTCCCCCCCCCGCCCTGGATATAACGATACAACAGATCTAAACCTGGGGGATATAATAGATAGAAGGAAAAATCGGGGGGAAAAAGGAGTTAAGTTTAGCTCAGTATGAAATGTGCAAAGATTTAGACTCGGTGTTGTTTTTAATAAACTTAGATGAACAACATATGATACCTTGTGTTATATTAATCTTCCAGTGCTTGATGCTGCACGTGATTTTCCAGCAGCTTTCATTTATTGAATTCCCTGCTTAGATTTTTAGTGAAAAGCAAAGAAGATTATGAAACATCCTGGTTTTAATTCTCATTTAATTGCATACAATTAGCTAAATGCATCATTTGCTACAACTCCAGTTAATACATAGTTAAATGTAATTTTTACAATAGTATGCCAAATGACATATTAATAATATTTGGTATCATTAGCACTAGATTACAAAAATATTTGCATAGTGCTTATTAGGATGTGATATGATGTGTTTCCACATTGGTTGACTATGTAGGTGACTAAGGATTATGACATAATTCTCAACCCCTAGCCTGGATTTTAAAGCTTCCAGATTTGTTTATTTATTTTAGAAAAGAATAGTCAAGTTCCTGATGCTGTTTTTGTGGCACTGTTTTCTAGAATAAGTGCATTCAGCCTTATTCCTGTTCACACTACACTTTTGTAGTTATACTTAGTTTACCTCAGTTCCCTGAAGTTTGATTTCTTTCTTCTTCTCTACTATTCATTCTGCCAAGAATGAGGGGGGGAAAATTGATCCTGCCTTGGGGATGAGGGACTAGAGTAAATGACCTCCGTGGGGCCTTTCCAGCCCTGTTTTTCTTTGATCCTGCATAGTCTGGAGCTATCGTGCGTCCAACCGGCTCACGGTGGAGTCAAAACAAACCGGTGTCCACACTGGTCTGCCACGTCTGTCCTGAGAAAAAGAGAGCAGTGCAGCTCCAACCATCCCTCGGTGCTTTTGTAACAACTGTGCTGGTGAGACAGGGAGATGCAGGGTTCTCTCCTGGGTTCGATGTTACTGCTGCTGCCCTGAGGGTACTGGGTTGAGTCCCTTTCCTTCAGGCTTCTCATTGAGCCCTGGGATTCTGGCTGTCTCCCAGCTAGAGGGGGCTGATGTGCTTGCTGACTGTGCTGAACGCCCTTCGCTGCAGGGCCTGGGACATATGGCATGTGACAGTAATGCACTGTGCTGCACTTGCAGACAAATTGAAAGTGTTTCCTGATGTTGTGCAGCACAGAAAAACAGCGGCAGCTTGTGCCAAGGTGTGCCAGCCAGCGATGTGCCAGAAACATCAGGATGTTGCAAGAGGGACTTGAGGTTCCGGGTTTCATCCTGGGTTTGAATTTTGTCTTTCCTAACCCTAGGGATGGCTCACTCCAGGGCTTTGGCCTGGTCCAAGAGCCATGACAGGAAGCATTTGCAAAACTTGAAATGACATTTGGCTTTCCCAGGCCACCCAGTGTCTGGGCTTTCTTTCCAGGGTTGCAAGTACTTCCAGGTGTTTGGGGCAGAGCCATATGTAAAAACATCCTTTTCAAGAGCAATAGCACTCTGCCACTTGTGCTGTCTGCAAAATGGAAGCAACAACAAACAGGAAACCTTAGGGATGAGGGTCAGGCAGAAATACAGTTCTGACAGTTGGTTGGAAACATCTAAAAATAATGATTAATTTAGAAAAATCAAAATGAGGTGTTACTTTAATTGTGGTGCCAAGTTGCGGTCTGAGTGGCCTGGAGGCTGGAGCAGAAGATGCAGCGAAGCAGGGAGACTCAGGATTTATGCAATATCTGACATTTGTGATATTCTTTGAAATAAATTTTCTTTGAAAATAAATACAAGTAGCTGCAACTCAAGAAAAGCACAAACTCTGCCCCAGAGCTGCCTTTACTCTTCACAGGGATCACCTCTGGCAAGAGGGGAGTTTAGTCTAGGGAGTTTAGTCTAGGGAGTTTTCCTGCAGTCTCTGGGCTGGATACCTGTGTCTGTACAGGTGGTAACCCCAGGCAGGCAGCAGGCTGTGAGGGCTGTTTGACAGCTGTGGGGTGTAATGATGAGCTCATGGAGGAAGAACAATTGCTTTGGCTTTTATTGTGTCCTTCTGGATTTTTTCAGAAGTAAAATTGCTCATGGAGGGTTTCTTTATTTCTTTCCTTCTTTCTTTTTCTCTTAGCGTCTTGAGACAGAGGTATTTAACAACAGAGCTTAATAGAGTGTAAAGTTACAGCGGAGAGAAAACGGAGAGAAGCAAGGTGAACATGAACTGGCTTCCGCAGCCTTTGACAGATCATCTGGTGGGAATAATGAGTAATTTATGTAGCATTCCCCACTTCAGATTATCGAGTGGCTAGACTGAAGCTGGGAAACTCTCCAGGTCCAAATCAGATACAACAAAGGGGATATTTGTAGTCCTTTGTGTATTCCTTTATTGAACTCATTTTTATTAATTTCCTGATACTGAAAATATTTGGGGTGGGGAAGACAAAGTTTCACATCCCACACACTGTCCTCGTGGTAGCTGCTCACGGTGCTGGGATCAACACGTTTGTGGCAGGTCTGTGAGGCTGTGCTGCCAGGTTCAGATGAAATTCAGTGTCAGGGAGCCTGTCCTATTCTGTCACAGAACCTGCCCTGTCCTTGAGCCCACCACTGACCAGTGAGAAGAGACTGAAAAAATAAAGTGTTCAGGTTTAGTTTACCAGTAGGGAAGGGTCCCAGAGAAGTACCACCAAACCATTTGCTTGTCTACAAGCAAGTCAGTCTGCCTCTCCAGGTCCAGACTGACACTCAGCTGGTTCTGCTTTGTCCCAGAAACTGACTTACCAAAGGATGGCCGCCTCCTCAGCAGAGAGCACAGACAGGATGAAACTGTAGTCCCTGTCTGCAATCTCAGCCCGTAGGCAGTTTCTCCCCTGCTGTGTGTCTGACAAACAGCCTGAATTCCTAACCTGGTGGCCATAAAAGCAGTCCCAGTCTCACCCACAGAGTCAGCATTGCTATGGGTACCTCGTCCTGCCCTAGGGAAGGATGAAGGTCAGAGAAACACTTGGCCAGGTGTACAACTTCTCCCAATTGTCCAGGGTATGCTGAAGACAAATTCTCAATTTGGAGCAATTCAGGGAAAGACAATTAAATCTCAGTAAGTTCAGAAAGCAGTGTTTTCCTTAAAATTCTCCAGAAAGTTGCTGTGGGATAGTGTGGTCCAGATGATTGTAAATGCTGACCTCATCAGCTGCTGCCTCCAAACTGGTCGTTCCAGCCCCATGCCTGCTCCTGGTACAGCTCCTCTGTGTAAGAGAGACACTTATATGGGGCAGGACAATGCTCTGTGGTCTGAACATGCCAGGGGAGCTGGGGTGACCCACTCAGACCCCTGGGAGTGCCGTGCCTGCCTGTGTCCTGCTGTCCTCCTCACCCTTTGGAAGGGTTTGTGCGGCTGGGTTTCGGTTGCCTAAAGGCAAATGATACACAGTAGACTGGGAAACATCTTCTGTAAAAACAAACAAAAAGAACCCACAAAATCCAAATAAACCCCTTAGAGACCCTTTCCTACTGCAACTATTCCAGTATAAGGGGCTAGAATAGCTTTTGTTAGAGGGCAGAAAAAAGGGATTTTGGATGGCAATATATTTTGGCTGTTTTGCAGCTAACAAAATCACATGCTACCCATAACACTTAAGGGCATTTTACCTTACAGATTGCAAATAACTTTTTTGGGTAACTTTTAAACAAATCCAAATGTGTCCTATTTACACTTATTCACGCCTGCTAAGATTACTGGAAATCTTTATATAAAATTTAACATTTCCTTTAATTTCTGAACACGTATGTCCTTGAAAAAAATGCACCAGAAATTCCTCTGAGCCTGATACTCTCCAACTGCAATCCTTTTACACCATTGCACCCATCTTTTGTAGATAACATTACTTGCTCTGGCTTTGTACTAGTGCAGCTAGAAATAGAATTAAGGCTTCTACCTCCAGTCAGCATTATTCAGCATTAATCCTCTTTGGCAGAGGTAGCAACCAGCTCACTGCCAGCTGTTGGCAGGCCTCTGTGAAGCACTGGAGCAGATGTCAGTTTTAGAAGTTGAAAATGCACACAGTGTTTAGTGGAGAAGTATTGTAATTTTCTTCAAAATGAGTGACTACACTTAAAAAATTTAAGGCAGCTCTTAGGATGGGCCCTCTGCACTCCCATGAGCATTTGGTAGCTGCTAAGGGAGGAAACTGAAAATTAATCATCCATTTTTTTCCATTCTCATGCCAATTTACTGTATTAGCATCTTGATATCTTAGTTTGTCTATAAAATGGACAAATTACTCACCTGCACACTCCACCACAGAGCAGTGAGGTTTATCCAATATCCTGAAATAATAATGTAATTGTAGCAACCACCATCAAAGGGGCTGAAAGTGTTCAAAGGAGAAATCATAATTCTAATTTTGTAAGTGGGGAAAGTGAACAGAGAATGGTGGTGACCTGTCAGAGGGGGTGAGTGGCAGCAACCAGGCTTCCCAATGTTCCCTGCTTCTCCTGCAGGGCATTAGGTGTGATGTCAGGACAAGCAGTAAGGACACTGCCATAATACAGGAGTCTCCAGGTACACCTTGGAATACTCTGGCTCTGTACACAGCATACAGCTGTAGGATATTGGCCTGTGTGCGGGGGTAGCTCCCGCAGAGCCTTCTCAGCCTTCTCCTGCAGGTGAGATCAACCATATTTTCCTTGCAGGATCAGGGCTGGGTCTGTCTGTTGTAAGAATCCATAGTTCTCCTCTATAGAATTTGATATTAAGAATTTCATAATGCCATTGCTTATGAATGCTTCCTCACCTTGTTCTCCTGGTGTCAATATAAATCTACTTTTTCTCTCTCCTTTTAAGTACAAGGCTAGTATTTCTTTCCATCCCACACAATCTAAACCTAGAATACCTGCAGTTAGTTTAAACACTACTAACAAAACCTGTGTTTGCAAAGAGTTGGAGGCAAGATGATGTAAAGTTCATATATGAGTATATGAAAGCCAAACTAGCCTTTGGATAGCTATGGATAATTCTTTCTGTCCCATAAAAGACTGGTAGTTCATATTGTTTTCCATATTTTATTTGCTGGGATTTCATACCGATTATAGTATTTATTTAAAATAACAAGCTATGTGAGTCCGTCCAATTTCCAAGAACCCCATTGCCACTGTTCATTACAAACTACGATTAGTGACAGGCTTACATTGTTAATGTCTGCAGGTATTCTGAATATTAGACCTGTCTTTTGTGTGTAGTTCTCCCTTCTGGTTACCTGGGACTTGTCTGCTTGTATTCCCTCACCTCAAATTTTTACCAAGCAGAAATTATACACTTGTAAAACAGGCATACTGTTCTGTTGCAGGGAATCAATGGCTTTGCTCTCAGTCCTCTCTTTATGTGTTATTAAAAATAAAAGTTTTTCTACATACAATATCAGTGCTGTTGCTGATTAAAAGCTTCCACTGGCATTTGAATTAAATGCTCGGCACAAGGTAAAAGTGAAGGTAAAAGTTTGCTGACAGCTTGCAACTTCATGGCATGTTTCTCTGAAGCTGGAGATGAGAGAGGAAGATACAGTGATAGGTCTTAGGATTGGGTAATGAACTAGAGCTTTGTCTCCAGAAGACTGAGTTTTATTTTCTAGTGCAAGCTGGTGTTGACTTAGACCATGTTCAGGTGCTCAGCTGGATTTTTGGCCAACTTGTGGTGTAGATCTACTGTTCTGATTAATTTGTAACATCCCTAGAATATAACTTAACTTTCTCATTAGCCTGTACTTTCATTAAGAAATGATATATTTAAACAGGGGTTACAGCTAAAACATATAGCTCCAGTTTCAGACTCTACAAGGAGAAGTCGGCAGTGGTCAGGTTTGCTGTGGCTCCTTGGAAGTGTAGGACAGCCCATACAGCCCAGCAGAAACCCCAAAGGCTTGTTGAATGTCAAGGACTCATGGTCCTAGAGATTTGGTAGAGACCCTAAAGATCATCTAGTTCCAAGCCTCCTGCTGTGGGCAGGGATGCCACCCACTACATCAGGAATATATATGTAGGTATATCCAGGCATGGAGATATATGTATACATATATTTCTTCATGCAGTCTTCAGAAATGTGTGCCCTGCCCCATATGATGGGTAGAATGGTCTCTTTGTGGAGCCCTGAAATAATGGGTTTAGAGTATGGCAACAAAGAGAGCAGCATTGCCACAGTTGTAGGACAGCACTCAAAGGACAGGTTCGAGCTGTGTCTCACCAGAATTCACTTCCATTGGAAAGTGAACCACAGATAATCTAAACAGAACATGTGCAGAAGATTCTAGTCTCTATATTACTGCAAGAAGAACAAGACAGTCTCAGTTAAAGTGGAAAGAAGTCCTCATTCTCAGCCCTGTATTAACATGTTTTTCGTTTCTTTCTTTCCAAGTTGACCAAAGTGAAAGCAATCTGCCTCAAATTTCATAGTCAAGATTTTGTGCCAAGATTAGATGTAAAGTGGGTCAACTATTCAAAGCTGGTAATTTATGTGAATACAGGATTTGTACCAATTTGTTGTTATCTAAAATGACTAATGTTTCATGAAAACAAATTTCTGCTTGTGGATTTCCCTGAGAATGGCAAATACTGCTTTTGTACCAGCATGCCCCTCTCTAGCACTGTTTGTGGGTGACTGGTGACTTCAGACAGGCAGGCTTCTCTCCCTCCTTGGACACTGGTGTTTGAGGTGCAGAAAGGCAGGGTTGCCCTTGAAACAATCCAGGAAAGAGTGGGAGTCATTTCTGGAGTGAAGGAGGAGTTATGCCAGATGGATTAAAATATTTTTAGGTCATCTAATGTTGTTTGGGGAAAAAAAAATATACCTTTGTAATATATATTTGCAACCATAAAGCCTCCTGAGACTTGCTCAGAGCAGGAAACAGCTGATTGTCAGGCTTTTATGTGTATTGAATTGATCTGTGTAATAATGAGAGGTGTAATGGGTACATTGAATTCATTGTTAATACCTGTCCTAGGTGATAATTGCTATAGATTTGATCATTTTATGTGCCCTCAGCATTGCCTGGGACCTGAGCAGGAGTCTGCCAGGCACAGGACTGCAGGGAACATCCCCTGCTATGATTCTTACACAAGTGTGGTGTGTACTCTTGCCCTGTCCCTTCCTTTTCCCATGCTTTCCTGCCCTGGCAGCAAAACCCTTTGCCCCGGGGCAGGCTGTGGGGTGAAAGTATCTCCCTGTGGAGGGGATGAGTCTCCATGACACCCTGTTTTTGAGGTACCCTGACTGGCTAGGGTGGTCTTCAGCAGACTCTGATACAGGGTCATGGCAGAGCATCAAGAAGCAGATGGGTGCTCACTAAAAGCAAAGGGCCATTTGGCATGTAGTCATTAGCCACTGCCGAGTGCATTAGTCCTCTTATGTCTTTCAGAAAGTCATCCTTTTATAACAGAAAATTGCTATTTTGTTCCACGTAGACTTAATTTCTATAATAAGAATAAAGACCCTTAATTAGGGCTATGAAGAGGCAAAATATCATGTGCTTCATAGGAAGGGCAGTAGCTGCTAAGCTCAGGGAAGGGGTCATGGAAGGGACGCTGGGGCTTCTGTGGTGTGGTGCAGGGTAGGGCCCTGCACCAGGGCAGCTGCCACGAGTGTCCTGCAGCCCAAAGGGCTGCCCTGTGCCACTGAGACAGCACTGGCAAGGTGTACTTGGCCTTTTCTGGCAGCAAGGCTTTCATCTTCATGTGCTGTGATCCCTGCGCCTTTCCAGCCTGCCCGGCACCCCCACCTTCGGTGACCTTCCTGGAAAACCACTGCTTTTTGTCAGACATTAGGATGGATATTGTGCAGATTTAGCTCTGCCAGAAAAACAAATTTTCATCATTTATGTCCAGTTTTTGTGTTTTTGGGATTGGCTCAGCTACTGATAGTGAGGGGCTGTGAGCTGCTCCGGTGCGGCGGGAGAGGGGGATGAGAGCATCCTGCACCATTCGTTGTCAGCCATCACCACCTAGTGGCAAAAAAGCTCTGTCTGGATTCAACTGCCAGCTTACGGATCTCTTTCAAGGCTGTTTCCTCTCCCCTCCTCCAAAAAAACCCAAACAACAACAACAACAACAACAACAACAAATGTTCAAATAGAGTACACATTTGCTGGGCTGATCACGGACTCACATCAGCTTCTTTAACAACATAAAATTTCGTTTCCTGCAAGGAAACACTTCTGCCTCATGCAAACTACATCCAAACTGACTCATATATGTTGTCTCCTAGACACCTCGACTGTGTACACAGATAAAATGGAAGTGGTTTAGCTTTTGCCCAGAAGTGAACAGACGTTTCACACCACCCAGACTCATGTAGTAGGGCACTAATCCTCACATCCAAGGAGACAGGCATCTGTGATGTATGTTTTCATCTACTTATATCAAAAGGAATAGAAGCCTCTGTCCCTAAAATGAAAGATAATCTGGTTCTTCTAAGCCCTTTAGTGGTGTATCCCAGAGAACAAGGGTGGCAATAATAAATGGTGTTGATGTAGGAAGGGCACCTTCATTTCCTTGTTAACAAATGGTTAGCAAAACTAAGAAACTACTGAAGTCCACTAAAAGAACAGTTGGGAATAGAAACTATATTACTCTCCTGGTCCCTTCTTTAGCATAGGCCGTGTCAACCAGTTTCAATTGCCTCTGTTGCGTTTTCCTTTTCATTCTTCCCACCCACACTTCTGGAATCTTAAACTAATGCCTGTCCCCCTGGCAAATGTTCCTCCTGGTTCACTTGGACCCAGGCTTTTGTCTTCTGCTTGTTGCCCTCAGCTGCTCCCTCAGAGGGGAGTCTATGGGTGAAATCCAGGTAGTGCCTGGTAACACCATTTTCTTTAGATGGAGACTACAATAAAACTTGTCACCAATAGTTCAATGTACTCACTGTGGCACTTAAATTAACTGACAATGGAGTTATGGTTCCTTCATTTAGTTGTGATTATATTTTAATTTCATGATTTCCGAATAGATAAAATGCTTGCTGCCCTCAAGAAGTGTGTTGGCAAGGTGTTTGCTGACAGAGCAGGCTCCCTCTGCCCCATCCCTGAACTAGTGGTTGAAATACTCCTCTGCCTCTGGGGGACCAGGCAAGGGCAGGATGATCTTGTGTGTGCATGCAGACTGCCCTTTGAGATGGTCCCTCTGTGCCTTTAAAGCCTTTTTCAAAGCTACTGTGTGCAATAGAGTTTTTCAACCTTCGTCCCTGCCTCCCATTACCCCAAATCTTTGTAGGGTGCGTGGGGGAGCCCAGGCAGGCATGAGAAGTGCACAGCCATACTGGCAGCCACAGGCGCACGAGGAGAAGGAGAGCCATGGCTCTTGTCACAAAAATGGGTTTGGCTCCTATAAATCCAACTTGTTCCAGCTGCCATTGCCAGGCTTTGGGTGATGCCTGATCAATCCCTTGGTTCCTTCTGCCTGGGGGTGGCCCAAACTTGGAATGAACACTATGACATATCCTGGCAGCCTGCAAAACCGGTGACTTTCATGTGCTCCTCTTAAGCAGGTGCCTGCACAAAGCCTTAGAGGGTGGGATAATTAAACCATGTCATATTTAGGAGGTCACCTCTATACCCTGGACCTCAGAAGGATTGGTAGGCCAAGTAGGCTAACACAGAAACAATTACAGTCTCACTGGTGGCTGAGTTTCTTAGCATAAGCCTTGTGGACTTGGGGTGATACTGGTTCATGATAAAACATTCCAGGTTTTCTGCCCGCTTTTTCTAATTTTTCCCCCATGAGAAAAAAAAATTAAAAGTATCTTCTGAGCCTACTAATTTCTGCAAGGGGGAAAATTTCCCAGAAATTTACTACAGATGAATCTGTCCTGTGATGCCAAAAGTGATTTTCAGTGAAAGGTGTATATACAATTCCTGGTCTACCTTGTTGGTAGTTTTGAAAAGTTTCTTTTGGGGTTTCTATCTAATAGTGATATGATCTTAATGAAGAGTAAAATCAGAACAAAACAAACCTTGTTTCAGCTGTTTTCTTGACCCTCTCCTCATGTGTACAACTGGGCTGTAGTTTGTGTAGCATGTGCGTGTGTTGTTTTTTGGCCAATGTTCAGCCTCCCCTCTCTTACCACCAACAGTGCTGGCTGGTGGGAGATCAGAAAACCCTTTAGGAGCAGAGGTCTGTGACACCTGCCGGAGTTGTATTTCAATGAAGGGCAAGTACCATATGTGCAACACTTTTGGGAAAATACTTCTGGAAGTGCAGGGCACTTGGCCAAGGTTACGGTCTTTCTGTGGCTGAGGGGTGATGGGCTGCAATGTCCTCTCCGAAACACACGCCTCTGACCTTTGGTTGGCCCACTGTGTATTTGCAAACAGGCACGAGCAGCATGAATGGCAGCAGGCAGGACTGTCATCCAGGCAGCGTAAAGCCAGCAGAACAAGTGGGAATCTGCCACCTCAGTGCAGCAGTTGTCCCCAGCCTGCCAAAGAAAGCATTTTGCAAGTGCCTCTGGTGTGATGCAGGGACTTACTAGCAGGCTGAGGTCCGGGAAAGGCACCTTCTGCATGAGACTTCTCTCATGTTGAAGGCACTGAGTTGGCAGAAGGTAGGAGGGAGCTTGGGAAGCAGACAAAAAAATCAGCAAAATAATGTGAAGGAAAGTGTTGCTGTGGGAACCAGCTGATGGTCAGCAGGGCAGAGTCCAGGCAGAACTGCCTGACCTGGCCTGCTGCTGCTGGACACTGGGCAGAGAGCGGGGAGAGCAAGTGCTCCACCCCTCTTCTGAGAGGCCCCTGAGCACAGGCTCCCACTGTAAGGCAAATACTCTGTGGTTTGAACAAATACTGCGGACAGAGTTCAGGGAATTTCTTAGAAAGCCTCACGCTAAAGTCTATTACTCTGAAATTAGTGATTAGGCTGCAAAGGATTTGTCTAAAGTGTGATTTAAGGTTTGAACATGTCAAACCATCTGTGCTGATGTTTTTTAGGTCAAAGCCCCAAAGGAACAGTGTAGGGGGCATGTCCTGGGGCAGAGAAATCAAGGGACATGCGCAGGGACAGACAACCCCATTGGTTAGAAGGTCATATTGTTTTGGGGGATAAAAGGGGGTGCGAATTCAAATAAATTCTCTTTGATTTCCACCTCAGAAGAGCTTGCATCATTCTTTATCACATAAAGACAGTGCTGCCACATGTGGCGCCCGAACTTGGGACTTGAAACCTACATTAGGCGAGCTAGCATATCCTGAATCAGGTAGAAAACTCGGTAATTCCGTTTATCATCTCGATTGTTTGGAGATGGGAATTTTCACCGAAAAAAACCCAGACGTCTGTAAATCCGTTGTCTCAGTAGCGTATGAGAAACGGGAGTTAAAATAGTGAGCTCAGAAATATTAGGGAAAAGTGCACAGGAACAAAGAAGAAAGAAGAAAAGAAGAACAAGAAACGGAACAGCGGGCAGAGAAGAGAGGGACGGGGCCCAACATTTTACGGAGCGGTGAGTGAGCTGAGAGCGACGCTAGCACCTAACACCACGGCTAGGACTGCTCCCTGAGTGGCTGCGTGTCCGCTGCTTGGAAAACCCGGGCGGCGAGACACGCTAAAACCGCCAGGAAACCCCTGCCATCGTTGCCGCCACCGCGGTTGAGCCGGGCGTGCGAAATCGCTGCTGCCACTCTAACACCCCGAGCCCCGCCGCCCAACCCCATAAACTCTGTGCCAGCACACTGCCCTGCGCAGCGGGAAGTGCCACAGCTCCAAGCAGCCTGCCAAGCCGCACACGTGCCGCCGGCCGCCCCCCCTTCCCTTCCCGCCGCTGTGGGAGCTGCTGCAGGGACCCCGCACTGTGACTGCCGCCTTCACTGGCCCCGCGCCATGCTTATAAACCGCGCGGGACCTGCTGAAGCCACGCCGCGACCCCGCTGGCACCCGGAGCCCCCGCGCCGCCCAGCAGACCGACGGAGTTGCCTCCTGCCAGTCCGTGCCTGCCTGTGGCGACAGCGCAGAGCCTCCATGTTGAAGAAAAACCACCCAGAAGCCGTGCAGACCCCAAAGGAACCTTTTGCTGCTTCACTGGCGCTTCACCACTGTCGCTGACGGAGTGGCGCTAGGACTGCACACTGTGCTGATCGCTGCTGATCACCACTGCTTTTCATCGCTCCCAAGCTGCCGGAGAGCCCCCGGACACTGACAGAAACGCCGAGAAGAAAAAAAAGCTGCGGAAAAGTAGCCGATAAACTGAAACTCAGCAGCCAGACAAAAGACTCCCTCCACGTGTGCCTGCCGCCCCAGGACTAAGGTAAACATGGGGAGCTTTGTTTCCACGGAAACCTCACAAGACACAGAGGCACTAGCAATTTTGCTAAAACCATACCACATACAAGCCACAAGGGCTGAACTAACAGAGCTTGTACGTTTCATTAAAGCAGCAGTACCAGAGTTGCCCCTAGTGGAAGCTCTTCACATAAAAATTTGGGATAAAATAGGAAACCTCATAAAACTGAAAGCCCAGGGGGAGGACCCCCAGGCTAACAACGCCTTTTCAGCCTGGCAAATCATAATGTCTGCACTACATAGAGCCCACGAACGGACAATACAAGCATCCAACACCAACACACACACCCTGCCCACACTGCTAGCAGCAGCCCAACCCCTAGGCGTAGGACAAACGCATGAGATCCACCGGGGGGAGGGGGAGGGCGAGGGGGAGGAACCGTTCGTGAGTTAAGTTACGGGTCGCAAGCCGGGGGCCACGGGAACATAGGTCACTGGGAGAGAACAGAGCCTGAAATGTGGGATCCCAAGCCATGGGATCAGCGCACAGGGCTCTGTTACAGTGATGAGGGGAGTAACCCAGCCCCTTTGCCCCCCCATGCTGCGAATGACCGCCGACCGCGTGTCTCGGACTGGGCGCAGCCATCTCGCCTGCCAAACGGACCGGAAGCCGATCCGTCTCTTCTGGCCCCAATGCTGCCCTGCCCCAGCCGCCGGCACGAGGGGGGGTTGGCCCCTCGCTCTCGCCACCTCCACCACCCAGCACCACCCCCTCACAGGGAACCGAGTTCACTGGAACCACAGGGGGGGAGTCATGGGGGGATGGGGAGGAGGGACCAGGGATGGTTCCGTCCGGAGGGAGCGAGGAGGCAAATGGGGAAGGATCGGTTGATAGGTGGGGACTGTGTCAGAAGGAAGCATTACAGGTGAGAGATTTGCAAGTAATTAACACATGCCCAGTCGTTATTTGCTCACGTCAGAACCCTCAGTTGCAACCTTTGCCACATGAGCTGACAAAGGAACTGAGGCAACTGGTAAGAGAAACTGGCATGTCCTCCGCTAACACCATTGCGTTTTTAGAGACACTAAGTTCCACCTATGTTTTTATGCCACTCGATTGGAAGACCCTACTAAAAATAAGTCTTACTAACACTCAGTACAATGTGTGGCTAAATGATTTTAGGGAGAGTTGTTCTGAGTATGCTAATGACCCACGAGCAGGCGTCACAGCACATCAGCTAACCGGGAATGGAAATTATAGTTCAATAGATGAACAAGTTAAGTACAATAGAGAAATATATGAAGTAATAGCTAAGCATGCCTTTAGAGCTATGAGAAAATTACCCATGTCAGATCGAGACAACATTTTATCATTCACAAAAATAATACAATGCCCGACAGAACCATACTCCCAATTTTTGGATCGGCTGCAGTTTGCCTTAAACAGGCAGATTGAAAACGATGAAGCCAGAGAAATAATTAACAGGCTTTTGAAAATGCGAACCCAGACTATAAAAGAGCTTTGCAAGCCCTTCCTAAGACGGAGAGCTGCAGCATTGCCGAGCTGGTTCGTGCCTGTCAAGGGGTTGGCTCAGTGGGACATCAAACTGACTCGTAGGCAACAGCACTAAGTGCCCGGCTAAGAGTGCAGGAAGGAGCCAGACGCAAAAGTTGTTGTTACATCTGTGGTGCCCCCGACCACTTTCAAAGAGATTGTCCCAGGAGACCCTTAGCAATAGCACCTCGCAAGCCCCCAAAAGGTAGAAGGGGGCCAAAAAACTGGAAGCGAGGAGCGTTGTCGCATGCCCCGGTACAACAAATAAATGCGACACAAGGGAACAGGCTAGCAATTTGTGCCCCCCCCCTCAGCCAGCGCTTTGTGCCCCTCCACCTCAGCCAGCACTGGGCTGGACTTATCCAACGGGGACTCAGTCTTCATAGCTTCCACAGAGGTAGTACTAATCCCAACTGGGCTTTGGGGTCCCCTTAGCCCAGGGGTACACACACTACTGATTGGAAGGTCCTCCACTACCAAAATGGGTTTATTTGTGCTGCCTGGAGTGATAGATTCTCATAGTGAGATTCTAATAACAGCCTGGACCCCTTCACCCCCCTGTTTCATTCCAAAGGGACAGAAAATAGCTCAACTAATCCCCTTCTACAGCGTGTCGCCTGTGGGGGAGGGGGAGAAGGAGCGGGGTTCAGGGGCCTTTGGTAGTACAGGACAGCCACAAGTTTACTGGGCAGCAGCCATCACAGCCACACAGCCGCTCATGATGTGCCAAGTTAATGGGCACAGATTTACAGGCCTTGTGGAATCGGGAGCTGATGTTTCCATCATAAAGGACTCCGAATGGCCACTTGACTGGCCCACTGTTTGCCCAGTTGCAACCATTCAGGGGGTGGGAGGCACACAAAGGTCCAGACAGAGTGCCCAAGTACTCACTGTCTTGGGGCCAGAGGGACAAATAGCCAAGGTAGCTCCTTTTGTTGCTCCCATTCCGTGTACACTGTGGGGGAGGGACATTCTCGGGCAGTTTGGCACAGTCATGCAAATTCCTCCTCCAAGCAGCCAGGTTTTTCAATAAGGGCCATTGGTCAGCCGTCCCAAGCACTGATTAAGCTGGTTTGGAAAAGCGAGTAGCCAGTCTAGGTGGACCAATGGCCTATGAAAAAGGAACAGCTTGAACACTTAAGAGAGTTTGCAAGGGAACAGTTAGAAGCAGGATATATTGTGCCAACAAACAGTCCCTGGAAGACTACCGTGTTTTGCATTCCCAAGAAAAGTGGAAAATGGAGGATGCTGCAGGACTTAAGGGCAGTAAACGCAGTCATAGAACCGATGGGAGCATTGAATCCAGGACTGCCTCACCCGCTATGCTCCCAGCAAATTGGCCAGTAGTGGTAATTGATTTAAAGGACTGTTTCTTTACCATCTTCCTACACCCTGAGGACGCGACAAGGTTTGCCTTCTCCATCCCGGCCTTGAACAATGCACAGCCCATGCAAAGGTATCACTGGGTTGTCCTTCCTCAGGGGATGAAAAATAGTCCTACAATATGTCAAACAGTACTGGCAAATGCTATTCATCCCATCAGAAGGCATTTTCCCTCTGCTATCATCTATCATTATATAGATGATATTTTAATTACCATGGCCACAGAACATGAACTGCAAATTGTTGTTACTGCTCTGACTGATGCAGTCCAAGAAGCAGGGTTGCAGGTTGCTCCAGAGAAAATCCAGCGATCGCAGCCCTGGACCTATCTTGGATGGAGGATTACACAGCAGGAAATTTCCCCACAGCCACTGCAGCTCGAGGTAAAAACCACTTTAACTTTACATGAGTTGCAAAAACTCCTGGGAGCCATCAACTGGTTAAGGCCTATTTTAGGCTTAACCGCAGAGGAGCTACACCCTCTATTTGAGTTGCTAAGGGGGGACTCTGACCTAACGTCTAACAGGTCTCTGACAGCAGAGGCAAAACAGGCGTTAGACATTTGCGCCAAGGCGATAGAGAATAGGCAGGGCAGGAGGAGAAATCCTGAACTGCAAATCTGCCTGGCCCTTGTTCCCAGCAGGTACCAGCCATTTGCAGTCTTATTTCAGTGGGATCAAACTGAGAAAGACCCGTTGCTGGTTCTGGAGTGGCTGTTTCTGCCCCACACACCACCCAAAACTCTATGGACCGTTAATGAAATGTTTGCTAAGCTTGTCATTAAAGGCAGAGGACGACTACAGGAACTGGACAGAAGAGATCCAGCTATCATCTACGTTCCAGCTACGAAGGACAATTTAGATTGGATGCTGGCTGAGGACGCAGGATTCCAAGCTGCCTTGGCAAGTTTTGATGGTGACATTTCGGTCAATCTCCCTAAACACAGATTGTGGACAGAAATCGGTAATTTACCTTTAAAAGCTACGACCAGATGCAAAAATGATCCAGTAAAAGGCCTCACAGTCTTTACAGATGCATCTGGAAGAACACAAAAGGCTGCAGTGACTTGGGTAAACCCTGATACAAGACAATGGGAACGAGAGGTACAGACCATGAACCAAGGTTCTGTGCAGGTTCTGGAAGTGGCTGCCATTCGTATTGCCTTGGGGAAATTTTCTGATCAACCTATTAATATTGTAACTGACTCTTGTTATGCTGCAGGGCTGGTGTCTCGTCTCGAGAATTTGTTTCTTCGAGATGTCTCCAACCCCCACCTGTTGTTTGAAATGCATTCTGTTTGGTTTCTTGTGAATCATAGAAAGTTTGATTTCTATATAATGCACACTGACATGCCAATAGCTGACGGAAAGTGAGAGGCTGACAAAGCAGCTATGTTTAACACCATACCTAGAGTCTTAGAGCAAGTGAAATTTTCTCACTCATTTTTCCATCAGAACGCACGTTCTCTGAAGAGACAATTTCAGATAACACTCAATCAGGCTCGAGATATCATCATGTCATGCCCAGACTGTCAGAAAATCACACCCATGCCATCTCAGGAAGGCGTTAACCGCAGAGGGTTAATGGCAAATGAGATTTGGCAAACAGATATCACACACATCTCCGAATTTGGCACGTTAAAATATGTACATGTATCCATAGATACACACTCACAATACATAACCGCCACAGCACACACAGGGGAAAAGGCCAAGGATGTAATAAGACACTGGTTCAGTTGTTTTGCTACCCTTGGTACCCCAAAACAGATCAAGACCGATAATGGACCAGCTTTCATCTCAGAAAAGGTAAGAAATTTCCTGTCAGAATGGGGAATTTCACATGTCACAGGTATCCCACACTCACCAACTGGACAGGCAATCGTGGAAAGGGCACATCGCACACTGAAAGACATGTTGGCTAAACAAAAAAAGGGGGAATCTGTCTGTAGCCCGCAAGAACGTCTGTGGAAAGCCACGTATGTTATCAATTTTTTAAATTGTGACCTGCTGAAAGAAGCAGGTACGAAAAGCAGCACAAGCCTCAGGCTCTCGCCTCTCCCAAACCACCAGTCATGGTAAGAGATTTAATGTCAGGGCAATGGACGGGACCGTTAGATCTCGTCACTTGGGGACGAGGCTACGCCTGTGTGGCTACAGGAAAAGAGCTTAAATGGATTCCTTCCAGGTGTGTTAGATCCTACCTAGGTACACAACCTCAGCAGCAAGAACCAGAGTAACGCAGAAGTTATAAAAGAGTTATGTTTATGTTTCAGGTTTACATTTAGGGACGACCAGTGTGGCAAAAAGCAGTCTGTAAAAAATCTATGAATGTGTGTGTGATGAATGGAATGACGGCCGTCAATGAATGAGAGCGTGAATGAATAAGAGAGTTGTTTGACTGGACAAGTGTATTGAAAACAAAACACCTCACAAAATAACACTACCTCCGCCACATGGTCACCTGAAGAGAATTTAGTTTTGCTAAGCTTAACCTGTTTCTTAAATAAAGTTGAACTCCCCAGTTATTTAAAACCCTCAGATTAATAAAGATTATAAGTTTGCACATTTGAGCTAAGAACCTTAAGTTAATAAAGTTATTTCTCCAAGTTGCACTACCCTTTAGGAACATAAGAAAGTTTTATAAAGTTTACCGTAGATGTATAAGAGGCCAAAGCAAGCGATGTGCTGGGTCATTGCAAGCTTTGGTAGTTTACAATGTACTGTTCTGATTGTTTGCACTGTTGTTGTTGCACGGTTTTTGTGACCTTCTTAAATAGTAAAGAAGGAGGTAATGTAGGGGGCGTGTTCTGGGGCAGAGAAATCAAGGGACACGCGCAGGGACAGACAACCCCATTGGTTAGAAGGTCACATGGTTTTGGGGGATAAAAGGGGGCGCGAATTCAAATAAATTCTCTTTGATTTCCACCTCAGAAGAGCTTGCATCATTCTTTACCATATAAAGACAGTACCGCCACAGAACAGTTGGCAGTAATGAGTCCCCCCACCTTTCATTGCTGACTTGTGACTGACTTTCCCTCATCTCACACCAGCACACAGTAAATTCTTCCAACCTGTCATATTTATCTTGGAAAGTGACTTCTCAAGGAAGGGGAGTATCACTCCTCCTATTTCCCTTCCCCTCTCAGAGAAGAGCCTCTTCTTCTTCCATAACATAATGAACTCAAAATCTGTTATATGTATTTTTTCCATGATTTTATGAAAAATTCAAGCCAACTTCTACCTGCCTGCAGTGTGAGATGCTAGGGCTGAGACAGTGAGAGGGGAAAGGCTTGTCAAACCAACAACTGCATTTAACTTACGTTGCTTGTTTCTCCCTCTCCCTGGAGAGACGTACAAATGAAAATTCAAGAGACCAGAGTAAAAAAAGCGTGGTTAGGTAGAGGGTGGCATTAACAACAAAATGGTAAAGGACATTTTGTTTGCGTTGCAACAGGATCTGTTTTTAAGAGTTTGATGTATGTTTCATGTAATAAAATCACTTCCGGGATTATTTTTTCCAAAAAAACCCAATAAAAAATAATGCCCATGCCCACTGCAGAGAGCACTAAAATAGTCCACTCCAGCCACTTCAGACAGGATGTATGGAAACAATCAGCATTAGTCTGAGGTAAGAACAAATAGAGGCAACTATCTGATGACGCAGAATAGAGAGAAGAGCTGGATTTTGCTCAAGTAGATTGAATGAGCCAGTGGCATTGGAAGGATTATTAGGGATGATGGAATTGATAATTTGTTTGACCTAGGAACTGCTCTAATTGGTGGCCATCCCTTTGAATATGAATATCCCGTTGAATATTTTCAGTAACTCTCCTTGAAACAAAACAAATGTGTTCAGATCTCCTCTGGGTAGGGGGGAAGCTGTTTTTACTTCTGAGATGGGGGAAGGCAATCAGATGTCATTCAGTGTTTTAAAAACATGCTCTTTCTTGAATTGGCAAGAGCATCTCAAAGTGATTGTTTTTTTCTATGTATATCTCTAATTAAAGGTCTGGGTTTCAGTTAGTCTCTTGTTTTCCTGGCCTATAATATATCACATCGGTCAGAACATTTTGTTTTAAGCAGAAAGCTCACCTGTAAGGGCCCAGCCAGTACACATACTGCTCTGAGATATTTTTAGCTATAGATGAGGTGGGATTTTAAAAATGAATATGGGAATGAGGTATCCGGGTCCTAGTGAAATTCACTTTGATGCAAGTATAACTTTAAAAATGAGCTAGTAAGTTATGTAAACATGAGCGGGAAGGAGCCTTTTTTCTTGATAAACACTATTCAAGCTCTCAGGTGTCAGAGGCACCTTGTCTCCTCATGAAGTCTTCTACAGCATCTATCCCAAGGGTTACCATCTTGACAGGAGTCTGGTTCTCCCATGGGAAAACCTCTCTTTCCAAGTCTAAGCAGGGAGATACTTGATGAAATGATGACTCAGCAACTGGCAGTGTGTGAGGGAGCCACTATCCCCGATATTCCCTGGGAGCCCCTCTGCTCCTCATTTCCCTTACCTGACCCTTTCCTCCACTCCCCCCTCCTCTGCTTCGGGCAGGTTGTCTGACCCTGTGTGTCATCTCAGGCATGACTTTCAAGCATCATGACAGTAGGAAAGCAGCAGGTGACACATGTGAGCCACGTGGGCAAGATGCAGTAGCTCTTTCAGGTTGATTTGTAAGCTTTTATAAGAAACACTGTATTTTACAGAGTTAAATGACACAATAACTGAGAAATATATCTTTATTATTAGAACATTTATATTCTAGAAATTTTTCTCTGGGGTTACAGTACAATCCAATTTCTTCCTAATTAACTAACCTGGCATATCTCAGCAAGTAACTGTAAATTAGGTTTTGAGAAGTTTAAGAACATGCACCTTCTGTTTTCCTCCCCCAAAAGGACAACTTACAGTCAAGATTTTGGTGTAATAAATAATAAAATAAACATCTCATTTGTGAACTAGTAGTTGCACTTAACTTTGGTGACTAACAGAGTAGATAGGCATTTAAAAATAAAAATATTCTTTCAGTGTCAAGTGGATAAAGAAACAGATTAATATATTTTAATTTATTATCCTTCTAAAGTTTATCTTTATTGCCTTCAATAAAGGTAATTTTTTCAGGTTTCTAAAAGGATGTGGGAAGCAATAGAAAAAAACTCAAGGATGCTCCTATTTTGTAGTTTGCCTATAAAAGTTGTCGTGACACACAATCTGACCCAAGCCCATGCAACATAACGAACAACTCCTTTTCACCACACACAATGCGGAGCATAAGGCCAAGTGTGGCCTTGTGACGTAGTTAAATAAATATTAAAATATCATTACAACCTAAATACCTGAATTGGTTTTACACTGTGACTTTCTACTGAAACAGTGTTGAGAAACTTTAAACATATATCTGATTGTTCTCTATATACTATTTAAAATAAAAGTGAGGAATAAAACTCTCTTTCTTCACTCTGCTACTTTCTGGGAGGTCTGTACACTGGTAAATGTATGACATCTGTAGTTACCTGATCATAGCTGACTGATCAGTCATCTTCTGCTTTAAAAATATTGCAACTCACGTGCTTATTGCAGCAGTAATCATAGTGATACACTGTCTTTTAATACTCAGTTCTGCTTACAGACATAGTTATAAAAAATGAAAAACATTTTTCACAAATCTTTGTACACATACTGTAAAAATCACCTTCCACATAAACAATTTACATCTGTTATGAGCATTTAAAAAATAAATCACAGACTTATCTCGCCTATCCTTTCTTTTTCTCGAGAAAACAAATCTCATCAGTAACATCATCAGGATGTTCATATCTGTAAACATGGCATAAGGATTCATGTTATCAAAAACTGTACACGCAAAAAATCATCTTGATAAATAAATACTCTGATAAATAAGGATCCTTTTAATTGGCACAAACCAATGTAAACATGTGCATTTCTGTTCTGCTATCACCTCTAACTTCCTTGCACTTGGGCATTTAGTTGAAATTCAGGGATCTCTCAGTCCTGTAAAGATTCTTCAGGGATAAAAACATGAAGGATCTGGGTTATGATGGTGGCCGTTTAGGCCTCTCATGCCTAAAAACAAGCACAGGCACTGAGCACGATGCCATGCTTTAACCCCTCACTTGCTGCACCACAGCTGAAAACCTGCCACTGGCACTTGGCACTGAAATTCCTCCTCCGGCTCAATTCAGTCCGTGCTTGTCAGAGCTGCAGTACCAGCTTCTGGTTTCCTTGTTAAGTGACACCAGAGGAGCCCAAACTTGTACCAACAGGACAATGTGGCTGCTGGCAAGATTGAGTGGTTTAAGGTACCCAATAAAACACGGAAATGTGTTTGACTGGGCCTATAGCAGGAAATCCAGGGTAGCAATCTACTGCTGTAAACAGCCTTCAGGCAACTCCATTAGACTTTTTGCATCTAAGTATGTCTGTGCAAGTAACAGTTAGTCATTGATCTTACACCTACCTTAGCTGAAAGATTGGATATTTAGGTGCCGATTAAATGGATTCTTCTGAACTTCGGCAACAACACAGATGGAAAATAAATTACCAGGCCCCATGCTGCCAGTAAAATAATTAAACGTACAGCCACAGTACTGCCCAGCAAGATAACTGCAGTCATTTAAAATAAAGTCTATAAATGACTAAATAAATAAATAAATATGTGAATAAATAGAAAAACTTCCAAGTAAACTGAATAAAATGTCACTTCTCTTACGGCGCCCAAAGAGGGAATGGCGTTACTAAATAATATAAATCTTCCATATGTATATATTTCTATATATTATATCTGATATGTTTTGGCATGGCCAGATGGATAGGAAAAAGTGCGATGACTAACTTTGTTCAATATTTGTTGTGTCGAAGCCAAGCTCCCGCGTCACTGTGTATTGCTCACCGCTCCTGTAGCGGCTTGGCCTTTTTACCCATCTTTGATTTTGAGCTCACTTTCCTGGCAGAGCAGACTGTGTCACCCTTCTTTTGTGCTCTCCATATCTCTCTTGGGCAATCGACAGGTTCATAGAAGCATTTTACTGGCTGGAAGCTGGTTTTTTCATCCTTTGCTTTTTTCAACAAGATTCTTCCTTTTTGAAAGGAATGAGGCTTTGCATCAGGGATGTTATATGAAGCATACTGACTTCCTCGGCTCCTGAAATTAATAACAGTGACCATTAATAACTATTATTCAATCTTGCAAAGTGATAGGTCCCCAAAATACCCCAAAGCCAAACAGTTTTGAAGACAGAAATAGCCTTGTTTTACAGAATCAGGATGCATGTTAAAAACAGATTTGCAAGATGAACCACATTTCTCAGTGCTCAAAAGCCTTCCTCACTAAAATAATCCCCACATGTGTAACTGGTGGACTCCTTATGCGTGTTCATCTAACTTTTACCCCAATCAGCATTCTGCTGATTTTGGAGTGCTGAGACCTTACTGAGGTCTGTACTTTGTGATCAGCAGGGATTTTAAAGATGCACATGTTTGCAGCAACCTTCTGCAAAGAATGAACATCCCATGGTCTCTGGAAGACCACACAGCACCTGTTACAGTAGAAGGCAGGTGGAGGAACTGTAGGAATTTCTTGGTGGGATCTCGGTGCTGCCTTGGAGCTCTCCCAGGGAGCTGCTGCTGCTACTAATGGTCAATGCCACAGGAAACTCCACACTCTGCTTTTGTGCTGACCACACATCTAAAGGGAAACTTCAGCTTTGCTTTTAGGCTTTGATTTGCAATGGGAGAAAAGGAAAGGGGAATAAAGCAAATTGGTGGGAAGAAGGGTGTGAAAGCTTAAAGGCCAAAGCAAGATGAATTCTTTGTACTCTCTGTGATGGTTCATGCCTGGTAGGATTTGCAGAAATTGGTGAGCTCAGGTGGAGTGACAGCACAGTGCCTGGTGCTGCAAAGGCTGAACCACGCACTCTGCTCTAAAATTTTACATTGAAACTGCAGTTCCACAGTTTAGCTAAGTAAGATCATTTCAGTCCCTTTTAACATAATTTTGAAATGTTTTACAGCAGATATATGTAGTGTAAGAGCAGAACTATGAACATAAGGCACCAGCTCATGTCTGCCCAGCTCCTGTGTCTGAAGTGAAGAACAGATGTGTTCATGTACAAGTCGATCTCTTAAGGGATCCCACGGGGTTATTTTCCATAGCTCGTTATTTCTCAAACCCATGTATCTGTAGTATTACTTCTTCTGCAAGTTAAATGATATTGCAGCACAGTTGATAAAGCCAGTTTTGGAAAAAGCTATGGTTATTCAAGTGTGTACAGAACAAACCCTCTCCTGCTCTTTAAAAAGACCAGAAGGGTGTCACAAGAGCCTCTGTGTTTGTTGATGGGAGGCAGTGAGGACCAGTTGTATTACCTGGTTGGCAGTTTTGCCAACTATAATTCACTAGGGGAAGTTTTGGGGGGTGAAATGCTGTGCAGGTCCAAGCTGGAGCTTGCAGGCACTGTGCCATGCTGGCCTGGTGCTCTGACCACTTGCTGGGACCTGTGTGTCAACACAGGTGGTGGCCACTCCAGTTTACAGATGGTTCTTGGGCACTGTTTGTTACAGTCCCAGTTTGTTACAGTTACAGTTTTGTAAAAAGATGCAGCACTCTGTTTTTCTTAGATGTTTTTGTAGTGAAAAAGTTTTATCATTTATTCCCAGAACACGTGCAGGCATTATTGCAGGTGATTGCAGGTGCTGTTAGGCACTCCTCTGCTGCACTGAGTGATGCCATTAAAACCAGAAGGTCAAGGTTAATATGGTCAGAGGGGACTGCCTAAAGGGGCCAAACTGTATTTAAATTGAACAAGTTTATGGTAGAGAAGATGGATGTCTGTCCCTAATTCACAGTCAGGCTAAGAAGGTATTGGTGGATGGATGAAGATGCAGGTCATTGCACATGAAATGCAACACTGCCATCTCCAGATGTGGGAAATACGTTTTCATTGAAAGCAGCAGCTCCTCGATACAATTGACTTCAAGTCTGAACTTCTACTCAAACATATTCCTAACCTGTTGTGTTAAGGGGAATGAAGTCCCAGACCTGCTGTGGTGCAAAGGGAAAAAGAGCCAACCTCGTGTCCCCTCTAGGAAAGGCTGCCCCGAAGAAGGACGCAGTGCCTGACCGCCACTTGGCCAAGCAGCACGTGTGATGCTCCAAACCACCTGCTGGGACTCATGACCAAGTCCCAAAGACAGGGAGACCAGCCCCAGTTGGTTCTGCTGGTCCCAGGACATCTGCTGGAGTAACCTGAGATGACATTAGTGCCCATGCTTTGTCAGGACACTTGTCTGCTTACACGCGATTTTTAAGTCTACAGTGTTACTGTCAGTTAGCAAATGACAACTGTCTTTCTCCTACCTACAGAATGTTAAAGATATTTTCAACTGAAACTGGGTCTGTGTTTGCCAAAGAGATTCAAATCCTGTAGCTCTGCAGTAGGCTGTTACAGTCAGCAGGAAGGAGTAATTTGTTTAACAGAAAATTAGTCTTCTTTATTTTCTGTAGAGAGTATCTGATTTTAGCTTTAATTTAGCAGAAATCTGTTTTTCCTCTATTATATAGATCATAAATATAGATCATAGGCAGGTAAAGAACCTGATCCAAACTCAACCTGAATCAGGCTTTTGGATAAGGTGAAATGCAAAAGCAGAAATGTAAGCATGTCAACTTAGTGTATTTAAGTAAGAGGAAAAAAAAGAGATATACATACAGGCATCTGGGTTTCTTATTTAATGAAATGTCTGTAAACTGCAATGAAAATAAAACCAAGTTATTAATATTACATTATCAAGTAACTAAAGTACAAGGATAAAATATACACAGTCTTTAAAATCGTATTTCCATTCTCACCTGCTGTTAAAACTAGAAGAACATCCACGGAAGAAACTAAAAAAAATCCTCTTTTACAGAATATTACTCTTCCGGTTTATGAATATGTTTTTAAAATTCATAATATGTGAGTTGTTAGTGGTTGGATTTTTCCCATTATTTTTATTCTACCTATAATCAAAGTAAATTGCCAAAGTAGTGTGGGCTGAACAGGGATCTTTCACATTAGATTAAACAGCCTGGATACAGGGAGAAGTAATTATTGTGTTTGAGATAATTAATAAGGGACAGTGCCTGAATAAGCTGTATTAAATTAACTTTCTCTCAGAGCCTTTAATTTTGCAGTGATACATTTCCTTTACACAAGTGCCTAGGAAACTCCAGCTACAAGCCCTTGGCTCTGCCAGAGCTGCACTGAAGGGTGGAGGGAGAAGACGCAACATTTCTCTTCCTTCCCACTCCAAATCCTGAGACCAGCTAGGGACAGCACAGCCTCAGTGCCACTACGAATTTGCATAACTTCATTTTTTACAACAGTTTGGTTCACAGTGTGAAAACACTTTGTCTGGTCCCTCTTTTGGTGGGGGTCCAGAAAGGAGGTGTTTAATGCCAGTTCAGCTTAAATTGATATGAGTTACTAAATCGGTTCTTTGTACTGAGCTCTCATCAGAGCTACTAAACTGAGTCTTTGAATATTATTTAATGAAGTCACTGAGCCAAGCAAGTCAGATCTGGCATCTGAAAATGATTATGTTCTTATAAACGTTCCCTGTGTCCCTGGTATTGTCCACACTTTGCAGATGGATTTTTGCCCAGCCTGACTTTGCTTGTCATCTGTCTTGGATGGAGTCTGAAGCCATCTCATAGTGTGCTTTTCTGTAATTACCTCCTGAAGGTCAGGATGTCCAATATTTGGATGGATGACCTTAGAGGAATGCTGAAGTCACTCAAAAAGCAGGACAGCTGCCTTGAAAATTAGAGCCTTCCCCAAGCAATGCTGCTGAGCAGGAATGCCAGTAAACACATCAAGAGCAAGGGAGATGATTTAATATTGAGGATCATCTTTATGGTCTCACTCAATCTTCTCACGGACACTGTTTGAGATGTCCTGCACTGGACTTCAGCACATCTATATTTATTCAGGTCTTACCTAAAGCTCTTTGTCTTCCAAGTGGCTACAGGAACCTTTCCTTTTCACCACTGCTTACCTGTTCATTTCTGTGCATGATCAAATGCCTTCCTCTCGCACCCCAGGGTGAGCAATTACTCAGCACAGGCAGCATGGGGTATTCATTTAAATGAAATGTTCTTTGGAAATCCTGTGCCTAAAACTTGCCATATAAATGTAATGCATTGTAGGAAAAATACTGAGTGTAAGTATTAAAAACGAGGGCTTTTAGAGAAATGATGCATTTTTAAAAGCAACGTTCAGCTTTAGCTTCTAATCCATGGGGGGCAGGCCTGTGGGAATCCATTCACCATTACTATGTCTCCCATGATAGGTAACTAAAGCCAATTTGCCAGCAGGTTGATATGTCACCTATAGGGATCCGTGTTTTTCCTGAAAGTCTTTAGACATCCCAAAATATCTGCAAGTCACTAAGTGACATAAAGAAAAGTGTTCGTGGCAAAAGGAACAGCCGCAGTAGCCAAAGCTGGAAAAAAATTTAAATATCTGTCAAATATTTCATTTTTCTCTGCTCTCCCTTTGCCATCTTTGGCTATTGCTGCTCTTACGCTCTCTGCTCCTTTCACTCATGGGAAGTGGCGGTTTAAAACCTAAATAAAACACACCTAAAGAAACACTATACATATGCACATCTGCCTGGAGTAGCAATCAGCCCGACCCACAGAGCCCACCCATATTCAAACTGCAGTACTTTCCCTCTGGGGAAGGGTTTCAGGGTAGGGAAGGACTTTGGTGGCTTACCACGTGCTCGCTGCCATCAGTGTGGTGGCACACCATCTGCTGATTTTGGTAATACTCCAGCTGCCTCTCCGCCAGATCCACGCGCTGCAACAGGTTCTCGATGAAGTGCTGCAGCCTGGCTTTCCCCCGCACTTCTTTTTCTGCTGCTTCTTCCAGGAAGTGGTTGAAAGTAACAACTTCTCTGCAAGATGGAAACATTGCAAAGAGGCCACATTTAAATAACAGAAGGGCCCTGGTCTCACCGCTGTCAAAAATTACTGATGCTTCTCCTGTTTTTCATGGTGACAGCCTGTGGTGGCTCATTACTGTCCTTAAACTCTATCAAAATATTACAACTTTTTTGTGGACAAGGTAAAGATCTGGAAACCCAAAAGCTGAATTTAAGTTTATAGGCAGTGGGTTTGGGGTGGGTTTTTTTCCCGTTATTAGGTCTCTTGGAAATAGTCTTTAGGGGTCCACAGGATAGAAATGTCATTAAGTATCACCTCTCGAGGTGATGGAGACAGCTATATCTGCTTTCTTTTTTTTTTTTACTTAACCACGAGAAACAGATTAACCCCCAAATTCATCTTCCCATTTCATCATAATCTTACAGTAGTGGTTTAATGTTGCTACTGGGGTGGTTCCTAACTTAAAAGGGCTACTGTGGCCACTGAGCTTCATTTTGGCTGCCATCCTGCAAGTACATCAAAGTGCAGTGTTATGATCTGGAGCTGTTGGGAGCACAGGAGATTAACTGATAATCTACAGATTACAGACCAAGGAGTGCATGCATGGGAAGTTTTAGGTCAGGAGTTTAGAAATGTGTCTTATCTGGTAACACAACTGAAAGGAACAGACAGAACCAGTGACTGTGAAAGCTCCCAGCTCTGTACTGAGACACTGCTCATTTCGAACCCCTCTGCATACCATCAGTTTACTGTCAGTAATCAGGCCACCCTTTGGACCTCTGATATCAGAGGAGTACCTGGGTGGGAGAAGTCTGGTTACAGATTGAAGCATGTATTACAAAAAATGGCAAATCTGAACATGCAGGACTTCCCTGGTTAATAAATGCCAGGATAAATATTTCTTACTCTGGCAGTGAAACAATGTTAATTTTTGCTTTGTACAGAGCAGAGCGGGTGGGAGTTGAGGGAACCGGTTCTTGCCAAATGAGAAAGGGCAGGATTGCTTGGTAGAATTACATCGCCTGAGGAAAAAGCCATTTTCAGTAGAAACCAGGAAACAGTTTGTAGCAGAAATAACCTTTCAAAGCTTAGCTTGTTTGTGACAAATCCTAAGTTTCTCTGTGTTTCATCGTTTTAACTTGGTATAAGTGGAGGTAATCGGTTTAACACAGTACAGTTGTTTTAACAGTGTGCAGTTTCGTACTAAGAAGAGTCAGGTACAAGTGGTCAGCCATGGAAATTCACTGTCTAGGATTCAGGTTGTGCCTGCCTGCTCTATACCACAGCAGAGTGCTGCTTGCCTGGCTGATCTAATGGCAGGAATGAGGTAAAAACAAGGCTGTGTTGTTTGGATGAAGAATATTGATGAATGTTAGTTTACATTAACTCACCCACAAAACCTGGCTTGAGAAACAGAGAGGTACCTTGTTTGTTAAACTCAGCTATTCCATTCCATTTCAAGGCTCTGTGCAATTTCTGTGACTATTAGCTTGCCCAGAGCAACCTTATCCTAAAGAGCCACTGAGGAATGCTTAGGAACAAGCCAATTTAAACTCATTAAGGTCAGTTTTAGGGCTTTATTCTCACCGCACTTACAGCACTGTAACTTCTTTAATTTCATGATGCCACTGTGGTTTTGGGTTAGCATAGGAGCAACCTGAAGCCCTTGGTGCTCCATCAGGCTCCTCTTTCACAGGGGACAGGAAGCACAAAAGGACAGAAACTCAGCAGGCTGGCTCCAAATCCCTTTCCCTTTGGGTAAGGAAGAGCTGTGCATAGCCTGGCAGGATTCTGGCCCTCCAGGAGGGAAGGGTGGGCAGTGCAGGGAGCCACCAGCCTGGGACACCCTGAGGATGTCCCTCCCAGGGACACAGCCAGCTTGTGTGTCTCACTGCAGTGGGAAACCACAAACATTGAATACCTGGCATTTATTTTTGGAAGGGTGACAGTTTCAAGAATGCTAACATTTGTAATTGTCTCAGCAAAGGTAATTATAAAGCATTCATTAATTGCCTGCTCTAGGGCACAAATAATCACCAACAGATTTTCCTTTCCTACAAATATCTCATTAGATATGCCATAAGGAGGCCAGGGGGGAAGCAGTGTTTTTTTCAGGTAGATTTAGATGACTATCAGGAGGAGAACAGACTCATAATGGCAATAAATTCCCTGGTATTTTCCTTGCTTTCTAGATTACTAAAGATAACTTGGCATCCTACATGCCATTATTTGTTAGGAACTGTTATTAGCAGCCGTAACAGCATATCCGTAACTTCTCTGTGTTTGTTTAGCTGCCTCAGTACAGCCTATGAACCTGCCTTTAATAACTTTAATCTAAAGATTTTCCTTTGGGCTGAAATGCACTCTGTAAATTCCCCTTGGAAAGACAGGAGCCAGAACATACCCACACACTGGTCACACACCTTGTCCTGATAAGCAGCACTTCTGTCAGTTCAGCTACTTTCTTTGTTTCATCTCTCAGAAGAACAAGATCAAGCTCTGAGGAATGACTGCTAATAAACTCTCCCTACTTGCTCCAACGCCTCTTCATCACAGAGCTTGCTCCATGCCACTCCTGTGCCTTGGTTACCTCAAGGGAGTTCCCAGAAGAATTTTTACCCTCCTCTCACTGTGAACAACAGGGAAATGGTTCAAAGAATTCATAGCTTCCTGCAGCTGCTGTTTATCTGTCTAACTGCCTTCCTTGTCTCTTGTAGTTTGACCAGCTTTTTCTTAGCCATACTGATGATCCTCTCCCTTCAATTCTATTTCTGGATACCTATGATGAGTTTTTGCTTATGTTCTTTACTTTACTTTCAATTTTTCTCCAGGCCTCTGCCAAGTTTTTGAGGATTATGTGAGACGATATCTTTTACTCTCAGCTCCTATGCTTGTGGAAAGATGGATATTCTGAGAGGCCAGACATGCTCCTCATGAAGTCTGGGGGAAGCTGAGGCTGTGAATATTGTAGGGCCCTCTTGGCACAGGCATAAACCAGAGCACAGCAGCACCAGCCCACTGGGCTCTGTGTCTTGACAGAACAGCCTTGTCCTGCCTTCACCTGCAACAAAGAGTCATTTTGTTAAAGCCTGGCTCAGACCTGAAGCATTGCCCTTTCTAATGAGAGGTCTCTGCTACCCTGTGCTGACTATTCTACATCAGGAGCACTGCTGCTATACTGAGAAAAGGTTAGGTGGAGTTATTAACTCCCCTCGTGAACTCCTCTGCTCCCAGCACCATCTCTTTCCTGTTCTGCTCCTCTGCCCAGCAGCCTCCTGCCCCCTTTCACCCAGCTGCACCCTGGCACTTGCTGTAGCTCTGTAAGCAATAGAGCCTGCCACTGAATTTTCTGAGTGGAGTAGATGATGCCCAGTGCAGCTTAGATCTCTTAAATTTCTGTAATGGATGTCAGAGTGATCTCATCTCTTTGTTTATAGTTTGCTACACCAACACTAAGGTATGTTGTATGGAAAATGTTTTGTTAGAGGGCTGTGACTGAGCAGCAGGGAGAAAGGTGGGTTTCTTACTTTGTCTTGGGTGCTCCTGTCAGACAAAACCTTTCAGGAAGAGGGAATTGCTGCTGCTGCCCAGAGAGCAGAAGGCGCATTGAACTGCCAGCAGCAGGATGAGGCAGGTGAGAGGGAAAGACAAAGGGCATGCAACCTGGGAGGTATCCAAGAGGAGCAGGAGGTGCCTCTACTGCCAGAGCGTCAGAGAAGAGCTGTTCCCAGAGCCAGAGGAGCCCAAGGGAAATTTATAGCAGTGCAGCAGACAACTCAGAGGTGTTCAGCTGCAAAAACAAGTGCAGGGGGAAGGACACACTATGGGCAAGAAAGACTTACTGCCCAAGCTTTTATTTTAATCTGATTCTGCCAGGGAGTTAACCTGTTATAGTTAACCAAACTTAAGTAGTTTGGTGTTTTGCATTCCAACTGCAGCCTAGCTGCAGACAACCTGCACTGAAACCTATCCTCAAATCTTCTTTATGGGGGCTGTTACCATGAAACAGCATGAGATATGGTCAATAAAGTTACAAGTAACAGGCTGACTAGGTGACATTTATTCTTCTGGCTTTACCACTAGACTATACAGTGCTCCTTGCAGAATGAGTGAGTTGCAGTTCTTGTTTACTGGAGCAGTTGCTGGCATATGGACCCTGGGATACACTTGTATGGCTTTCAGCAGCTAAGCATGTGATACACTGAGTAGATGCAGAGGGTGGGACAGCTCCAGCTCCTTAACACCTGACAAGAAGGGCTAATGATTTCTCACATTGCAACCAAGCCCTCCTACTGATGCATAGTACTGATCCCAGGACTAATTACAGCAACTCTGACACCTGCAACTGCTCTGTAGGTGGAGACAAGCATGAGGCTCTATGCAGATTCTGCACCCATGTATCAAATCCCTTTAGGGAATTACATTTAGAATAACTCTGCCTAAAAATCAACAGAAAACCAAACACATTATTTTACCTGAAGATGGGAAAATTCCTACTACAGTAAGCAGTAAAGTGATTTACTTGCAAAATATTTAATATGTACATTCATTAAGTACTAATGCCACTGACCTTATCCACCACCCAATTGGTGTTACTGCCTGAAGGCTGCTCTCTGTTATTCATTAGGCTGTGGTTTCACATTCCCACACCACTATCAGCACGTTTGATTTCAGAGGTTCACACCTCCGCCTCAGAAAGTTATTGCACCAGGGCTGTGCTCTAGATCTGAGCCCTGAACTTACTGGGGTGACACTGAAGATTAAAATACTTTATTTCGCAGAACCATTCTGTGGGACAGTCACGCCACGCTTGAAGCTGTGCAGCTGCCACGGGGGAGTAATCTCTCCAGTGGGAAGATGAAAGAAAAGGAAAGAGGGAGCAGGACTACCTAAAACTGAGAGTGGAAGAACAATGTGTAATAGCAGTTGTATTCTACTTGAAGCAAATCAAAACTGTTTTGCTGTACAACTGTAATTCACATTTTAAGGAAAGCTGTTTTAAAGCATAAATTGCAATGACCTCTAAAAGCCAGCTCTTAATGCCATTGTCAAGATGTTATTTGCACAGACAATTTCATTAATTGCAAATTTAGAATGAAGCCACTGGCAAGAATAACTACTACCCACCACAGCTATTCTTAAACAACCCTCGCATTCCAGACTATGTCAGAGCAGAGGCATGACCAACCTCAAAACAAATGCATTAGACTGGTTAAAGAAATTACTGTCAGAGACAGGCCAGCATACTACATTAATGCTCTTATTCTATAATTAGGAGACAAAGTGAAAGTGTTTAAGTCACCATCAAAGGCAGCTTCCAGCTGAAGACCATAACTTCAAATGTTTACCCTGTTCAGACTTACTGAAAAGCAAACTCTACCAGTCTCCATTTTCTTACATAAATTCCAGAAACAAGCCTCTCAGTGTCCTCTAGAAGTTAAGTTCATAGCTGGTTTTAGTTTCAATGCTTTTCTTGATATCTTATTCAACAAAGTCTTACTCCCTTTGGGCATGCTTCTGTATTATCTTGAAGATCACAGTACTCACTCTGAGTTGCACTCTCCTTTATCAAACATTGAATACTCCCTTTCAGGGCACATTTTCTAATTAAATCATTCCTTTGCTCAGCAGCTCTGTGCTTAGACTAATACTACTTCGACTATGTATAAGTATAGTCAGTGTTGCACCTCCACCTGTCCTGCCCAACACAGTTCATCTCCCCAGAGGCATAACACAAGTATCACAGCACGTACCCACGTGCATATTAGCATTGCCATTTTTGTAAGGAAACAAAAAGAAAATTCAACTACAAACATACCCTCACTTTATCACTGCCTCTATTGGACTACTAAAAGCCTTATTTAAAACAAACAAAAAATAATCAACTGACACATCTAAAGAAATAACCCTACTGACCCTACAAGTCTTCAAATGGCAGCCCTGTTCCTGCTGGTGGCCTAAACCAACACTCCTCCTCTCATCGGAATGAGAGGTCAACCTTAAAACCTGGGAGTGCTGTCATTTGAAATTAGTGCTTGGATTTGCAACAACGGTGTAACTCTAAGAATTTACTCCCTGCAGAGTTAAGAAGTCTGCAGAGGTGCTGCTTGCTTGGAGAACAGATCAGAGAAACCAGCCTCTGACAACAAGGCCACATGGTGAGTCTCAGTTTTTATGTCTCTGTCCCACGTGCTTGGTCCCGGCAAAGGCTCAGGACATGTGGGCTTTTACTGGTAGAACAGAGAACTAGAAATGAAATTCCACCAAGTGAAAGTGCCCTCAGGTGCAAAGATCCTGCCGAGGAGGGCCAGAGTCACAGCAGTGCAAAGTCTGCCTTCACAGGGCTGGGCCCAAAGGAATTGTGTGAGGCCTAGAACAGCTCCACCCCCTTATTCTGGCAAACCAGACATTTAAACCAAGAATTTAAACTTTTTCTGCCTAGGCCTTCTTGGGGCTTCCTAACCAAATTATTCTTGCTAACTCACATTTTTTCTTTCCCTCAGCTTTCCTATTCGACTTTACAATCAGATCCAAAATCAGAGCCATTACCTACTGCAATTGTACTGTTATTTTCTGTCATTTTCCTGTATACCCTTCTAAAGAGGAAGTTTTTTAAATACCAACTTTTTTTTCCCCCATAGCCAATTTAGAGGGCACAACATAAACATCTGAAACTTCTTTATCAGGATATTGTTACTTTTCAAGAGTTACTTGAAAAGGTCCCCATAAAAGTTTTCAGCTTCTTCTCTAGAAGAGCTTCCAAAGAAGAGGTTTTTTGACCTTATGTAAGATTCAGAGTAGAATTTTTTTCCCCCTCTTTTGGATGGTTTGTGGGGGATTTTTGAGTTGGTTTTTTTTTTTACTCTCACTCAGATTGATCTAGACTAGCTCTACCTCAGTCTCTGTGACATCTAGAAATGCATATTAATTATAAACCCTGTCTTGCCTTCACATGCACCATATTCCATGATGTGGTAGTAGGGACAACCATTCAGAGACCAAGGGAAGACTAGTTGCTTTTACTTTCTTAGAAACAGGATAAGGAGGTGTTTCAGGGAAGAAGGTGTTTTCTTTTTTCTCCTGGAAAGAGGTACAAATTTTCAGCAACAGTAAATCAGTGCTAATTTTAGGAAAAGTTATCCATATTCACAAGATTACTTATGGAAAAAAAAATCCAAAGAAACTGACAAAAGCATTTATTTCTGAAGGTCAGCAAGTATCAAAGCAGTCCCTAAGGGATGCCTTTGACTTTCCACAATCTGCAGTGAGAACTCCGGCTTCTGCAATTTCCATTAAGCAGCCTTGTTTGGCTTTCTAATCATCTGGACTTCTTCCAGAAATCAAAGCCAAAGTTGAAATCTTCCTTTTTTGAAGGAAAAAGTCTTTTTAGCACACCAAGTAAGTTTTGAACACACACTGAATATGTAAACAGGTCTCAGAATTTACCAACAGTGCATAAGAAAGCCAGACAAGTGTCACTGATGCTACCAAAGTCATGAACATCCTTTCTTCTCTCCTCTACCACAGCATTCCATCTAGTGCCTCCCTGCTGCCAGAGCAAAGCTAAGCGTCCCAGGCCTTTTTAGAGGTTCAGATTTGAAAGGCTGCTCTAGAAGTACCAGTCCTGCTCTTACAAAGCATTGTTTATATCTACCTTCCTTCTCAATTTGCTAATTATACAATGACCTTTCAACTGGAAAGCCATACAGCGCATTTTTCTATGTTATCCCTCATGATGGGAAATGCAGGAACCATCTGAACAAGAAAAGAACCCAACACATTTCCAGCTTTTCCTAGGTGAACTCTACCTATTCTTACACCCTTTGCCTATCCTCTCAGTGTCCTCAGAGAACCTTCAGAGGCAATGCTACAGGGCCAATCACAGACACAGGCAGTAACCTACTCAGACTCCCCTCTTACCTCTTGGTACTCTGGGCTGATATTCTTCTATTCTGTCCTCTAACATGCATTAGGCACATTGACCTCTAGGAATTAACAGGCTGCTGTGTAAGAGCTCATTCCTATTGCTGCTTTTGATTCCAAGTCTTTTTATCTTTGTTGAAAGTGGAAGCGTAATCCTAAAAGAGTAATATGCTGGGTACTCTGGTGAAGCCTATTGTGCAGCTGCCTCTTTTGGTTAGTGTTTCTTACTAGCCAAGTGACCTTCAGTCTTCCCTGTAACACCAACTTAGGAGCTACCTCACTGGTTATGCATTCACTCTCCTCCTTAAAAGATGACAAGAATTCTATAAGCGACTATCTGCACTCCTGCCCCTTTCCTGAGCCTGGCAATGTCCTAGTGTGAGGGACAGCGTTTGCCCATTTCTCTTCATTCTGTGTTCAGGCTTTTCTGGCCTCAGAACCACAGCCTGACAGTACTGCTGGTAAAGCAGTCTGCCGAAGGGGCAAGTGGCCTCCTCCTTGTTCCTTTTCCTCATATAGTTAAAAATCACAGCTTTTGCTGTCTTATTCTTTTTACAGATCAGTGTCCTTTGCCATCCTCCCCATATTATACCCATTCTTTCTACCCAGATAACTCCATTCCCTCTTCCTCTTTTCCCACGTCTGTTTTTCTGCAGCATTGCAGAACTTTGGTTTTGCTCCACTGAATGGTTCCAGCCTTCTCCTGACATTCCTGTTTTTCCTTTCTGGATCCTAACCTCAAATTTCAAAAACACATTCTGCATTTAGTTTGGGCTAAGATTCATACCACTGAACTTTAGATATCTGAAATTCTGCATCTAGCCCAGACAGCTGCTTATCGGTGAGCCCCTGTAGTCTGAAGAGAGGAGAAGGACCTTCACAGAACAATCCCTCCTCCTCTAAAATACTTTTCTAGAACAAACAGGATGAATCACACTGTGAAAGAGCCCATTAGGGCAGTCTGGCTAGATGGGAATACTGCTTCAAGCTGTAAGTTATCTTCATGGCTTCTTTCCAGCATACTTTTAAATCTGCCTAAGTTATACTATTATCTTTAGTTTCACCTTAAATCCTTTAATCTTCCACAAGGATCACTTGATATTTCAAGAATCAGAGGTTCTGCTGAATAACCCCTCAAGGAAGACGCACACCCCAGGGGCTCAAAATCCCACCCCCTTTATGTGTCCTCTCTTCTGGAAAATCTATAGCACTGCTTCAAGATAGATGCTCCTACTGATGTGGGAGCCATCGTCATCTTTTCTTTTAGTCGTTAGACTACAGGAAGGAATGATGAAAGCTCTCCAAACTTCCTACACTGCACTCCTACACCACCTTCCTTATTTCTTTTAAGATCAGTGTCATGGCAACTAGCACTTCTCATCTTCCCTTTGTAAGCCGATGAATTGGTTTAGAGGCACTCCATTACCAATGCTCTTTATTTGCAATTCTCTAAAATAAGTTGTGTTGCTCTGAAAAGCCTGAAAGGTTTTAGCAAGTGCTGAATAAACTAAGTAGTTCATGTATAAATAATATATCAGCTATCACTACATTTTTAATGGATGCATCATGAACGTATTTTTAGATAGCTTATGTTATTCAGAACGGCTCCGGCATCTGCTTCTCAATCCCAATTCCAGTTTCACAGTTCTGCGTCCATCTAAAACATTAGACATGAACTACTTGGACATGGCCTTTTCAGTACTGTCTCCAGTACAGCTTCACTGTTGCACAGGAGACCATCCCACTCCACAGGCAGCCTGCTGACCATGGTGGGATGGCTTCAGGAAAAAGGTGCTATTGGATATTCTCCCATACTTCCTCCAGATTTATCCACCTATATCTTCTTAAAAAGATGATGCATTAGAGATGTCACTGTAAATCAGATGACATGCTGATGAGAGCTTCTACTTCTCCCTACCCTCATGAAACCAGGGGTACAAGAGGCATTGGGAAGTGTAAAAGTCAGTCATGGGGTAGACAAGTATGAAAGCCACCTGCACAGGGTCAGTCCCCTGCCCTGTTAGTCACTGGAGAGTCAACCATGAAAACCACCTGCTCGGGGAGCTGTCCACTGCCTTGCAGGGACACAGTCACACGGGCTACAGCTCTAGAAATGCAGAGCTCTGAGCTGGTGAGCTCCAGGCCCTGTCAAACTCAGCAGGCAGCTGAGGCATCCCCTCTCTTGTCCTCCAAAGGCTGTGACTCACACAGGGCCAGGCCAGCCTGTGCCAAGCCACTGGCTCTCGCCTCCCCACTTACTCCTCTTTGCGGTGAAGCTCCTCCTCGGACTCGCTAAGCCGCTGCTTCAGGGCTGCGATCATCTCCACCGCCACGTCCACCTGCCTGCTCAGGGCTCGCTCCCGCCGCTGCACCTCCTGCTTCTTCTGGGACAGCTGCACGAACGCCGCCCGCACCTCCAGCAGCTCCGCCGTCTTCTGGGACAGCTCTTTGGTAAGCTTGTCGATCCGCTTCTCGATCGTTTTGTCCACGGCCTCCACCATCCTGTTAAACTTTTCCCGGACATGTGCCTCGAAGGCGGCTTTGGAGTCAGTGGCTGGGAGCCCGGGTTTGGATACCTGCTCGCTGGGAGACTCAGCTGACACATAGTTGGCCAGATAGGAGCCGGGGCGCTCCGCGGGCAGCTCCCGCGGCTGCCCGCCCTTCCCGCTCCCGCAGGACGCGCCGCCCAAGTTCAGGAAGGGCCCCGCGGAGCCGCCGGGGCTCCCCGGGCTGCCCTGGGGCGCGGGCTCCGGCGGGGACACCAGCTCCGCATCCTTCAGCGGCGAGAACAGGCTGCTCCTGGCCAGCAGGCTGCTCTCCTGGAAGCTGTGGCTGTACTCCAGGTGCACCCGCAGGGAGGAGAGGCTCCGGAACCTGGTGTGGTCACCGCATCGCGGGCAGCGGAAGGGGAGGCTGACGCTGCCGAGCGGCTCCGGCCAGGGGTGCCCGCCTTCATCCCGGGGCGTCTGTTGCATTCCTCGCCAGGAGGGAACAGCCCAGGTCCGCGCCCGACGGGGAAACTTGGGAAACTTTCCCGGCGATTCCTCAGGGGTGCCGCGCCATCTCCGCCCGGGGACGCGCCCGCGCGGCGCGGCGCTCCAGCCGCCTGGCCCCGGCCGCTCCGCCCGGCTCTGCTCGGAGCGGCTCCGCTCGCCTCTGCCGCCGCCGCCGCACGGGCCTCGCCGGAGCTCGGCGCGGCGCGGGCCTCGGCGCCCGCAAGGTCGCCGCACTCACCCGACTTGTTGCTGGCGGCGGCGGCGTTTTCAGCAGAGCCGTAAATCAGCCCGGGCGCGGCGCCGCCGCCGCGGGGCGGGGCGGGCGGGGCGGGGATGGGCAGAGGGGACCGGCGGGGATGGGGATGCGGAGCGGGGATGCCCGGCGGGGGATGCTGCGGGTGGCAGCACCCGGCCGAGGCCTCGGGGCCGGGGTCGCTCCCCTCCTCCTGCCCCCGCCTGCCGTGGGCGCCGGGCCGGGGGGTCCGCGGGGGGGGTGTTTGCAGGGCGCTAGTAGCGGTCACAGCAAAGCAATGAGTGAGCTGCGCGGGGTGTGTCGGGGAGATGCTGAAGGATAACGCAGTTAAAAGCACTTAAACGGCAAGATACGACTACGACTGGCACGTGCAAATAGGTATAACCTGGCCTTGGCTTTGGGGGAGTATAATTGTTTGTGTGATTTTAAATCATAGAATCATAGAATCATAGAATCAGCTGGGTTGGAAAGGACCTCTGAGATCAAGTCCAACCCTTCTTTTTTTTTTTTTTTTTTTTTTAAATCCAGTCCGGGTTTCCCCCCATTCCGTACTCCGGCCAAAATCCAGTCTGGGTTTTCTCCCCATTCTGTACTCCGGAAAAATCCAGTCCTGGTTTTCCCCATTCCGTAGTCCGGAAAAATCCAGTCCGGGTTTTTCCTCTTTCCGTGCTCCAGACAAATTCCAGTCCGGGTTTTCCCCCACCGCCGAGAAATTCTTCAAACCGTCTTAAATGGGGCCTGAACGGGAATAGAGGCAAGGATGGAAAGGAGGTCCTGCTCCAGGACTGTTCACAACCGAACGGAAAGAAAAGCGCTACAGGTCCTCTCTGCTGGACAGGAGGTGCGCGGTTGCAGGAACAGGGCTAGGTAAGTGCCCGGAGGTAAGAGAGCCTCCAGATCGAAACAAGGCTGCTTTAAGCAACCAGGGGAAGCAAATAGCGCCGAAACAAAAAAGACGGGAGGAATACCTGCCCGGAACAAAAACTGCTCAGGGAATGGGGTCTAAATATGTCCTCAGAGCAAAAGAGAGTTAACGAAGCGATAAAACGCCTCTTTAAACAACATGAGGCCGCCTCCGACACGCCGCCCAGCCCGCGAACTCGTTTGCAGACCAGGAGAACTACGAGACCGGCTCCCTCAGCAACTCCGAGCCACCCAACACGGCCTCGGACCTGCCTTTCCATCTCCGAGGGTGAGGGCGGCAAGGAGGACCAGCTCGGGGGGGGCCGTACGTAAGTGATCAGGAAAGAAAAGCAAAATCTCTCACTCTTCAGTCCTTTTAATCACTTGTGGGTAACTTAAAACCAAAGAATTTCATTTTACTAAAAAACGGGTATGCAAAAAGCTTTAGGGGGTTCTCCTGGGGAATGGGTCTTTGTGCTAAAAGTTGTAGTGAAATGCATCGGTCTTGGTTGTAATTTGCCCCTGTGAAAACCTTCTGCCAAAATATCGTATTAAACAAAAAAAACCCAGAGTTTTGGGAAAAGGAAAACAAGCCCCTACAGAAACAGTTTCTGTTAGGAGAAAAAAGAAAAAAAAAAAAAAAGGTAACCCTTCTGCTACAGACAGCCTTAGCAGAGGAAGAGATACGCTGTTAGTAGTCACACAATAAGACTAACTTGTTGCCTAGTAACCAGGTGAGAGATTTGGATCTCTCCGGCCAGAGAAAACTACATACCCAGAAAAATTTGAACTGCCAATTTCTCGGGAGAAGTAGATTCTCTCGTTTTCTGCCCCTGTTCTGGGGAAAGGAAACACAAAAACTGCAACTTTGCAACCTTCTGGTTGGGGAAAGAAATTATCTCGCCTTGCAGCCCGGGGTGGGGGGGGGGGGAGAGGACAGAAATCCTAAAACCTCTCCTCTCTGGCTTTCAGTTTCCCTGCCGTGTAGGATGGGGGAAGAAAGGCACTGCAACCGGAAAGCCCTTATATCACTCAGTTTCCTTATCGGTAGCTAGCTTCTAACAAGGCCTTTGGGGGGGGGGGAGGGCAAACCCAAAACCTCTGGGGAAAGAGAAAAAAAAGGCTACCTTCTTCAAAGAAAGTTTAGAAACCAAGTAAAGCTCCTACAAGCTGCCTTTATACTGTCACCCTCTAAGATACTCCTACGAACAAAAGTCAAGGATGAAATTGTAAATTTATAAAGTTATTAACCGTAAAAGTCTAAGTTTGTCTCACAAACCAGAACCCTGAATGTGTGCTTGAACAGGCAAGCTGCTTTCAGCAAAAAGGAAAGGAACTGTTACCAGATTCCTGCGATATCTGCAAATGAGAAATGAAATCGACTTCAAAAACCACACGGAACGTGAACTCGGACAAGCAGCAACAGACCGGAAACTGTGAAGTAAAAATCACCAAATACCTTGCCTTTTGTGTTTGCAGCAGAACCTCTTAGTGTAACACATAATATTAAGTTTTGTTTTGTTGTTAAGATAATGTTTGCCTGTGTTTCCTAATTGTTTCAGCAAAAGAAAAGATTCCCTAATAATTCATATTAAGGTTCATGCAGGATTTCATGCGAATAATCGAATCAGGTTATACCAAAAAAGCTCACAGCATCTGCTTTTAATGAGTTGCCACTTTAAACACATATTTGCCTCATTGCTTTTACCCTAACACACACCATACATCACTGACAAACTGCAGAGATACAAAAGGACTAGAAAGTTGCAAACAAGACCACATCACTGTGACAGCTATAAAAGGCACTGGGTTTACATACAGATTGGATTTAAAGAGTTTTCTAGGTTTATGCAATAAAAACAGGTCCAACAAAGCAAAGTTTTTACAGGTTGAAGTGAATAGCAAGACTTTCATATGATTCTTAAAACTGACTATAAAGATATGCAGGCACCTTTAAACAGCTATGACTCCTTCATATGCCTTTATAATGCCAAGCTTTGTGGCTCAAATTATTTTGACATGTATAATCATACTTTCCATTTCAGGTATAGAAAAAGCTACACATTGCCTTGAAAAAAGAGTCTTCTTGCTAAAATGAATTCTCACTTGTGGTGTTAAAAGTAAGGCTGTAGAATTTTGTTCTTAGCTCATTCTAAGGCAATACATCAAAGCATTGATAAGCATGTTTAGTTACCTTGATAAGCTTGTCAAATAAAGCATTCAGTTTTGGACCCTCACACTGGATCATGCAATTATTCAAACCGTCTTAATAACCCTTGTAACTATCCAAGCATACAAGGAGTAAATGCAGTATAGTGGACACTGGTGTCCACCTCAGATTGGTGTGAAGCAGCCATGTTACTGTATCAGTTTCATGCATTTAGCTGTGCTGGGTTTATATAAATATATATTTAGAACCCAGAAAGCTTTGTGGATTTTTTGTTTGTTTGTTTCTTTGCTTGGTTTGGTTTTTTATTATTATTTCTTTTAAATATGACCCTAATTTAGTCTCAGTATTTAGGGAGGGGGAGCAGTAATAATGGAATTTCCATTTGGAGTATGAGGAATGGATGTCATAGACTTACAGAATAGTTTGGTTTGACACTTAAATGCCATCTAGTCCAGCTTCCCTGCAGTGAGCAGGGACATCTTCAACTAGATCAGGTTGCTCAGAGTCCTGTCCAACCTGACCTTGAATGTTTCCAGGGATGGGGCATCCTGCACCTCTCTGGGAACCTAGACCAGTGTCTCACCACCCTCACTGTACAAAATTTCTTCATTATCTACTAAATCTAAAGTCTAAGTCTTCTCTATGTCTAAATCCATGTGACTGATGTTAGAGTACACAGCCAATATGTTCTCTCAATAGGGAAATATGCTTCTAAATTTTTTTTATGCCACAGATGTGTTTCTATTTTTATAAATTTTTGGAAACATGGGCAAGGCTGGTTGTAGAGTAGCAGCCTTTTTGAGGTAATAGTGAAATATTGCACTTCCAAAATCTAGTGTTTGAGGCCATAGTGGTAATATGCTGCAGATTCTTTTTATTACTGTGGGAGAAAGCACTGCAGTAAAGTTTAATTCTGTACTAATATTTCTGTTCCTTGAGTGCAATATACAGGCAGAGTCCTAAACACTGAGAAAATCTGAGAACATTGATAGATGCCTTTGATGTAATTAAGACATTCCCAGTAAATTATTCACCAGATGGCACATCAAAGGAAGTTACTCAAATTGCATTTCAGAGCTTCAGCTAATCTCTAAAGTGTGTGGGCTACCATCCAGGCTGCAACATTTTGCATGAGTTAGTTGTCCTGCATCACCTTGTCTAAATGTGGTGATTTTCCCTTCTTTTGTCCTCAAGCAGTACCAAAAACCAGAAGGGAGATCATGAGGGAATACTTTTAAATTGTTTGTTTCCAGATTCAGGGCTTCTGACTATTTCTTTGTAGGAGGCCAACGCTGGCAGGATGTGACCCTGCTCTGATTCCCGTTTTCTTGGTTGTTGTCCTCTATTGTCCATTATCTTTCTCTGTTGTGCCCATAGCCTTCCTACCTTCTCCCCACATCAGGGGAAGGTGTTTGGGGCTGAGGCTCCAAGGTGCAGATGGATGCTGTACAAGTGAGGTGAACTTAGTATGGTGGGATTTGCCTGAGGCTCCATCCACATTTAGAAGAGCTGACACCCTCCTACCCTCTCCAGCCAATGGTAACAAGAGACCTCATGGTCTTAGGAACAGAAAATGTTGATGACTTTGAAGGAGCCCATTGATCTGCAGCCTCAGCTACATGGGTTTGGACGGTTAGGTCTGAAATCCATCAACCATTTAGTCCCAGCAATTCTTCTTTCAAGGTTTCTCAGAGTTTACTGCACTCTAAATATTTGTTTTGCTGGATTGGGACCCGGCTCCTCATCTCTTCAGTTACCTACTCCTGATGCTCCCATTTGGATGCCCAGTTCAGCTATTCTCTCAGCATTTGGATAGGAACAGCCCTCCTTTTATATACCAGTAAGTGTGCATTGTACAGTGGAGGATGTACATCAACCATTATATGTCTGAGCTTCATCCCCTGTGATTGGAATCTGGAGTGGGTAGAATCTAACACCATCACTAACACAAAGCCTGGATTGACACAGCCATAATGCATGACTCATTTGTGAAAGTTTGCCAAGTGCTGGGGAGGCATTATCCAGCTTATTTGTATGCATCTCTCTCTTTCAAGATCTCTTTAAACACTTTGCAGTATGATTTCCAGAAGGATAAAAGTTACTTAAATAAAACCAGCATGTACCAACCTGCTGGTGCTGTAAGGAAGGTGGAATATTCATAATATTCAGCCTTTTTTCAGGTAGTGATCTGTATCTGTTGTACAGGTCCCATCTGACCTCTTCCTATTTTGAGGGTTCCTACAAGCTTAAAAATCCCACTTCAAAAGTGAAGTAAATTTTGTTTGGCTGATAATTCACTTTACTGAAGGTGGATAGAAAAGGGACTGTTTTAAAACCAGTTTGCATTTCAAGAGTTACTGTAGTTGTTTATCTTCTGATTTTTTTTTCTCATGCTAAACAAAGAAAATAGGTGAGTCAGTTTTTTTTCACTTGCAGCCACTTTCCCCTTCAGGCTTGCAATGCTGACGTGTTCGAGGGGGCCATTTTTATGTGGTGTAGAACTGGATTCACTATGATCACTTTGGCTGCATCCAGCAGCCTCTGACTTCCTTGTTTGTGTAGTGGTTTGCTTTTGAAAAAGGGGTGTCAGAAATTTTTGTCTCTCCCCTTCATGCCCACGCTCCCCACCCAGGGAGCTGGTTTTTAGGAGATGTAGGGAGTTACTGTTGGGGAAGTTTTACTAAACTATATATGGGCATATAAAGACACACAGCTGCACATCCCTTACCAGCGCATGCAGAGGGGGTTGGGAGTTTGGCTCTGGCAAGTAGCACAGTCTCCCCATTCTGTAAAAGCTGGGCCTGAAATAGGTGTGTCTGTTCAGCTCAAGCTTATTTGTATGCTGGGAAGTTCCGTGTTTTTCCTGGTGTTTGAGCATGAACCACAAATGCACATGACGACTTCAACAGCTGAAACCTACCTGCATTTAATATTTACCATCTCTCGATTTACTGGGAGGAAGTAACAAGTGAGTAGTGAAATCTAAGGAATGACCTTAGAAACTTGTAAAAAGTGTTTTAGTGACTTTTATGGTAGTGGTGCCTTAGACTGGGACTCATGTTAACTTTGCATGCAGATATATTCAGGAATTATCAAACATACAACAATGTTTATTTTGCTGCCACAGGCACTCATACCCACCAAGCAGGAAGGAGACTTTTGGTGGTGCATTTTAGCACACTGATTGAGTAGCATTCTGCTGGCAGAGAGAGTGAAGGGGAAGGAGGAGAATGTGAATGTATGTATTGAGTTTATGTGACCGTTGGGTGCTGCTTAGTTGATTTCTAGTTAATTAATCTCTTCTGCTTTAATTTGCACCGTTTAGGCCATACCTGGTGAGAGTTGTCAGGTGTGAGATAGCTGTGGGCATATTTTCCAAAAGACAGGAGGAGGTGGAAAGGAGTGTCAGCAATAGATATGGCCTAAACTTCAGCCATCTTGATTTTTCTTCAAAAAAAGTTACTCCACTTAGTTAGAAGAATAAACAAAACAAAACTAATGCCTCTTGAGAAGAAAAGTTGGGGGAAACTTGTCTTCCACCGAGTTACTCTTTACTGGGCTTATTTTGTAAGGGAAGAAGAACATATCAGGTTTCCAGTGCCTCTACTTCTGAGAATGAAAGTCTAGGCTCTAAGTTGTAATATGCACAAGAATAAACTGGAGCCTTTTAACGAAGCTGTCTTGCTGCTGCTCCCCACACTATTGGCCACAGTGTAGCAGCAGCTCTGGCAACAGCAATGGGACCTTGAGTTCTGGTACTCTGGGACAAGGGGCAGCAGCTGAGGAAGGTCAGGACATCCCTGGTGGCAGCAAGGGACAAACCTAGCATGGCTCTCCAAAAAGAATGTCATATGTTGTTGGAACAAACTGGCCTGGTGTAAGGCAGCTCTGTGCAGCTGATGAGTTCCTGCCCAGGTACTCCTTGTGGGATTAGCTACCAGGTTGCTGTTCCCAGAGCTCTTCTGAAACAAGACAGAATCTGCAGCAAAAAGGGGGAAATTTGTTTTTGAAAGAAGCTGCCCCACTCCAAAAAAGATACTGAAAGGTGGAAAAAAAAAAAAGTCAAGATGTCTTTAAAGAAAGATTCCTCCATTTGGATCTCTCCAAAAGCAAAGCCTTTCTCTCACTGGGACTTGTTAAAATACAGACATTTTCTCCAAAGAAAAGAAAAGCACAAAGCCTCCCATCAAAGCAGAATTTCAAGCAATTTAATTTGGAGAGCATTCTTTCTGCAATGGGCACTGGATGGTAAGGAACACCATGTTTAAAAGTTCGTACCACATGCCTTCCATGTTTGAGGAGCTGTGTGTGAAATAAATCACGCAGATTTCCCAACTGAAAAAAGTGCCCACAAGGCCATAAAAAGCCTGAGAATTGCCATCTATATCTAATTAGCTGATTCGGTGTCTAATCCTATGCACTGGGGTTTGAAAAGTTTTTAATTTACATAAGCAGAGACATAAAAAGAACAGTGTTAAGTTGTGGTGGCAAATTCAGTCCTCTGCCATATTCCAGTCTGTGGGAGAGTAGTTCCAGCCTTGTGGGAAGCAGTGGGGCTGGGCTTCCCCTGCCCCTGTTCTGCCACATCCTTGACATCTGTGCCAGGACTCCAAGAGTTCAAAGGTCACCGAGAGGCCAAAAGGTCACAAAGAGGTCAAATGACACAAAAAAAAAATCAAAGGTCATCTAAAGGTCGAAGGTCACAAAAGGTAAATGTGGTCCAGAGATCACTTTGGGGGGGGATGCACTTTCTGATATGGCTGATATTAAAGCCTCAGTAATGGAGAGAAGAATCCACAGCTCATCCCACTTCAGTTTTAGTTTCTTTGAAAATGCTGCTTGTTCCTATACTCAGGCCAACTAGTGCTGTCACATAGTCTGAAATGGGTATAGGATTAACAGGAAATGACAGCATGAGCAAGCAAGTTTCCACACAACATCTGGCCATACAAACCTATCAATTCAAATGTACAAAGCTCACAGTTCTTCTGTCTTTGCTCTTTCTAGAAATTAAAATATCAATATGAATGATGATAGAGTTTTGCACAATCATGTGTCCTCCGGAGTTTCAATTAGCAGAACAATTGACAGGTACTGGCTGGAATGAAGCACTGGAAAGACAGAGCCTCGGAAGTATTTATGGTCCTTTCAATTCAAATTCAATTTTGATTCAGATTTCAATTCTATTTCAAATGTCCTTTAGGTATTTTCTGCATTCAGATAAGAATTTTTAAATCATGAAGAAAATACCATTATATTTCCTGTGTGGTTATCCATACTAATATGACTTAAAAATATTTCACTTAATTTTCTTAAGTAAAATTTCAAGTTCATTTTGGTTCCTACAGCCAGGAACTTCAATGCATCTCAGAATTGGCCATGTTGCAGGAACCAGAAGCAAAGTGCCCAACCCTGGGCAGTGGAATCAGTAGTTCTGTGTACACCCCTCCAAGACTCAGCAATTCAGTCCATCACACAACAACCAGTAAAGTATGAATTGGATACCGTCCCCACTTTAGGAGAAACCCTCAAGGCCATACAGCAGGTGAAAATCGGCAAGGCAGCTGGTGTTGATGGAATCCCACCTGAAGTCTGGAAACATGGGGGCCTTGCACTCCACACCAAATTCCACGAGTTTTTGGTGCGCTGTTGGGAGCTCGGTGAACTACCATCAGACCTTCGTGATGCAGTCATCATCACTTTGTATAAGAAGAAAGGTATTAAATCAGATTGCTTAAACTATCGTGGTATTACTCTGCTCTCCATTGCTGGCAAAATCCTGGCAAGAATACTCTTGAACAGACTAATACCCACTATAGCTGAAGGTATCCTTCCTGAAAGTCAGTGTGGCTTCAGAGCCAACAGGAGCATCACAGACATGGTTTTTGTCCTCAGACAACTGCAAGAGAAGTGTAGGGAACAGAACAAAGGTCTCTATGTAACCTTTGTCGACCTCACCAAGGCTTTTGACACTGTGAGCAGAAAAGGTCTGTGGCAGATTTTGGAACGTTTAGGCTGTCCCCCCAAGTTCCTTAAAATGATCATCTCACTCCATGAGGATCAGCACGGCCAAGTCAGATATGGCAACACACTTTCTGAGCCCTTTTTAATTAAGAATGGTGTGAAACAAGGCTGCGTTCTCGCTCCTACCCTATTCACCATCTTCTTTAGCATGATGCTCCAAAGGGCCATGGCAGACCTCGATGATCAGGACGGTATCTACATTCGATACCGTACTGATGGAAGCCTATTCAATCTAAGGCGACTGAAGGCCCACACCAAGACCTTAAACCATCTTGTCCGGGAGCTGCTTTATGCTGATGACGCCGCCCTTGTTGCCCACACAGAAGCAGCCCTGCAGCGTTTAACATCCTGCTTTGCAGATGCTGCTGAGCTCTTTGGACTGGAAGTCAGCTTAAAGAAGACAGAGGTCCTCCATCAACCTGCACCTCAGGAAGTCCCCCATCATCCCCACATCACCATTGGCCAATCAGAGCTCAAATCAGTCCAACAGTTTAATTACCTCGGTAGCCTCATCTCCTCAGATGGTAAGATCGATGGAGAGATAGACAACAGATTAGCAAAGGCATATAGTGCTTTTGGAAAACTCCACAAAAGAGTGTGGCGTAATAAACACTTGAAGAAAAGCACCAAGATCAGTGTTTACAAAGCCATAGTGTTGTCGACTCTCTTATATGGCTCCGAATCATGGGTCATCTACCGCCACCACCTGCGTCTCTTAGAACGCTTCCATCAACGCTGCCTCCGTACAATCCTAAACATCCACTGGTCAGACTATGTGACCAACACATCTGTTCTAGAGCAAGCAGCTGTCACAAGTATTGAGGCCATGTTACTGAGAACGCAGCTGCGATGGGCAGGGCACGTCTCCAGGATGAAGGACCACCGCCTCCCTAAGATCTTGCTTTACGGTGAACTTGCCACTGGCTGCCGCATGAGAGGAGCCCCGAAGAAAAGATACAAGGGCTCCCTGAAACAACATCTCAGCCTTGGCCATATTGATCACCATAACTGGTCTACTCTGGCCTCCAATCGGGAGGCCTGGAGACACACCATCTATAACGCAGCTGTCTCCTTTGAGAACACACGCAGGATCACCCTCGAGGAAAAAAGGCAACGCAGAAAGAACTGTGTACAGCAGAATACACCATCTAAGGAGTCTTTCTGCTGTGCCTTTTGCAATCGGATATGTCTGTCACGTATTGGCCTCATAAGCCACCAGCGTGCCTGTAGCAAATGTGGATAGAGCCTTCCCAAATCTTCGTTCGCGAAGCCCAGCCATGATGATGTACACCCCTGCCTGCCAACCAGCAGCTGGGATGGGCTGCTTGGTCTTCAGTCTTAACATGTGATTTTTAAGGAACACTAAATTTGGGGCCCTTTTCTGCACATATGATAATGCAGTAACTCAGAAGGAACACAAACAAAGGGAAAGTATAATACCCAAATACCCAAATCGTGAAGCACCAGTACACAGCACTTCTTTCAAAAGGGGGAAAACCAAAAAAAAATGAGAGGAGGGGGAAAAATGCCTGTTTGGGCAATAAAAGGTGTTCTTTTTTATTTTCTGTTTGTATTATAGAATGGTAATAAATTCAAACCAACAGGGACACCTCAGCTTGGATTCAGAAGAATACTGACAAAACTTAGTAGAATGCTACAAACATTTCTGTAGCCTGAATGCAGTTTTTTCTAATCCCTTAGAAAACTTGGCTCTGCAGCTTTTCACATTGATGTCACATACTCCATATATTAAATTATTTCTCTGCTCAGGGTACCTGCACCCCAAATATCACAGAGGAACACAGAGGACAGTTCAGACTTGCGTCTTTATTGCCATCTGAAAGTATATTGATTTTACTGGATGTTTAGGGTCAACTTGCTTCTATTCCTTCATGTTCTTTCCTCTTTTCTGATACTCACGTGAGCAGTTAATTTTTATGTTTGCATTACATGTAAAGGTCTGGAGGATCAGCTATTGCTGCCCTGGGAGAATGACTGGTTGGAGGCTCCTGCAACTGGGCAGGACACTGAATGGGGGAATTAATGGGGTTTTCACAGCTTGCTGCAGAAATAGGCCTTTATTTACATCTAGTATTTTGTGCCAAATGGCCTATGTTAAAGCAATGTCTTGAGTAGTGCAAAGTGGGGCATGAGTTTGTTGTCCTTCAAGGGACAACTTTATTTTTGTTGTTATAATAAATGCTACCTTTTGGAATTGCCATATCTACAATGTCGAGAGCAAGATGATGGATCATCTTTAATACTCACCACTTTGAAGGCACTGCCTGTTGAGCATGTGAGAAGGTTCTGTCAATGGTTTTATGCACAAAGCAAATTCTTTTCAAAAGAAGGCTCTGAAGTCAACGACATCACAGGGGCTAAAAAGTGCAGTGAACTGAAGATGTGTATGCAGGTAGCAAAAAAACAGACAACACCACGCTCTGGGTAATTTAAAATTTAACAGATATGTATCCTTGAAAAAATTAAGTAAGTAAAAGGCACAGTCCTTTGGAAATCTTATGCTCCTGCCACTGTCACATCTGCAATGAAAACATACGTCCACTTACGATTTGAAAGATAAGTAACAGTTGATATGTAAAAAGATTCCTGAACACAGATGTTTTCACATGTTCATCTCTCTTTCAGGCAGCAGGTCTTGAAGGCTGTGTGAGTAGACACTTCTAGCTCCATCTGAGACTAGGAACTGAAGGAATGTCTCTACCAAAGGAAAAAAAATGTATTGTGGCATGTTGCTTTCTCTCTTTTTCTCAAATTTCTTGCCCCCAGATGACTGCTAACTTGAATATAATTTTCATCCAGGGATGCTCCCACACGGAGCAGGAACTGAGCCCAAACTTATCTCATCCAAATGGGGCTTGGTCCCATCTCCAGATTAACGAATGCCTCTGTTAAACTCAGGTGAGCCTTCCCAGCATGCAAAATTCCCCCTGCAGTTTCTCTCCAAGGCTTACATGAAAGCTGCCATGCTACCCAGGATTAGACTCAGCTGCTCCTTCTCTCTTGAAACATTTTATCTTAAACTCAGGCCGTTTGGTTAGATCAGTAGATTTAGTTTAGACGTGCCCAGAGGTGAAACCACTGGCAACAGAGGGAATGATTCATCCCTTACAGAAATCTGATCCCTCAGAGCCGTGGCCTAGAGAAGCCTGTTTGCCATGGATGACTTTCTAGCCGGCTATTGGGATGACTGACAGGAAAATGCAGTTGGTGACATGTAAACCAGCATGGTGCCAAGTATGTATGAAACTTATTACCCCTAAAATGGTCAAAGATGTAGTTGTTCTCCACCAACCTGATGATGCCATGTAGTAAGATAATTTGGAAGGAATGCCTAAAAATCTGTGTGACTGGGGTGGTGATGAGAAAAACCCATTTTGATTAGTAACGAGTGTACTGCCTGCATGAAAGCTGCCAACGATGTTCTGGGTGCTTCAGTGCCTGCTGGTGCCAGTCAGCTGTTTAAATCCATCCAGCAAGAGCAGGTACGTCTTTGTGTAGCAGGCAGAGGCAACAACACACATATGACAGCAAAAGAACACATCCCTAACTCAAAAGTGTGAGAGATGTACATTTGGGGAGAGACATAGAACAACACAAAGGGCAGTTGAGGAGCAACAGCCCACTCATACCTTTCAAAGTTCACTCCTGGACTGGTGTTTTAAAGGTGGAAGTTAATACATGTCAGGAGGGGACTATATGACAGAGCAGGGGTGTTTTTAAAAAATTAAGACTGTAGTCCCACTGCCAAAATGGCGTCTGGATGAAGATTCCTCCCAGACCAAAGGTGCCACCACAGAAAGCTCTTGCTGCCCATGGAGTACCAAGGCTGGCCCACCAAGTGCACCAGAGAGCCAAAGGTTGCAGGCTTTCTTTCCTGGGGATAAGGGCTCGTTTGCTTATTTCAGCTCAAGCTGCCGCTCCCACAGCTAAAAGTGCATACGGACAAAGATTCATCCCAGACAAAAGGTGCCAATACAGAAAACTCTTGCCGCCCACCGAGTGCCCAGGCTGCCCCACCAACTGCACCTGAAAGCCAAAGCTTACAGGCTTTCTGTCCTGGGGCACAGGGCTGCTGTTCCGCATTTTCAGTCCTGCGCTGCAAGAGCCGGTCCCACCTCCCCAAAACCGATACAAATGAAGATTGCTCCCAGGGAGAAAGGTGACACCACAGAAAGCTCTTGCTGCCCATGGAGTGCCCAGGCTGCACCACCAACTGCACCTGAAAGCCAAAGCTCACAGGCTTATTTTTAGGGGCAGAGGGCTGCTGTTCCCCTTTTTCAGCCCTGCGCTGCAATAGCCGGTCATACCTCCCCAAAATTGATACAAATGAAGATTCCTCCCAGGGAAAAGGTGCCACCATAGAAAGCTCTTGCTGCCCACAGAATACCAAAAGTGGCCCACCAGCTGAACATGAAAGACACATGGTAAAGGTTTTCTTTCCAGTATTGAACTGCCCTCATTCTGGTTTTGAAGTACTCCACTTAAACTGCCAGTCCTACTCCAGAAAAACACCGTTAGCCACAGACCTACCTCATAGGCCACCAAAGAGAGTTCAGAGGAAGGGAGGTTGTCCTCTTTCTCCTCTCTCCGCCTGGGTGACCTGATGCTCAAAGTGCCCTGCCTTACTAACATACCACACCCCTGTTTGCCTGCTCCAATTTATATCACCCAGAAACCACCTGGACTCCATCCCCTGGTGAACTGATTAGGCCTCGCAAGGCAGCTGGGCTGAGCCGGGCTGAGCTGGGAGCAGTTTCTCCCTGCAGTTTAAATCTCCCACAAACACCCTCAGCTCCATTCAATGATCAGATGATTAGAGCTTGCAGTGCAGCTGTGTTGAGCTGGGCTGGGCTAGGAGGAGCTTCTCCATGGAGTAAAAATCTCCGAGGAAGAACCTCAACTCCTACCCTGGTTACCTCAGAAGGTCTTTAACAGCAAGTGAGCTGATGTGGTTTGCTCAAACACCAGGACACAGACCACTTGCTGCCCACGGAGTGCCCAGGCTGCGCCACCAACTGCACCTGAAAGCCAAAGCTCACAGGCTTTCTGTCCTGGGGCACAGGGCTGCTGTCCCCTTTGGTCAGCCCCAAGCTGCCAATGCCACTCCCCTGCCCCAAAACCAATACAAATGAGGATTCCTCCCAGGCTAAAGATGCCACCACAGAAAGGTCTTGCTGCCCACGGAGTGCCCAGGCTGCGCCTCCAACTGCCCTAGAAAGCCAAAACTCACAGGCTTTCTGTCCTGGGTCAAAGGGCTGCTGTCCCCTTTGGTCAGCCCTGCGCTGTCATTGCCGGCCTCCCTGCCCCAAAACTGATACAAATGAGGATTCCTCCCAGGGAAAAAGTGTCAGCACAGAAAACTCTGGCTGCCCATGGAGTGCGCAGGCTGGCCCACCAATTGCCCTAGAAAGCCAAAGCTTCCAGGCTTTCTTTCCCATGGATAAGGGCTCTGGCTTCCTGTTTTCATCCCTGCCCTGAAACTGCCAGCCCGACAGTGTTTTGATTTTGTCCAGTCCAACTCTCTTATTCATTCACTCTTCTCATTCACTGACGGCCATCATTCACTCACACACACACACGCACAGATACCTTACAGACTGCTTTTTTACCACGTTGGTCGTTCCTTAATGTAAACCTGAAACATAAACATAACTCTTTTTAAAAACTTCTGTGTTACTCTGGTTCCTGCTGCTCTGACTGTGTACCCAAATAGGGTTTTACACACCTAGAAGGAATCCACTTTAGTTCTTTTCCTGTAGCCACGCAGGCATAACCTCTCCCCCAAGTCATAAGATCTAGGGGTCCTGTCCACTGTCCCGAAATCAAATCCTTTACCATGTGTAGGGAATTGGCTATAGAACAGGGCTGGCCTAGGCCGTGAGAACATCTTAGATAGCAAAGTTAGAGTGCCCTTGTACGTGTTAATAGGCTGGTAAACAGGACATTGTGATTAGCAAAACAAAAAACAACTGAGTACCACCTGTGTCAACAATGGAAGGCAGTTACGATGATATCACCACCTAACTGAGTACCAATAATGAGCCTGATCTCTGTAATATTCATGAACCTATTATAGAGTGTATATTAAGCTGCTGTCAATCTACAATAAACGAAGTTCCTGGATTCTCACATTGAGGTGTCTAGAGCTTTCCGTCGCGACAAATTTGGCGCCCGTGTGCAGGGACCAGAGGGGGGTCCCTAGGGGATCAAGTCGGATCTCCTGGGTCGGAGTCAAGTCGGACTCGGAGTCAAGTCGGACTCCCGAGAGCCAAGTCGGGTTCTCGCAGCCACGGTCGGATGTAGGAGTTTCGGTCGGTCTTGCCGTGCAGCACAAGAAGGCGAAAGGGCTGGACGAAAAAGAGCTCAACTTGCCGCCGCCGGACGCCTCCCTTTCGGGGATTTCGGACGGCGAAAGAGTTAAGTTCCGTGCTTCCAGGGCCCGGCGCCCGGGACGACTCCTGAAGAAGGAGGCCCGCCGACAAAGCCGCAAAGTCTCGTGGAAAGGGCTGCACAAAGCGTGGTAACACGTTTTTTAGGTAATAGAGGGACAGGCGGCACTATCATTGCTCCAATGCTTTCTGGGAAAGCGGGGAGTTAAGACGAACTGGCTTTGAGGCAGATGCTGCTTTCATGTAAGGGCCAGGGATATGAAGCGAACACTGTAACTGCCTTTACTATCTCTACTTGGAAAGAACTTAGTGATAAGCTCTTTACTGCTACCTATAAGGGAGAAAAAGTTGCTGCTTCCCTCCTTACAATTTGGCGATTGTTATCTAGAACAGTAAAAGACATTAAAGCACAGTCTGAGGACATTAGAATGCTACTAGATACCATCATACGGAGAAATCGTGTAAAAAGGGAGTCGAGCGGAGTTGAAGGGAGCCGGTGCGGGACCAGAGATCACAGATCGGGGCCGGGGACAACCGGGCGGCCCCGCCAACATGAATGCGGTGCTAGCATCTCGGCAGTGCATATCCAGGACGATCGGAGACGACAGCTGCAGTGTGAAAGTACTGCTGATAGACCAGAAATGAACTTTACGAACACTATGACTGAGTTCCACCTTAAGACATTTCCAGCTTTTCATCTGAACTGTGCTGCGGGACTGCGCTGCACATTTGCGGCTGTGTTCACGGCGCTGGGTGCTTGCGCCGCCGTGCTGAGTGAATACGGGGCGGCGCCGGGCAGCGGGGCAGTGGTGGTGGTCGCGCCGCCTGCGCGGCCCCGGCTCGGAGCGGTGCGCCCGTGTGCGTGCACGCCGGCGGCCCCGGGCGCGGCGGGCGGCGGGGGGGCTCTGTTTTCCCCGCACTGCTGACAGCCATGGTCCCGGGGAGTGTGCGTTCCCCTTCCCTTCTTTGCAGCGAGTGTTTTCTCCCTGGTGCCGCTCCTCTTCCTAGAGCGGCGAGTTAATGACGGTAGCAAAAGCTTCAGAGGGTGCAGCTGGGGGAGAGGGAAAGCTGTTTCTCTTTTTCCCCGTTACACCAATCACCCCTTCTCTGAAACGTGCCTGTTTGCAGCTGTTCTCTCCCTCTCCTACGTTTTTGTCTCTTTTTAAGCAGACCCTGTGATTAAGTTAAGTTCCTTCTGCTGATCTCTCTAGGTGAGCCCAGCCCCTCCTCCCCCTCCTTCGTCCTTCGGCAATGAGGAGCGTGGGGGAGGCAAAGACGGTAAAACACGGAAAAAAGGCAAAAGAGAAAAAACAACTTAAAATTAACAATATCCCAACTTATAAATCAAATAAGATTGCATTGTTTTTACAGCAATAGGTGTTAAGCATGCAGTGTGCTCATGGCATTCTCAAACGTTTTCTTCAAAACAGGGAGACTGATGAAAATCCTTTGAAGTAAGATTAGAAATAACAGAACATCCGTGCTTAGCTTTTTGCATATTGCAGAAGGTTGTTAAGAATTTCCTATAGTTTGCCATTTTGCTTCTCTTACATAAAATTTGGCTGTTTCCCCCAGGGGCAAGGTGCAGGTAGGAGATTTGGAGACTGAACGATGAGACAGAAGGGGATATAGTCTTGCCCCCTGCAAAAGTAGTTTTATTGTCTTTATGATAAAATAGCATTGCTCTATAAGAAGAGTTGAAGATTTCCAAGATAATATTCTGTTCTTTCTTGCTGTATTTGTCTTTTACATGGAGAGTTATGCAGGATTTGCAGATTGCTGATGGCGGCTATGCCATAAATTTCCTTTGAATTATGAAACTGATAAGAAGTGCGCAGCCAATGACTACTTGAAAATGTGTGTGTGATTGAGGAGAATGTCTGAGGTGGCCACCTGAATGTTGTGTGAAAGAAAAAAGCTACATGAATGTGTGACTGTGTAAACTTAAAAATACTTTCTGCCGGTGTCAAGATTTTAGAGATGTGTAACACGATTCTGTTGAACCATAGTGAATCCTTATCCTGAATATGAATTCTTCAAATTCCCACCATGAGTGGTGAGGTTTTAGTTATCTCAAGACTAGCCCTGTCCAGCTAGCTGTTTGATCTGAACTGAGGTTAAATAAGAGGTTCTTACATAAATTTAGTGTTCTATTTCTGCCTTGTTTCAGAAATTTATGGAAGTTAAATCTCAAGTAGAGTTTTTCTACTGCTGTTGTTCCTTAGCTGTGCGAGCTGCGCAGGAGATCACTAGTTTTAGAGCGAGTAAAAACCATAAGCCAGCAAACATTGGTGCAGACTGCAAGGTTGGCAGAGCCCGAGGCAGGGTGCACCACTATGCATCCAGGTGCCCGGGAACCATTCTTACAATTCGTAGAAAAGCTGCAAGACGCTGTAGAGAAACAAGTTTTGTGACAGTTACAGAAGTTGCTAGTTACATAACTAAGTAGAGATAATGCAGGTTTGTGCTGGGATGAGGTCCTTAGACCATCAAATAATTGCATTTTCATCTGCTGTGGCAGTAGTGAGGGTCGTTTTGAGCTTTTCTGTGTTTTTCAGGATTTAAATCAGGAGTGGTCGATGTTGCTGCTCGTTGCAGGGGGGCCTTTAGGTTGTCAAGGCCATCCTGCGTGCCTTCTCAAAAACATCTGCAGTGCTGTGGATAGTGTGTCTTCAGGCCTCTTGGCTGGAGGCCAGAGCAGACCAGTTATGCCAAGTCTTAATTTTCAAGTGTTGTTTGTACTCTAAAGAACTCCTTTGCAGAGGATTGTTCCAGCAAGTTTCCTATGCTTCAATCCAGTGCAGCTTCATAGTTTTTCACCTCTTTTACAGTTTTGAGAAAAACACGCTGTGCTTGGCCACAAGCCTCCTTTAAGCTGATAGTCTTGTGTCCCTGTGAGAGCTAGGGGCGGAGTGCAGCGTGCAGGTGCGGACCTTGTCCTTCTCACAGTAGCATTCCAGCAGTTTACCGTGCTGGAAGATTTCCTCTCAGCCAAAACCTGGGCACCACAGAGCCCCACCAGGACGTAGTTTTTTCTGAGTGTTCTTTGTGCTATGCTTACTCAGGTGGGCTTGGCACAGGGAGGCCTTGTAAGTCAGGCAAGTCTTCATGGCTGGACGGGGGCCTGTGGGGAAAAGGCAGAGTGGGCACTGGGAAGGACCCTGCTGGTGTATTTCTGTTCCTTCTGTATGCACTCCTTGCAGAAGCTGTGACCGCACCCCAGGGACATAGAGTTCCTGTAAATGTCCAGGCAGATGGGGCATATCAGTTCGTCCTTCAGCCTGGCCTCAGCACCCACCTCGGCCATGTTGCCTGAGCCTCGTGACAGGGCTGAGAGCAAGGAGGAGGGCACTGGTGAGAAACGGAGAACACAGCATACAGAAACCTTCAGATGTCAATTTAGCTTAATTCATTCTATTGCTCACTCAGTTGTTGTCTCTTGTCCAGATTGTTGTCGTGCTTGTACTGTCTATTTTAGTATTAACCCTCGAAGTCTTACTCTGGCAAAAGATCCCCAGGAGTTAAGTTTAATGAGATCACTGTCTGTACGTAACACAAGTGATAATGAGACTCAAACCTGTTTTATGTTAAGATTATTTCAATCTAGATTAAGTGTTTATCAAAGCCACGACTTGTCCAGCTGGCACAAACTACCTAACCTGTACACAAAAGAATTGTAGAACCTGGGTGAAACAGTAGAACACACAAAGAAAGTAACAGTAACAACTAGTCCTATAGACTCGTAGCTTCAATCTATTTTTGGTTCTATGTCTGAATGGGTTTTAAGTTTTGTTAAAGAAAAGCCTACGATGGTTGTTGACAATTGTTATAATTTTAGTAATAGTTCATATTGATTTTTTTTGTATTGTTAAACGTGTAAGTGCTATAACAGAGAAAACATTGTTGGCCCAGAATAAAAAAACGGGGGTATTTGTAGGGAATTGGCTATAGAACAGGGCTGGCCTAGGCCGTGAGAACATCTTAGATAGCAAAGTTAGAGTGCCCTTGTACGTGTTAATAGGCTGGTAAACAGGACATTGTGATTAGCAAAACAAAAAACAACTGAGTACCACCTGTGTCAACAATGGAAGGCAGTTACGATGATATCACCACCTAACTGAGTACCAATAATGAGCCTGATCTCTGTAATATTCATGAACCTATTATAGAGTGTATATTAAGCTGCTGTCAATCTACAATAAACGAAGTTCCTGGATTCTCACATTGAGGTGTCTAGAGCTTTCCGTCGCGACAACCATGACTGGTGGCTTGGGAGAGGCAAACGCCTGAGATTTGTGCTGCTTTTCATACCTGGTCTTTCAGCACTGTCACAATTTAAAAAATTGATAACATACATGGCTTTCCACACACATTCTTGCGGACTATACAGATTGTCCCCCTTTTTTTGTTTAGCTAACATTTCCTTCAGTATGCGGTGTGCCCTTTCTACAATTGCTTGTCCAGTTGGTGAGTGTGGGATACCTGTGACATGTGAAATTCCCCACTCTGATAGGAAATTTCTTACCTTTTCTGAGACATATGCTGGTCCGTTATCGGTTTTTATTTGTTTTGGGGTACCAAGGGTAGCAAAACAACTGAGCCAGTGCCTCATTATATCCTTGGCTTTCTCACCTGTGTGTGCTGTAGCTGTTATTTATTGTGAATGTGTGTCTACAGTTACATGTACATATTTTAATGTGCCGAATTCGGAGATGTGTGTGACATCTGTTTGCCAGATCTCATTTGCCACTAACCCTCTGGGGTTAATGCCTTCCTGAGATGGCATGGGTGTGATTTTCTGACAGTCTGGACATGGCATAATAATGTTTCGAGCCTGATTGATTGTTATTTTGAATTGTCTCTTTAGAGAGTGTGCATTCTGATGAAACATGAATGGGACAATTTTGCTTGTTCTAGGACCCTGGGTATTGTGTTAAACATTGCTGCCTTGTCAGCCTCCCGGTTCCCTTCAGCTATTGGCCCTGGCATGTCAGTGTGAGATCTGGTGTGCATTATGTAGAAATCAAACTTTCTGCGATTGACCAGAACCCAAATGGAACGCATTTCAAATAACAGATGAGGATTAGAAACATCTCGGAGAAACGAACATTCCAGATGTGAGACTAACCCCGCAGCATAACAAGAATCAGTAACAATATTAACAGGTTGATCAGAAAATTTCCCCAAGGCAATACGAATGGCAGCCACTTCCAGAACCTGCACAGAACCTTGGTTCATGGTCTGTACCTCTCGTTCCCATTGTCCTGTATCAGGGTTTACCCAAGTCACTGCAGCCTTTTGTGTTCTTCCAGATGCATCTGTAAAGACTGTGAGGCCTTTTACTGGATCATTTTTGCATCTGGTCGTAGCTTTTAAAGGTAAATTACCGATTTCTGTCCACAATCTGTGTTTAGGGAGATTGACCAAAATGTCACCATCAAAACTTGCCAAGGCAGCTTGGAATCCTGCGTCCTCAGCCAGCATCCAATCTAAATTGTCCTTCGTAGCTGGAACGTAGATGATAGCTGGATCTCTTCTGTCCAGTTCCTGTAGTCGTCCTCTGCCTTTAATGACAAGCTTAGCAAACATTTCATTAACGGTCCATAGAGTTTTGGGTGGTGTGTGGGGCAGAAACAGCCACTCCAGAACCAGCAACGGGTCTTTCTCAGTTTGATCCCACTGAAATAAGACTGCAAATGGCTGGTACCTGCTGGGAACAAGGGCCAGGCAGATTTGCAGTTCAGGATTTCTCCTCCTGCCCTGCCTATTCTCTATCGCCTTGGCACAAATGTCTAACGCCTGTTTTGCCTCTGCTGTCAGAGACCTGTTAGACGTTAGGTCAGAGTCCCCCCTTAGCAACTCAAATAGAGGGTGTAGCTCCTCTGCGGTTAAGCCTAAAATAGGCCTTAACCAGTTGATGGCTCCCAGGAGTTTTTGCAACTCATGTAAAGTTAAAGTGGTTTTTACCTCGAGCTGCAGTGGCTGTGGGGAAATTTCCTGCTGCGTGATCTTCCATCCAAGATAGGTCCAGGGCTGCGATCGCTGGATTTTCTCTGGAGCAACCTGCAACCCTGCTTCTTGGACTGCATCAGTCAGAGCAGTAACAACAATTTGCAGTTCATGTTCTGTGGCCATGGTAATTAAAATATCATCTATATAATGATAGATGATAGCAGAGGGAAAATGCCTTCTGATGGGATGAATAGCGTTTGCCAGTACTGTTTGACATATTGTAGGACTATTTTTCATCCCCTGAGGAAGGACAACCCAGTGATACCTTTGCATGGGCTGTGCATTGTTCAAGGCCGGATGGAGAAGGCAAACCTTGTCGCGTCCTCAGGGTGCAGAAAGATGGTAAAAAAGCAGTCCTTTAAATCAATTATTATTTGCGGCCAATTTGCTGGGAGCATAGCAGGTGAGGGCAACCCTGGTTGCAATGCTCCCATCGACTCTATGACTGCGTTTACTGCCCTGAGGTCCTGCAGCATCCTCCACTTGCCACTCTTTTTGGGGATGCAAAACACAGGAGTATTCCAGGGACTGTTTGTTGGCACAATATGTCCTGCTTCTAATTGCTCTTTTACAAGCTTTTTTAAATGTTCAAGCCGTTCCCTTTTCATGGGCCATTGGTCTACCCAGACCAGCTGGTCACTTTTCCAGACTAGCTTAATCAGTGCTTCGGACAGCTGACCAATGGCCCCTATTGAAAAATCTGGCTGCTTGGAGGAGGAATTTGCATGACAGTGAAAAACTGCCCGAGAACATCTCTCCCCCACAGTGAACAAGGAATTGGAGAAACAAAAGGAGCTACTTTGTCTAATTGTCCCTCTGGTCCCAAGACAGCGGGTACTTGGGCACTCTGTCTGGGTCTTTGTGTGCCTCCCACCCCCTGAATGGTTGCAGCTGGGCAAACCTATCAATCGATCCTTCCCCGTTTGCTGCCTCATTCCCCCCCGGCAGAATCGTCCCGAATTCCTCCTCCTCTGTCGTAGGCCAGAAATTGTGTGAACAGTTTCTGTTGCATTTCTGTGATTTCTCCCCTGGCATGGCTGGGTGCAGGTAGTAAAAAATGCTGCGCCACTAATATGGCTGCAGGCCTTGTGCCAAGATGCCAAGGAAGAGTTTTTGGCAGGTGAATAAAGTTTTCTCATCTCCTATGACCACCTGTTGTGGTCCAATTAGCAGAGGACAGCAGAGCATGTTTTCCTTATGTAACCAGTGTTGTGTGAACAAGAAGCTGAGCGTCATGAGCACTATATAATCTGTCTTTCTCCTAATAAATCCGACATTTGCCTGATCATATTGATCCTGGAGCAATCTGTCCATACCCTTCCATCGAAACTCCTCATCCCCCCATTCCTCCCCCCCTGTAGCCCCAGTGAACCTGGTTCCCTGTGGGGGGGTGGTGGTGGGGGGTGGAGGCGGTGCAGGGGGGGGTTACATCCCCCATTATGCCTGTGGGTGGGATGGGGTAGCGCTGGAGCAGGAAGGGACGGGTCAGTTTCCAGTCGGGCGGGCAAGATGGTGACACCCACCCCCGCGCACGTGGTCGGCGGTCATCCGTGGTATGAAGTGGCAAATGTGCTGGGCTACCCCCCCATCGCCATTACGGGGCCCCCTGCGGTGGTCCCATGGACTGGGATCTCGCATCACAGGCCCCGTCCCTTCCTGCTGACCTGCATCCATTGGGCTCCTGGTTCCTGACCCAGTACTTAAATCACGAACGGCTCCTCTCCCTCCCCCCGCCGGGCTTTGTGTGTTTAAGCTCCCACGCCTAAAAGCTGGGCTGTTGCCAGCAGCGTGAGCGGGGGGGTGTGTGTTGGTGTTGGATGCGTGTGTTGTCCGTTCGTGTGTTCTGCTTAATGCAGACATTATGGCTTGCCAGGCTGGGAAAGCATTGTTTGCTTGGGGGTCTCCCCCTTGAGCTTTGAGTTTTATAAGGTTTCATAATTTGTCCCATATTTCTATGTGGAGGGCTTCAACCAATGGCAGTTCGGGTACAGCTGCCTTAATAAAGCATACCAACTCTGTCAATTCAGCCCTTGTAACCTGTATGTGATATGGTTTTAGCAGGGTAGCCAGTGCATCTGTGTCTTGTGATAACTCAGTGGAAAGAAAACTTCCCATTTTACCTTTCAGTCTCAGCGCTGTACACGTGTGTTGCTGGAAGGTGTTTGTCTATTAGCTGGTTTCTCCCGGTTCTCTGTCGACTGGGTCTGCGAGGCTAGGCTGCGGCATCCCGGTGTCGGTGGCTGGGGTCCTCGGCGCGGGCTGCAAGCGGCAGCGCGGGGCAGCAGCGGGCACAGTCGGGCTCGGCATCAGTTGGGCAGCGTCAGGCACTGGCTCGGCGGCAGCGGTGCTACAGGCGAGCGGCAGCAGGCAATCAGCATGGGCGCGGGCTTCTGTGACGAGCGGCGGCGGCGTCTGCAGGCGCGCGGCGGCAGCAGCGTGTGGCGGCCTGCACTGGCGGTGTCTTCAAGCAGCGTCTGCTGGCGCTGCGGAGACTGCAGACTACGGTGTCGGCAGCGTGGCAGTTGCTGGCGAGAGCGGGCGCGGGCTCCGTCTGTGGCGTCCGGCGGCGGCAGTGGCATCCGGCGGTGGCAGCGGCTCCGGGGTTCCCGCGGATTGCTGGGCGGTGCGGGGGTTTGGGCGCTGCAGCGGAAAGTCGCGGCACGGCACGGCACAGTTCAGTAGGTCCCGCGCGGTTTAAATGTGGCACGGGGGGGTCGCGGCGAGGTCGCGGCATGGCTTTTAAGCATGGCGCAGAGCCAGTAGGGGCAGCGGGCGGGCGGGGAACTTGTAGTAGTTTCTGCTAGGTAGAAACCAATGCAGGCTGCACGGGGTCCGGCGGTAGCTGAGGATGTTGGAATGCAGCAGTGGCGGAGCCGCTTTTTACACACACGGCCGAGCCGTGGCAAGCGGCAGGTAGCGGGGCTTCCCCTGGCGGTTTTAAGGTGCTCCGCCACCCGGGTTTCCGAGCTGCGTGGCACCGCACCGGTTAGGGAAAAGTCCTTGCCACCTGTTAGATGTTAAAGCTACCTCTCAGTCTAACTCACTGCTCCGGTGTATGTAGGACCCCATTCCGCCCCTCCGACTGCCCCGATCTGTCGGCTTCTTCTTTTCTTCATTCTTCTTCTCATATTGTGCACTTTTTCTAATATTTTGGAACTCCTAAACTAACTTTCCATTTCTCAGACGCCACTGAGACAACGATTACAGACGTCTACATTTTTTGCAGTAAAAGATTCCCGCGTCGGAACAATTGACTCGATAAACGGAATCTACCGGCGAATTTCCTGATTCAGGATAATCTAATCTGACTTAATATAAGTTAAAAAAGTCCCAAGTTTGGGTGCACCATATGTAGGGTTGGCGTATGCCTTATATAATAAGGAAAAACACCTCCTTGTGTGATGGTGAACAAAGAGAGCTTATTTTAAAATCGGCGCTGTTTTATCCTTTAACACCATGTGACTTCTTTGACCAATTAGGTTACCTATGTCAGCACATGCTCCCCTGGGCTCCTCTGCTCTGGCACGTACCCTGTGCCTTGGACACGCCTCCCACACCACTCCTCCCTGACAAAATTCCACATGAACCAAGATACCTCTAAGATAAAATATGCCAGTACACAAAGCTCTTGCTGCCCATGGAGTGCCCAGGCTGGCTCACCAACTGCACCAGAAAGCCAAAGCTTCCAGGCTTTCTTTCCCGGGGATAAGGGCTGTTGTTTCCTGTTTTCATCCCTGCCCTGAAACTGCCAGCCCAAAACCCAAAATTGCATATGGACGAAGATTCCTCCAAAATCAAAGGCACCGCGACAGAAAGCTCTTGCTGCCCATGGAGTGCCCAGGCTGGCCCACCAACTGCAAAACAAACTCAAAACTTCAAGGCTTTCTTTCCTGGGGATAATGGCTATGGTTTCCTGTTCTCAGCCCTGCACTCAAACTGCCATTCCTCCCTGACAAAATTCCACATGAACCAAGATTCCTCCCAGACACAATAGGCCAGTCTACAAAGCTCTTGCTGCTTATGGAGTGCCCAGGCTGGCCCACCAACTTCCCCAGAAAGCCAAATCTTCCAGGCTTCTTTTCCCGGGGATAAGACCTCTTGTTTCCTGTTTTCGTCCCTGCCCTGAAACTGAAAGCCGGACTCCCAAAATTGCATACGGACATAGATACTTCCCACACCAAAGGGACCATGAGAGAAAGCTCTTGCTGCCCATGGAGTGCCCAGGCTGACCCACCAATTGCAACAGACAGCCAAAGCTTCTAGGCTTCCTTTCCTGAGCAGAAGGGCTGTTGTTTCCTGTTTTCAGCCCTGAGATCAAACTGCCAGCCTGACACCCAAAATTGCATATGGGCGAAGATTCCTCCCAAATCAAAGGTGCCACGACAGAAAGCTCTTCCTGTCCATGGAGTGACCCGGGTGACCCACCAATTGCAACACAAACTCAAAACTTCAAGGCTTTCTTTCTTGGGGATAATGGCGATTGTTTCCTGTTCTCAGCCCTGCACTCAAACTGCCATTCTCCCTGACAAAATTCTACACGAACCAAGATTCCTCCCAGACACAATAGACCAGTCTACAAAGCTCTTGCTTCCCATGGAGTGCCCAGGCTGGCCCACCAACTGTATCAGAAAGCCAAAGCTTGTAGGCTTCCTTTCCTAGGGATAACTGCTGTTTCCTTTTTTCAATTCTGCTCTCAAATTTCTAGCCCGTCTCCCAAAATTGCGTACTGTCGAAAATTCCTCCCAGACGAAAGGTGCCTTGGTCAGCTTTCGCTGTCCATGGAGTGCCCAGGCTGGCCCACCAACTGCAACACAAACTCTCATCAGAAGGAAAACAGATAAAGCACGCTGAAGATATCTTTAAAGTCTATTTAAATACCAAAAAGCTTGCCATTATGCCTTGCAAAGGACATCAAGAAGGTAATACGGACCAGGAAAAAAGCAATCGGTTAGCAGATCGAGTGGGAAAAAGGCAGCAGATACGGCCAGGTAGGATTTGCATCCGTAATCCCAGATGGCAAAATCATAGAGGTTAACTCTAATGTATCGTATTCAAAAGAAAATTTAAAATTAAAAAATCAACAAAGTCAACTCAAAGGTAATATATACCTCTTAAAAAGAGGGTAAGTAGTAATACCTGAAAAGATACTATAGAAAGTTGTACAAAGAGAAAAAAGAAATTCATTTGGGACAAATGCACTGCATAAACACCTAGAGAATACACTACACAATAATCCTCACACAACCAATAAAATAGAAATAGGGACAGTTGTCAAGGGTAACCTCCCAAAGCAACACTGACAGAATTTCAGAATTACCTAAGAAAAAGAAGTACCGATACCTCTTGATTCTAAAAGATACCTTCTCAAGTTGACTAAAAGCTTTCCTGACCCGAAGCAATAAGGCTTGACAAGTTCTCAAAGTACTACTTAATGAAATTATCCCCAAGTTCAAAGTACCCAACATCATCTCCTCAGATCGAGGACCACATTTTATAACTAAAAAATAAGCAGCATTCTGCAAATTGATTGGTAATTACATCCTCCATATCGACCACAGGCAAGAGGTCAAGTGGAGAAAATGAATAAAAAATATGTCAAGAAGTAAACCTGCATGGGTACCAAGCCTTACCTCTAGCCTTATTGTGAATAAGGGTCAAACTTAAGACTAAAGAAGGACTAAGCCCTTTTGAAATGTTCCCAAATACACAGGCACAGCCTCAAGTATACTATGTAGGCAAAGGATGTGCATGCATCAGGACACCTTGCACAAATATAACTATTGATGATTGTAAAGAATTAACTAATGGTACTGACTTCTGTGTTTGCAATTTTACTAAAATAATAGGATGTGACTATAGTTACACTAGTCCTGTGACCACCATGCAATTGATCTCAAAAAAATATGTTATATCATGAAGTGCCTAAACTACAAATAGGTGTGGACATTATTATCCTACAGAAAATGCTCTATCATCCTGATGTGGACAGAATGATGGAAAAGGTAAAGGCTACTTCACGTCACATGCTGTAGCAAGTGAAACATGACACGGCAGACATTAAAAACATCATTACCGAAGTGGCAAAGACTAGAGAATATCATTGGTATATATACAATATACAACCAGCCCAGTTGTTTAACTTCCTGATTCACCCGGTCTTGGTTTTGATGCTGACAGCTTTCCTCCTTACAGTCATCAATCTATGGATGTGGTGGGAAATTAAGACTATAGCACAACAAGTACATGTGCTCTGGACTGTACAAAGGGCGATGAGGCAAAAGCATTTGCATTAGTTAAAAGAAAAGGGGGGAATTGAAATAAAGACAAGAAAAATAAAATAAAAATTTAACTATGTTAGCAAATGTAGCTATGTTAGTGTGACTCCGCAAAAGGTAGCTGCTTGAAAGAAGATTGCTACCTAAACTGTGGGCAATTAAGATAAAGCTAGCTTACGTAAACAAAAGGACTGTCAGGAAAGAGAGAAAGACTTTTAGCACATAACCGTGCAAGGGAGACAGAAGGAGGGGTGGGGGGAACCTAAGCTCTTTGAAATGATAAAACTTTGTGTAACTACTCTATAACAGTAAGAATAGGAGTTAGGCAACCAAAAGTCTATTTAGATAAGAGAGATTTCATAAAGAGTGTATATGATAGGTAATTTCTGAAACCCACTGTATAAAAAGCTGTGTGTTTCTTTTCTCAGCGGACATGCACGGAGGGACAAAACCCCCGGCATTTCCCCGGCCGTAATAAAAGAAGAGTGCTTTATATATATATTGTTTAAGGATTTCTTTAAGTCGAAACTACATCTAGACAAAACAAAAGTGTTACCTGAAGAGAATAAAAGAAAGCCTTGTACCAACTCCCAAGTAATTTAATGTATTTGCATAAAAACCGATGTGTAATTTTAAGTCCAATTTCAAGACACATCGGCCCCTCTAACAGACACATTATTACGGAATCCCTCACACCTACTACTCGCGGGGTGGAGGCAGTAGCTAAGGAAAATTAGATTTGTGTCTGGATTAAATCCTGATGTCTGTAACCTTGTTAATGTTAGGAAATTTGTAGCTATTAAGATCCTGTTATATCCCATATTCTTACTATTTTACTGTAAGGTGTTTTCTTTTGGGGGGGAATTGCATTGCCTTGGGAAAAGGTTTGTGCTATCTCTTCCTTTTCTTTACTCTTCTCTCTTTCTGTCCACTGTACGAAAGGCACCTCCCACAAAGAAGATTCAGAGTGAATGACAAAAGAAGAGAAATTATTGAATGCATAAATCACGGGGTAGTGTCAGGTTGATGATTTATGCATTCTAGGGTTGCCAGGAGATTTTGCAGGCTTTTGCAAGACTTTTGCACTATACCTCTGATGGGCAGCTGGGCCAATCGCTCCCTCCAGTGCTGCTGAAGATGTCAAGCCCTGAAAAGGCGAGAAGAGCTGAGTTTACCATGCCCTCCTCATGAACTCTGCCCTGGGCTGTCTGAGACGCTGGGGGTTTGTGGCATGCCCATCCCCCACTCCGCCAATCTTGAAAGGCTGGAAAACCCCTTTTACCGTGCCCCTCACAGGAACTCTGCGCAGGCCCAGGAGATGCTGGGGGTTCGTGGCATGCCCGGCTCCAGGGCTGGGGGTTCGTGTCAATGTTGAGCTCCCCGATACCAACCCGCTCCCCTGCCACCCAGCTTGGCCTTGCCGCCTCCGCGGTGCGGAGCAACTCTCACCTCCCCTTCGCATCCAGCCCGCACCCGGCGACAGCCCGAGCGGGGCCGGCTCAGGGCTCAGCCCCGGGGCGGATTTGGCGGAGGAGGGAGGGGAGGGAGAAGAAGGTAGAGGAGGCGGAGCCGGGGCTGGTGGCGGCAGAGACACGTGGCCGTCGGAGCGGCGGGATGCGGCGCTGGCGGGAGGCGGCGCTGGCGGCGCTGACGGCAGTGCAGCTCGGTGCGCGGGACCATGGGGGCCAGGGGCTTTGTGGGACGGGGGCTGGGCACAGGACTGGTCTCTGACACTCCCGCACTTCCTCGGTTCTAATTTACCCTATGTCCCCTCCTTTGCCATTGTACTTTTTTCCCTCCATGAAGCCATTCCCTCCCAGCTCTCCCATCTTTTTTACTCTATTTCTTAATCCATCCATTCATCCTTCCCTCCCTCCATTCCTACAAACCAAGCTCTTTTCCTCCTTCCCTTCTCGTCTTATTAACTCAGACTTTCCTTCAAAGCATACCTCATATTCTTGTCAACAACCAACCACTCTTTGTGAGATAGTCTGGCCAAACTTTATTCTCAGCACATATCCCCATCAGCACTGTCATCCTCTACCCCTGCACAGCACTTTCCACTGCAAAAAAGTAATTCTTCTGTTCTCCCCGGCAGTGGCTGCAGGCAGAGCCTGGGTGCAGCAGGAACCGTTGGTCGAGACCACCGAGGGCACCGAAATAAACAGCAACTGCTCACACCCCGACATCCAGTCAAAAGAATTGATCTACTGGTACGGTCAGCTGCCGGGCCGAGGCCCCGAACTCCTCGTGAGCATTCACAAAGGCTCCAAAGATCCGCCGGACAAGGCGGGACGGGTGTCAGTGTCACCAGACCGTCACCGGAACTCCCTGTGCCTCTCCCGGTCTCATGTTGGGGATGCGGTTATGTATTCCTGCGCCCTGGCAGACATGGCCAGAGGAGCCGGGGCTGTGGCCGGGGACACAGCGTCAGCCGGGGCCAACAGGGGCCACTCCTGCACCTCCAAGATTTCTTCCATGCCCGTGCCCCAGTGAAGTAGTCTTCTGTTTTTGGGATGAAATATTCCAGGATTTCCAGGGCAAGGACTCAGTGATGTCAGGAGTAGACTCAGCTCCAGGGCTGGATGCATCCAGAGCAGGCAAATGATGCATCAGTCTGGATCACTCTGGTGGGCTCATTTGAAGTGCTGTTCTCAGGAAGAAGCTGCAGCAATCATCTGTGGCTACCCAAGGACTCCTGGGCATGAGGATGGGCCATGTCATTCTCTTTCCCCCCCTCCTCAGCTCACCCCAATGGTCAGCGGTTGTTGCCTCTCTACATGTGTGCTTTGGGCAGCTGCTTTGACCCTGTCCTGCCCTCAGGAAAGTATTCGGGCCTCTTCTGACTTCTCCCACACTGGTCAGTCTCTGAGCACACAAACAGTGTCACGGGCTTGCCTAGAGCCTTGTCCTTCCCAGCCCTGCGGTCTTGTCCCCAGGTGTCCTCAGCAGAGTCCATGGTTGGTTGTTTTCCTACATGGCTTCCTGGTTTGTGTGCACTTGTGTGCAGCTGGGTTCCACATGAAACGCTGTGGGAGCACAGATTTGTGCATGAGTCACATCAACGTGCCTGAGCCTCTCCCTGTGTGTGTCCTTGTGTGTTACTCACCAAGTGAAATGTGCTGGGGACACTCCACTGCTCTGTCTGTGAGCAACACAGAGCAGCATTTTCCCAGATTCAGGAGGAGCCTGAGTGCATGTTGCTGGTTTTGGCCTGGGTAGAGTGAACTTTCTTCACAGTGGTTGCTATGGGGCTGGTTTTATGGATTCGTGCTGAACCCAGGGTTGATAATACAGAGGCATCTTTAATATTGCTGAGCTTACACAGAGCAAAAGCTTTTTCTGCTTTTTCTGCTGCCACGCTGGCAAGGAAATTGGTGGTGAATTGGATGTTAGGAGGACACACAGCCAGGACAGGTGACTCACACTGAGCAAAGGGATATGCCAGACCTTATGACATCACGCTCAGTATTTAAACCTTGGGGGGAAGAAGGAGGAAGGAGGGGAGGCTTGTTATGATGGTGTTTGTTTTCCAAAGTTCCCATCATGCGTGATGGGGACTTGCTCTGCTGGAGGCAGCTGAACACCTGCCTGCCCATGGGAAGCAGGGAATAAATTTTTTGTATTGTTTTGCTTCTGTGCATGCCTTCTATTTTCCCAATTAAGCTGTCTTTTTCTGACCCTGTGAGTTTCCTTGCTTTTACCCATCTGGTTGTCTCCTGGATGCTGCTGAGGGGGGAGTGAGTGAGCAGCTGTGTGGGCCTTGGTTGCTGGCCAGGGTTGAAAGCAGGACGGTGCAGTTGAACAGTTATGTACCAGCCTGCAACAGACCTGCTCAAGAAAGAAGCATCGACCTGCCCCCTGTGCCGTCCTTTCCTGCTGCTCTACAGATCAAACTCTCGCTCTGCTGCTGCCAATTCCAGGGCCCAACAAGGACGGAATCACCAAAATTTGCATCTTCAGTTCAATTCTAATGCTGGCAGTGCCTCAGCATGGCTGGCAGCCCCTCCACCCTCACCACACCCACACACTGCTCCACGCCAGCACACACCTGCTCTTCCCAGTGCTGGAGACTTCAAAAGGATGACGTTGGTTTCATGGACAGGCAGAAAGACTGAGTGTTCTTGTCCCCCTCATGTGTCCACCTGCATGGATCAGCTTCCAGTGCAGTGCTGGGGGTGCCAGGAGGGACACAGCTCCCTCTCTTGTCCAAGCCCCTGCCAAATGTACCTGTGCAGTCCATTGACCAGGTGCCGATTGAGAGCCGTAGAGACATTGTCCCAAAGGGGGACTGAAGGAAAGGGACACGGCCCTGAGGTTGATGCACTGTGAGAGGAAGAACAGCCCCTGTGGCTTGCAGAGGGAAAGCCAGAGTTCTGGCAACAGTTTTGGACTTCAGCCCACAAGGACCTTTATCCCCCACACTGGAATCACAGTCTGAGAGCCTAGGAACTGTCACTGGGACTGAAGGGTCAAGTGCATTCCAGACCACATGCTTCTCTCCCACAGGGATGAAGAAAAAAAACCCTATTTCGAACAGAGACTGTGCAGAGTGGGCAAGGCTCACGAGCCCAACTCCCTACCTGGATGCCTGACAGACTGGCCATGTCCAGATTGGAGACAGAGAAGCTGAGGGCTTCCTCTCTTCCCTCTAGTGAGTTCCATGTGATCATCTCCAGGGAGTTCTGCTGGGAGAGCTCAGCCAGGCCAAACTCCCCCTCCGTAGAGATACTCTTGGGCTGAGGTACTAGTAGAAGAGAGAACAAAGCTCAATGATTTCTCCCCATGTTAAACCTCTGCGGAGATGGGAGGGTAGCACAGGTGTATACCTAGAGGTTCACCAAACCCTTGACGCCCCCTACCCATACAGACTTTGCAGGCTAGGAGCCTTCTGTCTAGGAAGCAGGTCCATGGAACTGATGCGATATTTTCAGAGACACGGGACAGAACAGCAATGTTCATTTTCCGGGGCCTTTACCCTCTCCCGGGGGGCACGGTTGCTCCAAGAATGCAGACTGCATCTCCATGACGCCAAAGCAGGTGCGAGATGCCATGCCACCTCCGAGTTTTCCCTGGGGAAGGTGCTTCTCCCATACAATGCCTCACCGTAGCACTGGTGCTACAGCCCTACGAAAACCCCAAAAGGAACGTGTCACCCAGAAGAAGTGCTCCTGCTGCAGGCGGTGATGTTCCCTGTGGATGAGTTGGGCTGCTGCCCAGTAAGGCTCATCTCCCGTTCCTGGGCAGCTGGGAGAGAGGCATTTGTCCCAGGCGGATGAAGAAGGACAGGGATGAAGCTCCAGAGGCGGAGGAGACACGTCTTCCCCGAGGAAGCTGCAACCAGCCCAGAGAGCTGAGGACAGCACGGGAAGATGTGAAACCCGAGCGGGCAAGAAGCCTCGGCGTTCCCACAGGCCCGACAGTGGCTGCGCCGCAGAGCAGGCGGAGGGGAGGACTGCAGTGCGAGCTGACCGGGAAGAGCCCCTGCCCGTGAGTGAGGCCCCAGAGCGATGCAATGCTCAGAAAGCCGTCGGCTGAGGGAGCCACAGGGGCTGCTGCTGGGGGAGGGAGAAACCCAAAGAATGCATTTCAGGCACTGAAAGAACAGTTCGTTTCGCTGCCCTCCTTCTACCTTTGCTCCTCCAAGAGAGTCGTTTGTGGCAACTCTGTTATCTCGGGACTCGGAGGTGGTTTCTGACTCTCTCAGCAAACAGGCAGGTTGGTGGGAGCATAAACCTCGGCTCTCTCGTCCTCGCTCTCTGCCTGCGCCACCTGGTGACTAAGTTCTGGCTTTTCATCAACGCCCCCTTCTTCCTCCCAGGAAATATTCAACAGCCTTTTCAGACTCGTGTGTGGAAATACCATCGAAGAAAGAAAAATCCTTGCAAAGTATCTTCTCGTCTTTGCTGTCTTGCGTGTGTTCACTCCAGACGATCTTACTTGGCTAAGGAAATGAGGAGAGAAAGAAGAGACACCTCAGACCCCTTCTCTGTCTCTGCTCTTCCCTTCAGCCTCTTCTCCTTTTCTCTCTGGGCTGGTTGCAGCTTCCTCGGGGAAGACGTGTCTCCTCCGCCTCTGGAGCTTCATCCCTGTCCTTCTTCGTCCGCCTGGGACAAACGCCTCTCTCCCAGCTGCCCAGGAACGGGAGATGAGCCTTGCTGGGCAGGAGCCCAGGGTCTCTGGCTGTGCCTTGCTTTGCTGGGAAAATGCACAGTGTGAGAGAGGAACAAGGCTCCAGCAGGACTGCTGGATGTCCGAGTCTACGACGGCTTAGTGGGACGGGGGAGACCTCCAGCCATTAGGGTGCTAGCCCCATTACCTGCGAGGTGAATGCCCTTCCCCCCGCCCCCGCACGTGGCCGGCGACCCCGCAAGGAACCCACAAAAACCACCAGGGAGGGACGGACGAAAGAGGAACTTTATTGTGGGGTAGGGGTTTATAAGGCTTTTAGGAGGGTCAAAGGGGAAACAATTACAAGTTCAGGGGCACAGAAAAAACCAATCAGGTAAAAGGTTAACAGCCAATAGGAAGGGGTTAACAACGACCAATGAGAAACACCTCAGGACATCTTCTCAGGATACTCCTGTATGGGAGACAATAGTCCTTCACAGCGGGTGTCGGGAAGAAGGGGCAATGACTTGCAGAAAAAGCAAAAACCATTTTAAAACCTGTTAAAACCACATTAAAAACTTCTGTTTCTATAACATTTGAACTGTTTTCTTCTTTTTCTTCACTAGTCCATCTCTGACAGGACGTCTTCCATCCCACATATGGCAAATCCATTGCCATAGGAGTCCCAGCGGTGGCAAGGACTGCATATTGCCGAGGGAAAAGGCTGAGGGATGAGCAGGGAACAGGATGAGGACTAAGTAGGTGACACCCACGCACAAGCAGGGAGCACACGGGGCACCCGCCAGAGCGCTGCCTGCGATGGCTGGGGCTGAGACAGCTGTGTACCACTCATCTGAAAGGGCAGGTGGAGGGCTTGGGGGCTTTGAACATGGAGACCCTTACTCCCAGTCCCTTCTCTAGACCAACTCCAGAGCGACCCCTGGCACATGTCACTCTGCAGAAAACATACTGTTCTCTTAGGTTACCCCTAAAATGGCGTTTGCTTTATTTATTATCGGGTGAAAAATGATAGAAGGATGATAAGGGTAAGTAAGAGCATTCCAGTGGAAGTGCTGCACCTTCTCAAGGTGCAGCAGGGGATTTCTAGGGACGCGGAGGGTCCTGAGATTTTCACAGTCTTCCCCAGGGGGAAGAGCAGCATCAAGCTCCCTCTCCTATGCCTATGGCCTCCAGATATGGTTCTGCCCTCTTAGGCATCAGAGCAGAGATAACACATTTGCGGGAAGGTGAGAAGTTTGCATTTGTCCTGAGAGCATAATGAAGGATGGTCCTGCAACCCTCCTTCCTGAGCCCGAGGCCACATGGCTGGAAGTCTCGCCTTTCCTACCTCTTTTGTCTCTCCTCTCTCACCACCTCTAACACTTGGCCTGGCTTGCCTGCACCTCGCTCCGTCGCAGGGTCGGCCTTCTCAACTTCTTCAGCGCGCCTCTGAGATGTAGTGCTCAGGCCGTTGATGGGTGACACTCAAAGCCCTGCAGAGCCTTACTGTGTCTTTTCCACCCTCAAGGCAAGGTCGGAATCCTCCTCTTATCCGCAGAGAAAGATCATCATCAACCAGAGAATCTCGGTGCCTGCCTGCAGTGGATCAGAGTATCCGGGTGACGATGGCTCAGGAGAACTTAGGGACACGCATTGCAGCTGACTGGCGTATGCCCAGGCTTGCGCTGCGCTCTGTTGTGTATGTCACTTGGCAGCCAGAGGTTCTGTCACAAGCCCCTGCTTTGCGTAGGAGTGAAACGCCGTGTTTTCATAGGGGCGCTGTAGAAACAATTACCCGAGTTTTGTATGTCTAAGAAAATCCCCGAGAGCTCCAAAGACGACGGTGTCAGTGACTCTGAGCTCAGGTGGGATTGGCAGCAGGTGACAAAGCCCTGCTGCCCACGGCCGGCGCTGTGCCCCCGGTCCCGCCCGCGGCGGTTTGTGTCCGGCCGCAGCCGGGCTCCTCTGGCCATGTGTGCCAGGGCGTAAGGTATGCAACGCCGCTTCCGCCACACGGGACCCGGAGAGCCAGAGGACGCTGCAGCGACCGTCTCCCGACACCGACAGCCGCCCCGCTGGCGCCCGCAGCTCTCTGGGCCGAGCCTTTAGCGGGGTGTGCGAGGAGTTCAGGGTTGTGGCCCGGGAGCTGCCGGTAGAAATGGATAAAATCGCCGACACGTAAGTTGGGCTGTGAGCACTTGATGGGGATTTCGCTGCCCTCGGTGGTGCTGCTGCACCTGGGCTCTTCCTGCAGACACGGTTGGGGAGATAAAGAAGAAAAGCCGTCAGAATTGCTTTATGCACTGGATGTTGTTCCCCAGAACAAATCGCCCAGAGGCAGTCAGGACCACACGGAGTAGAATTTTAAGAGGATGTCAAAGTGTTCAGTAATGGAAAGTGTCCATTAGTATTTGGTGGAGAGATGAGTGGAAGGCTGCGGGACAAAGCAATGCAAGAGAGAAAGAAAAGGAGAAGGACGGACTACATGAGTTCTATGAAGAGAGTAAAGCAAGGAAACGGGAACGGCTCAACAAAGAAAAGAGCGACGAGTGTTCCGAGAGAATGCTTTCCGGAGTAGAGGGAGGAAGGGACAGGAGGATTTTTCGGGGGCAGAGGTCTGTGAAGAAGCCAGGCAGGACGGCAGCCTCGAGGGACCTGCATGGCCACCCCAGCCCCAGTCCCGGCCCCACGGTCACCGACCACCAGCCCTGCGCATCGGGCAGAACCGCCGCCAGCGCCGCCAGCCCCGCGCCCCGCCAGCCTCTCCGTCTCTCCTCCGCCCTCCCCGCTGCCCGGCGTCTCCCTGTCCCCGCCAGCCCCGGCTCTCTGCTCCCAACGGGACACCTCCCCTGCCTTGCTTTCCTTCCCCTGCCTTCCTTCGCCAACACGGGCCCAGGGCTGAGTCCTGCGCCGGCACCGCTCGGGCTCTCGCCCAGGGCGGGCTGGATGCGGACGGCAGGCCAGAGCGGTGGCAGAGCGGCAGCGGTCGGGGCTCTGCACCGCGGAGGCGGCAGGGCCGGGCTGGGTGGTCAAGGAGCGGCGTGGTATCGAGGAGCTCAACATTGACAGGCCATGAGCTCCTTTCACCGTCATCATCTCTTCCCTCACATCCCTCCTCTGTTGGCACGTGGGGACTCCTCAATTGTCCTCCAGGGCAGGCACTTTTAAGAATGGTCGGGGAGCACGAGAGGCAGAACATCCTTCCGGGCTCAGCCTCTCCTGGCCTGTCATGGCGAGCTGCCCTGCTGGCAGCAGAAGCACTTCGTCTGGGGACACAGCCCTGTTGGGCTTTTGTCGGTGGCTGTGCTACCAGTGCTACGGCCAAAAGCACCTTCCCCAGGGAAAACTCGGACGTGGCATGGCATCTCCCACCTGCTTTGGAATCCTGGAGATGCAGTCTCCATGAGGACAGCTGTGCCCTGTCCCTCCTCCTGCTCCTCCTGCTCAGAGGACCAAGCCTGTCACACCGGAATTTTGTGTGCCGGAACCAGCACATCTCCAGCAGGTTGAGGGGCACTCAGCAAAAAGAGTCATTCTCTTTCCCATCGCTGCCAGCCCCGTAAAGTCTGAGGGTCCTTCACTCCCCGAGTTCCTCACTGCCCGAGAACACACAACGCTGATCGTGCAAACATGGAACCCTGAATGTGTTGCCAGCCTGGGGGAAACTGGAAGTCATGCCAGAGGGAGCCTGGAGGCAGAATGGGACACACTATAAAAGTTAGCGAGATGAGAGCTTGATAGTGCCTGGGACAGCTTTAAAAGCATCTGCTGCTTTTCTTTAGAGAGGGAGAAATGTGGGACTGTGGAGAGAGTCGGGAAGTGCTGTTGAGGCAGCAGTGCGATGAGAGGACAGAGGGAAAAGGAGAAGAGGCTGAAGGGAAGAGCAGAGACAGAGAAGGGGTCTGAGGTGTCTCTTCTTTCTCTCCTCATTTCCTTAGCCAAGTAAGATCGTCTGGAGTGAACACACGCAAGACAGCAAAGACGAGAAGATACTTTGCAAGGATTTTTCTTTCTTCGATGGTATTTCCACACACGAGTCTGAAAAGGCTGTTGAATATTTCCTGGGAGGAAGAAGGGGGCGTTGATGAAAAGCCAGAACTTAGTCACCAGGTGGCGCAGGCAGAGAGCGAGGACGAGAGAGCCGAGGTTTATGCTCCCACCAACCTGCCTGTTTGCTGAGAGAGTCAGAAACCACCTCCGAGTCCCGAGATAACAGAGTTGCCACAAACGACTCTCTTGGAGGAGCAAAGGTAGAAGGAGGGCAGCGAAACGAACTGTTCTTTCAGTGCCTGAAATGCATTCTTTGGGTTTCTCCCTCCCCCAGCAGCAGCCCCTGTGGCTCCCTCAGCCGACGGCTTTCTGAGCATTGCATCGCTCTGGGGCCTCACTCACGGGCAGGGGCTCTTCCCGGTCAGCTCGCACTGCAGTCCTCCCCTCCGCCTGCTCTGCGGCGCAGCCACTGTCGGGCCTGTGGGAACGCCGAGGCTTCTTGCCCGCTCGGGTTTCACATCTTCCCGTGCTGTCCTCAGCTCTCTGGGCTGGTTGCAGCTTCCTCGGGGAAGACGTGTCTCCTCCGCCTCTGGAGCTTCATCCCTGTCCTTCTTCATCCGCCTGGGACAAACGCCTCTCTCCCAGCTGCCCAGGAACAGGAGATGAGCCTTGCTGGGCAGGAGCCCAGGGTCTCTGGCTGTGCCATGCTCTGCTGGGAAAATGCACAGTGTGAGAGAGGAACGTGGCTCCAGCAGGGCTGCTGCACGTCCGAGTCCCAGCGGTGGCACGGACTGCATATTGCCGAGGGAAAAGGCTGAGGGATGAGCAGGGAACAGGATGAGGACTAAGTAGGTGACACCCACGCACAAGCAGGGAGCACACGGGGCACCCGCCAGAGCGCCGCCTGCGATGGCTGGGGCTGAGACAGCCGTGCACCACTCATCTGAAAGGGCAGGTGGAGGGCTTGGGGGCTTTGAACATGGAGACCCTTACTCCCAGTCCCTTCTCTAGACCAACTCCAGAGCGACCCCTGGCACATGTCACTCTGCAGAAAACATACTGTTCTCTTAGGTTACCCCTAAAATGGCGTTTGCTTTATTTATTATCAGGTGAAAAATGATAGAAGGATGATAAGGGTAAGTAAGAGCATTCCAGTGGAAGTGCTGCACCTTCTCAAGGTGCAGCAGGGGATTTCTAGGGACGCGGAGGGTCCTGAGATTTTCACAGTCTTCCCCAGGGGGAAGAGCAGCACCAAGCTCCCTCTCCTATGCCTATGGCCTCCAGATATGGTTCTGCCCTCTTAGGCATCAGAGCAGAGATAACACATTTGCGGGAAGGTGAGAAGTTTGCATTTGTCCTGAGAGCATAATGAAGGACGGTCCTGCAACCCTCCTTCCTGAGCCCGAGGCCACATGGCTGGAAGTCTCGCCTTTCCTACCTCTTTTGTCTCTCCTCTCTCACCACCTCTAACACTTGGCCTGGCTTGCCTGCACCTCGCTCCGTCGCAGGGTCGGCCTTCTCAACTTCTTCAGCGCGCCTCTGAGATGTAGTGCTCAGGCCGTTGATGGGTGACACTCAAAGCCCTGCAGAGCCTTACTGTGTCTTTTCCACCCTCAAGGCAAGGTCGGAATCCTCCTCTTATCCGCAGAGAAAGATCATCATCAACCAGAGAATCTCGGTGCCTGCCTGCAGTGGATCAGAGTATCCGGGTGACGATGGCTCAGGAGAACTTAGGGACACGCATTGCAGCTGACTGGCGTATGCCCAGGCTTGCGCTGCGCTCTGTTGTGTATGTCACTTGGCAGCCAGAGGTTCTGTCACAAGCCCCTGCTTTGCGTAGGAGTGAAACGCCGTGTTTTCATAGGGGCGCTGTAGAAACAATTACCCGAGTTTTGTATGTCTAAGAAAATCCCCGAGAGCTCCAAAGACGACGGTGTCAGTGACTCTGAGCTCAGGTGGGATTGGCAGCAAGTGACAAAGCCCTGCTGCCCACGGCCGGCGCTGTGCCCCCGGTCCCGCCCGCGGCGGTTTGTGTCCGGCCGCAGCCGCGGCTCCTCTGGCCATGTGTGCCAGGGCGTAAGGTATGCAACGCCGCTTCCGCCACACGGGACCCGGAGAGCCAGAGGACGCTGCAGCGACCGTCTCCCGACACCGACAGCCGCCCCGCTGGCGCCCGCAGCTCTCTGGGCCGAGCCCTTAGCCGAGCCCTTAGCCCACCTGTTGTGATCCAATTAGCAGTGGACAGCATAGTATGTTTTCCTTATGTAACCAATGCAGTGTAACAAGAACTAAGCGTCATAACCACTATATATTTTGTCTTTCTTCTAGTAAAGCCGACATTTTGCCGACCCTAAGGGCCTGTGTGCATCTGTCCATGCCCTTCCATCAATAAGGTGCCACAACAGAAAGCTCTTGCTGCCCATGGAGTGCCCAGGCTGACCCACCAATTGCACCACAAAACCAAAGCTTCTAGGCTTCCTTTCCTGGCCAGAAGGGCTGTTGTTTCCTGTTTTCAGCCACGAGCTGAAACTGCAAGCCTGACACCCAAAACTGCCTACGGATGAAGATTCCTCCCAAATCAATGGTGCCACGACAGAAAGCTCTTGCTGTCCATGGAGTGCCCCGGGTGTAACACCAACTGCAACACAAAGTCAAAACTTCGAGGCTTTCTTTGCTGGGCATAATGGTGATCGTTTCTTGTTATTAACCCTGCACTCAAACTGCCATTCCTCCCTCAAAAATTCCACACAAACCAAGATTCCTCCCAGACACAATAGGCCAGTCTACAAAACTGTTGCTGCCCATGGAGTGCCCAGGCTGGCCCACCAACTGCCCAAGAAAGCCAAAGCTTCCAGCCCAGTAAGAGCTTCGTAGACTAGCCTATTCTTTCTGAGAGCAATCTTGGTTGCAGTTGGTAGGTCACCCGGGGCACTCCATGGACAACAAGAGCTTTCTGTCATGGCACCGTTGATTTGGGAGGAATCTTCATCCGTAGGCAATTTTGGGTGTCAGGCTGGCAGCTTCAGCTCAAGGCTGAGAATAGGAAACAACAGCCCTTCTGGCCAGGAAAGGAAGCCTGGAAGCTTTGGCTTTGTGGTGCAATTGGTGGGTCAGCCTGGGCACTCCATGGGCAGCAAGAGCTTTCTGTCGTGGTACCTTTGGTGTGGGAGGAATCTTTGTCCATATGCATTTTTGGAAGTCGGGCAGGCAGTTTCAGTGCAGGGATGAAAAGCCAAAACTCACAGGCTTTCTGTCCTGGGGCAAAGGGCTGCTGTCCCTTTTGGTCAGCCCCTGCGCTGCCATTGCCGGCCCCCCTGCCCCCCAAAACCGATACAAATGAAGATTCCTTCCTAACTAAAGGTGCCAGCACAGAAAACTCTGGCTGCCCACAGAGTGCCCAGTCTGCCCCACCAACTGCACCTGAAAGCCAAAGCTCACAGGCTTTCTGTCCTGGGGCAAAGGGCTGCTGTTCCCTGTAGTGAGTGTCCACACTATGAGATAAATGAAGTTAGATTTGGTGAGAGAAAGCTTTAGCAAAAAAGCAAGGCACTACCTAATACCTTATCTCTGTAAGTAGGATGACTCAATGTTGCAGAGATTGTTGATGGACAGGGATATGAAGGACATTTCCCAGTAGGGAAAGAATAAAAGAAAGCGGAGATTGTAAGTTGTTTGGTAAAACTGCCTTAGTGCACAAACAGAGTTTGCCCAAAAGTATTTGGGAATTATCTTAAACAGCTGATCCTCTCTGTCCCAGATCACACTTGGATAACTTCCCCTCTGGGTCTGCCTTAGCTGTTGAAAGAACCTGTTATTAAAAATTTATTTGTTCTTTGTTGGTCTTTCTTTAAACAGCCTGATTGGTTTTTAATGACACCGTACAAACACATCGTTAGAGTCAAGTGCTAGAAATAACTTCCTAGAACTGAATTTGATTTTTAGAATAAGAAAATAAATATGTGCGTGTGTGTAAGTCATGCATGCACCCAGGCAGAACTAGTTATTTTTATTCTTCTAGATAAAATTGTCTGTAAAACATGAGGTGCTATTTGTTGTTACCATAATTCATTATTTAAAATGCTAATGGTGACATGAAGTGTTGTCTCAGCTCATTACAAACTGTAAGATGGTTAGAAGAATGACAGAAATCTCTGACAAACCAACTTCAGGTAAAATACAGTTACTTATATTTGCTACTCAACCCCTGATTTTTCATAATGGTGAGTAAAAATGGGTCATATTATTAGGTGAAAAAATACTATCATTTGCAAGAAATGTTTCCGTCTCACACTGAGGAGAGCACAGGTACAACCCAATTCCATCCTCTCCCATGGTTTGACTTCAAGGGGAACTGGAGTAAGGGAAGAAGTAGCTGGATTGGTTTTCCTCTGTGAAGTCATGGTGAGCTTGAAGAGAAGGTGTGTGGCCCGTCACCTCAGCTGGGGGGCGTTCACAGGACATAGTGTCTTTTGCAGCAAGTTTCTCTCCTTAGATCTTTCCACCTTATAAAACAATATTTTAGTTCCTCGTACATGTGAATGGACAACTTCAATCCAACTCTGCAATGATTCAGCAAAAAATCATCACCTGTATAAAAGCTGTTGTCTGTGACACTGGGGTTATTCCTAGGAACAGCCTTACCACTCTAATGGGGTCCCGGAATCTGCTGTGCCGTGGCAAATAGTTTTTGTTACAATATGGCTCTTTTGAGATTTCATGGAAGCAAGTTATTTCACAGAGGTATTGCACTCCACACAGGGGCAGAGATTGGATTTAGGGAGAAGTTTGGTGGAGACACAGGGACTAGGGATGCTCAGAATGGAAAATTAACTGTCAGATCTAAAAAATTTAAATCCTCTTATCCCTGTGGATGTATTTCTTCAAGCACTTGAGTGGATGAACTGCTCACTATTTTTTCAGTATCTATTTCTGTAAGAAACAGGACATAATTTGCAAGCCAGATTTTCCTTAGGGGTCAGAAGTTTTAAAACCTCGGATAGAAATTTCCAACCACAAATGGTTATTATGTTGCACATATCAATATGTATATTGATAGTATTGAGATGTTATTTGGTTTTTACTGTTATATTTTCATGAAATAACATTTGCCTTCTTTCTTTGGCTTGCTCTTCCTTGGCCTGATCCATACGACAAATGTCTGTTTATGCAGTTGGAACCTGTGGCACTAAACCTGCATTATATGGGAAAACTGTTGTTTAAACATGTCTTAAAATGGCTTTTTGTGGTCTCTTTGCAAACATGTGTTTCTTCTTCCCAAGACCCCCCACGGTAGTGTTATCTCAGGAATGTCCTGAGAAGGTGTCCTAAGGTGTTCTCACTGGACCTTGTTAACCCCTTCCTGTGATTGGGTGTTCCTGTAAGCCCCTTGAGACTTCTAATTGGTTACTTTGTGAATCCTCCTAAACCCTATAAATGTAACATCCCCAACAATAAACTCTCTCTTGCCTCCTCTCCATGCCCGGTGTGCTGTCTCCGTGCTGGCCATGGAACCACGTGGGTGGGGGGAGAAAGGGAGGGCACCTCTCCCCTCCAGGCTCAGGACCTGAAGAAACCCCTGATGCTGGAGTTCCCTTTCCCCATCCTTCAAGACTTCGGAATGGTTCCTCAGATGGAGATGGAACTAGAACTGGGCCACCCCATGCCGTGGGTGGGGAAAGGGATCCAGAGGAACCCAACTCAGGACTTAGAAAAATGCAGAAAAACTGCAGCTCTGTGGCAAGGCAGGAAAAACTGCAGAGCTGCAGATGGTTATAGCCCCAAGTGTAACAGGGAAAACTATTGAGACAAGCCAATCTCTTACTGACAAGGAACATTTCTTGGGGCAAAGTGAGATTTTGCAGTGAAGTATAGATCTCTACCTGTGCCCCTTCGAATATCCTCCCTGAGGCAGGAACAAAACAATCCAAAAAGTGTGTGAAATGCAAAGAAATGGATTCACTAGTCCACTGGGCTATTGTGCCTCAGTTACCTGGGACAACAGCTGTCTCCCCAAGATGTGCCTTGGTAAGGGACAATCACAATTTTCTTCCTCAGCAACGCTGCAGTGCAGGGGGAACTTGAGTGCCTGTGGCTGCACAGAGGGCAGCTTATGTTTCTTGGCCTTCAGAGCACGTTGCAGTGCCATGTTTCTCTCCCTGGACACCTACATTCCAGTACTTGGAAAAAATCAGACGACTACAAACTCACTTCAGGCAGAGTCTGTTTGCCAAGTATTGTTTTCTGCAGAGATATTCTAAATCGTGTGGGAAAAACAGAGACCATCTGCAGATACTCAGCCTGTATCTACCTCCAGACAAAAAAAAAAAAAAAAAAAAGAAAAAAAAGAAAAAAGTCAAGCCTAGAGCCAACTTGGAGAATTGCTCCTTTTTCCTGGGAGATTGCTGCAAGAAGTGGGCCTGCATCTGCTCTCCAAGCAATACACGGTAGTCCTCTGCCTATCAAAAGGATGGTGATTTTCTGTCATTATTTTCTCATATGGGAGTCTATCTTTAGATCTGTGATATTCTCAGTGCACTTATTCCCCCTTTCAAATTCAAAATGAAAATCCATTTAAATGACCCAGTGACTTTTAACTTGCCTGTGCAATATCAATGGGGGAAAATCATAACAGACCTGATCCTGAAACCGGAAAATAAAGAATGCCCAGTTAGATTCTCCCATGACACAAACTGGTGACTCCAGCAGCTCGCTGCCCAGCAAACAGCTGGATGCAGCTGTCTCAGATAGAGACTTTATACAACAAACACCACCTGCAGTAACGCACAAGAAACCAAAGCAGGACTCTTCACTCAACAGAGGAATCCTAGTCAAAAGCATGCCATGGGAGTGACACTGTAGAATCTCTAGGAAGTCCTTCTTGTACTGAACATCCCCTTAATATGGAGCAGCTGAAAGGACCTCTCTGCGTTTCCATAGCAGTATCATCTTTGCATGACCATAATTTCTCTGTCTGTATAAATGTCCTCCTATTAGCAGTGGATCCAAGCAGCCAATTTCAACCAGCTTTGATTTTGAAAGGAACTAAAGATAATTTCATTCATTCAACAGCTGTTGAGATAGGAAGTAGAATTGAAAAGACAGACCATATATATTTCTAAACTTAGGGAAAGGCTGCAAAAACTCATGCTTTGTTAGACACTGTGCGTGCACATTGTCTTCTCAGCTGGAGAAAGGTTTCTAGTGAAGCTGTCAGTCACCAGGGAGGATCCTTGTCCAACAGGATACTTCTGATGGGGTTGATTCTGTACCTGTGTGGGAATCACATGTGAATTGGCTTCAAAACCAGTGCCCCAGTTCTCTCAAGCAGAAATACAGGAATACATGTGACTGGTCTACCTCAGTCAACCACCCTTCATCACCTGTCTTGTGCAGGAGCAACTTTAAGACCTAGAGGATGATCAAATTGCAGTTCAAAGTCATGCAGTGTTTAATTTGATTTTTAAAGTTTTCAGGTTTGATCTCAGAAACTGTTTTCCAAATTCATATGGGGGTGGATTTTTTGTAACTTACAATTTCTGTTATGAAGAGTATTTTGATTGCATTTATCTCATACATGGTGACTTAAAAAGGCTACAGCAATTCGATCTGGAGGCATTTCAAGATCTGGTTGATGTCAGGAATAGTTTGAGGAGTCAGTTTCTGGAATCTTATCTGGAAAAAGGAAAAATAATTCCTTATACTTTTTTAGCCTTCTACAGTTTCTTTTAGAAATCCTATGGGAACATAAAATGATTGAAAAATAGTTCATTGAAGCACCTGGCATCGAAGTTTTGCTGGTGGCATCATAGAGAGATGCTACCCCTGTGCCATTGGGAGGACTGCAGAACATTAAAAAACCTTGAGCAGAAGATGAGAAAGCTCTCGGTGTAAAATTAATCTGAGAACACCAGAAATAGTAAGAGTTTATTCTAGGATGTTCTGGCCTCTGTGTCTATTTATCCAGGAAAGGTAAGGATGATGCATCCTAGCTGATTTAGACACCTGTGTGTTACAGGATGATGCCTTCAATGACTGGCTCCATGACTACCCTAGAGAAGATACCTTCTTCACAATGCTCAGGTAGGTAAGATAGAGCTCACGAAGTTTTCTCTTATCATTGCTTTCACCTTGATGGGGTTGGGCTTTAGCTCACTGTCATTGGCCAGGTGATTAATGTTCACCTTATCTAATCAAAACTGAAATTGAAGTTCACTACAGTAAGGTATTACCCATACTTAATTTGTTTCGTAGGTCTACATGTTGCCTTTCTGCCCAGCTACGAGAATGGAAAGACTTCAACTGATCTCAGCAGGCTGCAATGGAGAAATGAGTTACTGAGGCTCCAGTAAGCATTGAGGTAAACACCCTAAATTCCAGTCTCTGCCCATTGGAGCAATCTACAATGTCACATACCATGGTAATCAAAGTAAGTGGCAATCAATGGCAACAGTTTGCTTTTCGGTTTAAAATTAAATAAGTCAATTATAAAAAGCCTTTGCAAATTCTTTCCCATGTGTCCAGTACAAATCTTCGTATATTTCCATTTAGGCTAAATCTGAAGAAGATAAATCTGAAGAGGAATTGAATAGATTTCTACTGGCACACTCTGATGATATTCAAGGAGTAGGTGTAGCAAGCTGTGGGAACTAAGAAATTAAGAAAAATACTGCAGTGCTGTCAAGAGTAGGTGTAGATATTTTGTACCTGCTAAACCAAAATGATGGGCCTAACATTTAAAATAATATGCTGATCTAACACTTGAGCAGAACAGTGATTTAGATAGACAGTGATCTTTCCTCTGCTATCCAGTTTCCCTAATACTAGAAGGAAGCCAAATGCTTTGCAATGCAAATCGAGTGGCAAATGAAAAGATGGTGTGATTCATCTGAAAAAAATGTTTCACTTAAAACCCCCAGAAGGCAGGATATAGATCCCCTATTTAATTCACCCTATGCCCCCATTATGACTTCTCTGCTCTAGCAGCAGTGACTGTGCAGGATTTTCCTTGTTTTGTAGGTTGTGCCTTGGGTTTCTTTGCCCTTCAGTGGAGGCTTCTCTGGAGATAAAAAAAACATGGTTACAATGCTTCCTTTTTGATTGTTGCTGTCTGCTGGAATTACTCTTCAATTAGGGAGCATAATAGTTGCTAGCTGAATCCCAAATCTCTGCATAACATAGATGGCACAAAGCCTTCTTCATTTTCAGTTACTTTGTGTGCTGCAGCAGCAGCAGGAGAGCGTTGTTGGAGTCAGACTTGGAGTGCGGAGAGAACATCTTGCCTCGTCCAAAACCTGCAGAAATGCCTTTTAAAGCCTCAGTCTCATGTTCCCTTAAAAGATAGAGCTAGAAATCTGGTGAAACGTTTAATTTTTTAATTAAGCCTCTGATCCACTGAATTTTATAACAAAAAAACCAAATGTGTCCAGAAAGTGAATACGAAGGGGGACCAAAGCAGAAGCAGGTACAAGAGTGTGAAAAGCCAGACTTTGCAGTAACATTTTCCTAACATAGTGGAAAACTGGGCATTTGAAGCAGCTGAAGAGCAGGTATGCACTGAGCTTGGGAAGACACTATTTGTGTTGCTTAGGGCTGAGTCCTACACATTTAGCTCCCACTGCTTTCTTAAGGGTTCCAATTCAAGTCAATGTCAGCAGGAACGTGTAAGGGCTGCAGGCATGGGCTCTTTATGCTGCTAGCAGTCACATTTTTGGGCTTTATTAAGGCTAGGATTCACTGAACAGACTGTACTGCAAAACCATGCTAATTAGCTCCTAAAATTCTTGAACTGCTGCCACAGATTCCTGGGAACCATCTACACCACCAGCGAAAATGGCTTTAAAGATGCTGATTGCCTGGAATAATTTTGGGCATTACTTGTCCTTTTGCAGTGATTTTTGTTGCATCTGTGTAGCCACTCTGGTTTTTGACAAAACCCTTTCGGTGCTGTTCTCAGGAGTTTGGCAGGGAGTGTTTCTGGAAAGCTTGAACCAGTGGGTTCCAGGCTTGAACCAGGAGTCTAACCTGAACTGCTTGGGATAGTGCTGTGTGGGAAATGTTCTGATGTGTCTTTTTCACAGGTTGCATTAGTTTTCTGAGGTAGTGCACCATCTTATGAGTTGGTGTTGCGGGTCCGAAGGGAAGAGGGGACAGGACACGAGGAAGGGTGCAAGCAGACTTGTTTATTCAGGCGTGCGCCCGATTCTTAACTGTCCCACCAGGGGCAGGGGCAGAACATCGAGTGGGCTATCAGACAGACAAATGGGGGAGCAAATCAGAACAGGACACAGGCAAAAGGGGGAGGAGGAAGCCTGGGCATGTGCAGTTGTGCACTGTGTAGCATGAGTACAGTGAAAGTCCATATGAAAGTCCTGCCAATTGCTGTATGCTTTTCTTCATGCCTGGAACTGTTCCCATCCTGAATCTTGCTTCTCCACATCTCACCCTTTCTTATTAGTTTGAAAGATGCCTGCTGCGATAGTCCTTCTTGCAGCATGCTGTGACACAAGAAATAGTTAGTAACAAAACAAACAGAGAAAGCAAAATTTCAAAACAAGTGGACAGCTGCATTTGCTGAGTGACTCCCCCCCCTAAAATTGTTTCCAGCCCGAGATGCCACTGCTCCATGGTGTCTAAAAGCTTAGTGATAGTGGTCTTCTGTGGACTACGAGATCCTGGAAAGTAAGCAGAACATGTTAGAAGGGAGAATTTAGGATTGGGATCACGTGATAAGGGAACTGTAGGGATTGTTGTGGTTTGCTGGCACTTGCTGAAGGGATGGGTTACGCAGGATGGAACGCGGTTGAGGGGGTGCTGCCTTGTTTCTTGACAGCTCACAGGTGCACTGTTTAAGATCTGGCATTGAATTAAAAGTCACTTTTCTTCTCAAGTCTGGTGACCTTTTCGGGGGTAGCAGTTGTCCATAAATGTTAGTACGGGAGCGGCAATCTTTAGTCCAGTGTCTGCCTTTCCCACATCGTTTGCACGGCGTCTTTGGAAGCTCAGTCTTTGTAGTTAATTGTGGGCAGTTCTTTTTAATATGTCTTGTCTCTCCACAGTGAAAACAGGTTTGTGGTCCAGCTAAAGCTTCAGCTATTAGTCTTGCTTTATGAGAATTAGACCCCACATTCTTACAAGCTTCTATCATCTCCAGGAGTGTGGGATCTTTTAGCATTTTTAAGGCTTGTTGGCAATCCTCGTTAGCCTTTTCAATCACAAGTTTATTAAACAGAATGTCTTGGCTTTCCTTTTGCTGGACTTGCCGTGCTATAGCTTCCTTTAGCCGGGTTATAAAGTCCACAAAAGGTTCTGTTGAGCCCTGATGAATTAGGGTGAAGGAGGGTGTTTGGACATATGCATCAGCAACTTTTTTAAAGGCCTCCATTGCCAGATCTTTTGTAATATCTAAGTATTTTAAATCCACAAGAGCCTGGTCTTGTCGGCTGGCATAGTTGCCTTCTCCATACAGCATATCAATAGCATTTTTTACAGGAATACCACGCCTCTCCATCTTTTCATTGACATATTTAACTATAAGACGTTTCCATTCCGCTTCAAAAATGGATGCCTGCACAGTCGATAACAGTCCATTAATTACCGCTTTGATATCATAAGGTATTAAGTGGCAGGCGAGAAAAAACGATTCAAAAAGTCCAACGGTATAGGGTGAGCCTAAACCGTACTCTACAATCGCTTTTTTGATGGCTTTTAACATGGTATAAGACACCGGACGCCACTCAGGAGCACGACCTTCCTCTAGGTAAATTGGAAAAGCTTTTAAAAACTCGGCATCGTTAGCCTGTGCAGCTTCTGTCCGGAAAGCTTTCCAAATATCACTGCATGGAAGAGAGGCATTTGTCATCCTGCAACTACCGGGAGCCTCGGTAACAAAGGCTTCATGGGCGTGGCCATCTTCCCGGGTGTTATCGTCGGGAGAGGCTCTGGTCCTGCTCCTTAGTTTCCGTCTACCCCGGGAGGGTGATGACGTGGGGGTAGAAGCAGCGCTGGAGGGAGAGGGCGTTCTGGTGGGAGGGTCCTTGGGCGTGCCGGGGGCGTAGGGGGGCGGACGCGAAGGCGGGCTGGGGGGCGGTGCCGGCCGAGCTTCCATGGGCGGGCTGGGGGGCGGGACCGACGGAGCGCGCGCGAAAAGTTTGTGCGCCGTGCTGCCACGCGGCGTGCGTTCCCGCGATCTCTCCCCGCGTGCTTCGGCCCCGTGCGCGTGCAAGCGCCCTTCACCCCCCCCGTCGCCATGTTGCCAAGACCGCGTGTTCCCTGCGCCGCTTTTTTCCCTCCCGCCGTGCTCGTTTTTCCGGGGCTTGTCTTTTGTCGGGGATGGGGGCTTGGATTTTTGCTCAGATTCTTGGAGATTTTCATTGGGACTGGTTATTTGATGTTGTAGCACCATCAAAATCAATCTCCAAGCTATTAACGCTTCAGTAGCCGTTTTGTCTCCCCTCTCTTTAGCTCTCCAGATATTGTATCCAATTTTCTCCCAGTCTTTCAGGGACATGTTGTCGGAGATTGCTTCCCCTCTGTTTTCAAGCCATTTAGCAAGGGATTTTGCGGATTTTTTGTCTAAAGGGTGTCCATTTTCCAAAATAAAGTCTTTAAGCTTGCGGTATACAAACTTTTGAGGGGTAGATAGCGAGAGGCCCATTGCGAAATTATTTTGTGAGAGTGGGAGATGGGATTAGAGGTTTTTCCCGGAGCTCACCTTTCTCGGTGCGGTGGCTATCTTGCCGTAATCTGGGGTTCTACCGGGAAGGACCAGCGAGGCGAAAACGCTTCTCTCGGCGCTGTCTGAGCCCTTTGTGGCGTGGGAGAGGTTTTCTTAAGGTAAAAACCTTTTCTGCCCGACGGTGAGCGCCATCTGTTGCGGGTCCGAAGGGAAGAGGGGACAGGACACGAGGGAGGGTGCAAGCAGACTTGTTTATTCAGGCGCGCCCGATTCTTGACCGTCCCGCCAGGGGCAGGGGCAGAACATCGAGTGGGCTATCCCACTGGGATAGCCCCCCCCAATGGGGGAGCAAATCAGAACAGGACACAGGCAAAAGGGGGAGGAGGAAGCCTGGGCATGTGCAGTTGTGCACTGTGTAGCATGAGTACAGTGAAAGTCCATATGAAAGTCCTGCCAATTGCTGTATGCTTTTCTTCATGCCTGGAACTGTTCCCATCCTGAATCTTGCTTCTCCACAAGTTGGTGAGTGAGTTTTGGCAAGGTAGAGTTACAGTAATTCTTTCCTTATTTGTTTATCTCTACAGTAAGGTTATAATTTCCAGCTGCTCCCAGATTTTACATCAAACTCATCAAAGGGTTTCAGCCATCGATATTTGTTGAGTCTGTACCCTCACTTACTTTGGTCAAACATTGTTTCAAGGATGATGCAGTTCAGTTAACTTGAGACTTTCACTTGTTTTGTTCAATTCCACTACATGACATGCTCTTGTTTCTAGTTTTTTTCTGTAGCCTAGAAAATCACTTGGAGATTTTTGAGCCTCAAATCCCATCCCTGACTGATTCAGGGGAGACCAGACCACATCTTAAGAGATAAGCCTTACTGTGATTCAAAAGGGCACTCTGATTTGGCATCTCATGTTCTCCCCTTGTTTGATGGGTTTCTCTTGATGTGTCTGAAATCTTGAACTTTGCAGCAGAGATGAAAACCCAAGGTTCATGCTGGGACACAGGAAGCACCAAGATTAGATGGAGACTTTCCTTCCAATCTCCCTCAAACTCACTCTTAGGTATCTTGGCTGTTTATATACAGCTCTAAGTATCATACTTCGATTAAGCAAAAGCCTTTTGGCTCCCTGATGGGATTTCTCCACTGGATGTACTGCAGAAAGACTAATTTTGGGAAAGGCACAGTACCTAAAGAACAGAAGGGAGTATCTAAACATGGGAAAAAAAGGTAGTGCCTATAAATAAATAACCTAGGGTAGTGCTTCCCAGCTGTGGCATGCATCTTGCCAGTGGTATACAGAGGACCTCAGGACGGGATGAAGGTATTTAATGAAGCTCTGAATGCCTCCTTACACTAAGAAACGTGGCCCAAGATGGAGACAGGAAATGCTGAACAGCTGCTGCTGCCACTTCTGCCTCCAGGTGACACTTAAGCAAGTTGGAGGGAAGCAGAGCTCCCTGTCCTCTGCCTTGCAACAAGGAATACATACCTTTGGTCCATAAGTTCCTGTTTTTCCATCAAGGCTAGCCTCCTGCATTTAAGCCCCAGTTGTAAATGTCAAGGGGCAAGCAGAGCTGCAGAGCAGCTATGTGAAATCCTGATCAAGCAATGAGGTTTTTAAAATTTTTCCCTTCTAATTGCATTTTCTTATATTTTAAATAAGCATATGTTAGCCTGGAGACTTCTGTCTTCTGTAGAAAGCTGTTAGCAACACTGTATATCTCACTCATTTCAGCACATTTTACTTCCCACAAATGTTGACAACCATGTGCAAAGCAATGAG